>NC_139512.1:197847588-198595088 GCF_947247035.1 Vipera ursinii
CCTAACTCTAACCCTAACCCTAACCCTAACCCTAACCCTAACCCTAACCCTAACCCTAACCCTAACCCTAACCCTAACTCTAACCCTAAGCCTATGCCTATCCCTATCCCTCTCCCTCTCCCTAACCCTAACCCACACCCTAACCCTAACCCTAACCCTAACCCTAACCCTAACCCTAACCCTAACCCTAACACTATCCCTAATCCTAACTCTAACCCTATCCCTAACCCTATCCCTATCCCTATCCCTAACCCTAACCCTAACCCTAACCCTAACCCTAACCCTAACCCTAACCCTAACCCTAACCCTAACCCTATCCCTATTCCTAACCTAAACCCTAACCTTAACCCTAAACCTATCCCTTTCCCTATCCCTAACCTGAACCTGAACCCTAAGCCTAAGCCTAAGCCTAAGCCTATCCCTATCCCTATCCCTATCCCTATCCCTATCCCTATCCCTAACCCTAACCCTAACCCTAACCCTAACCCTAACCCTAACCCTAACCCTATCCCTATCCCTAACCCTATCCCTATCCCTATCCCTATCCCTATCCCTATCCCTAACCCTAACCCTAACCCTAACCCTAACCCTAACCCTAACCCTATCCCTATCCCTAACCCTAACCCTAAACCTATCCCTATCCCTATCCCTATCCCTATCCCTATCCCTATCCCTAACCCTAACCCTAACCCTAACCCTAACCCTAACCCTAACCCTAAACCTATCCCTATCCCTATCCCTATCCCTATCCCTAACCCTAACCCTAAACCTATCCCTATCCCTATCCCTATCCCTATCCCTATCCCTAACCCTAACCCTAACCCTAACCCTAACCCTAACCCTAACCCTAACCCTAACCCTAAACCTATCCCTATCCCTATCCCTATCCCTAACCCTAACCCTAACTCCTCTGAAAAAGCCAGCCTGAAGCCTAAGCCAAAATGCTAATTAAGGAGAATAACCAGAGAAGAGTTGGCATGCTTCCCAGCTGCTTAAGCTGTCTAGTAGAAGCTGAGCAGATCCTGGCCTCTCATTGCATCTTCAACCACATCACAGACAAAAAAACGTGCCAGAAGTGGGAAAACGCTACTTTTAAACTGGCACAGCTAAGATCAGTTTTAAGCTTTTTCTGCTTTTGCTGGGTTTAAGTTGAATGCATCTTGAGTATGTGTAACTTAAAGCCATTACTTAAGGCATGTTCCTGTCATAGCTAAGGGAATGTGAGGATCAGCCCCCATCCTTTATTGTGGTTAAAGTAATGCAGGCTTTAAAATTGAGGTAAGGAGTTTTTTTTTAAAAAATATATAGATATACCTTTGATACCTTCTCTAGCAGGGGTGTCAAACTGCTGGCCCATGGGCTGGACGCATCATCTCAAAACTGCACCCACCCCATTGCCAGCAATGGGGGAAAAGCTCCAATACGCTGTGTGATGTCATGTGACATCGCGAGTTTGACAAGTCTATTTTATAGTAATGTAGAAAACAAATAGTTTTCCTTACTTTCTTCATAAAGGTAACTAATTATTCAACTAAACCAAAAGTAAAAGTAAGGTTGAAGTATTGAGAAACTACCATGTGTAGACAAAATGAGTTTCTGCATATGGGAATTACCCTGTCTGGTTTTCTATATGCTACTTTGCCTGCCTATGTTTCCTCAAGCTTTGCTCTGAGGTTCATTGGTGGGTGTACTTTAAAGCAATGTTGGTTTTTTGGTGGTTTTAAAAAAGAATGCAGATATTTAAGGCCACTGGCTTTCTTCTACACCTCTCCCTTCCACCAGTGACTGCTTTGAAAGGTTAATGTAACCTCAGTTCATCCTGAGTGACTGAACTAATCCATGATTGTCTGCAAAAAGCTTTAAAATATGGCGCCAACTTAAAATGTGACATTCTGGATCCATTTCTGACAGGTATTGCTTGATTTCACTTATCCAGATGGAGCTAATTTGGCTGAACTGTGCTGACCCACATTCAAAATCATGAAATGTAAATGGTACAAATGTAACTTCCCTTGCCAACAAAGTAGTTCAGTGTTCAGATTTCCAAGATCTGTCTCCCAAAACAGACCTTATAAGGAGCTAATTCTTTCTATAGGGATTCCTGCAGCTATTAATCTATTACTTGTTTCAACAATAGAAAGAAATGTGGAATGAGGTCACCAGGATGGATGGTGTGGTAATGACTATACAATCCTTTTTTAAATTAAAATAAAAAAATAAGATTTAATTCTAACATAAATTGCAATTGCCATATCATGCACACAATCATGGAGACATTTGAATATTAGTCTTTTAAAAATACAATTTCAAGTGAGGAGCTACAATTGCATAAAAAAAATGAACATTGCATTGAAACATCATTCTTCCCAGTGTAATGTTGCAACCAGATTATTTGCTAGTTTATTTTGGATAACTAATTAGGATGGCTTGCATCCTTCATGTCTGATACAGTTGAGACTGTTTTGATCTCATAACTGAACATTTGGACAAAAGTCCCAGTATTAATTCTGCTGTATTCATCAATGTCTTTATTTAAACTGTTCTACCATATTAGGACTTTTTCAACTCATTCTTAATAGGAATATATGGAAGCAAATGTCCCAAGAATATTCTAGAGATTTCTGGAATATTCTGCAGAAAAAGGCAACATGGATGGTGAGCTCACCATTACTATAGAACATGCTGTAGAAGTAAAGAAAAGATGAATTCTTATCCTATGAAAGAAGGTAATGACATACTTAGCATAATTCAGGATAAGTATATTTCTATAACAACAGAGATCAGAATAATTAAAACAATGGTCTTTCCAGAGTCAAGGTATAGCTGAGAAAGCTGGACAACAACAAAAATGAAGAAATAAATTAGATGCCACCTTCAAATTAAGGATTTGGAAATACTAGTAAAAAGAATCAGTCAATCATTTTTTGGTTGAAATCAAAACAAAGAACTCCTTTGTTCTTTGACAGAACTTCTCTGTCTGGTCATGTGATACAAGAAGATAACACAATGAAAAACATGACTATGTTTGATAAGATTGGGTGAAAGAGATGGAAGACAACTAGCAATAAGGAGGATGGATAAGGTCAAGAAAATCAACAGAGACAGTTTATTATGGCAGGCATTTGTCCATACATTCATCAGGATCAGGCCCAGTTCAAAGGTTTATACAGCAATGTCCATAGAGAAGAAGGGTCGATAAGATAAGATGACACTCATGGCAGCAGAATTGAACCCCCACCTCTTTTATCCTTGAGTCAATGGGGTATACATGTATATCACCCATATATATATATATATATATATATATATATATATATATATATATATATATATATATATATATATATATATATATATATATATATATATAATGGGGTATACATGTATATCACCCATATATATATATATATATATATATATGTATATATATATATATATATATATATATATATATATATATATATATATATATATATATATATATTTGTTTTCTGAGGTTTTCGCGGGTGCCTGTATGTGGATCCTTGGTTTTTCGGGTTTTTCCCCGCGTAGAACTAAAGGTGTAGGCGCAACGTTTCGACGAAATCCCATCCGTCATCATCAGGCTAGTGGTTTCTGCTTCCTTCTTCTGGGAGAAGTATATTTTATCTATATCTTAAATTATCATATTCTATTCCAATTTCATTTTAAATTGTATTTTATCTAATTCCATTTTAAATTGCTTTTATCAAATTTTAGTAATAATTTGTTTCTGGAACTTTGCACTTTGATATGGCCCAAGGGCTAATCAATCAATCAATCAATCAATCAATCAATCAATCAATAATGATAATATATCATCCACACACGCACCCCCACCCAACACATGTACATATACACTGGAAGTTTGTAAGAAGAGACTGAACAACCACTTGTCTGAAATGGTAGGGATTTCCTGCCTGAGCAGGGGGTTTGACTAGAAGACCTCCAAAGTCCCTTCCAACTTGATGATGATGATGATGATGATGATGCATGTATGTAGATGTATAACATATAACATTACAAACAGTAGTAAACTCAGTTTTATTTCCCAGATTGCCAGGACTATGTGAAAAAAATAATTATTAGATGCTGTTTGGATTTAGTTTTTATCAACTGAAGTGCAGTTTACATGAATTGGTCATTTATTGGTTGGTATCTGTCTATATGGTTGCTAAGAGCTGACACTGACTGCATGGCATGCAATCAATCAATCAATCAATCAATCAATCAATCAATCAATCACATGTTAACTACCTTTTGAAATTCACTTAACAATGGCAATTGGAGCTGCTGTAATGGCTATTGTGAATCAGACATCATGCACTATGATCACATCACTCAGTGAGAGTGGCTGGTCCCAGTTACTGTCAGTAAGCAAGGTCCAACTATATATGTACAATAGAATGCAATATCTTCCCCTCATTGGGATATGATAAGCAACTTTGGCGGTTCACATCAACCTCCTAATGGCTTTGGTTATGCTAGACTGATGGGAATTGTAGTCTAAAACATCTGAAGGCCACTGGGTCAGGAGAGGCCATGCTAATTCCCGCCTGGTTTGATCTTTTTTTTTTGTCTTTAACTGGTTATTTAGTGTAAGAAGGTTCAATTTCTTTTGTGTGGTTTTCTAAATCTAAATAATAAATTATTATCTGAATATGTATGAGGTATGGTTTATATACAAAGGCTGCCATCCAACTCAGAGTTAAGCATACATAAGCCCACTGATTTCAATCAGCTTAAGTGCACTTAACTCTCTGCTGGATTTTGGCCAAAATGTGTATCATAGCCCATATTGTTGAACTATTGTTTTTATCTTTTTCTGACACATCTGGCTTAGAGATTGGCTCAAATAGATTTGATATCCTATGCCACTTTATGCAAAGGCTCTGCTCCAGCAGACATACGGATTAGGGGGTAGTCACCTTCTCATATCCAGACCCAGATGCACCTTTCTAACTTTGAAACCTGCTATGTTTCTCTTCTCATAATTATATAGTCCCTTTCCCTTCTATTTCCACCCTTCTCATCTTAAGAAAGAACAATCTCTCACAATCAGAAGGAATGTTAAAGGAGTTTCACATATGGAAATGGGCAACAGAGATTCAAGGATGATTCAATTACATGCCAGCAAGGATAACTCCACTTTGGTGGTGGAGGTAGTAGGGTGTTGAGCTTAACTAAGATTGCCACACAGGTCCTCATGCCATCTTGTGTCTTGCATTGCATTTAAACATTTAATTTATCAGTGCTATAAGATGTCTGTCTCTATGTTAACAGCATGGCCTTTTTAGAGTAAAATAAAATGGGACAGTTTGCCCATTCAGAACATACAGTATTGGCTTGTAAAACAGAGCAGTATCTTTTTTTTCTCCCTTAAACAGCACACTGGTTATCATTAACCAATTGTTCAAAATCTGGCAGAAAGAGAAAATGGCTCCTCCAGGCAACTAAGACGCTTAAATTCCATACTTTCAAGAAGAAACTGTCAACCATATTTGAAAGCAGTAATTGTAGCATTACACTAGAATGATTTTTGCATTCTGGAGCTAATACTGCTGGTAAAAATGAAGGACAAAAAGACCACAGTTTGCAAGTTGGGGATTTCTTTTTAGAATTGGTTCACAGAATGGCCAGGTGCTAACTTGTATTGACAGCTTTGCTGATGAAGAAAACCTTGACTAATAATCTTAGAGGGGGCATTCCTCCACATAATCTACCAGATAAAGAAGTGATGGGCCATTAAAATTTATAATCAGTGAGGTCAGGATTTTTAGTTAAGTTTTTAAGTCTCTCTCTCTCTCTCTCTCTCTCTCTCTCTCTCTCTCTCTCTCTCTGTGTGTGTGTGTGTGTGTGTGTGTGTGTTTCTGTGTGTGTGTGTGAGAGAGAGATCATATCATGTGCTCAAAACTGGCTCACATTGGTATACTGAGCTTCTTGATAGAACATGAATGTTTGCATTTATTATTATCTTTAACTAGTGGAAAATGAAAAGTTTCAGTGAATTACCTTATTTTACAGTCATTGAAAGAACAGTAAAGAAGCAAATGGGCAAATGTTCTCTCTCTGTCTCTGTGCGCATGTGTGTGCATGCACACGTGTGTGTGTGTCTGTGTGTGTCTGTGTGTGTGTGTGTGTGAGAGAGAGAGAGAGAGAGAGAGAAGTTTTTGTGAAAAGAGCTTGCATGTTTATATAAAGATGGGGTCAATACGTTTTACCAATAGTTAGATTTAAATTTCAACCAATCTATTTTAATCATTAGTCATTATTGCAATTTATATTAATTTATCTATTTTTATTCTGGCCTTGAATAGGTCTCTGATCAGTTGTATATGTATATATGTACCTAAGTAATATAAATAAATGTCATGCACATATTTTGGGGTATAGGGTGGGCATCAGCAACTATAGTTGACAACATAGAAAAGTTGGGCAGCATATAAAATATTTAATTTTGTTTATAACTTTTTCCTTCATTTCTTCAATCTTTTTAAAATCAATCTTAAATACAGAATTGTTTTTTTTCTTGAAGAAGAACATAGTAAGGAATAAATATTATAATATTATAGGTCATTGCCTATGCTTTAAACATACTACAGACAGTGGTGGGATTCAAATATGTGAACAACCGTTTGGTTCTCTGTGTGGATGTCGCTTCTGGAAATCCATTCTGGGCCTGGGCAACAAAAAATTAACTACCGGTTCTGCCGAAGTGGTGCGAACCAGCTGAATCCCACCACTGACTACAGATCACAATGTATTTCACAGATAGTTTTGTATACATAAAGAATATAATCTCTCCTTCATTGAAATGGATATGTTTATGAGACAAAACAATGGCTTCCTTTCTTAAACAATTTAAGATGAACAAAGTAATTTCCTGTTTCATTATTCAAACTTCTTTGTTAAGTTTGGGCTTACATATTACATCTTATATTTGCACAAAGCTTTCCATTGATTAGCCCTTAGGTATGCATGCGTAGAAGAGACCATATTATTTATCTGTAATAATAAATTAGTTGATTTATTATTTATTTATGGAGCAATTCAGGAACCAAAAAAGAGAGAAGTGTACATTAGAAAATCATATTTACTGAACTTCAGTTCTTGGCTGACCCATATTATGAAGCAAGTTCACATTCATTAACACAATATTCTTATTCATATCAGTATCTTATTTTATTCTAGTAGATGCTCTTATTTCTCCACACTTTGAAATGTACACCCAGAAATACTTTCTTTCTGTCGTGTTGAAATGTTTGATGTGTATTATCTGTCATTAGAGTCTTAAACAAGCTCCAGAGAAGCAACTTAGCTTGTTGCTTGAATAGCAACAGTGACCTCTAGTGTGTCTTTTTAATTTCTTCTTTTCCTTTCCAATTCTTTTCCTGACAATCTTTAAGACAAGATCTCTCTCTCTCTGTGTGTGTGTCTGTGTGTCTGTGTGCTTTTTATTATATTGACTAATTTTCATATTGATTTTCCTAAAACACAAAAAGTTCCTTAATCCTGTAGGTTTAATAATGTAATTGTGCTATGAGACACTGGAAATAATCTTTAAACCTCATAAAAATACTTTTATTTATTTAATGAAAATTGTACTTCTCCTAAAAAAAATTTCAACCACCTTGCAGCAATCAATGTCCTGGTCACACAATCAGACTGTATCAACTGGCAATTTCTGCCAGATGTAACAATTCATTCCTTCTTGTTCACTAGAAGAAACAAGGTCTGAAAGAAAATTCACACGTACAGTACATATATATCTGCTTCAACCTTTGGGCTGTTTTCTCCATTTGCTTTAAAAAATTCCAAAAGTTGAAGGATCTTCTATAACTTGTTCTCTAGCCAGGCAAACATTCTTTCCAAACACAGTGATGTATTTTTTTTAATGTGAGCCGAATTTTGTTTATGTCAATAGAAACAAATCAAACTCTTTAAACATGCTAAACTTTAAGGCATATAAGTAAACATTTCACTGATGAAATTATCTTCTTCTTCCTCTTCTGGGAAATTTGCACAAAGCTCTTCATTCCACCCCATTTTCTGTACTTGCAGGTGATCCTAGCTTACGTGCTATTATACATATCATGTAAAGAAATGTATTTCAGCTGTTTATCGTTAACAGCTGCCTAAGTGTAAAATCATCATGCTCTTATTTATATAGATTTATTTTATTTATAAATGTTATAAAGCTGTTCCAGAAAGATAATTTGAAATAGCAGAAAAAATACTGAAAGAAATATTTTTTTTAAAAAAAAAGATAGGCAAATTAGTTACTGTCCCGACTAAGAGAAATTTTGCAGATGTCTTAGGTGATGGAATCCTGAGATGGCAGAGGAAAATACAGATTTCATACTGCAGCTGGAACTCTTCAACATTCCCCTAGTCGGAAAAAAAAATATCCTGTGAATCAGGGACATCCAACAACTTTCTTTTGAGTGAAATGCTCAAGGCTAATCTTTAAATATGGCAAAAACACACAAAGAAAAACAAGATAGAACAGCCACCTCCAAATCCTGTATTTGACTGAATTTAAATTTATGGTAGAGATACCCTTGAGCCAATGTCCTGGTGACTATATATGGACATAGCCATGCAATTGTCTTGGCAACAGGAAAGAAGAAGTTTGCCACTTCCTCCTTCCAGCATGTTTTTTTTCAGCTTCTCAATGCAGCCAACAGCCCGTTTCCAAGTACTGATCGGGGTCAACCAAGGCTAGAACCAGTGGTTGCCAATGAATTGATGCAATCCATGTGATTATTCCCCGTTTATTACTATTCCCCCCCCTTAAAACCCTTTAATGGGCCAAACCCATCAACAAAAGAAAAAAATATATCTACAAGAGCAAGAGAGGATCAACTCCAAATGGATTGAGCAGAACTTACATAGAATGTAAGTTTACATAGAATGTATCACCTAAAATTCCAGGAATCTGTGTGGCCTCCCAAAGAGCCTTCCAAAATTATTATTGCTATAGTGTGTGTGTGTGTGTGTGTGTGTGTGTGTGTGAAGCTGAAGCCACCAGCCTGAGGATGACAGATGGGATTCCGTCGAAACGTTGCTCCTACACCTTCAATTCTACGCGGGGAAAAAACCCGAATGACCAAAGATCCACATATATATATGTGGATCTTTGGTCATTCGGGTTTTTTCCCCATACACACACACACACACACACACACACACACACACACACACTATAGCAATAATAACTTTGGAAGGCTCTTTGGGAGGCCACATGGATTCCTGGAATTTTAGGTGATACATTCTATGTAAATAGAAGTCTCGTACATCAAGAAGAAAAGGTTTGTCGCTGCTTTCCTTCTGTTGCTGTCTATCGATTTGCAAAGGGAAAAAAATTGCTTTTTAAAAAAAAAATTATTTCCATCTGGAGTAACAAACGATACAGCCTTTCTGTTCTACTTATTTGGCATCTTACTGTAGCTGCAAGGCCTTGCTGTAGCTTTTCCAGTTCATTGGGATGCTGACTCATTGGAACTGGGAATGCTCGGCCACTGGTTTCCTGATGTGCTGCTGAACCTGTTCCATGGCATCTAATTCATGGTGCTGTTGGGCTGCTTAACCAGTGGGAGAGGGAGTTTCTCCTCTCATATGTCAGCAAGCTTCTCCACTTGGCTCCGAGATCGCCTCGCTGTGACATATTAAATGTAATCAAGAACTACATTTTTATTACTAGTAGCAACCCCCAAAGTGGAAAAACATCTGCAAAAGATTCCTCCTTGCTACAAATACTGTGAGGATATGTCAAGAGGATAGTTAAAGAAGGAAAAAAATCCATGGAGGCTTTACGAGGCAGAAGGAGAGAAAAAAGCAGAGATGGAGAAAGACAGCTTCAATTAATAGTAGCAGTAATAATACTAATACAATACTTCTGATCTCTCATGTCAGAGTTGTTCATGTCAACCTGTGTGACTGACTACTACATAATATACTATGCATGGGTGTTACAAAAGACTTAAATGCATTTCTCATTCCTCCTGGATGCTGGATTTCCAGATTTCATTAAGGGTTTTTCATCCATCTTCAGTGATACCAGCTTCATGCACAAGGCATGTCAGAAAACTACAACAACAGTGAGTCAGTTCCATGCTTCATTCCCAAACAGATACACACACACACACACACACACACACACACACACACACACACACACACAACACATGGGGGGAAGAGAAAGATCAATTTAATGTACAATGGTTCCTCTACATGTCCACTCTAAAGCAAAAGGGAGGTCCCAATACTTAAAACACTTATATATGATGCTTCACACTATGGTTCCTTTAAGGCATGATTTCAGTTATATACCACCTAGAACATGGGTCAGCAACCCATGGCTCTGGAGCCACATGCGGCTCTTTCAACCGTCTCCTGCGGCTCCCAGTCCTCCTCCACCGCCATGTGCAGTCCAGAAAAAAAAAGTGGGACTAAAAAAGTTCAACCAATCAATTCAAACTTCTCATGGGAAAAAAAACCTTGTGAAATTTGAATTGATTGGTGGAAGTTCTTTGGTTTGTGGGACTGCCCACAAACCTCTTCTTCAGACTGCACATGGCAGCAGCAAGGAAGAGACGGAAGGACTGCTGGAAAGGAGAGTGGGTCGGTCAGATGGGGCATGCGGGGGTGTTGTTGTTGTTTCTGAGCACCATATGGAGTCTTGGACGCTGCCAGACCCCCTCCTTCTTTCCCCCCTTTTCTCTTTCTCTTTCTCTTTCTCTTTCTCTTTCTCTCTCTCTCTCCTCTGTGTGTGTGTGTGTGAGAGAGAGAGAGAGAGAGTGAGACCAAGTCTGTTGATTTTCCAGTGAACTACCACAGACTCATCTCCTGCCCTTGCTGCCTCTCCTGTGGAGACGCATTTGCATCTCTCTCTCTCTCTCTCTACCACTCAAAGCCATCCTGCAGCAGTTTCAATCGGCCCCAATTGCCAAGCATCCCCATGGAAAACAGTGGACGTCCATGGCACCTTGGTGGAGCAGTGGGCTAATGCCTCCTTAAGTAACACCAGCTGCCTGCAATTATTGCAGGTTCGCATCCCACCAGGCTCAAGGTTGACTCAGCCTTCCATCCTTCCGAGGTAGGTAAAATGAGGACCCAGATTGTTGGGGGCAATTAAGCTGACTTTGTAATAATGCCGCTGGGGGGGGCGAAAGCCCTAATAAGCAGGCATATACATAGAATGAATGCTATTGCTAAGCACATTTGATTTGTGCTTAGATTGTAAGCCACCCTGAGTCTTCGGAGAAGGGCGGGATATAAATGGGATTAAAATAAATAAAAAACAAAATAAAAGGCCAGCCACGGCACCTCCAAGTGACAGTCTGTTGGTTTTAATGGCGAGCCACCGCCTCCTGCAGTTCAGCACCACCTTCTTTCACTCTGAACCATGGCCTGCGAGGATTCCTCTCCCCACAGCTGCTACGGCGGTTCATCCCTCGCCCTGTTGGTGCTGCAAGCCACAGGGACGCCTCGCCCTGGCGGCGTCGCTGGCCCGCCTCCACTGGCTCCTCTGTGCTCTGGCTGTGCCGACGATGTCAGAACTGTGCCGAGCCGCTCGTTGACTCTGGCGGCATCCTGGAGCTGGCCCGGCCTTGGACAATGGGCCACAGTCTGCACGGTCTGCTCATCGGGCCGCCCAGCTTCCTGGCAGCATATCCCGCAGGGGAGGTCTGCTAGGGAGGCGGCAGTTCGGCATTGTTTCCCCCCTCGTGCATGTGTGTGTGTTTGTGTCAGACCCTCAGGAAAGGCTGGAAGAGGCAACTGGCAGTCCGGTGTTGTTTTTCCCCCTTGTGTATGTGTGTGTGTGTGTGAGAGAGAGAGAGAGAGAGAGAGAGAGAGAGCGCCACGGGAATGGCTGGAAGAGGTAGCCGGCAGTCCGGCATTGTTTCCCCCTCTCGTACATTTGTATGTGTGTCAGACCTGCAGGGAATGACTGGTAGGGAGGTGGCGTCCATACCAGAGGTGGACGGGGGCAGGGCTGGTGCACGTTTTGCTTTGTTCTGTGCATGTGTGCGTGCACGCATGTGCGCGCACATTTTGTGGCCCCCAGTTCTTTGTGTGTGTGACAGAACTGGTTTCGAGTGGCTCTTTTGCTGTTTCAGGTTGCCGACCCCTGACCTAGAACAATACAGATAAAAAGAAACATGAAAACCCACATTATAAAAATCAATGATTGTTTCAAGAAACACCTGACAGGTTAGACAAGTGAAGAATTATTTTAAACAAATAAATGTTTCATACAGTATGCTATAGCAAGAATATTCTTGGAATTTTGAGAACAAACCATGACTATTCCTATAAGGTACTCACAATCCCGATATTAACTTTTTTAAATTTTATTTCCCACTGGAATTTCCTCCTCTCAGCTCAAATCCCATTTCCATTCTTGGGGTGAGGTGCACACTTTCACACAAGCCATTGCATGGGTGGCTTACAAAGTCATGCTTGTAATAAATGCTTATTATAGATGCTTTCCTTACAGAGTGCCTGGCTTTCCATTCTTATATTATAAGAATCTTTAATAATGAATAAAGTCAGGTGATTCAGCTTTATGGACAGCAAAAGAAGTATCTCCTGACACCTATGGAATATATATCATATTAACCACCTCTAGTAGCTACATCGATCCCAGACTTGAAAACTGTATTTATACACTGACTTGGCACCAGTCTTCCAAGGAATTAAGAGCAACCCTTTCTCATTCCTTCTATGTCACTGAAGATTCAAGACCTTGGCATGCAAAATAGATACCCTATTAAGGAACTGGAGACCTTGTCTTCTGGGAACAAAAAGCGTTGGGTGTGACAAGGCATCAGGTGAAGGTATGGACCCCATACTTGGCGGGATCAAGAATGCCAATTAATTGCATTTCTGTGTAGCAGAGGGATAAAAAAAAAGATGATATTGCTAAGAATGTTTATCTGACATACAGTAATAACCTGCCTGCTAATAAAAGGAAAACTCTGTGAATGAAAGGCATCCCATTCAACAAATGTCAGTGCTTTTCTTAATAGGAAGACACCCATCTGGTTACTTCCCCATCCACACCATTGTCTCCCCCCCCCTTACTGAGTCTGTAAACAGCATAAATTAGTAATCAAAAAGATACTGCCTCCTGAATATTTTATGATGGTGCGAATGAAAGGGAAATGCACAGGCCAAGGGCTTGGTGATGCAAACATATTTGTCCACGCTTTTCTTTGTTTAAGCAGAAGAGTGAAAATGCTGGAGGCTGGTCCCTCCCCTCCCCTGTTCATTGGGAGATAATTATCATCTCACCAAGCTGGCTGATTCTAAGCCGCTGTGTGTGTGTGTGTGTGTGTGTGTGTGTGAGTTGGTGGAAGAGAGCTGGGGGCCCAGTTGCTTACACAACATACCAGCTTGCTTCAGTCCCTCTGAACGGTCCCCCGCTACTCTTTGATCTACATCTACAGACAGTCCAAGAGAAAGTTCTATGAGAGGATTGGGCCCAAAACAAACAAAAAAATCTTGATTAGTCTTCCCAACTTACCTGTGAATTGGCCTATTTTGCTCCAGCCTGGAAATGCAACTATACTCTTTACCATATCTCTTACTATTAAATTTATTATTTATTTATTATATTATTACATTGCGGACTGTGTAAGAAAGAGAGAGAGAATAAAAATAGTACTGTATTCAATGCATCCTACATCAAGAAAAATTAAATGACATTGCCATTTTCAACCAATCCAATTCTGATCCTTCATGCATAATTCTGTAATGTTTTATTTCTGTAATTGTGCGTAATTTCTTGGTCTTTGGCTGCTTAGCAAAGTACACCAAAAGAAATTTTTGCCAGCAGTTTCTCTGAGATTTTTGAAATTTCTCAAGGCTTGTTTTGTAAACTTAAAACTACATACTTGTAACCAAAAAGACCAGTAATCTGTGGGGGGGGGGGGGGGGGGAAGGAATAATATTTTTCTTGAGTAGGAAAATTTTATTGAATGTCATAGTCTCTACTTCCCCATTGGCATAAAGTACAATGCACATAATGTCTTGCTTGTAACAAGCATTTTCCTACAATGATTGGATTACTGGGGGAAATGTAGAAAGATCTTAATGAAATTTTGAAAATTTTTTATTATGTCTGCCATCAAGCTTAGCAATCATAATCTCTGATAATTTTATTTAAAGAGGAAAAATAAGTTGAGGAAAGAATCAAGAATCACCCTGTGTTTCCTGTAAAGGTAGAATAAAAAGGCAATACATAATAAAATTACTCTGCTCAAACAAAAGCATATCTAAGATAATAATCATACTGACCTCTACAAAGAACTAAGTATCACTGAATAAACCCTTGTATTGTCTTGGTAGGCTTATGCACCTAACAATATGTCCTTGGAATTCACTGACAACTATATTCTACTAAAGAGGTAAGGAATTTATTTTCATGTATAAAATTAGTGCCTCATTCAGAGTAGTGTGAATGGATTTAATATCTAATGGATTGTGCCTACAGTATGAAGTCTGCTGTTCTAAAATCTTACTTTTCATCTGCTTAATTTTTCAACAGCTATGGCACACCTGCATTTCCCCCCCCCCTCTCATGTCAGCCTTGCCTTTTAGAGTCCTGTAATGTAAATAGAAAAACTCAATTGTTGCTATTGCAGACAATAATTAAAGTTCTTGGTCTTTAGAGCAGATATGTGAAGATCCATGAAGATGGCCACAGGCGACTACATAGATGCTTTAGCTTAATTTTCTGTTTAGACAAAAGGGAAGGCGTGTGTATGGGGGGGATGGTTTAATGCCAGCAACTACTGGCCCATCAAAGATTTAAACTTTACCCTTCTGTCCATAATCCTATATTTATTTATATAGGAATAAATTCCATTAAGCTCTGAGAGATTGATATCTAAGCAGATGAAGAGGATTACTTTAGGAATACTTTGCTTGAAGTTATTGAACAAAATATGACATTTGCATTGAGTGCAGAAAAAAAAATCTGCAGGAAAAGCTACCAATAGAAGTGCAAGCAGACCAGCCTGCTTCATGCATTAATTGAGCTGCAGTTGGTTTAATCATAGTTCACTGAATAAAGCCCCATTGGTTGGATTCATAAATTGTAATAAACCAACAGCCATGGTTTGCCAGTCATAATTGGTAGATCTGCCCTTTACATTAAATCAAAACCACACAAATTGTTGTTGTTAGCTGCGAAGTCATGTCCGACCCATCGTGACCCCATGGACAATGTTCCTCCAAGCCTTCCTGTCTTCTACCATCTGCTGGAGTCCATTTAAGCTCACTCCAACTGCTTCAGTGACTCCATCCAGCCACCTCATTCTCTGTCGTCCCCTTCTTCTCTTGCCTTCAATCTTTCCCAGCATTAGGCTCTTCTCCGGTGAGTCCTTCCTTCTCATTAGGTGGCCAAAGTATTTGAGTTTCAACTTCAGGATCTGGCCTTCTAAAGAGCAGTCAGGGTTGATCTCCTCTAGGACTGACCGGTCTGAACACCTTGCAGTCCAAGGGACTTGCAGGAGTCTTCTCCAGCACCATAGCTCAAAGGTCTCAATTCTTTGGCGCTCAGCCTTTCTTATGGTCCAAATTTCACAGGCATGCAATACAACTGGGAAGACCATAGACTTGACTATATGCACTTTTGTTGGCAGGGTGATGTCTCTGATTTTTAGTGTGCTGTCTAAATTTGTCATGGCTTTCCTCCCAAGGAGCAAGCGTCTTATAATTTCTTGGCTGCAGTCCCTGTCTGCAGGGTAATGTCTCTGCTTTTTTTGTGTGCTGTCTAGATTTGCCTTTAGTGTGCTTTAGTGAACCTCGTACCATACTATAGAATGCACATTTTCTTGCTATTTGTGCAAAAAATATGGTCCAAGAGCTATGGGAGGTAGTGACCAATGCCCAGAGAGTGCTTAGATAGCAGAGCATTCTACTTCCCTTTCTCTTTGAAGAAAGGTTAAGCAGTTTGGGCCAAAATAGAAAATGACACTTTCTGAAGAAAACTAAAAACCAACACACACCTTTAAACCTACATGTCTTAAAGTTTTAACTGAGTAGAGACATACCTTCATATGACTGGAGACACATGCAAAGTATGTCCTGCAAGAAGAGGTTTGTCATGTGTCTGGGCATGCAATAGCCATGTATGTCACTGTGTATTTTTTTAGTTTTGCCAGCTTCCCTCATTTCTAATTGTACATCTCTTTCTGCTCTGCACTGTGTATTATCTTATCTTGTAACCATAGTGACTCTAGCTATGTCCAGCCAATGTTTTGGTTTTAAACTGTTTTGTGCGCCGGCCTAGAAAAGTTTCTCACAGTTTCTGTTTTACTTTCTCCTTCTGCCTGATGAGAGAATGTGGTCAGTCTAGGTCTTTTGTTTTCTCATTAAAAGTTTTACTATAGAATATGCCTTTTGGATTTCTTTTCTTTGATATTGACCATTCAAATGAACCACGGTCCATCCACCTCTGGTCGGACTGTTAATTGTTCCGCGACAATGTAGTCTAAAATAACTACACTAAGAAGGTAAAAACATGCTCAGCAAGGATAAGGGGGTTTGAGTTACATGCCTGGGCAGAAGCAGGGCCTTTTGAAAACAACAATGGAAGTGGACTTGTTTGTTGTAAAAATGACCTCCAAGGCTCCAAAGGGAAGGAAAGGAATAAGAAAAAGCTTCCACGCTCCTGAACTGTGCAACCCCCTTGGGGACAATGCAAAAAAGGAGTTACATTGCCTTGTGTAAGTACAAAGATTAAAAAAATAGTACTTCAAGTGAGCGTGAAACCAAACATCCTAATTTGATTTTACATTATTATTTTTTTTTTAAAAAATGTTGAGGTTTCAACAAGTTAGTATGAGATAAATTTGGAAAGCTTGTATCATACACATCCTTCTTCCTTGTTTGATGGCTTCTGAACATAATCAAGAAAAAAGCAAGTCAATGGCTACTCTGAAGCAGAGCTCATTAAAAGCTTTAGATGCAGACTTTCCAGATCTGAGGCCTTTGGTTCATCATAAATATTTCTATCAAAAATAAATTATATTTCACACATGATACTTTTGTTGAAACGGCTGCCTTCATAAATTGCATTAAGGATGTTTCTGTTCACTTTTAGTAACAACACTGGGGCCAAATTGCTTATTACTTCTGAAAAGGCTGGTATGTCAAACTTTCTGTCAGCTAAAAGATGTTAACACTGAATTTTATAATAAAACATGTTTACATGTAAAATAAAATCTGTTTCATTTCTTTAGCTAGCCCTGTTTAACTATGTCATATTGTAAAACAGATACAATTTAATCAAGTTGAAGCAACATACTATTTAAATCTCTTCCTTAATCTGACAGATTTTGCAAAAATATTACACATTTACATCTGATGTGATTAATTTGTGGCACTGACATGAATCTTAAAATCAGGAACACATGCAGCTTGTTCAATGTGAAGTTTTCTACCTTATCAAGTCACCATTTCATAGCTAAGAAGAGCCTTTTTAGAAGGGACACAATGTATATAGATTTATACACATAAATGTAAGCTTATTTTTAATGCAGCCGTATTAGAAGCAAAATACTACAGCATTGTGAATGGTCTATTTTCTTTCTTCAACAAAATGAAATATCAGATTTGCAACATCTGACAAATTATGTAAATAAATTGATCTTCATGGAAATAAACATTGGTGGAATTTCAGCATTTCTATAGCAATTCTCGCCACTGTTGTGACTCTTTTTCTTTTTTTTTGAGTTTGGTTGAATGATCAAAATGTTCCAGAATTGCCACTGCACAATGCTAATACATTGCGGAAGATCTCCATTCTTAAACATCCAGTGTAGCACAAGGAAGATTAGAACATAAAAATATTTGCTGTGTTTTATTCAACCACAAACAAGCTAAAGGGGCAAGGTGTTTAAAAGGTGGCTCTGTGATTTTCCTGGAGTTCTGTTTGTTTCTGCTGTTTTATCCAGAGATACCATGCAAAAAAGCAAACATGTAAGGTGGAAGGTTTCCTGGGAGTTTCTCAGGCAGCCCAGAGAAGACTATACTAGAAGCTGCACCAGTAGAAGATATGAATAATCATGAGTCACAATCAGAGGACCCAAATTCAATGAATATGCATGATGTAGATGTGGGAGAACTGTGATGCTATGAAATATTGCCACACCTTACCAATCTAGTCATTCATAAATCATGGTCACATCCATTCACTCACATATACCACGGGTCTTCAAACTTGGCCCTTTTATGACTTGGGGACTTCAACTCCCAGAATTCCTCAGTGTGCCTGGCTGAGGATTTCTGGGAGTTGAAGTCTACAAGTCATAAAAGGGCCAAGTTTGAAGACCCTGACACATACCATAGATTTGACTCATAATACAATAAGGAACCTTTGCAATGATGTTTAGGGGGTTAGGGGCAAAAGATTTTGTAGAACTCAGGATGGATGTTCTGAATTGCCCCATTTTTCCTGTTAAGAGGCATGGAGTGATTTAAAATGCAATGGATTCCTGAACATGGTGAAAGCATGTTGGAGAAAAATGTGGCTATGTTTTCAGTGGTGATTTACAGTTAGTTAGCAGTCACCCCCATTAAGAACAGATAGGGACTTGTTTTAGGAAGTTAAGCACTGTTGTTTAGCTAAAATCTACATAACAAAAAGACACCATATGGTCAATTTCAAGAGGATATGGTGAATTTTCCAGATCTGCTGGGTTAGATATCAGGCTAAAACATAACATCATCATAGCTAGGAATCTCTATCAAAAAATGAGTATTTTTACTGAAAAGATGGTTTAGTTTCCATAGATGCATAACTTTGAAGACTGTCTTGGAGTAACCATTAAGATTCTAGTTTTCATCTTGGTGTAAACACATTTTGTTTATTTTAGTTTTCACAGATACATGCCTTTGAAGAACATGCTGGTTTATCCATCAAAGTTTTTATTTTATTTATTTGATGGTGTAACAATCAAAGTTGCATTTTGTTATAACCATCAAAGCTTTAAAGGTGGGGGCTGGGGTGTTTTTGCCAAACACATCCCCCATTGAATTCACATGGACTAATATATTTATTGTCTATTTTAATTCAGTTATGCCAGGGGGGAAATTATATAAGCTCCTGGAGAGTTTGAGCAATCTGCATCATGATATGGATTTGGTCATTTTTATCAGCAGGGCAGGGGCAGGGGCACCACAATTAAGTAATTAATTAGGGCAGCTGACAAGCAACTTTATGTCGGCAACTCCAATAATGTACAGGTATGCTTTATCAAATGGGAAAAGTGATGCTGATGGTAAATATGCTCATTATAATCAAATTAATGTTGAGAACCTGAGAGATATGGAATGGATGCCTATTGTTATATTGAGGATGAATATAAGAAATAGAGATGGAACAATTCTAACAGAATTGTTAGAATTAAAGAATAGGAGGTGCTAGAAATAGGAGTATTTTTTCGGGGGGGGGGGAGACCCTAAAGGTGGTGTGCAGTAAAAGGGTGCTGAAGGACAGGACTCTTATCTTACGATTATCAAAACATGACAGAAAAATGGAAGACGGTATATCCTTTCTCTTGCACTGAAAGCAGGTTTTCTTCAGATGATCTCTTGAGTCTTTAACAGACCTATGCTAAACAATTCCAGATGTTTTTGTGCTGAAAAAACAGTGGTAAGAAAATGGTGCTCCTCATTAATTCCCAGTTGATTTACCACTAGCAAAATAATAATAATAATAAATAAATAATAAATAAACCTTTATTGTCAAAGTACAACATGTGTACATTGAGATTAGCTGAGCCTCCCCCCGTGCTCTCTCCCCCCAACACACAGTGACAACAAACCCTCCATCCTACCACACCATGTGAACCAACTACACCACACACCGGCCTCCCAAGTCAACTCTGCATAAGATTACATCCCATTCAAAAGCCTAACAGCCCACGGATAAAAGCTATTTTTCAGCCTGTTGGTACGGCTGGCTATACTCCTATATCTCCTACCGGATGGTAGGAGAGTAAAGAGATACCGTCCAGGGTGTGAGTCATCCCTGAGAATCTTCCTCACTCTTCCAAGGCAACGAGCCCTGGCGATGTCATCCAGTGGTGTCAGGGAACAGCCCACAATGTCTTGTGCTGTGCTCACTACCCTCCTTCCTCTGGAAAATCACCTCTTTCCTCTGGAAAATCGTCCTAAGGATGACTTTTTAAAGAACTGAATAGCAGCCCAGCCAGCAATTTTACTAATGTAACTCTCCTTGTCTTTTTGGAGAAAAAAAATCAACTAGCTGCATTTCTGCTGCTTGTTGTAATGTAGGGGAAAGGCAGACATCCTTGTAACAACCGATTCTACCATTGAATCTCATTAATTGGTATCTTAATGCAATGTTTGCTTTATAAAAAAAATGGCTCCCCTTTGCTTCACATTTTACTCAAGTGAACTAGCAAGCCTGGGTAATTAGCTTGTTTTCCCACTCTTTGCCAACAATTTTCCCCATTATTAATTATAGCTGTAGCTCAGAGGGAAGGAGCATTAATTGATATTATTATTTTAGACTGTGCTTTTTTTATTAAAGAGTTTTACAAAAACAAGATTTTACAATATATCCCCAAATTCCTCCCACCCCAAACCTGCCCACTTCCCCCCCACTTCCCAGAGCTAAATACAGAATTATAGTTATAATAATCATATTCTAAATAAAAATTATGCATAATATACAATTAACCAAATTCATAATGTGCTTTAACTCCCCTTTAACATAACTACATACGAAGTACCAATAACAATATCCCACTAAAATCTACTCATAAGCTAAATGGAACTTTTTAGTCCCATATTTATTCTGAATATAATCTATCCATCTCCTCCAAACTGAAATATATCTTTCCTGTGAATGATCTTTCAAGTAAGCAGAAATCTTAGACATTTCTGCAAGATTCGAAACTTTAAGCACCCATTCTTCTATAGTAGGCAAACTATCCTTCTTCCAATATTGTCCCACCAGTAACCGTGCTGCTGTTATCATATTCAACATAAAATTGGTTTCTTTAACATCGCAATCTACAACAATACCCAATAAAAACAATTGCGGAGAAAACTTTATCTTTCTCTTAAAAATCTTTTGAATGTTCCACCAAATTTTAATCCAAAAAGCTTTTATATTTCTACAAGTCCACCACATATGAAAATAGGTGGCTTCTAAACTACCACATCTCCAACATTTAGACTGTAAGTTAGGATACATGTTAGACAACTTCTTGGGATCCAGATGCCATCTATAAAACATTTTATAAAAATTTTCTCTTAAGTTTTGAGCCTGAGTAAATTTAACATTTCTGACCCAAATTATCTCCCAAGTATCCAGCGAAATTGGTTCCTGAATATTTTGTGCCCACTTTATCATACAATCTTTAACTAATTCCGTTTCCGAATCCAATTCAATTAAAGCATTATATATCCTCTTTATATGTGCACAATTTAAGTCTCTAATTTTTTTTACTAAATTTTGATCTGTAATTGTGATGCCAACCTTTTGATCTAACTTCCACCTAGCTTTCAATTGGGTATATTGAAACCAAAAGTGACTTATGTTTTCTTGTCTTAACTCCTCTAATGATTTAAGTTGCCAATCATTCCCTTCCAATCTAAGTAATTCCTTATAAGAAACCATATCCAAACTCACTCCCATAGATACGCCCTCTATCGCGTGTCCAGGAATTCCCCAAATCGGTATTTTATAATTTAACTTATAATAATACTTTTTCCAGACACCATTGAATCTCATTAATTGGTATCTTAATGCAATGTTTGCTTTATAAAAAAAAAATGGCTCCCCTTTGCTTCACATTTTACTCAAGTGAACTAGCAAGCCTGGGTAATTAGCTTGTTTTCCCACTCTTTGCCAACAATTTTCCCCATTATTAATTATAGCTGTAGCTCAGAGGGAAGGCGCATTAATTGATATTATTATTTTAGACTGTGCTTGATCTTTGAGAGGCATGCCAGGGCTGCAACCCAAATATAGGCAAGGTCAACTCACTCCGCCCAAACAAAACAATTCCCTATAAATCCATACATGAACAACAGATGCCCAAAGGGAGGGGTGGAGAGATACCAAGAAATTGAGTTTTGTTGAAATTGCATTAATGATTCATGCTCTTTTTTAAACAATTCTATGTTGCACATACCTATCAGGTACAGCTACAGCAAGTTTCTTTAGAGCAAGGGAGGATAGATATGCCACAAGACTGTCTTCTCCACCCAACCAATTTAATTCTTGTGGGTTTTTTTTTTAAATTCCTGTTGTCTCCCTTTCACATGTTTTGGCACCAAATGATTGTCCTTGAGGACTTACAGCTGAATTGCTGGTGTTGGTGCTGTCTGTTAGGATCATCAGGTAATGGACATGAATGGGTTATTGTGGAGACTTAGTCTGAAGGAGTCTACGTTCATATGGTATCTCCCCTATGTTTCTGAGAAAAAGATTACTTTCAGCTATTCTGATTGGTTCACATATTCATGTGCCTCAATCATTGAATAAACTTCACCGTGCAAAATCCTCACTTGTAAAGATACATCTGTGCCTTTCTATCCTTATTTCTGGAATGGTAATTAAAATAGTTCCAAAACAATTGTTATGGATTTTTACAGAAGTGAATTTCCAAGATCTTCTAAAATGGACATCACTGGAATGTAGCCGGGTATCATCTGTGCTTCTCTAGTCTTAGATGTAGGCCTGAGTACACACTCACACAGTGGAGCACACAACACAAACTCAACTTGGTTTAAAAAGATATATTTTCAAAAGAGCATTCAGTTCTGAAAGTTGCTTAGAAACAACAGGAATTGCTTTTTTAAAAAGAATAAAAATCATCAGGTAAATTGCATTTTAAAAACTAGATTCCTTAAGGAAGATGCATTGAGAATCTGTTTAAAGATCAGAATTTCCCCTTACTAACATAAACAATAAAATGAATGGGTTTTATTCTGATCCACAGATGTCTGCACTCATTAAAAAGAAGATTACTTTCCTGGTCTAAGCAACTTTTCAAGCCAAAGTGGAGAACAGTAACAGATTAGCCAAACAAAGGCATTTGTATTATAGATCATTTGGCAAATGTGGGGCACCCACATGTGCTGCTAATTTCACTATGAAGGCAATGCCCCTTTACAAAAGTAGCATGAAGAAATTAAGAAACAGGGTATCAAAGGATTTAACTACCAAACATGCAAGGAGTGGATTTGCATTTTTTGATAGGATGAAAATTTGCACGAATAAAATTTGAGTAGAGTTTGCCTTGAAATATAAGATGGCCTGGGCTTTTGAGTTTTTGTTTCTTTTTTGAACAAAAGTTGCTTATATAATCAGAAATGTGTGATATGAACACAAAAGAAAATAGGGGGAAAAATACATGTTTTTCTCAACAATTAAAACCTTACTCTGGAGCCTTGCAGTAATTTCTGAAATGATCAAAGAATCATATACTTGGAACTGTCCATTCAGAGTAGGGGGTCCTCAAACTCTTCAGCTCATCAACCCCTTCATGAAGTTTCAAATGGTTCATGAACCCTTAAACATTTATTATACAAAATTAATTTTATAAATGCTACTTCAACCATCAATATAAAAAAACAGCCTCTGAGCCTTGATATTGACCATTTTGGGGGTGTCCTGATTTAGGGTGTACCGCCTGATAGATGCAGGTGTAGCACAAAATGACCTTGAATCCATGCATTATTGTGTGGTCATGGAGTTATACCACATAACTGAGGAGAATCTGAGGAAAGCCGTGCCCCTCCCCCCTTTGAAGAAATGGGAGCTTTTTAAAAATTAAAACAAAGGCTATGGCAGAAATGTATGGCATAACTCTCCAGAATATTATTGCTGTGGAGGTGGGGAAGGGGTAGCCGAAAGTCATATTTCTTTTTCTGTATTTGCAGATGGAAGTACACCTCTTCTCGCAATCAACCAAACAAATCTAATTCTTGAAATTTCATAACAAAACTAGACCTAAATCTTTCAGAGTAGAAATTCATTCTGCAAAATGGGAAACAAATGACTCAGAACTTAAAATTAGTACAGATCACAATGTACGGATGTCATAATTTAAGAAAATATTGAAGTGTTATATTTTCACTAAAATATTTCCAAAGTGGTTTAAGCCTATATAAATCTGGTTTTAGTTTGAAATTCCACTATATTATGGTACTTCAGGACAATAGTTAGGTAATAACAATTATACTAGCAATAGCACTTAGACTTATATACTGCTTCACAGTGTTTTATAGTTCTCTCTGACAGGTTTACAGAGTCAGCATGTTGCCCCCAACAACCTGCGCCCTCATTTTACTGACTGTGGAAGAATGGAAGACTAAATCAACCTTCAGCCAGTCAGGATTGAACTCTTGGCAGTAGGCAGAGAGAACCTGCAATGCTGCATTCTAACCACTACGTGATGCATAGAAATAAAAAAAAAAACTCTTTTTAGTAAAGGTTGCTATTTTTAGAGGGATAAAAATAGAATTCAGTTGGTGAGGCTGTGACCCAGATAGTTAGATGACTCAGATTAATTTCACATATCTCTGTTTTACATTTTCTAATTATATGACAAGATGGAACATTAGCAGAATTGGAAAGAACCAATGCCTCCCCCCACACAGGCACTGCTGTACATTTTGAACATTTCAGTCTGATCAATACATTTTATTAATTTTATTAATTTTGTAAAACCTTCCCTAGATTATTTATATACCGCATTACATGATGGCATTCCTGCTAGCTGCCTGGAAGCTCATTCTTTCCTACTGATGCATTCAATGCATAATGCTTTATCTTTTACTTCAGTTAATAGAGAAAGTAATAATGAGAATTCTATGTGGCCATTATAATAAGGGGTTGTGATATAATAGCAATTGCCACTTTCTTTAAATGGATTAAGCCAGTGGCCTTCAAGTTAACCCATAATGAAGGGGTGCCCTGATTGAGTTATTCCAGTAGTAAGATCACAATTTTTATTTTTATGTCATTTGAAAATGATACATGATAGTAATAATAAAGAGCAAAAAGTTAAATAGTGTTTAGGAAGGGGGAAAAAACAAAGAGAAACCAGACACATGTGAAAAATCGTGAAACATGGATCCTACTGTTGCAGGTTTGAAGGCAAAGTGGTACATTTCTACATGAACTGTGTATAAGCCACCCTTGAAATATCTTCTGAATTTGGGGAGCTTGTTTCTGAATTGAGTTCTGTTTATCTGTTATATTTTGTCCCAAATTTAGCACACAAACTTTTCCAGAGCTTTAAGTACCCTCTATAAATTTACATCTTTTCTCCTTCTGTATGACTGATGTACAAGTTTGGCACAATGCATTCTTGAAAGGTCCATAGATATGGTTGCATCACACATAGATATTTGTGAATCACTATGGAAAAAACCCTCTTGACACAATGGTAGATATAATCCCATTGATTGTGCTTTTCCTATGTCAAGAGCTTTGACACAGTGGAGAGATAGAAAAATAGGAACAGACAGATCAATTTTTCCTACCCTCTTTCCATATTTAGTGGCACTTTCTTTCTTTAAAAATCTATATAAGAGGTTGCATTTAAATAGCATTTAGACCTATAATTGATTTTGTCAGAATGTTTTAAAACTTATTTTATGTCTCTGTATGTATTCTTTATTATTTTGGAATGATAGCTGTGTCACAAAATATGAGGAAATGTAAAATTTTCTGCATATTATCAAAAGGACCCTGTTCAGATGTACTTGTGAATTCAAATTTTCTTCCTGATTAAAAAAGTGTATTGATATCTGAAGTTTCTTCCATTACTTTCCTTTCTTTTATTTTAAGAAATTAGAATCCTCAGTCAAAACAAAAATTTCACATTTATGAGTTGTGGAGCATGCTAATTCAATGAGAAGTCTCAGGTATAACATTCTTCAAATTTTTATAGTAGGAAACTAAGAGAAGCGGGATCAAACTGGGAATGTTCCAATTCCAGAATTAATTTGAGAAGGTCCTTTGAGCCAATTTTTGTATTCTAGATGCTGTAAATATATTAGAATACAATTGTTAGAATTCCCAGTTAGGCATGGGATTGTTGTTCCCACACATCTGGATAACAACAACTGGAGGAAGCTACATGAAACTAAAATCAGAAATGGAGTAAAAAGGACCAAGCAAAACCCATGGGAGAATAAAGAAAAAGGAAACAGAATGGAAAAAAATCCTCTCATCTATAATGCTCATTTTGGGAAAAAATGATGATGTTTGTATTGCATCAAAAGGAAGTAACCTATTATATGTGTTTCATGATTTGTTAATATTGATATCTTACCTCAAATTCAAAAGACCACTTAAAATATCTAAAACTGATAGATACTGTAGACGATAGATAGATAGATAGATAGATAGATAGATAGATAGATAGATAGATAGATGGATAGATAGATAGATAGATAGATAGATAAAGGTAAAGGTAAAGGTTCCCCCGCACATGCGTGCTAGTCGTTTCCAACTGGTGCTGGTGCTCATCTCTGTTTCAAAGCCGAAGAGCCAGCGCTTGTCCGAGGACATCTCCATGGTCATGTGGCCGGCATGACTAGACGCCAAAGGCGCACGGAACGCTATTACCTTCCCACCGTAGTGGTTCCTATTTTTCTACTTGCATTTTTACGTGCTTTCGAACTGCTAGGTTGGCAGAAGCTGGGACGAGTAACAGGCGCTCACTCTGCTATGCGGCACTCGGGATTCGACCCGCCAAACTGCCAACCTTCTGATCGACAAGCTCAGCAACCTAACCCACTGAGCCACCGTATCCCTTTTAGATAGATAGATAGATAGATAGATAGATAGATAGATAGATAGATAGATATAAAAACTTAAAACAATTTAATCATTACCAGAAAACCAGTAAGATTAAAAGGTGCGAACCCCTCAAAGTACTGTGATTTTTAATTTTAAAAAAGAGAATGAAAATAGTTTCTAAATTATTCTCATGTCAAGGAGTTCATGAAATCGTACACTTCCCCATTCTGTACCCAACTAGGCTTCTGACTGTACAGTATTTGATTTTAGAAAGTTTCCTTTTTCAAAAAGAATTTAGCTAAGTTTATGAGTTTTACTGACTGTTGCACTGGATGCATCCAGACATTCAGCTCCATGAACACATATTATTATTTAGTATGGATTTAACATCTATGAACCAGACACTTGGATATGATAAGCTTCACCAGATTCATACAATGTGTTTTAATTGACATCATGCTAACATCTTGACTCAAAAGATCTACTTTATCGAGTTAAAGAATATCAAGTCAGCCTTGGATGTGAAAAATGGCTGGTTGGTTGAAAGGGGTCAGAGTCTAATTTTGTTTGTGCTTATTCCATGAGGCAGTGTTGTTCTCATAAATCAGCAGATATATGAAAATACTCACTTGCCTAATTTTACCCAGCCAACTAAGCCTAGATATTGAGTAATCCAGAACTTTTGCAAAATAAGATCTCACCATTTGCAAATGCACTTTTTCAGGTGCATTTGCAAAGAACATTTTTGCATAGTGCATTTCTATCTAAGAATGTTTTTGCACAGTGGATTTCAACTGCTTGTCTCCCACTGCATGGCTTTTCAGTTAGCACACTTTAATTCAGTCAAGTAGCTAGGAACTTTCCTGAGGTTTCTTTTCATATACCAGAATTAAACTATTGATCTTCTTGCTCCGTCCCATTAAGGCTAGCCTTGGAGATATTAAATCTTGTCTGCCCTTTTGTTTTGAAACTTGTAAATGCCCTTGAACCTGGTCACTTCTTTTTCCTTGAGTATCCAGTATAGTGGTAGATTTGAGTTTTAAGAGCACTCTGAACTTGGCCCGGCTTGGCCTCCAAGACTATGTTTTGGGATCCCTTTGTATGGAAATGCTAGCCCATATTTCAGAGCAGATTTCTTTCATTTCTTGAAATACATTATGGCTTTATCTGAGGATATGTTGCATTATGAGGCCAACACCCCGCCTCCCAGAAATAATGACCTCTTCTCTTGTTTTTCTTTTGTTATCAATAGCATCTTGAGAGAGTGCCACAAAGTCTTTCAACAATCTAACCATGGCTCTTCAGTTTTCAGCATTCTTTTACTTAGCTTTCTTTCTTGCTTGTTTTTCACCTTACCCTACCCTACCATTTTCCCTTTTTTTCCTGGAAACTACATATTGCAGTTGTAAGAGATCTCCCTAACTCCCTGAAAAATGCCTTGCTAACCTTTCTTTCAGGACATGTCCTCATGACGTAGCCTTTGCCTTCTCCCCAGTTTATACCTAAGGTTCCTTTATTTCAGGGGTCTTCAAACTTGGGCCTTTTGTGACTTGTGGATTTCAACTCCCAGAATTCCTCAGCCAGCATGCTTGGCTGAGGAATTCTGGGAGTTGAAGTCCACAAGTCA
Source organism: Vipera ursinii (assembly GCF_947247035.1). NCBI lineage: Eukaryota > Metazoa > Chordata > Lepidosauria > Squamata > Viperidae > Vipera > Vipera ursinii. Next base: position 197,876,043 of record NC_139512.1, read on the forward strand.
TAAAAGGCCCAAGTTTGAAGACCCCTGCTTTACTTCATGTTTAGCTGATCCAATCTCAAAATGCATTTTACATCTTCTCCTGACAGTCTTGCTGTCTGCACAATTTCTGATATTTTGCAACAAATGTGGTGATAATTCAGCCAGGTGCCTTACCTCCCAACCCTTTTCCTCTAGTCAGTAGGCACTGCTCTCCATGACAAATATGATTTGTGGTCTTAGACCGATGTGATATATAGTGACTAAAAGCAGACAATCACATGGACTGATGCTTTCAGAAGCAGTTCAAGCCATCAATCTTCATAGAGATTTTGTTATCAATCTTCCTACTCAAAAGGGAGCATCTGGGTCCAAGGTGAAGTGGGATTAGGTTTAGATGGTGCTCTGCCTGTGATCCTTCTGCTTTGTTCCATGCTCCTCCAGCATAACACCAGCCTATCAACATGAATAGGGAGCTGTGTGTGTGTGGTGTGTGTTTGGGGGGGGGGGAGGGGAAATGTGTCTATCACTTTCCTGGAATAATGCTATAGATATTTTCACAACTGGTCCAAGTGAAAGTTCATCATTGCAATATCTCTTTGTGCCAGCAGGCTGTCACTGGACCAACTTGAAAGTTTTCCCAAAGTATTTATTTTGGTTCCAGTATACTCATTAAAATAAAGTATGGCTATAATAGGTTCTGATGGAAAAGAAGCATAGAGTCTCTGATTCACAGATTCCCAAATGCAAAGTTACCTCTTACTCTATGGTTACAAAATCCACTCTTTTTTCTGTCATTTTTTCCCCTAATTATTCAAACTGCAAGACAATCTTTTTCCCCCTATTTCATCCAAAAAATCTACAGCATACTCTTTTCAGACTCATTACTGAGCAGAAGACAGCCCACTTATCAAGAAAGAAAAAGGAGATTGATAAACAGTGGTGCAGGAGTAGAGGTAAGCACATCAAAGTGACTACTACATCTAAGTAAGCAATGTACATATTTTTTATAGGCAAGGCAAGGCACTTGGACTGAGTTGGGTTCTAGCCCTGCTAGCAAGTTGGATGATGGACCTTTTTTTTTTTCATGAGACTTCATTTTTGAAATGCTCCTTCTCCTTTTGACTTCTACAATAGCAGGAAAACTCTGACTAATTTTCCATGCTCAAGATCGGTGTTAATGGGGCTGTGATACTCAACTGCTGTGTCAGTGGCAAAGGTATGTCTCCTATTAATAGACTAATAGAAATTTTGTGTACTTAAGTTTTAGCTCCATTCCTTCTCTGCTTCTCCCCCACACACACCATGCCTGCTCAGTAGACTTTCCTAGCTCTGGCTTCACTGCTATAGGCGGAAGGAAGGAAGGAAGGAAGGAAGGAAGGAAGGAAGGAAGGGAGGGAGGGAGGGAGGGAGGGAGGGAGGGAGGGAGGGAGAGGGAGGGAGGGAGGAAGGAAGGAAGGAAGGGAGGCAGGGAGGGAGGGAGGGAGGGAGGGAGAGGGAGGGAGGGAGGGAGGGAGGGAGGGAGGGAGGGAGAGGGAGGGAGGGAGGGAGGAAGGAAGGAAGGAAGGAAGGAAGGGAGGGAGGGAGGGAGGGAGGGAGAGGGAGGGAGGGAGGGAGAGGGAGGGAGGGAGGGAGGGAGGAAGGAAGGAAGGAAGGAAGGGAGGGAGGGAGGGAGGGAGGGAGGGAGGGAGAGGGAGGGAGGGAGGGAGGAAGGAAGGAAGGAAGGAAGGAAGGAAGGGAGGGAGGGAGGGAGGGAGGGAGAGGGAGGGAGGGAGGGAGGAAGGAAGGAAGGAAGGAAGGAAGGAAGGAAGGAAGGAAGGAAGGGAGGGAGGGAGGGAGGGAGGGAGAGGGAGGGAGGAAGGAAGGAAGGAAGGAAGGAAGGAAGGGAGGGAGGGAGGGAGGGAGAGGGAGGGAGGAAGGAAGGAAGGAAGGAAGGAAGGAAGGGAGGGAGGGAGGGAGGGAGGGAGAGGGAGGGAGGAAGGAAGGAAGGAAGGAAGGAAGGGAGGGAGGGAGGGAGGGAGGGAGGGAGAGGGAGGGAGGGAGGGAGGAAGGAAGGAAGGGAGGGAGGGAGGGAGGGAGGGAGGGAGGGAGGGAGAGGGAGGGAGGGAGGGAGGAAGGAAGGAAGGAAGGAAGGGAGGGAGGGAGGGAGGGAGGGAGGGGGAGGGAGGGAGGGAGGGAGGGAGGAAGGAAGGAAGGAAGGGAGGGAGGGAGGGAGGGAGGGAGGGAGGGAGAGGGAGGGAGGGAGGGAGGGAGGGAAACCTGCCTGTCTTCAGCAAAGCAAGACATTGGCTGAAAACATATCAATATTTCATCAGGCCTTTGTTGAGCCCTGGTTTTTAGCTTTTCTTAATGGTGCACTTTACCAGGCAGATTTTTCATACATCATTAAACAGCAGCTATAGTACTTGTGTGCCCTGTTTCTGATTTACCGTAGACAGTAATGTTTAAGATCACATTAACAGCACATAGCCTCTCAGCTCTTTGGCACTGCATCCAAATAATGAACAGTCAATAATATTTCCAAATTAGCCTGTTCTCCAGCTCCCGTTATTGAATGAAATAACTATTCTTAGTTCCACTGGAAAAAAAAAATCAGGGTATGGCAATTAATTCCATGTTTAAACTAAATGTACAGGCCTGACCTGTCCATAAAAGATTTCTAAAATAGAATGTGGGGATGATATTTAAAAAATGGAGAGGCTTCCCTGGCTGGCTTCCAGCTCTGCAGACACAAGGGCAGCAAACATAGCCAAGCATAGAAATTCTGGTTGCATATTCCTGTCCCTTGAGGACTACTTGATTGTTTTAGTGTACTCTTGACAATGCAATAGAAGCAAACTATTATTAAAAAGCCAAGAAATTAATGTGTCCTTCCAGGAAAACCAACACCAATATTTTTTTTGCGGGGGGGGGGAAGGGGGAATATCTACTGTTTAGTGCATTTTCATGTGGTGTATTGTTTAAACAAAAACCCCTTGAACTTCTTTGCAAGAGGATTCAGCTTTCTTCACTGGGGGGCTTATTCTATTACTGAGCTGTGTGGGTTGCCTAGAGCAGAAGTTTATTTTGGCTTACATTTTGCTGTCCTATTTGTCAATGCCTACCCTGCCTCTGTTGATTTTTTTCCCTGTCACAACCTGTCACCTAACTTCCTCCAAAGATTAAAAGCAATAAATCCTGACTGGTTTCATGGGCCTTGAGTGTCTATGGGTGAGGAATTTTGTCAAATTTGTTCTGTCCACTCAAAATGGTTACAATATTTTTTTCCCCTAAGTTACATCTCAACTTTTGCAGAACACATACAATAATATGCCGTTGACAAGAAAATCAGAACAGCAGGAAAGTGCTGGGAAGATCAGGAGACAAACTGATAGGGAGATGGTCAAAAGTTCAATGCAGACAGGCTAGCAGAAATATCAACAGCACCAGTGGGTTGAAATTAGAGGTTTCCAACTGATTATTGCCTAACTTAGATGATGATGCCCATCCCTTTGAGTTTCAAAGTTATCTGGGCATGTCTATACTTGCATAACAGACACTTGGCTTGGGAAACCTGAAGAATATGACACTAGGCTATGCAACTTTCCTTGGCTTCTCTCATTTATTAAAATTGAAAATGTGTATTTGGGTGGTAGCATGAAATGAAATCCTTGAAATCCCAATTCTGTAGATTAGATTAGGAAGATGGGGGGAAAAACCATCCTGAAAGAATTCTGACCAGATTCTGGCCAAAAAAAAAGCTATATGGCCATATCCATGTAATTACCAGGAAATAACTTCAACTTAAAGGAGACATATTTCACAGCAAGAAATCAAATTGCTAATCCAACTACTAGCTAAATCTTCATCAATGTATAGTAAAATAGTGGAAGCCAGGTTAACCATCTCTCCAGAGGAATATACACAGGATGTTGAGGATTGCTGTCTAAAAGTGGGTGGGCCAGAAACCATTGAAGGAATTCGTGGGGCGGGGAGGGGGGAGGGGAGGGAATAAAGTCATTAAGTCAATGCAAAATTTTGACCCTTTCTCCCCACCTTTTTTTTTAAAAAAAATGCATGCAAAACAACTACAATTTTAGTTCCACCCATCTTGAAATACAGGTGGAATATATTTGGTCTCTGAGCTTCATTTCCATGGAGTCCTATTCCCAATTCTTCTTCCTGAATTAAAGGAAAAGAGGGAGATTGTAAACGTATTCACTTCTGTCTCCATCTCCATCCTCCTGCTCACTGTGAATTGGAGTAAATATCTTCAAGAAAAGAAAATTTAGGTTTCTATTTATCCATTAGTGATTTAGAAACCTAACATTTTACGAGAATCTATATCAGCCTAATTTAGGAGCAATGTGCAGTCTTCCAGATGCTGAGCATTTGCCCCTATAAATGGACTAGAAGATAAATCTGATTCAATGGCCCTAACTATCCACACTGAGTACCATGCTACTATTTCAATTGTTAACTTTAAGCATAGGGTCAGCAAGAGTAGGGTTGCTTTCCAGAAGTTTTGATTGCATCTTTTATAATCCCTACAATTTCTCCAGAATGACTGCATCTAAAGTGTCTTAAATTCATTAATGCAGATTCCTGGTACTTTTTCATAGCTTTCCCTGCCCAAAAGAAACACAGCCTGGAAATTTTTGCACTCGTGATTTATAGGATCACCTAGCTTTGATTCTAAGGCAATAAATCACTAATGCAGATAACTTTTATATCGCTAGAGGGATAGCTGTGTGACACTATCAGGTGTTAGTGCAGAAATGCTTATAGGTGCAGCTTTTGAATAAAGGTGGGTTTACGGCATTCCTCTGAATGGAGCATAAAGAAGAACCACAGCCACACAGGACTGAGGAGTGATTCAGTTTTGTAAGTTAGGGCCTCCATGGCTACTTCCCTGTCTGTTTTGTTCCAGCTGCTTCACCTTCTGCCTGTACTATTTTTCAGGATTATTTTACTTTCAGGTGCTTGCTCCGTTTCAGGACATATTTTTCCTCAGAGTTCATTCTGTTTTCTGGATGACTGGTTATTTTCAAATATCTATAAGCCTGGGAAAGAGAAAAGATTTTCAAAAGTATCAGAGAGCTGCAGCAAAATGTTTAATATCCAAAGGTGGGAAAAAAGCTGTTTCCCAGAAATAAAATAAGGTAAAGGTTTCCCCGCACATGCGTGCTAGTCGTTTCCGACTCTAGGGGCCGTTGCTCATCTCCGTTTCAAAGCCGAAGAGCCAGCGCTTGTCCGAGGACTTCTCCGTGGTCATGTGGCCGGCATGACTAGACGCCAAAGGCACACAGAACGCTGTTATCTTCCCACCGTAGTGGTCCCTATTTTTCTACTTGCATTTTTTTATTATTATTATTTATTATTTTTATGTGCTTTCGAACTGCTAGGTTGGCAGAAGATGGGACGAGTAACAGGCACTCACTCTGTTATGCAGCACTCGGGATTTGACCCGCCAAACTGCCCACCATCTGATCGACAAGCTTAGCATCCTAACCCACTGAGCCACCAGGTCCCTTTTTTAGAAATAAAATACTGTTATACAAAACTAAAAAAAAACACTCAGATGCAATTAAGCCCTGGATATTTTATATATTTTCCATCACTACATCAGTAGACATTTCATACTTTGCTAGGCTAAATAGCTAAACTAAACCCATATTAATCCAACTATTTTATATCCAGAAAATCCTGATTCTCAGCCTTCATTTACCACCAGCAGAGCAGAAACTTGGGAATAGTGCCAGACTCCCTATTTTTTTTTCAACCAATGCTCAATCAGTTTGATAAACAAGAATTTGTTTTAGAAAATCCTTTGAGGAGAAAAGGATTCTGGAGAAAATGGTGTATGGGCTTAAGTTTATTAAAAGGTAGCCAAGGGACCTGTGTGAATATCCTCTCTTTTATTGAACAACCATTGCTCCAATATCTGCAGTTTCCTGATTTTTTCATCCTACAATTAAATTGCAAGGAAGACAACATGAAACAACTTTTTCCCACTGGGTTTTCAGAAGCAACATTACTATCACTGCTAAGCAGGGCTTTTTTTCTCATAGAATGCTCAGAACGGAGTTCCGGCACCTTTTTTGGATGGAACCTTGTAGGATAGGCAAGGCAGGTTGTATGACATGTGTGAGTTCCGGCACCTTTTTCTTTTACAAAAAAAGCACTGCTGCTAAGGTAGGATCCATTTAGAGAGTGTTGGAAAATATTCCTTCCCTTGGAAAAAAATTTCTCCTGAGTTTCTCTCCAGACAAATGCCATGGAGGAATTCAAAGGGCTATTGCTCACCCATGTTGGCATGAACATGCCTAATGCAAATCAACGATAAGGAATATATCTAATTGAAATATGATTCTCAAAATTGGGTTCCAATGTTGATTTATAAGGAGGCAATGACATTAAGGCCTCAGGCTTTCTTGGTAGAGATCTGCTCATAAGTAAAAGGGGGCTTCACTCGGACAGTGTTCTGAATGAAACATCCAGTGGTGTGATTCAAATATGTGAACAACCAGTTCTCTGTGAGGATGCTGCTTCCAGAAGTCCATTCTGGGCCTGGGCAACAAAAAATTAGCTACCAGTTCTGCTGAAGTGGTGTGAACCGGCTGAATCCCACCACTGGAAACATCCCTTTAAAGCGGCTTTGTGAAGTCATCTGGCTCCACTCTTATCAAGAGAGAAGTGATGCTCCAGTGTTGTTTCTATTCAAGTCATTTCGATGATCTCTGACAGCAGTTCTAGCAGAGACCTCTTCTAACCACTTGATGTGTTAGAGCAGGCATATCAAACTCGCGACGTCACATGAAGTCATGCAATGTATCAGGACTTTTTCCCCATTGCCGGCAATGGGGTGGGCTCGGTTTTGGAATGACACATCTGGCCCACGGGCCAGCAGTTTGACATGCCTGTGTTAGAGAAAGCAATGGGAACAACATGAAGTATCTCAGTAATGTAAGTTGCGACATCTCCATGCTTTGACAAGGTGGAAAGTGTCACCTGCATGGTATGAATGCTTCATCAAGGAAATTGCCAGTATTTCAACTCTTGCCATGTAACTCAAAAATTAAAATCAAGTTGGGAAAACTCATACTTTCCAAGCAGAATGTGCATAATAACCAATGCAACCACAAATGTTCCAACACATGGAAATTAGGAAAGTGAGAGAGAAGAAAAGTTGTTAATTATGGCAAGTGACTAAATTTGGTTCCTTCTACAAATAGAAGATAATAAACTAAATCCAAATGATTTTTCTTGCACTTAGGTGTGGAGAGCTTGGGGTACGTAAGGCAATTTCTCATTGGACACAGAGGATCTCTTGCATAAGTTCTCCTTTTCTTGACTTTATTTGGCAGCAAATATTTGCATTCAGATTCCACTAGTTAACAGTTAAAATCCAGGAATAGTTAAAATCTGCTAACGTTACTTAAAGTGGTTCAGGAAGTATAAGAGGAATTAAAATGCTGTGACTGGAACCATCTACAGCATTCTCTCTAATTGGGACATGCTTCATCAGGTAATCAACTTAATCAGGACCTTTCCCAAGGAACCCAATTAAAAGTTTAATGACACCGTGTGGCACGGGCTGCTGCTTAATTGGGATGATAATTCTGTTCTTTATAATTGGGACACTAGAAGGTGATTAAAGGAATCAGAACAGAATGTCCTTTGTGATTCTTACAAGCTGAAAGCAATTTGCTTTTTTTTTTTAAGAGTCTCTGTCATGGACGTTTCTAGCAACCGTTCCAGATTCTGAGAGTTGAGATGGCAATAGCTTATTCCAAAATGACAATATTAATGCACAAAGCTGGTAGAACTCAACTTTCCCAATCAAAATGCATTGGTGGCCCAGATCAGTTCTTGAGATGCTCATTTAGAAAGAAAGATACACAGGGGAACATTACAAAGACAAGCTAGCACAACCCCCATTTTTTTTAAAAAAACCAATTTATTCTCTTGCTATAAGTGTGGGAAAGAGCCACATTTTGCATATGTTTATATATTTATTGATAAGGTGAAAACATGCATTGATCTCTTGTCACAGGAAGGGAATCTGCTGGTATGTAACTGTTGTCAGAAGAGTAGGTTCCATGCAGGGGATAATTTATAGGAAAATCAAGCTTTGTTGTTTTTTTTTAATCAACTGCTATATTTAATGTTTGCAGACAAACTTAAAATATATGTATAATATGTATAATTTCCCCATCTGAACAAGAAGATTCTGGAGCTGGAGAAGATGCAGAAAAAAGGAGAAAACAAGTAATTTTCTCTCTTTTAAAGCTGGAATCCTCCAATGAAATTAAACAGAAAAAAACAATCCCAGAATTTAAAGACAGGTTACCAAAAAAATTTTCTGTCATGAAATTTATGAATGGTTGAGTGGGAACTCCTTGCTGCTTATTGCCCATCCATTAGGATCAACTATGCCACTGTGGGAAACTACATTACAGGCCTTTAGTCTCTTCCAAAGAATCTCTTGTTCATGCCACTGTAGATATGTGCAAGAGACAAGCCAACCTGAAGTCAACCTTTGTGTATCTCCCTTACATTGACAGGCTTCCAAGAATCTTATCGGCAGACTTGTGCTGGAGCCCATCCTCAATTGAACCTCTCTCTACCGGAATGTCTTTACACCGAAATGTCTCTACACATTTCAGCAGAGAAACGTTCCCCAAGGATGGGCTCCAGCACAAGTCTGAAAGCTTGGAGAACTAAAGCTCTGATCCCAGTGACCGATTCAAATTGGATCCTGCAACATTATCCTGGGACATGTATATTTGCTTTCATTTGTAATGTGTGAGGAGATACATTTACAGATCACTCGCATGTATCAAATAATAATAATAATAATAATAATAATAATAATAATAATAATAATAATAATAATAATAATAATAATATAATAATAATAATAATAATAATAATAATAATAATAATAATAATAATAATAATAATAATAATAATATAAAGTTGGAAGGGACCTTGGAGGTCATCTAGTCCAACCCCCTGCTCAGGCAGGAAACCCTATACCATTTCAGGCAAATGGCTGGCCAGTCTGTTCTTAAAAGCCTCCAGTGTTGGAGCATTCACCACCTCTGGAGGCAAGTTGTTCCACTGGTTAATTGTTCTAACTGTCAGGAAGTTTCTCCTTAGTTCTAGGTTGCTTCTCTCCTTGACTAGTTTCCATCCGTTGCTTCTTGTCCTGCTTTCAGGTGCTTTGGAGAATAGCTTGACTCCCTCTTCTTTGTGGTAGCCCCTGAGATATTGGAACACTGCTATCATGTCACCCCTCACCCTTCTCTTCATTAAACTACACATACCCAATTCCAGCAACCGTTCTCTATATGTTTTAGCCTCCAGCCCCCTAATCATCTTTGTTGCTCTTCTCTGTACCCTTTCTAGAGTCTCGACATCTTTTTTACATCGTGGTGACCAAAACTGGATGCAGTATTCCAGGTGTGGCCTTACCAAAGCATTGTAAAGTGGTATTAGTACTTCACTTGATCTTGATTCTATCCCTCTGTTAATGCAGCCTAGCACTGTGTTGGCTTTTTTGGCAGCTGCAGCACACTGCTGGCTCATATTGAAGTGATTGTCTACTAAGACTCCGAGATCCCTCTCACAGTTACTACTATTGAGCAAGGTACCACCTATACTATACCTATGCATTTGATTTTTCCTGCCTAAATGTAGAACCTTACTTTTTTCACCATTGAATTTCATTTTGTTAGATAGCGCCCAGTGTTCGAGTCTGTCCAGATCCTCTTGTATTTTAAGCTTATCTTCTGGAGTATTGGCTATTCCTGCCAGCTTGGTGTCGTATGCAAATTTGATGAGTTCCCCATCTATCCCCTCATCCAAATCATTAATGAAGATATTGAAGAGCACTGGGCCCAGAACAGAGCCCTGGGGCACCCCACTACACACTTCCTTCCATGTAGATGCGGTTCCATTGAGGACCACACGCTGAGTACGGCCTGTCAGCCAGCTACGAATCCATCTGGTGGTAATGCTATCTAACCCACATTTTTCTATCTTATCAAGTAGTAGGTTGTGATCTACTTTATCAAATGCCTTACTGAAGTCCAAGTAAATTATATCTACAGCGTTCCTCTGGTCCACTAATTTTGTCACTTGGTCAAAGAATGTAATAAGATTTGTCTGGCATGATCTGTTTTTGACAAACCCATGTTGACTTTTAGTGATGACTTTGTTTACATCAAGGTGTTCGCTGATTTGTTGTTTGATTATCTTTTCCAGAATCTTCCCAGGTAGAAATGGTTGGGTTTCTCCCCCCCCCTTCTTAATAATACAGTATAGTTTCTTAATTTTCTTCTTAACAACAGATGCTTTTGCTCATTAGCTCTATTACGGATATGTTTTAGTAGAAAAGTTATACACTCCACCTAGGAACTTCAGTTGTTTTAATTAATTAATTGCACTAATAATAATGATTGCTAATTTACTCTAGAATTATGTTTATGAATTAATTGCTCCAGTGTCGTGGCTTGTAGCCATTATACAAACATGACAGCTCAGTTTAAGTGCAACATACATGGCAGATTTTTCAGTCCTATTAGAGTTCAATATTTCATTTGGATAGCAACTGGTTCCCTCCATTTTTTGCCATCCATTGATTCATAAAACCACTGTCACTTTGTCATGTTTTTTTAAATTTATGAGCTACCACAGAAAGTGTCTCCTCTATGTCAAAGTTCACATTTCCTTGGTGATTAAAGATTTGTTCCCTGTTACATCAGCACAGGAAATCCTACACAACTTCTGGACATCTCATGTTCTACCTTGTATGTCTCCAGATCTTTTTTTTCTCAATTTAAACCTTTCAGCTTTTATGCTTTATCACATGCATATCTCTGATATAGGCATTTAAAAATGGAGATTTGACTGGTGTAAGCTCTCTTTTAAATCTGACTTTCACTATTTATATATCTCCTTTCGGATATTTAGAATATGTTTTTGTTTATGATCTGGAAAATGTGACTATTTGCTCCCAACTCTTTCTTGAGCCAAGATCAGAAATTCCAGCCTGAACTCTAGAGGCTGAGCTGTTTCCCAGTTTGGACAATGGCCACCACAAGACCTGACTATTGTTCTTCTGCTTCTTGTTCATCCCCTGCAAAAATAAATAAATGGCAATCCTGGCTGGCTGATATCTGGGTGGATTGTTTTTAGGGATTGTTCCCTCCTCGCTAGTCCTCATGTTTTTCTTTTGCTTTCCCAGATGTTTGTAGACATGAATGCCTGTAACCTCTTCCCCTTTAACACTAAGGTAAACACTTTCTTTTTACTCTTTAGATGCTACAATAATCAAAGCAATAGGGGAACAGATTGCTCATGTCTACAATCTTGTATAAATCCATGGAAACTTTGTGGTAAGGAAGTTCAGCTCCATGGAAATAAAGTAATATTGTATTCATTTCTTCGTTCATTCATTCACTCACTCACTCCCTAGAAGGGAAGAGAAGGTTTGCATTATTATTGGCAAGGGATAGGAAGAGAACGTAAGCGTACTTAACCCAATCTGAGCAGAAACCCAAAAGTGTCTGAGGGGTCCTCAGTGTGCTTTGAGCTCGGTTGTTGTCTTGCAGAAATTTCGTTACCCAAACTAGGTAACGTCATAATTGCAAGTAAGGAGAATACCCCAGTCAAGAAACTGCCAAAGAAACCAACAGTAAATAGTCCAACCAAAGAATCACTAAGAAAACCCCCCCACCCCATTGATACTAGAATATAAACTGAGAGCAAACCACACTCCTTACTAGCACTGTTACCTAGTTTGTGTAATGAAACATCTCCAAGAAAACAATCCAGCTCAGAGACCACCAAGGACCTCTCATTTCAATCCTGAGCTAGGAATATTCTCCTTTATTGGGAGAAAGGTGTCTACAGGAAAATGTAAGGATTGAATGGTATGTGAGCTTGCATGTTTGAGGATAGTTCAATTAACTCTAACAGGCCATCATTAGATCAAGCCCAAGATTCTTTTTAAAATATTGTAACTGCTGACCAATAGAGAATATAACAGCTTGGCAGCCTAAGACGAAATGCTACCAAGGGCGGCAACCAGCCACTGGAAGGGAGGAGTCATGACAAGCACTGCAGGCAATCAGAAGTGGGTTGTACTAAAATTGAATGCAGGGCTCAAGACCACTCAGACAGGAAACCATTTTTGACTGAAGATGGAAAACAGGGATATGGAGTACATCTCTGACTGGCTAGAAATGAGATGAGGACAGCATCATTCATTTCTGCACTCAGTGAGTGGTGAGTACCCCAGACTTGACAATAGGCCAGGGCTTTTTTTGTCATAGAACGCTCAGAACGGAGTTCCGGCACCTTTTTTGGATGGAACCTTATAGGATAGGCAAGGAGGGTTGTATGACATGTGTGAGTTCCGGCACCTTTTTCTTTTACAAAAAAAGCACTGACAATAGGTCAAGCAAAAAGTGAGGATCTTCTCTCTCTGTCTCTCTGTCTCTCTCTCTCTGTCTCTCTGTCTGTCTCTCTGTCTCTCTCTCTGTCTGTCTGTCTGTCTGTCTGTCTGTCTCTCTCTCTCTCTCTCTCTCTCTCTCTCTCTCGTGTCACTGAACATCTCAGGTGAACCATCTACTTTACCTTCTCCCTGTACCAGAATTTGCCTTCTTTTTGTGTTGTGCTATCTACCTAACAACTTGCATAGTCGTTGGCAAACACTTGGCCCAATCCACTGTCTCTCACCACTTACTCAATGTGATGCACACGTTCCAATAATTAGATATATGGATCAGAAGCATTTCTGAGCTGCTTAGCCAAGTGCATCTCTTGTCCTTTGTACACATATTTGTACAAAGTGTTGCCTGTAATTTTAAAGATGCTTGCCTGAGGGAGGTTTCATTTTTCCATTGAAGTCCCCTTGATTTACTGTATGCAATATGTTACAGCTTCCTTATTTGCTCCTCTGGGACACTTACTGACAGTAAATCTCTATTAAAATATTCTTCCATATGGTTGCATGAAAATTTTATAGCAGTGAGCCTGGGGCTGAAGGTCACAGCTGAGTAGCTGCAGTTAAGCAGTGCAGTCTATAGATTTGGAGGTACATCTGTTCTGGGAGTGAGAATAAAATTAGAATTTTACTCTCTGTGGCAATTCTTGAAACTAGTTACGCTTGTTTATCATAGCTGGCCTTCACCAAAGCAATGTCTTTCATAGACACTTTATTGAATATTGTGGTTACTCATATTAGATTGTGAATCTAGATAATAAGAAAAAAATTGGCAAACCCTAATGAATGTTTCATTTATGATAGAGGGATGCATCTTGCTTGCACGGTTTATTAATACATGCAATGTATTGTTCACTACCAAGATTTTTTGATGTTGGATTTGCAAGCTTTCTAAACGATTCATTGCTATTATATTTAATCAGCTTGTTGAGAGGAAAGAGGTCAATTGCAGGCAGTCACCAACACTGTTAAGATAACAAATTTGTTGGCAACGGGGACTGGTCCTTAGAATCTCAGAAATTGGGTGCAAATGTTTTATAAAACACATGGCAAGATGCTTCCAAATGTGTTCATCGCAAAGCATAGGATGTACACATGACTCTAAACGTGCATAGTATCTGACACAAGGGTCAGCCAAATGTTAATCTACAGCTTGTTGTTTGTTTGGGGAGAAAAGCAGGGATGTTTCTAATCCCATTTTATTGAGCAACACCATGAAATCTATCAAAAGGAATTCAGGCGAGAGCAGATCTTTCCAAATTCCAAGTGGGATGCAGAGAACTCTCTGCAGAGAGAAATCTGCCCTAAAACATATCTCAGAGGGTTAGTCTATTTTGGATTGTGGACAATTCCTCTTAAAACTATTTTGACCCATTTAGAACTAACTTCTTTGAAATGATCCCAAATACTTTACTTTTATTTATTATTTGGAAACACATTTTATCATCAGGTTGCAATCAATCATAATGCAGGAGGGCAAATTTTCTTGGATGCCAAGCCTCAATTTTTTTTTTCAGGTAAAGCATACTAGATCTTGGTCTGCATGTTATGACTTATTTCATTAATTGATTGATTAATTTGCATGGCCTTTGATCATTTTAGTTGTTCTTCTCTGAACTTTTTCCAAGCACAATTGGTGCATCACATGAAGCTGCGCAAATGCTTTTGTCACTGTTGCCACATGATCATCAAGAAGCAGCTGTGAGTCTAGGAAAATATCCAAACTGCACAGCCCTCTTGAATGGGAAGCAGATTCTCCAAGAATGCTAGGTAAGGGAGAATATGGAACACAACTTTTGACAATATTAACTTTTCTTCTTCATTTTGTTGGAAAACAAATTTATAGTCCTTACAGTTGCTAAGCTACACAGTAGCTGTATACAGGTAGTCCTTGACTTACCATAATTTAGCCCCAGATTTTTGTTGTTAAATGAGACATTTTTAAAGTGAATTTTGCCCCCATTTTGTGATCTTTCTTGACACAGTTGTTAAGTGAATCACTGCGAGTTGTTAATTAAAAACACAGTTGTTACGTGAGTTTGGCTTCCCTGTTGACTTTGCTTGTCAGAAGGTCACAAAAAGTGATCATGTGACCCTGGGGACACTGCACTGGATATAAATGTGAGTCAGTCCCCAAGCATTTTGATCATGTGACCATGAGGATGCTGCAATAGTTGTTAGTATTAAAAATGGTCATCAGTCACTTTTTTCAATGCTACTGTAACTTCGAACAGCCCCTAAATGAACTGTTGTAAGTTGAGGACTATAACTATAACTAAGCTATAACACCGTGGAGAATATCTGTGAAAGGATGGAAGGGTGGGTAGCTGAAATAAAGTTTCAGTGATTGCTAAAGGGAGTTTTGTGCCTGGTACCAGTCTAGACTTTTCTTGATCTCTAAAAGAAAACAGCAGAACTCACTCTCTCCCTCCCTCCCCACTCCCTCCCTCCCTCTCTCTCTTTCCCTCCCTCCCTCTCTCTGTCTTTCTGTGTGTGTCTGTGTGTCCATAAAAGTTACTTCAACTGCTCTCTTCCTACTGTATATCCCAACCGTACCAACTTGCCAATGTTGTGGGGGTTTGTATGACCCTTGGAAAGCCAAGCTAATGAAGAATGGGTTCAGCTTCAGAGGAAATGCTGCAAAGGCAGATTTATAGCATCTCTGCTGGAGCTGTGTGCAATGTAGTGGGTCCGATGCAAGGAGGAGACGCCAGCCGGAATATGTGTTCAGCTCTTTATTGGGGGGGGGTAGCGTACTGCCGGAACAAGGGCTACCTGGCCTCCTTAAATACCCAGCCAGGTAGGCGACCAGCCAATGGGGTTGGCCCTAGGTTTCCCACCGAAACTAGGTTTCCCGCCAAAACTGTCCAGGCCAACGCCCCCTGGTGGCTGTTGCTATGCAGATGACTTGGATACATAACACCCCTCCCCCCTTAGAGAAGAACCACATTACAGCTATAGAACAATATTATAACTATATACACTGTGTGTTAATACAATGCAACTGTGGGGTGGTCACTTGCACACATAGTCCACTAAATAGGCAGGTGTCCTGTGGGGCCTGGTGGACCGTCTGGGTGTGGCTTGGCCCTGGACTAGGACAGCCGGCTCGTGAAGCCTCTGTGCTGGGTTGAGCAGAGCTGGTTTCAGGAGGCCCTCCTCCTCTGGTTCCGGTTCTGAGTTGTTTCTGGTTAGGCTGACCTCTGGGGCGTGGCTATCCTGTTGGGCATGTGTGGTGCACTCAGGGACCCTTCCTCTGAGCTGGTCGATGTGTCGCCTTATGTGTCTGTCCCCCTCCACCCCCACGATGTAAGAGAGGGGTCCAGTTTTCTAAACCACTGTCCCCGGAATCCATGGATGCCCTGCCCTGTAGTTCCTTGCCCAGACCAGGTCCCCCACGTTGAGAACCCTGTGTGCTGCTGCTGCTGCTGCTGATGGTGGCCTATCCGTCTCTGCTGCTACTCGGTCCGGGTGTAAACGGTCCAGCTTGGTGATGAGATGCTGTCCCTATCAAAGTTCTGCTGGGCTCTTTCCGGTAGCAACGCATGGTGTAGTGTGTTGGGCAAGTAGAAATTTCGCCAGTCTGTGATGCCAGTCCCCGCTGATGATGCGCCGGAGTGCGTCCTTGGTCGTCCTTACCATCTGTTCAGCTTGCCCGTTAGTCGATGGATGAAAGGGCACAGAGGTGGCGTGCCTAATCCAATTCGCCTTCAAGAACACCTGGAAATCAGTAGCGGTAAACTGAGGCCCGTTATCTGATACGATGACGTCAGGGAGGCCGTGTGTGACAAAGAGAGCTCTGAGCACCTGGATTGTCTTAGCTGAGGTCATGTTGGGAACAGGGACTACCTCCAGCCACTTGGAGTGGCTGTCCACTACTACTAACAACAGTTGGCCCTGAAATGGCCCTGCATAGTCAATGTGGATGTGGGACCAGTGTGTGTGTGTGTGGCCTCCCACCTGTGTACTGGTGCATGTGGCATCTCTGGCCTGGATCTCTGGCACGTGTAACAGGCCTTGACCCGTTCCTCAATGTCCTTGTCCAGCCCTGGCCACCAGAGGTAGCTTCTGGCCAGCGCCTTCATCCTAACCACCCCTGGGTGTCCCTCATGTAATGATTCCAATACCCTGCCCCGGACTGCGATGGGGATAATGACCCTGCTTCCCCAGAGGAGGCAACCCCTGTGCGTGAAGAGCTTGTGACACCTGGTGAAATAGGCCTGGAACTCAGGCCCCGGGGACTTGTCCTGCCACCCTGTGCAAACCCATGAGTGTACCCTGCTCATGATGTTGTCAGTGGCTGCGTTGCTGGCAATGTCCTTGGCATGAACTGGGCATTCTGGTAATTCCTGCAGAGCTAGGATCTGCGTTGCTGGTGCCGGGTCTGGTTCTGTGGTTTCAAGGGGTAGCCTACTTAAGCCATCTGCATGGCCCATCTCCTTCCCTGGCTTGTGCACCAGCTTGCAATTGTAAGCTGCAAGGAAGATGGACCACTGGAGCATTCTAAGGGACAGTATTTGGGGGGTCTGCTTGTCCGTGGTGAATAGGCCTAGCAGGGGCTTTTGGTCTGTGTAGACAGTAAACTCCCTGCCATACAGATAATCGTGGAACTTCTTGATTCCGGCCATGATTGCCAGGGCTTCCCTGTCAATTTGGGCGTAGTTCCTCTCTGCTCCAGACAGCGTCCTTGAATAGTAGGCTATGGGAATTTGAGCCCCATTAGGCTCGAGGTGACTGAGTACTGCGCCCACACCATAAGGGGATGCATCACATGCGATGCATATGGGCTTTGTCTCTATTAAGTGTGTTACTGTGGACTTGTCAGACAGCAGTGCTTTTAATGCTCTAAAGCTTTGCTCATGGATGGAGGTCCAGGCCCTTTTTATCCAGTAACCTGTGAAGTGGCTCTGCAATGGCTGCCTTGTGTGGGAGGAATGTATGATAGAAATTTAGCAGGCCCAGGAATGCCTGTAGCTCTGCCTTGTTCTTGGGTGTGGGTGCCAGTTTGATTGCCCTCACCTTGGACTCTGTGGGGTGGATTCTCTTGGCATCTACCCTGAATCCCAAGAATTCTGTGGAGGGAACGCCTATGCTGCATTTCTCCCTCTTTAGTTTAAGGCCAGCTGTGCGCAGCCTGGATAGCACCTCCCTCAGCCTACCTGCCAGCTCTTCTGCTGATGCTCCTGCAATCAGGATGTCATCAAAATAGGGGCAGACTCCTGGGATGCCCCTGAGTGTTTTCTCCATAATTTCCTGGAAAATGGCAGGAGCTACGCTGATCCCGAACTGCAGCCTGTTCACCCGGAACACCCCCCTGTGTGTTACTATAGTCTGAATGTCAGCTGTTGCCCTAGTAACCGTGAGTTGCTGGTACACCTGCGCAAGATCGAGCCTTGCAAAAATGGCACCACCTTGGAGGGAAGCGAGAACGTGGCTGACCGTGGGGACTGGGTAAGCGTGCGGGTTTTGGGCGCGGTACACCGAGCACTTGTAGTCGGCGCAGATCCTTATTTCCCGGTTGGATTTCAGCGGGGTGATGATTGGGGTTTCCCACTCCCCCCATCTACGGGCTCTAAGATTCCCTGGGCCACCAGCTTGTCCAGCTCGCACTCGGTTTTGTGTTTGAGCGCGAAGGGGACTCACCGCGGCCGGACCCTAACAAGGGGAACGTTCGAGTTAATCTTGAATGAGATGGGGGGCCCTGTGTACCTGCCCAACGTCCCGTCGAAGACATCTGCGAATTCCTTGCAGATGGCCTCAACGGAGTCTCCCTGGATCCGATGGATCCCGGAGACTGTGATTCCCAGGGCCTCAAACCAGTCTAGACCGACCAGGCTGGCTCTCCGGCCCTCTACCACTACAACCTCCAGGTGCTCTTTGTGACCCTTAAACCCCACCGAAACGGTAGCCTCCCCCCTTACCTTGACCGGCAAATTCTGGAAGTCGGTCAGGGTTAAATTTGTAGGCTGTAATTTAATCTGCTGCTTGCTCCGGCTATTAATATAGTTAAGGGTCTCATCCAAAATGATGGAGACCGCAGATCCGGAGTCAAGCTCCATGCTGCAAGGAACCCCTTGCAAGCGGATTGTTAATCTAATTTTGGGTTTGAGCAGCCGGCAGCTAGTCGTGTGGTTAATGGCCAGCCGGCTCTCAACATAGCCAATTCGCGTTTTGGTCGGGGCCCCAGTACCTTCGAACAGCGATTCCTCCGGTTGAAGCTCGTGGATCTCTTCTCGGGGGCGGCGGCTATGACAGACTGCGGCTATGTGGCCTGTTTTCTTGCAGGCCTGACACATGGCTGACCGGAACTTACAGAGGCTGCACACGTGGTTTCCACCACACCCTGCGCACTTCTGCGGGTTGGTGGCATTGCTAGAGGGCCTGGGCCTGTCTGGGCGTCTGCCTCGCTGGTCGGGAGTCAACTTCCGCTGGAGAAGGTCGATGCTCTGCTCGTCCTTCGCTGTGGTGACCTGCCTGTGGATGCTGGCCGCCTGGCTGTCGGTTCTGGTCTCCTGGACTGCTTGGACGGCCCCGCAGGCCACTTCGTGGGACAGGATGGCGTCTTCGGCTTCCTGGAGCGAAACCTCCTCTCTTTCGAACAGGTGCTCTTGCAGCCACCTGTCTCGTAGGCCGCAAACCAGCCGGTCCCGTAGCCGCTCCTCCAAGTTCAAAAACTTGCAAGCGACGGTGGCTTCTCGTAGGGCGGCGAGGAATTTGGCACCGGACTCGTCGGGGCGCTGGTCCCTTTTTTCGAACTGCGACCTCACGGCCAATTTGGACCGCCGGGACCGGAAGTTGGCGTTGAGCTTGGCAACAAGGTCCCGTTACGCAATGGTATTGATGGCCTCTGGGGCGAACAGGTTTGCGGTGATCTCTACGAGTGCGGGTCCCCCGATACAGAGCAGGGCTGCCGCCTTCACGCCATCCTCCGAGATCTGGTTGAACCGCATGTACAGTTCAGCGTGAGCCAGGTACTGGGCCCATGTCTCAGGGTGGTGGGTGTCGAATTCACGGGGTTGTCCGGCCCTTGCCATTGCGGTGTTGGTTTCGGGTCTTGAGTCGCGGGTGCGGTGACCGGTGTGGTCCGGTTGGCTGGCGGTCTCGTTGGGAGGAAGGGAAGATTCCCCCTTCCTTCAGCGTGCGGTGCGCTCCCCAAGTGACTTCAGCTCCTTGTCGGCAGCAGATCCCACCTTCGTCGCCACTGCAATGTAGTGGGTCCGACGCAAGGAAGAGACGCCAGCTGGAGTACGTGTTCAGCTCTTTATTGGGGGGTAGCGTACTGCCGGAACAAGGGCTACCTGGCCTCCTTAAATACCCAGCCAGGTAGGCAACCAGCCAATGGGGTTGGCCCTAGGTTTCCCACCGTAACTAGGTTTCCCGCCAAAACCATCCAGGCCAATGCCCCCTGGTGGCTGTTGTTATGCAGATGACTTGGATACATAACACTGTGGGGCACCTGTATTCCACAGTCAGGAATGCTGCTCTAAGACACCTCCCAGGCCTCAGGAGTTTTCCCCTCTCTCCTATAGCCAAGGCATCGCACCATCTTGGCTGCTCCCCCCAGTTCCTTCAAGGAAAGCTCTTCTGCTGCCCCTCACAGTGGCTGGATGGGGTTTTCAAAACACCCTTGCCTCTTTGCCAAAACAAACAAGGGAAGGGAAAAAGGCGTGGTGTGCTGGCTGCAGGAGAGAGCGTGACAGTGAGGAAAGTTGTCGGGAGCCATGAAACTGCCACAAAGGAAAAGTGTAAAACCGATGTGGGTGTCTTAAGAAAAGAAATGGGTCCAAAACTCTCGAGAAGCTTGATGGCTACAGCAGAATTTTAACTTTGGTTCCCCCAACTTTGTCCCCTCTCTCATACCATTAGGTTTTCCTCATAAACTGCATATCTGTACAGTTTCATTCTAGGAAGCCTCTGTCCGACCTGGTTGTAGAAATACATTTCCAGGTATTTTTGAAATTGTCATAGTTTTCTTACATTGTTTTTCAAAGCAGTATTTCTGTGCTTTGCCTTTTTTCGATCCTTTGAAAACAACAACGACAACGATGATGATGATGATGACGACGATGATGATGAAAACCACATATAGATTTTGCAAATAATTTTTAGAAATATGCAAAATATTTAAAATATACAAACAGCTATTGTTGTGAAGCCATGTGGTTTTTCTGGAAAGAGAAATCAAATCAAGTTGAGTTGAAAAATGTTAAGGGACAATAGGAGAAGAAAAGAAAGTTTGGGGGCATATAGGAGTGCAGGAAAAATCAGAAAGTAGGAGGAGAAAAGAGAGATTCGAACCTGAGCCGACTGCGTCTTAAGCAGTTGTTTTAACCCCTAGGCCACAGGCGCTCTCTCTCTCTCTTTGTTAGCTGAGATGGCCTTGGGCTAGGCTAGGCTGAAACAGGAAATAAGATTGCTAACAATCAACTTCCCTTCCTTGATGTCTTAGTCTACAAGAAATCCAACGGCTCCCTAGGACACACTATCTACCATAAAAAAACACACACAAACCGCTATCTGAACGCACTCTCACACCACCACCCAGCACAGATCAACTCCGTAGCCAAGACACTCATCTCCAGAACAAAACACCTAGCTGACAAACAACACCTAAAAACTGAACTACACACTCTCACTAATGTACCAACAGCCAATGGATTCCAAAGAAACATGATTACCAACTTAATCCGAAGAGAGACACCCACAAAAACCCAAGACAGAGAACAAGAAAATGGCAAAGCCCTCCTCCCATACTTAAAAGGGACCACAGACAGAATCAGCAAGATCCTCCAAAAACACAACATCAAAACAGCATTCTACACAGACAGAAAAATATCCACCATCCTAAGAAACCCCAAAGACATAATTGGGTTAGAAAACCAAGGAGTATATGAAATCCCATGCACCACCTTCTCCACCACATACATCGGACAGACCAACAGAAGAATAAGTGCAGGCATTGAAGAGCACAAAAACTCACTCAGAAAGGGAGAACAAACTTCATCCCTGTTCCAACACTTTGAAACCACGGGACATGAAATTGATTTTAAAAAAACCAAAACTATCACCAAAATTGAACATTTTAACAACAGAATAATCAGAGAAGCCATTGAGATAGAAAAACGCCCCCACAGCATGAACAAACAAGATGATACCTCTCGCCTACCAACCATTTGGAAACCCGCCTTGATTGACAGACGAGTCCCAACCACCAAGAATGATACCAGACCCAAACTCATGATAACATCACATGACATCACCACCACACAACCATTCAAAAAGGAAATCCGAACCCACAATGACAATGACGCACAACCACAAAACAGAAACCTAACTACAGGTGCAACATCAGCCACTTTAAACCCCTCCAAACCACACAATAAGCAAACTGACACCCACTACAAAAACATGGCACCACCACAAACACGAAGCCGAACAAAAGCAGCACAACTCACCAGCTCAGGTCTAAGGCTGGCAGCTGTGACCAGCCCATCCACTCAAAACACACCCCCACCCAATCAGAACACACACCCCATTCAAAACACACTCCCACCCAATCAGAACACACCTAATCCCCCACCCAATCAGAGCACACCTCCACCCACAGAACACACCCCCTCTGGCAGTTTAAAAAAGAGGAACAAACAGCCACTACCACATGCTTCTCCCAGAAGGAAGCTGAAGCCACCAGCCTGAGGATGACGGATGGGATTCCATCGAAACGTTGCTCTTACACCTTCAATTCTACGTGGGAAAAAACCCAAATGACCATCCATATACACACACACACACACACACACACACACACACACACACACATACATACATATAGTTTTACTAGCTGCTTATATTAAGCAACAGCAATAACAATGAACTGCTTCGTTGGAGTGTGTGGAGAGGTTATTCTGTTTCTCCCCCTTGAGTCACCACTGCTGAAGGAAATTCAGTGTAAGAGTGTAACATCCAAAGAGCCAAGTTAAGCATATGTCAGGGCTTGGCTATGGCCAATGAGAGATATTTTTAAAAAACCTCTTTTCAAATCAGCAAATCTGCCCCTCCCACAGTTCTTTGATAAACTGCCACTCAATGTTTCTTAGCAAATACATTTTAGTGATGTAGGAGAAATTATTCTGTGAGAAGTATACCACTGCTGTAAGCAGAGAGAGGCAGAAATATTGATACAGTTATTGAATACCCAGCTATCGATTTATAAATGGGTAAACCTCCTGGAGGGGAAAATTAAACCTATCCCTTCAACTGTGTTTCTATCCTTTGTCTTTCATGGGCCAAGCTTGTTAGTCTAGAAACCAATTTCTAATGCCAACCTATCAAGCATTTCATTCTGTAACAATTCAGTTTTGTACAGTCCAGGGGAAGAATTCCAGATTTTCTCTCTCTCTCTCTCTCTCTCTCTCTCTCTCTCTCTCTCTCTCTCTCTCTCTCTCTCTCTCTCTCTCTCTCTCTCTCTCTCTCTCTCTCTCTCTCTCTCTCTCTCTCTCTCTCTCTCTCCCTCTCCCTCTCCCTCTCCCTCTCCCTCTCCCTCTCCCTCTCCCTCTCTCCCTCTCTCTCTCTCTCTCTCTCTCTCTCTCTCTCTCTCTCCAATTAAATGAGATCCAAACCCTGGCATATACCTAATTAATTTACTTGTACCCTATTCTTCAAAGAAGATGGATATCAGCTTGCTGCAATATTTTACTAAAGTGGATGCATGCTGGGTTGGTTTGAAATGAATTCCCAGCCACAATCTATGACATCCTGACAAGCCAATAAAAGTGATATTAGGTGATTAAATGTAGGAATAAAAAAGAAGGTCGACATAATGATAAACTGTAATGAAGTCAAACAGCTGGCTGACTCCTTGGTGAATTTGCCACCTGATGGCTTGTACTAAGATCCAGGCAATGCCTCCAGCTTGTTAGTCAGCTGGCAACCACAGCTATACCCACCAAACATTGCCTCCCATTCATTAATTGGCTTGCTGGAAATTTGCTTTCTTGCCATTAGACAGAGAACATCTTTTTTTCAAATCTGAGGGAGAACATGGCCTATTTGTAATGTACAGGAACCGTTGATTAATGTTGATAAATTACCACTGGCTAATCTGCAGACAGGGCTAGATTTCTCATATCAAAAATCACACAGAGGCTTTCTTTCTACTTAACTTTGAGTGAAATTGACTCAAGGTGAGATGTTGATGTAGCAATTAATGGAGGGGGGGTGTAGAAAGAGAGCTCTTTGTTTTTATTTCCAAGATATATGAATTGAATGTGTGGTTAGCTCAACACGACTGCAGCTTGGTTGGAGTTTCCCCACTTTTCTGGCTTCCGTTCTCTTCCTTCCCCCATCCTTCCATTGCTCTGCTATGTTTTTCTTTCAGCTGCTACTTTGGAATCTGAATGGTGTTTAGGTGTGAATAATGTAGTGTAAACTGTATAATTTCTCATGTGTGCAGCCTTGAAAAGAGCAAGAGCAGAACACAATGGAATGCAGTGCAGTTCAACAGGGAATAAAGCAGAAGACAAAGAAGATGGATCTTGGCCAAGCTTCCTTGAGGTTTCAAATCAGAACACAGATGCTAGGAGGAAATGCAGGTGTAACTTTATTATCAAGCCTGCAATGACCATCGTGCTTCTCCTCTTCCTTCCTTACAGGTAGGCTGGGGATACTGGGAGTTGTGATCCAATACATCCGGAAAGTACCCAGTTGCAGAAAATTGGCATAAACAAAAGTAATATCGTGTCCATATGTTACAGAAAAATGGAGGCTACCATTAATATTTTCAAATTTCAGGTCCTAATAAGACACTTCAGTAGAATAGCAATAGCACTTAGACTTATTTACCACCCCATGGTGCTTTATGAAACCTTCCTTCCCAAAAGGAGTATTTATAATTGTGATTGTTATGTTTGTGTGATTTTTTTTAAAAAAACACAGGTATCTTCAGTACCCTTCCCCTCTAATCTGTACCATCCCACCTAGTGAGTGGTGCAGAACTGCTCACCTCCTTGCTCAGCCCTTGTTCTCCTCAGCCCAGCAGACTGACTACATTCTCAGCAGTTCTTCGCTTACCTCTCAAACACACTTTTATGAGGAAGATAACGTCAAATTGCTGTTGCTTAATTAACATGATGGTGAAGGCTCCCATCCAGCTGCACAATAGCTTCCCTGACCTTGCAGGAAGGATGCATGACTTCATTATGGAGTATATTGTTTCCTATAAACATATAAAACCTGTGCCAATAACAACCCCATCAGCTGAAATGAAGTTATCCGAGAACAGAATTAAACTCTCCATGACCCCTTTGCTCTACTCTGTAGACCCCTATTAATAATTTCTAATTTAATCAACAGGGGTAAATGTGCTCTGTGTAACCCATGCCAGGCAGTCTGCCAGGAAGGACCTATTGCTGTCCCTCTCATTTATTCCAGTCCAAAGCTTCTTCATCAGAAGATGTATTTTTTCACTGGAAGGCCACTGGTTGATTTTCTCTTTTGTTATCTTTTCAGGCAAAGTCATGTCCTTGTAACAGATAGGCGGCTGGCTTTGTAAATAACCCTGGAGTGACTGATGGTGCTTTTGCCAAGGGAAGGCGACAAATCGCCAGATGTTATTCACGCCAGGCCTGGGAAGGCAGAGGTACAGCTGACAAATTTATGACAGATGCCAGCTCACCCCTTACACAAATATATGCTTTCCTGGCAAATTCATCACCAGTTTTTAATGGGGCCCAGATCGAATTTGTCAGCTGTCTGTCCCAGTATGTTGTTTCCCTTTAGGTTTCCATCAATGATTGCTAGCTGAAAGCATCTTTCAGCTGTTAAGCCTAGGAGAGATCAATGATGACATATCTATTGATGGCATTTTACCTTCAACTCTTTGGCCATTCATCATTTTAACAATGCTGATATGTTTATTGAGTCTCTGTGAATGTCTAGAACATGATGGCAGTCTACATCCCTTCACCTCAGCCCTGCTTGTTAAGGATTTCTCCTCCTTGCTCATTTCCTCGCTCAATCTTTTCATCAGAAGATGTAAAACACATTTCAGGAAAAGGACTAGGTGAGTGTTTCTCACTGCTGGCTGGGGAATTCTGGGAGATGAAGTTCACACATTTTAAAGGTTAGAAAATACTGGACCAGAAACTAGATCTCTCTCCAAAGTGGCAGGGCTTCTTTTATGCTTGGAACGTGGCTGATTTTGTATGAGTTGACTTGATGTAAAATCAGTTGTATCTCTCAACATTTCCTATCCCTTCAGACCTATACAGCAGAAGAACTGCCGTAGCCTTATTTTCAGAACTTGTCATAATTATTTGGATCTCCAATTTCCCTTAGCGTGAAATTTGAAATAATACAATCATATGCATGGATTTGTCCACCTCAGAAAACTGTTGCTCGATTAAATAAAAATATGAATGTTTCAAACTCAAAACTCATGAGTTCAACACAAGCCATCTGAAAAAAGTTTGCATTGATTTTCCAAGCCCTGTGCTTCCATGCTTATTAAAGAGCACAGCATGTGGATCACATGCTATCTGAATGGGTAAAAATGAGAAAATGAACTATGAAAGTCAAATTCCCTAAATCATGCAAACCTGTAACCTGGATCAATTCAGCATTGGCTAACTAGCTCAAAAATAATGACAAATGTTCCATGTCATAGAGCCTGGTGTATTGTATGGATATGTGTGTATGAAACTAAAAGGTATAATAAAATGTGCTATTTGTAATGCTCAAATTTCATCCTGCCTTCTAAAAAGTATCTTTTGAGTAAATTGTAAAAGGGAAGGGAGGGAGAGAGGAAGGGAGGGGGAGAGGAAAGAAGGGAGGGAATTCTCCCAAGGATTGTTAGTTAGTTTGGATTAGTTTTTTTGCATAATTAACTTAATCCTATATGATCTGCCTAAGCAGATACCAAATATGCATCCACAACAGACCACATTTATAATTTTAATAATAATAATAATAAAGTTGGAAGGGACCTTGGAGGTCATCTGGTCCAACCCCTTGCTCAAGCAGGAATCCCTATACCACAGGTCTTCAACCCGCGGCTCCGGAGCCACATGCGGCTCCCAGTCCTCTGCCATGTGCAGTCCCCCCCAAAAAAGTGGGACTAAAAAAGTTCAACCAATCAATTCAAATATGAAGGGTAAGTGCATATCTTGCCTTGGCTCCACTCTTCAGTCAAACCTTGTTCTGCGCATGCGCGCATGTATGCGTATGTGCACACATTTTTTGCGGCTCCCAGTTTTTCCTTTTGTGAGGGAACTGGTTCCGAGTGGCTCTTTCACTGTTTCAGGTTGCTGACCCCTGCCCTATACCATTTCAGACAAATGGCTGTCCAATCACTTCTTAAAAACTTCCAGTGTTGGACCATTCACAGCTTCTGGAGGAAGGTTGTTCCACTGATTAATTGTTCTGTCAGGAATTTTCTTGAATATTGCCATGTAGAATGTCAGAAGGTATTTGTCTGGAATGAGAAATATAGTGAGAAGATGTCACAGCTAAAAATTTCAGATAGGAAAGTCACACTTAAACCTAGAGAGAATTTATTTTTCCAACTTCCACCAGCCCTCAAGAAAGTACTCAGAGCAGTCTACTGGCATAATAAGAATGTATGTTCAAGAACCTTAAAGGATATTTAAAAAGAAAGTTTTATTTTGTTTCTGTCATTTGGAAGATGTCTGCCTACATAACTGGGTATTCCTCTATTTCAAATATTTCTGCACTTTGTTTCTTAATGTCAAAAATTGAACAAAAACATTATGGCTAGGCCAGCTTTCCGACAAGAACACTTTTATGTTTTGTATATGCAAATCATGTTGGTTTGGAACAATAACCTTTAGATTGGGACACTGATGTAAAGACACACTTTTTCAGTATTAGCCATCAACCTAGACTTTGCCTAAATGAAACACAGCTTAGTAGTATCAAGTATACTTCTCTTGTGCTTTGGAACAGGATATAAATCAGGGGTGAGTTATCGGTGACCTAAGGGCCACATTTGGTCACCCAACTCCATTTTCAGTTCCCCAGAACTCAATAGGATCACAGTAAAATGGTGATATTTGATAATATGATAGTATCTTTCTTTACCCATTTAAACTGCAAAGAAACCAACATTTTAAGGAGGGAAGAGTTGTCCATCACACAAAGAACAACTAACAACCTCTAAATGTAACAAAAAATGAACCCCGAATACTGCTTCCACCAAAAAGTGATGTCATGTACTGGTCAGAACCTCTTCAAAGACTTCCCAAATAAACAAGGCACAAACCTCTTGTGGATACCGGTGCCACGTTTTGAAATGCATGAGGTTGTGAGTTCAGTTTCATTGCCTGGGGACTAGATGTACCTGACATATGAAAGGCATCTAAGAAGCTGGTATAACATCTCAATATGGCCACTGAGTTTGGTCAGAGTTCTATGGCCTATTCCATGCAATCTACTTAGGGCTGAAAATGATATAATTACACAGAACAGTCTCTTTAAGACCCTCCATCTATTGCAATGAATCTAGCATTGGCTTAGTTAGCTTTTTTTCAGAAATGCTTAAGGGGACTTTGGTTTGACTAAAGAAAAATTGAGAGTTTGAGTCTGTTCACTGCCTCCTTTACCTAGATTTGCACTCAAAGCAAAGGATGGCACACAACTGCAAGAATTTGGAGCAAGCAGTGGGAATCAGGAGTCTTTTAGGATGCATAGCTCTGATCAAAAAAATAAGAAGGTTCTGTTGTTGATGAAGATATTTCCCTGCTTTGGCCAGCACTCGTTTCCATTTTCTGCACTTGGATCTCAACTATAGAATTGCAGTCAGATGATAAATGTATATGACTGAGTGAATGACTGGAAAATGCCTCTTGATATTATTATTTTTTTCACCACAGTTGAATAACAGGTGGAGAAAGGATCAAAGTGACACTTCAGCAGAACATTTTAGACCTCTCTGCTTTTTCTTTTATCAAAAGAGGAAAGTACTCAATCCATGTTGCAAAATGATCCCTCATTATTTTAAAAAAAAAAAGTATGATTTTTTTTAAATCTATCTTGGTGCTAATATAATATCCCAAAAGGAAAATAATGCTAACTATCATTTACTTGTCAGTGCCACTGTTTATAGTCAATTATTTTATTGTGTTATGTTGTTCAGAAACAGATGATTGTTTTTTGTTAGATACTTCTGACATGATTGTGCTTATAGGAATGGCAGAGTAAAGGGTTATTTTCCAAATTCCTTTAGCTATAGACTGAAATATGTTAACTTGTTTCTACGTACAGAATGCCTTCTATTGCCAAGAGATTACATGCCCATCTACCCTTTAAATACTGACTTGCAGACATTCTTCATGACAAAGGGATGATTTTTCTCAAACTTTAGTAGGAATAAAGCATTCAGCTCTGGGAAAATCCATAAGATTTAAATACCCTTAAACCCATTAATATCAGTGATGTTGAACACATTCATCAGTGCAATGGATGTTAGCATTTGTCCATAAAACAATTTCCTTACCAAAATTCCTCATCTCACATAGGTGATAAGAACAGATTTCCACAAACATCGTTCATAGAAAACACTCTTTGACATGCCTATGCTTGCATTTATATAACAGAACCTAACCATGTTGGACTTTGTACACACTGGAAAAAATAGGGTTTGTTGATTTGGCTGGATCATGCCATAACTAGTTTATTTGGCAAAGGAAAATGTAAGCCATCAAATGAGATAATATCAAAGCCAAATTACATGGAGTTGGAGAAGAGGGGAAAGATATTCACTTTAAAATTTTCCTTGTTTTAAATTTGATAGCAAATAAATGCAAATTTATAATCTCTTAATTTTAGTAGTTTGTATGGAAGATAAAATCTAAAATCCAAAGAAAGTAAGTTAAAACTGAAGAAACATCTTGGATGAGAAGTGAAATGTTTTCAAAGGAAATAAAAACCCAATATAGTCCAGTTGCCTTTTGGAAAAAGAGCACCTTTGGGATAACTATGACTTGAATGATTGAGGATCTCCATAGATATAAAATCTAAAAAGTTATTTATAGGAATGTCCTTTAACATTGTCTTGTTAAAATTCAAAAGTTTAATCCATTGCTTTAAAAATATACAGTCTATTCTTCCAAAACTCCCAAAGTTACATAATTTTGAAAGCTGAATTCCAAGGCAAAGATCGGGAATGTCTATGAAATCCTATTTCAACAACTGCTTTAATAAATAAACGGAGTGGGAAGCCTTTCCTATTGTAATATGGTTAAAAATCACTTCTAAGTTATTTAGCCACTCCACAGATAATTGCAAGAACGTGATTCAGGAGCAAACTGGACTTCTGATTGAGTTTCCTGGCTTCACAAAGCGAGCTGAGTTTCTATTAAATGTAACATGAGCTGTCCCTTGAAAGTGTTTAATAAAGACATGACACTTCTCACTGGAAGAGATGCCAGAGTTTTAAGACTTATGAGCCATATGCTTATGTCAAGACTATACACTCGGGGTCTCCTTCTTGACTTCAAAGGAAGCTTCGGGGTGCTTTGCAGATGGTCAGGCTATGCTTACAAGAGCCTGATGATTGCATTCTGATGGTTTGGGGGGATATTTGGCTACACTGATCCAATTCATCACCAGTCAGCCTCTCCAGCCCACCCTGGTGAGCTGGAAGCAGAATAAACCGAGGTAGCTCCACATAAGCATGGTCTTTCTGGTGTTCTGAAAACACATGTTAGACACAGGCCAAAGAAGGAAATAAGAGATCCAGAGAACAATTTCTTTACGCTGGGAGCAAGGGTTCTGTCAGCCAGCAAAGTAGGGTGTGGAAAGCCTAAAGGCACATGGTGGCCAGCCAAGTTTCTGAGTCATACTGTCTTAGCAGGGGCAGGCAGGGAGGGAAGAAATCTGGAGATGTAAGGCTAGCAACAAGTGAGGGAAACCCACCTGGAAAAGTAACTCATGCCTGCAAGAGCAGGAACTGTCACTCTTTCAGCAAGTTTTAGCAAATGCTCTTACTTTCCTGAGAGACTGATGGTAGAAGAGTTTTTAAAGAACGGAGACTGAGAATGAATAAGAGGCAAAGATGGTTTCTTTCTCCAGGAATGTTCTCATTAACCATGATTCTCTGCAATAGTCCAACAGCTGGCCTGTGTGTTGCCTTCTGCAGATGAATCAGACAAGTCAGATGTGCAGATGTGCATATTGAGCACATAGGGATATGGTTAGCTATTTGCTGGCCAGCAAGGAGCAGGCTGCATCTGGTGGAGTGGTGTGGGGTGAAGGTCCCAGAGTAGCCTCTGGAATCATTCATCTTTTACAAGAGGCTAAGCTGCCTTAAAACCAGAGCTGTTCCTCAAATCTGTCATATTTCTGTTATAAATACATCCACCAGTATTACTAAATGAAAAAGGCTGAGAAACAGCTGAAGTATAAAGCACTACTCTGCATCTATGACTACAGTATGGAGGAAATGAATCTGCTCAGGACATTAAAGTAAAATGTCTTCTGGAAATAAATGGATTCTCTTTCCATGGAAATCAAGTTCTTTGCAATGAATAAGGTTATCGCCTTGTCCCAGATCATCCTGTTAAAGTCAGTCATGCCTTCTTCATAAGATCCCTCTCCAAGCACTATAGGAAGGAAGGAAGGAAGGAAGGAAGGAAGGAAGGAAGGAAGGAAGGAAGGAAGGAAGGAAGGAAGGAAGGAAGGAAGGGAGGGAGGGAGGGAGGGAGGGAGGGAGGGAGGGAAGAAAGATTAGAAAAAGGGGAAACACTGAATCCTTTGGCCAGTTGATTCAGAAAGAATTACAGTCACTTTTATCATTTTATCCTGTTTATAAAATGCCAATAGAGAGCCAGTTTGGTCTAGTGGTTAAAGCACCAGGCTAAAAACCAGGAAACTCTAAATTCTAGTCCCACCTTAGGCATGAAGCTGGCTAGGTGATTTTGGACCAGTCATTTTCTCTCAGCCTTAGGAAGAAGGAGGCAAGGGCAAGTCACTTATGAAATCTTGCCAAGAAAACTTCAGGGACTAGTCCAGCCAGTTGCCTCATGTCAACACTCACTTGAAGTCAGAAAAGAAAAGGAAAAAAAGAAGATGGAATATGGCAACACCACTTACATTTTTGAAATCTACAACATTATCGAGTTTGCTATTTTATCTCTAAAGAGAATTCCTTTTCCAGACCAGGTATAGAGCCTTGGTGGAGCAGTGGGCTAATGCCTCCTTAAGTAACACCAGCTGCCTGCAATCAGTGCAGGTTCGAGTCCCACCAGGCTCAAGGTTGACTCAGCCTTCCATCCTTCCGAGGTAGGTAAAATGAGGACCCAGATTGTTGGGGGCAATAAGCTGACTTTGTAATAATGCCGCTTGGTGTGTGTGTGTGAAAGCCCTAATAAGCAGGCATATACATAGAATGAAGGCTACTGCTAAGCTTGTAAGCCGCCCTGAGTCTTCGGAGAAGGGCGGGATATAAATGGAATTAAAATAAAAAAAAAATATGTATAAACCTATTTCAAAATATTCCAACAAGAGCAGCTAACTCCATTTTAGTTGAACTTACCATTCATTCTTTTTTTTTTCCTGGTGGACATAACTGAAGCTGGAATAAGGAGTCATAGAGGTCCCAAAGGTGCTGTTCAAAAAGCAACTCGACCGTCCAGAACTGAA
The DNA here is from genome assembly GCF_947247035.1 of Vipera ursinii. Taxonomy (NCBI): domain Eukaryota; kingdom Metazoa; phylum Chordata; class Lepidosauria; order Squamata; family Viperidae; genus Vipera; species Vipera ursinii. The sequence goes on from NC_139512.1 coordinate 197,908,171, forward strand.
GAAGCTTCTTGGATGGGAAGCAAAACATTTTCAAGGAAAAAGCCAAGAAAGGCCAGTTGCCTTTTGAAAAAGCACCTTTGGGACAACCATATGCTAGATGACTCAAAACCTCCATAGATATCGACTCATACAGGTGTTGGGTGGCTTCCCATAACTGAGGCAATGCAAAATGTGTAATTTAATTTATGCACCAGGGAGTTTATTTAACAAATGCTGAATAGTGGCTTACCATATTGACTGGCATAATCTGCTATTTCTTGAGGATTAATAGTGGACAAACAGATCAACAGACAAATAATTTGTAAAGAGAATGGGGGAGGGGGATTAGATCTGCCAGGCTCAGGATGTTGTTAATAAAGTAACAGCCCACATGACCACTTGACAAATGCCCAAGTCACTACCGTACATTAACACCGTGACTGCCAGGAAAGAAACAAGCCTTAATAGCTATAAATATTTAACTGTATAGGAGATGAATAATAAATTAGCCAGAACATCCTAATGACATAAACTTACAAGGAAGTCTACCACAGACTGTGAACAATATGGCAAATACCATTAAAGCAGGATTGTGGAATTGTTTGTCTTTTGCTTTTGCTTTTTTTTTTTTTTTTACAAATTCAGACTGAGATGGTATCCCCATACAGTGACACATACCTTATTCTGAATTCATTCTGGATACAAACCATTAAGTCAGAGGTCTAAGGGGGCTTGAGCCATCTGCATTGTACTAGCTTAAAACCGTAATTTCTCAAATCTATTTCCCAGTAACCAAGCCATTAATACTGCTGGCAAATTAAGTGATACTGCTGATGTCCTACCTCAGTGTCTGGAGGCTGTAGGGGTTTGGATGGGGAAATAGCAGGCTTCAGCTCAACCTTGACAAGACTGAGTAGCTCTGGGTTTGGGGACCTTCTCTTATTCTGGATGAGGAGGCCCGGTCCACAATCTCAGGGTTCTCCTGGACTCACAACTCCTGCTCAAAGAACAGGTGGCAGCCTTATGCTCCAGGTGCACCCGTTCCTAGGAATTGCACTAGGAGGTTCTGCTCTCCCACACTCATGTCCTTGCTATCTCATGAATGGACTACTGTAACATGCTGCATAGGGAGTTTCCCTTGAAGAGCATTCCAAAGCTACAACTGGTCAAAATGCAAAAGTTCAGGCAGCTATGCGCAGTTCTTGAGCAGCATGTTATACTTCTTATCCGTGAGCATCATTGGCTACCAGAGTGCTTCTGGGTGCAATACAAGGTGCTAGTAATGAACTATAAACCCAATGTGGCATGGGGTAAGAAGTTGCCTCTATTTATATCTACTGAGCCATCAGATCCTGCAGGAAAGGCATATTATGACTCCTTTCTACTAAGGAATGTTATGTGATGGGATCTAGAAAAGACTCTTTTCTGGCATGGCACCAGCTTGGATTGAACCTACCCTTCAGGTAGGTTTAGAAAAGGCCTGAAGAATTGGCTGTGTTGTTGTGCCTGTGATTCAACAATAGTAGTGAGCCCTCACAATGGTTATATTAAATGGATATGTGTTTTATACTCACCAGCTGATTATGATACTGTCTTATTGAATTGCCTTTGGATAAAATAGTCCTTTAGTCTATGTCAGATTACAAGGAAGGGCCGATAAATTAAGTGAGACTGTTCTCTTCTCTTTTAAATAGTAATTTTATTTTAATTTTAATAAAAAGTACAATTACAATGAAAAAAATATGATACAAACTAACAAATCAGAAAAAGGTGCAGAAAAGAAAAATAGAAAAGAAAAAAATATAAATATAATACAGAGGGGAAAAACACTATGTAAAGAATTCATTGCCCCATTATCAGAAGTATTAAAATTTTTAATTTTATCGTTCTATTAAAATGCAAAAAATTATCTCTTATTCTCATATCCATCTCTTATCTATGAACAAATCCTTAAAAAAACTCATAATTTCAATCCTTATCAGCATAATAAGGATTACCAGAGACAACAACATTTAATTTAACCTTGATCAAATCATCATCATCATTTTAGCCATTGTCTATCCACTGCAGAATGAAGGCCTCTTCCGCATGTTTCCAACCAATACGGTCCTGAGATTTTCTTTGCCAGTTGGGCCAGCAATATTTGCTGGTGTTGTTGATCCATCTTGTTTTAGGTCTCTTTCATGGACACTTTTTATCAACTGGGATCCATTCTATGACTGCCTGGTCCACCTGCCATCACTTCTTTTTGCTGTGTGACCAGTCCACTTCCATTGCAATTCATTTACTCTCTTGATAGTATTGGATACTTTCGTTTGTTCTCTAATCCATGTGCAGGTCTTTCTATCTTGTCTTGTGATGCTGAGCATGCATCTTTCCATGGCTCTTTACACCACTTGTAGCTTTTGTATCGATTGTGAGGTTAGAGTCCATGTTTCACTGGCATATGGTAGAGCAGGCACACTTGATCAAATAAACCAACTTTATATTCTTTCCTTTTACTTTTAACAATCTTAGTCTTTTTTCCTTCAAATAATATCCTAAACTATAATTTCTTTTCATTTTTATTTTGTCCCTTCTCACAAAATTCTTCAAAGCTTTAACAAGCATTTTTTGTAAATCCAATATAGGAAGGTTATTTGGGTCACTTTCTTGCATTGTTATTTGTATATTCCTTTTAATTATTAAGACATTAGCAAATTTCTTTTTCCATATTATACTTTTTTTAGCTTGTCATTTTCAAATTCACTTTCAGATCAGTCTCAGTCTTGTCTGGTAAAACTTGTAAAACTGGTAAAACACAATCAGTCTATAATGGCAGACACTCTCAAAATTAGCCTCCATATCCATTGTTCAAAAATATCATTCAATATGTTGAATGTTAAAATATTTTTCCTCCAGTCTGTATTGGTAAGTCAAATTTAGTGTACTTCTTTAATTGAAATCTTTAGTTCCTTCTAGCACCCAACCTTCAAAGTCTCATCTTATCCTACCATTTTTTTAAAAAAAATCAAAACAAAACCATCTTCCCACATGTAGGGTTCTTATAATCAATTCCAAAATCATGTTTTAAATTTATCTCAACTCTATCTAAGTGATTAGAAAAAGAAATAAGCAAATCTAGTGTTAAAGATGCAGAATATTTCAGCCAGATGGTTATTCCCTTGTCTCCCAGAATTAAACCCACAGCAAACTACTGTCTTGCAGTCACCTCATGAGGAACAGCTGTATGAAACACTTGTAGATAATCTCAAGTCCTCTCCTTTTATTGCTGACTCTTTATTCCACCACAGCATAGATTTTACATTTGATTAAGCATGCAAAAGACTGCACTTTTAACTACAAAAACTATGCATAATTAGCAGATTGTAAGTCCCACTGAACATCTGTGAGTAGACTTGTTTACGCTTGTACTGTCAGCCATTTTGTTTACTTAAGATACAACCAGAAGTGCCTATTAAATAGCATATTTTTATAAAACTAATGAACACCTGTGAGTAGACTTGTTAATGCTTGTACTATCAGCCATTTTGTTCACTTGGGACACAGTATGGAAATGCCTATTAAATAGCATATTTTTTATAAAACTAATGAAAATGTTTTATGCACTCAGGTGAACTCAATCAGCCACCTTTCACAGGGATTATTCTTGAGGTCATGTCAACTACAGAAAAAAAAAGTCTAAAATGAAATTCTGCTATAAGTCATAGCAATGTTTGTGGTACTGTTGTAAAAATCACAATTTTAAACCGTGAGCTACAAATCTTGCCCCAGGATGGAAATTTCCTGGGACACAGCAGGTAGCAGCCAGAGCAATGTTAGAAGTTCTGCATAGACAGGAGGGCTCCAAACAAAGCAGGGATGGGCAGGCAGTAACCAAAAAAAAAAAGAATAGTTTAAACAACTGACTCACATTTTACAGAATAAAGAAAATATCTCTAGAGAATTCAAAAGTATTGTTGTGATTCAGGGTCAGCCTGTGGGTTTGGCAGTTGGGTAGGACGATTCAGAGGAGGAGGAGGGGGGTGTTGGAGAGGTTGCTGAGGGTGTTGGAGAGCTTGCTGATGAGAGCCCTCAGCCAGGCCCCTCCCACCTGGTTATGAAGCAGACCCAGCTGTGTGAGCCTGACAGCGTGGATGAAGATGACCCACAGCTGGCCCTGTTCAAGGACGCCTGACACAGGAGGCAGTCAATCAGGAGTAAACAGAGGAAGGCAATGGGGCACCTCGGAAGGAGGCAGAGAGAAGCCACGCCCTGAACTGTTTAAAAGGGGAATGCGTGGGAGGGCTGGTTTGCTGAAGGCAACCGTTTGAATAGCTCCTGTTTCATGGTTCGTGTTTGCTCTCTTTGTTCTGTTTTATGTTAATAAATTTGGCAGGCTTAGTTCTAGCCTCTTGCCTTCTTGTAAAGGGGTTGTCCCTGCCTTTTTTGCAGGGCCGGTAGCAGGCTGGTATAGAACAAGTATCTTCCTATCCTTCTTCTTCAAAGTCCAACTGCTTCCATAAAGGGTCAAAGTGCTCTGTTTTATGTTAATAAATTTGGCAGGCTTAGTTCTAGCCTCTTGCCTTCTTGTAAAGGGGTTGTCCCTGCCTTTTCTGCAGGGCCAGTAGCAGGCTGGTATAGAACAAGTATCTTCCTATCCTTCTTCTTCAAAGTCCAACTGCTTCCATAAAGGGTCAAAGTGAATAGAAAAAATAGTATTTTTTTTCAATAAGTGCATCGATCAAAACCTATATATGCCAGAAATGCATACATTGCTCAAATGTTCCCAAGGAAAATCTTACTGATACAAATCCTTTGCTAGCACACAGAAATAAAATATCATAGAAAAAGAAAGAGGCCACAGAGACAAAAGCTGACACAAAACAAGTGAAATGTTGTTTTTATTCTTCAAAGCAGTGAACTTTTAAGGCAATGTCTTTGTTAGCCAGGCATTCATTTCTTCATTGTTAAGAAATGTTAACTTTCCCCAATTAGGCTGATTTGATGGACAAGTTTTCATTGCCAGCCTTAAGCCAAAATTCAGAGGATTTAGAACTGAATGCCAACATTCCAGTCACACAAGTGAGAGCAAAACAAAGGCAAGTGGCTGCCATGTTCAAGAAATTGAGAGCAGAGGAAGCAAAGCCCAAAGCAATGTTGGACTTCCCTTTCCAAAACAGGTGTGATAGATTGAGAGCTGAATGATGAGATAAGACTCATTGGTTAGCTGCTCAGGAGAATATTGACACCATTTCACCCCTCTTTCAGCTTTCTTCATCTATGGAAGCACACGAGTAGTGGAGGAGGAGGTGGGGATATTAAATTTCCTCCAATATATATATATATATTCTGCTTAAATGTTATAGCCCAGTTAAAATGAGCAGGTCCCTCAGATCTTTGTCCACCACTCTCATGACAGTGTAGAAGTTAAATTGCAGCATTGGGCATTCCCTACACTGTATCCATACCAGAAATGCAGGTTTGAAATAGAATATAAATTTATCCATAATAACTTCTAAGAGAATTTCTGAAGTTTAGAAGATTCTTTGTTGAGACTCTTCCTTAGAAGGACATGGTGATAGGAGAAACAGGAGCAAGCATCATCACATATATTGTTAAGTGATCATCAGGAAATCTCTTCTTAATTACATGGATTATGAAACACTCAGTTTATATTGGAAATTCAATAAAGGAGAATATTTGTAACTTAGGGCTGAAATGAGGGCTGAGGTTGCTTTTTTTTCCTTGTAAGCATTTCATTACCCAAACTGGGTAACATCACCAGTGCTAGTAATAGTAAAGTAGATAATAGTACAATAGGTGTGCTATTTTAATTATGGCCTAGCATTATTTATTTTATTTTATTTTAATTCCATTTATATCCCGCCCTTCTCCGAAGACTCAGGGTGGCTTACAAGCTTAGCAGTAGCCTTCATTCTATGTATATGCCTGCTTATTAGGGCTTTCACACACACCCCAAGCGGCATTATTACAAAGTCAGCTTAATTGCCCCCAACAATCTGGGTCCTCATTTTACCTACCTCGGAAGGATGGAAGGCTGAGTCAACCTTGAGCCTTATGGGATGCGAACCTGCACTAATTACTAATTACTGAGTTTGATGATTAAGTGATTGTCAATCAAGGTATTAGGAGATGACCAGGCTGAGCCCAAAGGAGGGGGGGTCAAACTTATCATGAGTCATGAGTCCCTTTGCACCCACAAGAGACTGAAGTCCAGCCCACCTTGAATTATTTGCCACCAAATTGCTTTGACTGTAAATAGTTCAGATTCCTGTAGAGTGCTTAAGCTTGAAATAAATCTTTATACCCATTTGAACTGCCTGAATCTCCTGATTTCCCTGATGCTTGACACAAGGCTTCTAACTTCTTTTTCCCTCTTTATTCTGCTCTGCCTCTCATCAGAAATCCAAGGTGATCTTAACTACTATCAACTTTTCTCATTCCACTGTGAAGGTTGTTGTAGTGTATTAAGTTATTGACAAACTATTGACTGTGTTTTCTTTCAAATACCACACACTTCTACATCAGTGCAGATCAGCTTAAATTGTACAGCAGGATAAACTTAGAACGAGTTTTTTTGTGATGTTTATTCAAAATGTGAACATTGCGCAAAGCCATGTGCAATCTGGGAAACTCCATTTCAAGATCTTGCATACTTCAAAATGATCTTGGCCCAGTTTATTCTCCGCAAGAGATATAGTTCAGGTTTTTCTGTTGCTTAAGGCAAGTTGAGACAGCTGAAAAGAATGAATGATATTATTAATTATTCAAAGTTCTTATCTCAGAAATATTATTTTGTTTCAGGAAGCAATCATGTACCTTGGTATGACTAAGCAAACACCATATAGAGAGTTAATATATTAATTAACTATGATAACTGGCATTTTTCCTTGGAAATTTCACAATAGATGTTAATTTATGCTACCTCTTTTAACCTGCATGTAGGAGCTATTTTTAGACTTAAAAAAATGTTAGCTTGACTGCATGAGTCACTAAGCAGTTCTTGAACACTTTCTCATTCTTTACCTCCCATAATTATATCAAATAATTCTTCTTCTTTGCATGACCAAAGCTGATTTGTTTCTGATGTCCTTGAACACACAGATGACCAATGTAAACCAAGGTAGTAGTAGTAGTGGTAGTAGTAGTAGTAGTAGTAGTAGTAGTAATAATAATAATAATAATAATAATAATAATAATAATAATAATAATAATAATAATGATGTTGGAAGGTCACCTAGTCCAACCCCCTGCTCGGGTAGGAAACACTATACCAGTGATGGCAAACCTTTTAGAGACCGAGTGCCCCAAAACTGCCCCACCCCCACCTGCCCGCAGGGCCACCCACCACCTCCATGGCACACTGCAAGAGACCGCCCAGGCAGCCCTGCAGCGCCATGGCAGCCAGGCCCTCTGTTCACACCCTGCAGCATCATCTGCACGTGACAGAGTGGAGTCTTGTCCCTGCTGCCTGGATGCCATGTTCTTGGCTGTGCTGCTTTGAGCGGGCTATGCCTGGGGGTGACTCTCCTCTGGGGGGGGCTGCTGAGGAGAAGGGGCCACAGGGGAGGTGGGGCTGGAGTGATGGCATGCGTGCCCATAGAGAGGGCTCTGAGTGCCGTCTCTGGCACAGGTGCCATAGGTTCACCACCACTACCCTATACCATTTCAGACAAATGGCTGGCCAGTCTCTTCTTAAAGACTTCCAGTGTTGGAGAATTCACAGCTTCTGGAGGCAGGTTGTTCCACTGATTAATTGTTCTAACTGTCAGGAAGTTTCTCCTTAGTTCTAGGTTGCTTTTCTCTTAGGTTAGTTTCCATCCATTGCTTCTTGTTTTGCCTTCAGGTGCTTTGGAGAATAGCTTGACTCCCTCTTCTTTGTGGTAGCCCCTGAGATATTGGAACACTGCTATCATGTCACCCCTCATCCTCTTCATTAGACTAGACATTCCCAATTCCAGCAACCGTTCTTTATATGTTTTAGCCTCCAGTCCCCTAATCATCTTTGTTGCTCTTCTCTGTACTTTTTCTAGAATCTCAACATCTTTTTTACATTGTGGTGACCAAAGGCATTGTAAAGTGGTATTAACATTTCACTTGATCTTGATTCTATCCTTCTGTTAATGCAGCCTAGCACTGTGTTGGCTTTTTTGGGAGCTGAAGCACACTGTTGGGTCATATTTAAGTGTTTGTCAACCAGGACTTTGAGTTCCTTCTCACAGTTACTACTATTGAGCAAGGTGCTACCTGTACTATACCTGTGCATTTGGTTTTTATTGCCTAAATGTGGAACCTTCTTTTTTCACTATTGAATTTCATTTTGTTAGATAGCCCCCAATGTTCATGTCTGTCAAGATCCTCCTGTATCTTAAGCCTATTTTCTGGAGTGTTGACTATTCTTGCTAGCTTGGTGTTGTCTGAAAATCCCCACCTATCCCCACATCCAAATCATTGATGAAAAAGCTGGGCATAGAATAGAGCCCTGGGGCACCCCACTACACACTTCCCTCCATGTAGACGCAGTTCCATTGGGCTGAGTATGGCCAGTCAGCCAGCTATGAATCCATCTGGTGGTGATGTTGTCTAGCCCATATTTTTCTATCTTATCAAGTAGTAGGTTGTGATCTACTTTATCAAATGCCTTACTGAAATCCAAGTAAATTATATCCACAGCATTCCTCTGGTCCACTATTTTGTCACCTGGTTAAAGAATGCAATAAGTTTTGTTTGACATGATCTGTTTTTGACAAAGTCATATTGGCTTTTGGCAATGATTTTGTTTGCCTCTAGGTGTTCGCTGATTCGTTGCTTGATTATGATGAAAATGATGAAACACGCATCACAACATTATAACTTGAATGCTGGCTTTCATACCTGCATACCAACACCAGATATGTACTTTGTTCAGCAATATTGTGACATCCTTTTTGATCATTTGCCTCTCCTTGCCATCCCATAGATACCTTTGATTATGTGTACTGAAAATCCAGGCCACAAATCACTATAAAGGAGCTAACAGCAAGTTTGAAAGGCAAATATGCTCTGGGAAAAAGGATGGAAGTTGGAAAGCATAGAGTGGATGACTATTTCTTAAAGTAACAAAGCTTATTGAGATGTTTCTCACACCGAAGTGGGCAACAAGGTTAAAATTGCTAAGGAAGAAAGCTATCCATCAGCTAAAAAGAGAGATAATTTAACAATGAAGAAAAGTTCAATTGGCCACTTCCTTACTGCAGTGAAAGATTCCTACTACCCATTTTCCATTCATATACTAACCATTTACTCCAAGTACTGTGTAATTGCTGCTGAGTCATCACTTGTAGGTAGAGTGCAGCTTGTGCTTTGTGGAGTGGCACACTTGAAGTAATGCCCTAGAAAACTTCCTTCCCTTTCCCAGTGCCATTAATTTTAACCACTGCAAAAGTAGGCGAACCTGCTAAAATGAAATGAAGAAGCATTGAAAATGCAATCTGCTTTTTGCAGGTATCTCTGCCATTGAAACAGCTACGAAAACTGTCCTTTTAAGCAAGATAAACTGCAACAGGGAGGTGTTGTTTTTTCCTGTTTCCTTTTTGTTTAGTTAGGGATGGGGGGGAGAGATGCTTTCATGCATTTTAAAAGTTGGAAATGGATAAATTGTGGGGTTGAATAACAATGACATCAATTTCACTTAGGGTAGCATAATAATTCAACCCTTGATTATTATTTATGATGGGATTTTAGGGTTTTAAAACATGCTTTATGTTTATTGATGTGTTTGGTTAACACACACTTAAACAGCATGGTCAGGTGCTTTGGAGGATGCTGGAGAAAAAGCAAAATCAATAGCTTCGGCACCCGAGAACAATCTTCTTAGTTTTGTAGCGCAAAGTAATGATTCCCCAAGCATCATCTCTGGAGTATCAGAGATAATTGCAATTCCATATAGTCAGCAGTTGGCCCAGAACTGTATTAGCAATCTCTTTAGCAGATTTACATTTGCTTGTAATCCCTGGCTTGAATGCTATTTCTTTAAATAACGATTCCAGCTGGTCGTTGTGCTTTTTACAAAATTTAGGCACAAGAAGAACAGGAAAAAGCTTTGCATGCAAATGCTAACCATGAACTCCTAGATGTACACTGTTGATTCGGTAGTGATCCCAGCGTGTGCAATTGCAGGCTGATTTTATGTGCTCATTTTGAAACCACAGTGTTAAATATGAAGGCACCACTTCTTTCTCATGTAACACTTTGAGTAACATTTTTTGTTTTTTGTTTTAAAGCAATTGCACTGGTACAACTGGATGCTTTGCACCCCAGCCATCATCACTAACATCACACAGATGTGAATACTATACATAACACACTGAAATACAAAGTATCTCTAGAGTAGCACAGCATTTAGAAAGCACTTAGGTTGAATCCAAAGAACCATGAGTTGACAGGAGAGAAATAGAAAGAGACACATCCAGGTTCCACAAATGTAAGATTTGTCCTTGTATTTCCTGGGTGAATTGGAAGAGTTGCAAGAACAATGTGGGGTGGCAGGGTTGATTTCAATTTGGGTTGAACACACTGAATGCAACCAACTTATTTTTTACTTTACTTCCACAAGTTTAATTATTCCTTGTGAATGGCCGGGTGAGTAGAAATTTTCTTATCTGCAGAAACCCACTAACAATGCAGTTGTGTGCAGTTTTATACTTTAAAATAATTTCCATTGTGTTTGATAGTATTCATCCCTAGATTAATCTGATTAGTGCTGTTGCATTAAAAAGATTTTTTTTTTAAAAAAATGTTGCCAATTACCATTTGGCCAGAGGGAATCTCTTCACAACTCTGTTCTACTTCTCTTTGCCCCTTTCCCTCCCTTTCTCCATGTTAGGCATTCACCCACTGAATGAATGTGAATTAATTCTGAGAAACATGCAATCCCAGCGAATCTTTTTAAAAGCTTGAAAAAGTGAATCTTCTCAAAAAAATGAATCTTCAAGTCAACATGAACTGCTGTGACACATCCATGTAGAGTTCTTCAGATCATGATTGAACTGATTTGCTACTGCTTTTTTCTAAGCAGTGTTTTTTAACTAACCCACAGCCTTGAGATTCCTTGGTGGTGTCTCACCTAAGTACTAAGACGATCCAACCCACTTAACTTCCAAGCACAGACAAGCAATAGCTCCAACCATCCTTGAATGTGTGCACCCATGAACTAGCACCCCACTTTGTCCAATCTAAGACATCAATGCAACAGGTAGCATTTTCAGACCAGGGGAATGCTGGGTCTGTTCTGTAAAATCATGCAGAAAATTCAGCTGCACTTACAAAAGCCAAGGCAATCCTTTTGGCAGTGCATCAAAATCATTTCTGGTGCACACACTTCCATTTTATGCAGATTGTGTCTTTACTTTAAGCCTTTTGACCTTGCTGCTTAACCAAAAAGCCCCCTCGAAGTGGCTTACCAATATCTGTGAAGAGATGGTCCTGAAAATGTTGAGAAACCTAGGAATCACCCGGATAATATTTACTCATTCTATTTCTCCATAGGGTTTTAATGAAAGCTTGTAAGCATCTCTCTCTCTCTCTCTCTCTCTCTCTCTCTCTCTCTCCCACTCACTCACTCACTCACACACACACACACACACACACACACACACACAATAGATGAACTTCCTAGGTCATTTTATTTCAGTCCCTGAGAAACTGAGGGGGCATTGACTAGCATGTTCTTAGTTCCACTCACTGGAGGCCTGCACTAAAATTACGACTTGAAAACAAATGCGGTGACCTTTAAAGGAGTCGGGAAGAAGCTATTTCCAACATATTGCTAAATGCTATATTTTAAAGGTTCTAACCTTATTTGCTACAAGTGTATAATATCAATGTGAGCCAAGGTTCTGCATTCATCACAGGGCCTGAGTCACTTTACAGAAAAGATGGGGAAAAGTTATTACATTTCCACTTCTAGACACTAAAGTTCAATCCCCTTTTCCAGTTGCGTTTGCTGCATTAAATAAGGTTCAGGGATCTCTTTCCGAATTACAGCCTTCCTGACCTAACAGAAAAAATATATAAAGATTCCAAGCAATAGCAAGGACTGTGCCATCTCATAGAGCAATTTGTGATATATACACATATCTTGAAGAGTGCCTACCAATGTGTTAATTGGGCCAGCATCTCTGATATCTTCAGAGTGTAAGCTTTACTGAGCAAAATGTTGTTTTATGTGGATTTTAATAGGAATTGATTTATAAGGTATGTTTTAAAAATAAAAGATGAGCAAGCAACCATGGACTGAGTTCTGTAAAGCCAGCCTTCAAATGAGAGTTTAATTTCACTCAGCAGAAACAGGAGCGGTGCAATGGACTTATTTGATGGCTGACACTCCTTTAGAGATTTCAAATTTTTCCATAATGAAGCTTAGAAAAACAGAATGTGGAATAGACACTTCATTTATTGTTTGGTGTAATTGCTTATAGATCTATGTCTTACTTTTTGTAGACAGCAGTGTGGCATTCCCAAATAAATCAGATCTTGTCAAAACAGAATGAGGATCTTTGTGGGTAAAGAAGAGGATTGCAAATTGCAGTGGGGGAGTAGTTAGTAAAATTTGGAAGTAGATGTTCCTGATTGCAAGGACAAATGTTTTACTAGCCTGATTCCATCTCAGAAAAATGTGTCAAGCAATGGAAAGAATAAGTAGCAGAATTAGGAAAGATAAATATAAATCGGTGATAGAAAATCATTTCCACAAAGGATTTTAAACATGAACCGGGACTAATAACATGAAATGAACTGATAAACAAGCACAAAAGCAGATAAATCATAGTTTGGATGGTCACAATAAAGTTTTCAATTAAGGTAGAGGAAGTTCATAGATCATTATAGGCCAACAAATTTAGTCAGATTATTTATTGTTCATTGCTGTGAAAGCACATCTTGAACAGATGCTCATACGTATGCTGTGCTTGATCCCAATTAAATAAGAACATTTTAATGATGGTTAAAACCTTGATAGATTCCAGTGGAAGATAGTGAATGCTATTTTTGTACAAGGGCGACATCTCCACTGTGGTTTATATGGATTAGATGGAGCAAATAATTATGAGAACAAATAAGAAGCTCACTTAAAAAAACTTTTTAATCTGGTAGATATTTGATTAGATATGGGAGTTGTTTTCATTTTATACAGAACTTGGGACATGTTTTAATTTAGTAAGTAAAAAAATCTTCATTTGAATTGTATAGTTCTCATTGCCAGTTCTTGGACTGTAGGATTTTGGTTTCGTTGCCATTTATATTTTTAACCATTTATTTATTTGCTTGTTTATTTATTACCTTTATTATTTTTATAAATAAGTCAAGGGGATGAGCATATATAATACTCCTTCCTTCTCTTATTTTTCCCATAACAACCACCTTGTGAGGGGAGTTGGGCTGAGAGAGAGTGACTGGTCCAAAGACACCCAGCTGGCTTTCATCCCTATGACGGGATTAGAACTCACATTCTCCTGGTTTTGTAGCCTGCAGTTTTAACCATTAAGCCAAACCACTTCTCTATAGGCAATTTTATTTTGCTTATTGTGTTTTATACAATGTAGCTTTACTTTGGTTTCATATGACTTTATGTTTTTATTTTATATGTGTCAGTGATTGCAAGCTGCCCAGATTGTTGTAGTATATAAATGTATGAACCTATGTAAATATATACATTGCCTACTTTCTTTTCAGACTACAGTTGTTTTTTGATATGTTCTTTCACCATTTATTGTGTCCATCCTGACTTGCAGCAGACATTTTTATCCCATTATTATTATCTATTCAGCACAATATTTTAATGTCTTCTAGGAAAGAAAGCTGACATTTCTGCATATTTTTACAACTAGTTTAGACTGTGATTCTGTGTGTACCTGCTTGCAAGTAAGTACCTTAAACCCTTGGATTTTTTTTAAAGTACAGTAAAGGTGATAAAGAGGAACGCGGTGGCTCAGTGGGTTGGACGTTGAGCTTGTCGATCAGAAGGTCGGCAGTTTGGCGGGTCGAATCCCGAGTGCCAGGTAACAGAGTGAGCTCCTGTTACTCGTCCCAGCTTCTGCCAACCTAGCAGTTCGAAAGCACGTAAAAATGCAAGTAGAAAAATAGGGACCACTACGGTGGGAAGGTAACAGCGTTCCGTGCGCCTTTAGTGTCTAGTCATGCCGGCCACATGACCATGGAGATGTCCTCGGACAAGCGCTGGCTCTTCGGCTTTGAAACGGAGATGAGCACCGGCCCCTAGAGTTGGAAACGACTAGCATGCATGTGCGGGGGAACCTTTACCTTTACCTTTAAAGGTGATAAGAATTGTATTTAGCCTCATGCAAGATAGTCATCAGCCAGAGCTTTACTTAGGAAAAAAAATCCCATTGAACTCTGGAACTGACTGCATAGTTTGGCAGAACTCAATACTCTTAGGAGGTAGTTTTGTGTGTCGCTGTGTGTAAGTGAATAAGTGAGGGTCAATTACATGACATATTATGTGATTAATTGAAATGTTGAGCTTATTTGTAAGTAGAGTTTTTCTGCTTTAGATTTTGTTTTCCACTTAGAGATTTATTACAACTTCCCAGAGCCTCTTGGAATGGGGTGGCTATCACAAATCTAAATACTAATTAAAAAAAAAATAGCAGGCTGATAACAAGACCTGGCAATGGCTAAGAGAAAGAAACTGAAGAAAGAAACTGAGGGACTATTTCTGGCTGCACAAGATCAACCCTTAGGAACAAATGTTTACAAAGTTGGCATCAAGAAGACAGAAACAGAGAGCAAATGCCACCTCTGCAAAGAAGCTGGAGAAGCATAGGACCACCTAGTTAGCTGCTGCAAGACGATCACACCAACTAACTACAAACTATGGAATGTCAAAGTAGTAACAATGATGCATTGGAATGCCTGCAAGAAATATCATTTGACTGCAAGCAAGGACTGGTGAGACCATGGAATTCACAACATTAAAGAAAATGAAGAAGCGAAAGAGACCTGGGATTTTAGAATTTAAATTGACAAGCCACTGCCATCCCACATCCCAGATGATAAGAAGGACAGAAAATGTATACCAGGGCTTTTCAACCTTTTCACCCATTGTACCACTTTTAGGATACAGCAATATCCCAGTACCACCAGTCGCCTAGCAAGGGGTCAAAAACGTGATGACCCCCCCAAAAAGGAAAAAAGTGATGAAATACAGGTAGTCCTTGACTTACAACAGTTCGCTTAGTGACTGTTGGAAGTTACAATGGCACTGAAAAAAGTACCCCCCAAGCCACAAACGAGCAGCGTCCAAGGTTTTCATTGTTGTGAGCATTTCTATTGAGGATTGGCAGCGGGAGTGGGGTGGGTGGTTTTTATTCCCCCGCCCCTCTGCTGGGTAGGTTGCAGCAGGTTTTGGTCACTTCATATGACCCTGGGACACTATGACTGTCATAAATATGAATCAGTTGCCAAGCATCTGAATGTAAGTCACAAGACCCTGGGGATGCTGCAACATTCCAGCTGATCAGCACTTCTGGGCTCAGAAGTGCCAGGATCAGCACCGAGCTCCAGCTGGAGCCCTGACAGCTCCAAAGAAGCGCTGATTCTGGCATTTCTGCTTAGCCCTGAAAGCCCTGCAGCTCCAGCCATCTCTCGCTCAGTCTTGCACGGTGCTGCCACCAGTTCAGCTCATTCCCCTCCCCTGCTACCACTTTTCTAGGATGGTCGTGTACCACCTGCCAGGTGCAAATGTACCACAGGTGGTACCCGTACCACTGGTTGAAAAGCCCTGGTGTATACTACAATACCAGAAGACAACAGAACAGAAGACAAAGAACTGGAGAAAATTACAAAATACAAAGATTCACAAATAGACATGGAACAACTGTGACAGCAGAAAGCAAAGATAGTACCAATAGCAGTAGGCGCTTATCTGGAACACCACTTGAACACCATTGGCATTGACAGAGTCATCATCAGTCAATTGCAAAAGGCAGCTTTACTTGGAATATGTGAGAGGAGGAACTGTGTTTTGGTTTTCCTTAGTGCTATTCATGGCATGCATGTCACATGGCAAATTAATGACAATTTATCTTCATAGTCCAAACCTGGGCTCCTCCAGTGACTTTCCCTTTCCTTTCAAAAGTGGATTCCTTTAAAAAAGTCATTCAGCTTTGAATAAGTATTAGTTTTATATGATGTATTATTAGTTATTTTTTATTTGTTAGTAATTTAGTTATGTTTTAGGGGAGTTAAAGTGCGATGGATTTTAATGTGTTTTTTTTAGCTTGTTAGCATATTTTAGCTTAAGTTTGTAAAGTTTATACCCTGTATTCAGCTCTGGGAAGTCGGGGGTGGGGGTGTAAGGGAGGGTAAGGGAGAGGGGAGGGTAGGGGGAGGGAAGGAGTTTATCTTTTTAAAAAATGTATTGTAAAACTTTTCAATAAAAAAAACAAAGTCATTCAGCTTGTATTATGCCAAAAAATGTTTGTCTGTCTGCCTGCCTCTCTCTCTCTCTCTCTCTCTCTCTCTCTCTCTCTCTCTCTCTCTCTCTCTCTCTGTGTGTGTGTGTGTGTTTGTGTGTGTGTGTGTGTGTGTGTGTGTCTAAGAAGGAAGGAAGTGTTCTTCTTCTTTTTTTTCCTCCTTGAAAAAGTTTTAAACAGCTCATTGCTGGAGTGAGCCTTTTCAAGCTCACCTGAGTGATGTGGTGGCAGATGGGTGGGTTATGAGGGTTTTGACATTTCTTGGACAAACCCTCTACAATGGCTGCACTCTCCTTGACACCTCACACTCCATCCAAGGTTGTACATTTGTTTGTGTGTGTCTGTGTGAATGCACAGGCGCATGTAATAATATTCTCTAGATATGAGGGATGGGCTTGATGGATGCTGCGTCATCAGTCTTAAACTTTTAAAATATATGCAGGCTAATCCCCTTAATAGTGAGGTCTAGAAACTCTAAGAGAATTTTATGCAATGTTTTATAGTCATCCCTCCCATACAGATTCCCATCAAAGTACCACTGGAACGCTTGGTAATGGACAAACGTTCACAAATATTTGTACCCAAATAGATGCATTGTGGGGGGGGGCAGATGTCAGCAACTGATTTGCTATTCTTTTCTGCAGGGTTACAAGGGATATAGATGCTTTAAGTTTTCGTGTTGTAAGCCACCCAAATATATTGGATATGAGATGGGTGACAAATAAATTTCATAAATAAATACATTTCATAAAATGATGGATGGATGGATGGATGGATGGATGGATGGATGGATGGATGGATGCTTGAAATGTAAAATAACTGAGCACTGATTGGCTGATCATCTCTGCTATTGTCAAAGATGGTCAAGCAGCAATTGGCTGCAAGTCCTTTCCTAGTTCCCATCTCACAATCATGAAATCATTGACTCTTGATGTCCATAAAGACATACTCTTAACGACAGGCTATCTCAGAAAATAATCATAACAACCCAGGCCAATTTTGGATATATTTTAAAAAGATTAGTAGATGAAACAACTGGTGGTTTGGAAATTCTTGTAGTCTTATGAGATACCAAATTGCCCGTCTTATGGAAAGTTCATAATCTTCCCTGATTTCACCTGAGTGTTTGGGTGTTCCTTATATCTAATACTTTCTATATCTGCTAATTATGTTCTTCTTTACATTGCATTACTGTTAACAACTTATGTGCCCTTCTTGGTATAATAGATTTGCTGTGAGCTTCCAGTTGTTGAAAAGTCATCAAGAACTGTCCAAAAATTCCACTGAGATTTCTTTAAGTTCATGACGGGAATCTAAAGGACTGCTCAATTATAATTTATTACATTATCCAGGATGAATTTCTCAGATTACCATGTTCATACATTCCAAAGGGGAGGAGGGCAGGGAAAGCTAGACAGAAAACAATACTCTTGTAAATCCTTAAAACAGAGAAATATGATGGATACCATACTGAACAAAACTGCTCTAAGTGAATTTTCTTTTCTTTTAGAGAAATAATTAAATGTGATCCCAGTAATTTGTAATATGCTGCTGAGATAATGCATCCACTATCAAGGGAAGTTTTGTGTTTCACTGAACTTCAGTTTTAAATGTCATGGAATGCATCCCCCCGCCTTCTCTTGCTAAAGACCTCTCACTGACATTGCAATAGTAGCTGGAGAATAGCTAGTGGCTATTTCTGAAGAAGGTAATATTTGTAAAACACATCCACCACCTTATTTCCCATCTTTTCAGGTACAAAACATATCCTGGGAATATAGAGATGAAAGTTGATAAAAAAGAAGAAAGAAAGAAAGAAAGAAAGAAAGAAAGAAAGAAAGAAAGAAAGAAAGAAAGAAAAAGAATTAAGAAAGAAAGAAAGAAAGAAAGAGAAAGAGAAAGATTAGATTAGATTAGATTAGATTAGATTAGATTAGATTAGATTAGATTAGATTAGATTAGATTAGATTAGATTAGATAGGAAGATAGATAGTTATAGAGCTTTTGTGAAATGTATTTGCCTTCTTTGGAAGAAGCAGGAAACAAAATTTGCCTCTTTTGAAGGAAATAATAAATAATAAATATCAGAGCTCAATTTGATTGAGCAGTCATTACTGCAATCTTTCTTTTTTGCAAGTCTACAGGTAGATCTTTAGACAGTAAAAAGGACTCTCAGCTGGAGGCCTTAATTCCAGTTGCTCCACCTTTACAAATATACAAAAGATTGAAAGAAGGAATGAACGTATCTTAACAGTATAAATGGAAGGAAAAATTTAACCTCATGTATCTCCATACCTATCTATGTTTTGGCTGGGATATATACTGTATATATATAAACAGAAATAGTGAAAGCTATGATGAAAATTTCTCCATCTTCTTGTCAGAGGTTGATCAGTCTTCTGCTGTCTGACTATTTCAAGACTGATTGGGTACAGCAACCCTCACTCAAAATTTATCATTCAGATTTTCATATTGGGAAGTTTAGCAGTATTAGATAGTAATAGTATAATAGCAATAATATTAATAGATAGTAATATCCCTTCTTAGACCTAGGAATTCACAGGGAAAATTATTGTAGCCATGAAATAAAAAGACATCTTCTATTTGGGTGAAAGTCTACAATAGATCTGGAAGAAAAATATGAAGCCACAAGGCTGACAGCAAACATATGTATTGATAAGGCCATAATTTTCCCACTTTTAACATACTGTATGACTGTGAAAATTGGATCATTAAAAAGGTTAAGTGCAGAAAAATAGATGAATCAATGAATTCTGGGACTATAGAAAATGCTTGAGAATGCCATGGGCAAAATCATATAATGATTTTGGATGCAAGACCTTTTTCTGTGTTGGCACTGCTTGCTGCAGTAACTTTTGGCATCTGCTGTAAAGCAAGCAAAACATCTGCAAAAGTAATTACCAAATGAAACATCAACAGTGTTTCATAGGTCTTTGTTTAAGATCATGGGCCAATTTGTAAGAGTCTGAGGTCTCAATTACCCCATAAAGTAATTGATTGAGTAGGACACAATCTTGTCATGAGACAAGTGGAAGAAGAAAAAAACAAAAAAAAACTTTCAGTTTGGGTACCAATGATCTTTGGCGACTGAGAGATAATGAGGTGGCTCAAGGAGAGGATGTTACACAGAAGACAACCTGACACAGGATCAGGCTGAGGCTGAGAGAATTAGCTTATCAGTTTGACAATTGATGCTCAGAGGGGAATGGAGGGGAAGATAGATTATGGTGAACCTATAGACAGGGGTCGGCAACCTGAAACAGTGAAAGAGTCACTCGGAACCGGTTCCCTCACAAAAGGAAAAACTGGGAGCCGCAAAAAAATGTGTGCACATGCGCATACATACGCACATGCACAGAACAGGGTTTGACTGAAGAGTGGAGCCAAGGTGAGATATGCACCTACCCTGCATATTTGAATTGATTGGTTGAACTTTTTTAGTCCCACCTTTTTTTTTGGACTGCACATGGCAGAGGACTGGGAGCCGCAGGAGACGGCTGAAAGAGATGCATGCGGCTCAGGAGCTGCAGGTTGCAGACCTGTGGACAAGGACAATGTGAGGTGGCAAGTCACAAGTGTCTTGAGTTATGCTAAGGAAAATTTTCCAACGTTGGCTTAAAGAAAAGGAATAAAGCAAATGGGTTTTGGACTGCAGGTTAAACTGTTTATTTTGGGGGTTTTTTGGGGGGGGTTAAGCTTTTCCTAATACTATAATCATGTCTTTGTTTATACCCTCATAAAAACAAGTTTTTGAAGAGAGTGGGGAGAGAGAGAGAGAATGCCACGGGCCACAAGAAGACAATATAATTTAATACTAGAAGTAAATCAAGATTGTTGAATGGAAGAATATATCTAAAGCTTACATATTTTATAAAGGCAGGAGTCATTGACAAGACTCTGATGATTTGAAAAGCCAACTGAAAAAGACGCTAAAGGCAAAGTGGCTAGTCAATATTACTGACTATGTAAGCATGAATTTGCTTTAATTCAAAGAAGCAGTTCCTGAGAAATGTTGTCCACCAACTCATAAAATATTGAAAATTACAGAAAAGAAAACAACAATAAATTCTTTTTAAAGTCCATAGACCTTCATTTTAAGGCAATGAGGTCACTTTTTAAGAAAGAACAATAAAAAATGATTGAATCAGTTTTATATACAGCAATTCACTCAATTATGCTTCAGAAAAATCAACAATATATCATATTTTTTAATCTGATTTCAGCTAACTATTTTCTAAATTTCAGTAATAAACCTGCTTCATTAAATTGACATTTAGGATGTAATTAATCTCAAAAATTGGCAGAAATCTTTAGACCTTAGGAAAAAAATCAATTTGAAAAAGCTATTTAATACTACCACTCCTTTTACAAAGCAGTAGATGATTAAAATACAAAGTGGTAAAGTGATTAGTCAGATTAACAGCCAAATTAGCTCCAAATCACTTATGATCTGCCATGTAAAAGAAAATCCTTTTACTAAAGGAACATCTCTGGCTACAATCCAAAATGTGAGGAGGGACCATGACTCAATTTTGCCATGTGTGCTTTCTAGACAGAAGATCCACACTTCTAACATTAGTATTTCCTTGAAAAGTACTGGGCAGCAGCTCAAGAAGAAAATTTCTCTGGGACTTTTCACAGAGCTTGTGAGAGTGAGCAGACAAATGGACATGGAATATATTATGTTTCTAACCTTGGCTTTCATGAAATGTAAGCTCATACTGTGACACAGTGGTTAGAATGCAGTATTTCAGGCTAGCTCTGCCCACAGCCAGGAGCCTGTCCAGTTCAAGGTTGACTCAGCCTACCATCCTTCCAAGGTCAATAAAATGAGGACCCAAATTGTTGAGGGCTGACACTGTAAACTGCTCAGAGACTGCTGTAAAACACTATGGAGTGGTATATAAATCTAGGTGCTAAATGGTATTGCTCTCTAGTTGCTCAGCAGGAAAGCCACATGCTCCCAAATATGAGTATATGTCTACATATCTCCTGAAGAACCAAGGCTTCCATCTCCATCTCTGAACACCTCCAAGACTGAGGGCAAAAAATGGAATTGCTGGGAAAAAAATGTTTAGAGAAATGCAACAGACATTTTTCAATGACACCAAAGTGGGTAATAAGGTTATGCAATGCAAAGCAGTGTGTTTTATATACACATACATATACATACATACCAACTCTTGAATCCATAGCTGAACCAGTCTTCCCTATCAAATGGAAATGATTGTTACATTCAATTTATAGATCATTCTGTTGAGAGGATTGCAAAAACTTCCCTATGTTCCTACATAGTAATTTAATGTGATAATGGGACATCAAACAGGAAAATGACAATTCCCTTCTTCTATCTTATGGAGATTTTCTCAGTTTCTGCCATGTGTTCTAAGTGTTCTTCAAAATTGCAGGAGAAATGGGAGTCGCAACTAGAATATTTACATCAGCATGTGTTAACAGAAAAATTCAATCAAGAATAGATGAAGGCAGTTATAAAACCACATGGGTATTTTAATAGTGGAAAGTAGCTGTTCTGAACAACATTGCTGTTTCCCCAAAGAAGATATGGATTGATCTTTAATTATTTCTCCAAAAGAAGTGAATAGCTTTGCGAATATAACTGATCTGGTCCTCTAGATTTAAAGGAGAAGTGTTATGTTGAGTTTGGGACAATGCTCAAGAGGTATGTGCAGTCCTTGAATTGACAGGCATCACATATGGATCACGAATTAGCAGTAAAATGGCAACTGAGATGGCAGATTTTGTAAGATAAGACTAGGAGGAGAAATACTGTAATTATACTATTTCTGTCAACATAATGTTATTATAAAAGTATCTGCTAATATAGGGACATCCTTTGCAATCTTTGTAGGCAGCTATACTTGATAGTGCTGGCTCCCAGAAATCTGAATATTATCTTATTGAATTTATCAATGAAACTTTCTTAAGTCTTTGCTCAAATGACAATTATCTTTCTAAACCCAAAAAGGAAAAGAAAAAAGCAATGATACTTACTGAACTCTATGTTCCCATTGCAAAATATAGATAAATGGATTGTAAGAAAATTGAATTGTAGAGTGCTAAGAGACCAGTGATTCCAAGTGTTGACTTGAGTAGTTTAAGTCATGAAAAATTAAATAATGATTACTGAGTTAGCTGGGTCAGCTTGGAAATTAGACTTTCATTTCACACTCAGAAAATCTCTAAAATTAGGTCTGAGATAAGAGAAACATCAGCAGAGTAATCAAAAATAAAGAGCCCAGGTCTGTTAGCTGAGGTTGCAAGGAAAACAGAATTGAAGTTGATACTAGGGTATATGGCATTGGAAAAAGCAAAGGCCAACCTTTTCCTTTTCCTTAAACTCTGAGTCTAATGGACATGTCTGAAATGGAAGAAAGCAATATATATATATATATATATATATATATATATATATATATATATATATATATATATATATATATATGTATGTATGTATGTATGTATGTATGTATGTATGTATGTATGTATGTATGTATGTATATATATATATATATATATATATATATATATATATATATATATATATATATTAGCTAGCTATCATCTATCTGTCATCTATCTGTCATCTATCATCTATCTATCTTATCTAGCTCTAGCTCTATTATCTATCTATCTGTTAGCTAGCTAGCTAGCTATCAGTTAGCTATCCTCTATAATCTATCATCTCTAAGCTCCAAAGAATAGTAAAGAAATTATTTAAAAGAACTGAAGGGAAAGACCTGAGTTGAGCCCAGGGGCACGAATACTGTAAGGTTTGGCTTCCTATTTTGTAGTCTTCTTCAGACTTTCCAATGGGACCTGCAGAAGAAAAATAAATAAATTTTAATTAAATTTTGATTACAAAAATGGGTAAGCTTCAATTCTCCTTTTGACATTTTCCTTTTATGTGTCTTTGTATGTATAGCTCATTGTCTTTGCATGAATTCAGTCTGAAATTATATTTTAGATTATTACACATCTAAATGGCAGTTAAATCAAGGGTATTGTATAAATTTCTGCTACTATTTTGTTCCTTATAAATGAGGCAGATACTAATTCTAAATACTTGGTTATTGAAATAATATGGCACTTTTGATTAAAAAAACATATTAGTGAAATGATGTCTCATCCCCAGAACAGTGTGCAGCACTTGATTTGGAATGTGGGAGAATGGTGTTAATTAATGGGATTGTTTAAAGTTATGTTAAGTGGTCATTTCATTAAGCAATAATGGATTAAAGATCACAAAGACTGAGGATTCAATCATGGTATGAAACTTAGAGATGGCACTCTAACATCCCTCAGGGCTCTGCCTTAGGCATTCACAGTATAATTATCAATTCAGCCACTTCACTCAGGTCCAACTAAAACTCTTTGGGAGATTTCTAATCCTTTTAAACACAAAAGAATAATATATTTCAAATAGGAGAGAGAGAGAGAGAGAGAGAGAGAGAGAGAGAGATGATATAGATATAGATATAGATATAGATAGATATAGATATAGATATAGATATAGATAGATAGATATAGATATGTGGAATGGAAATATCCATTTTCCAATAGAGGACCCCAATTTATTATATTCACAGCTTTGAGAAATTATAACATGGCTTGCAGTCATGAAGAACATTATGAATGAATAAAAAATAATAATTGGCTGGAAACATTATGAACTGATTTTGTTTTTCGGTGGGGGCTTCTGCATCTCTTTTGTCCCATCCATCTTCTTAGCACGATCTTGCATGGAAAGGGTATTATTCACATCTTAAGCCCTTCCTGCATTGTCTTAATGCTACAAGAGTTATCTTTATTTCCACATCAGCATTTCTTCATAAAGCAAGCAGGGTACTCAAGGACCATCAGTGGCTCCTCCATTTTAGTTTTAAATAACAGAAACTAAGGCTCGATTCAGTTTTAACTGCTCAGTTTTCACAACATGGTCTTAAGAGCCTTACTAACTCTTATTACAGCTGCCATTCTGAGAAAAGAAGCCAATCTCTTACTTCCCATCCAGAAAAGAAAAAGATTGCCTTGGAACAATGATATTAAAATAAGGTTGATACATTAACACAATCTTTCTCAACACAATGTTTCTCAACCATGGTTTCTTAACCATGGCAACTTTAAGATGTGTAGACTTCAACTTCCACATTTCCGCAGCCAGCATACTGGGGAGGAAGTCCACACATCTTAAAGTTGGCCTGATTTATAAACACTATGCTAAGGGATTGTTGGTGAAGACCTAGCTTCAACATACACAGTTAAACCTAGTTTCTTCCTGCCAGAGAAACTCTTAATTTCTCTCCTGCATCTTTAGTGCCCCATGCTTATGAACCAAATGGTAAGATTTTCAGCACCTACTTCTAAATCTTTGTTCTTCAGTGAACAAACCACCACCAACAGCAACATCCCAACAATCATTATGAGACAACACAATTTCCCTTCAATTTACTTCAAAGTACTTCAGTCTGCCATTTTATCCTGTCATTTGGAACTTGCAGAGCAATGATAGTATTTGCCTCATTCTCACTTCTGATGATGATGATGAGATGGCTGAATTAACTTTGGCTCATCCAGTGGTGTTATTCCAACTGACAAACATCTATAATCTGAACTATAATTTGCCAGCCAGCCAGTTGTTGACATTTGTAAAATAGAAGTTCTCCTTTGTAACTAGAAGTAATCAGAGAGCTTTAATGCAGTGACAATAATGCAGAGGGCCAAGCAAGTTGATACAGCTCTTGTAATAAGCCGCTCTGCTCTAGCCCCGAGAAACATGTGCTTCTGGCAGGTTTTTATTTGCATTGGCACACAAATGATGCTATTTCTGACATGTGCCTATTATCAGTTAGCAAAAGAAGAACAAGTTGATGGCCATGCATAAGTCTAAATCATGACTTAAAGGGAATAAACGGAATTTCAGCAAAAATTAATCTGCCCATTAACTTTGCAGTTTTATTCTCCTCTAAATAATCCATCTTCCATGTTCAGGAATTCTATTCCACCACACTAACTTTTTTAAAAAAATGACACATATTTTAATGTTATTTCTTTCCTATTCAAATAGAAAAAATGGGCAATCTAGTCACTCACATGTCTAGTTCAGTTCTGCCTATTTTGAGGTATGATTGTACAGTGTTTCTGGATATCTTGTTGTCTAATGGTTCACCAAAAAGCACATTCATACCCACAAAAATATTAATTTTTGTCACTGAAATATCGTGAGATCTTCTATGACATTACTGAAATCTCTGCCATAATTTTGATAAAACTTGTGTTATGAGGTGGGCATCCTGATGCCATGAGGTCATTAATTTGTTTTTTTTATTGAAAAGTTTTACAATACATTTTTTTAACAAAACAAAACCCCTCCCAACCCCTCTCCCCTCTCCCCAACCCTCCCCAACACCTCCCTCCCTTCCCCCTCCCCCCTCCCCGACCTCCCAGACTTAAATACAGGGTATAAAAATACAAACAATCATAATCTACCTTATGCAAACAACAATAAACTATTAAATCTATCGCACTTTAACTCTTATAAAATAACTACAAGCAATATAAATATCACATCAATACTTATTCAAATGCTAGATGAAACTTTTTAGTCCCATATTTATTCTGGATATAATCAATCCATTTTTTCCACTCCACAATATATCTCTGTTGCGAATGGTCTTTCAAGTACGCTGAGATCTTTGCCATTTCCGCCAGGTTGGAATCTTTTAAAGTCCATTCTTCTATAGTCAGCAGTTCTTCCTTCTTCCAATATTGCCCTACTAAAAGTCTTGCTGCCGTAATTAAATTCAACATCAACTTAGTGTCCACAACAGTAGTATCAGTAATAATGCCCAGTAAAAACAATTGCGGGCAAAACTTTATCCTTTTCTTAAATATCTTTTGCATGTTCCACCAGATTTTAATCCAAAAAGCTTTAACCTTTTTACAGGTCCACCAAATATGAAAATACGTTGCATCTTCACCACCACACCTCCAACATTTAGGCTGGCAGTTCGGATACATACTTGCTAATTTTTTAGGATCTAAGTGCCACCTATAAAACATTTTATAAAAGTTCTCTCTTAAGTTTTGAGCTTGCGTAAATTTTACAGTTCTCACCCAAATCTTTTCCCAAGTATCCATTATAATGACTTCTTGAAAATTCTGAGCCCACTTTATCATACAGTCTTTAACAAGTTCTGTCTCTGAATCAATTTCTATCAATGCAAGATATATCCTTTTAATATGTGCTTGACCTTGATCTCTAATTTGCTTTACCAGATTTTCATCAGTCATTGAAAAACCAATTTTCTGGTCTTCTTTCCACCTGGCCTGTAATTGCCCATACTGAAACCAAGTTTGTACAATCTTTTCTTCTCTTAAGATATTATACGGCTTCAAATGCCATACATTCCTTTCCAAACTTAAAATTTCCTTATATGTAGTCACATCATGTTTAAACCCAACACTTATATTTTCTATTGTGTGTTTCGGTATTGCCCATATAGGTATCTTATAATTTAACTTATGTCTATACTTTTTCCAAACTCTCAACAGAGCATGTCTTAAAATATGTACCTTGAACACATTATCCACCTTCTTATCATACAATAAATATGCATGCCAACCAAATAACAAATCATGGCCTTCAAGATTTAATAATCTCACTTGTGTTAAATTAATCCAATCACTTATCGCTGACAAAGCAGCAGCTTCATAGTATAGTTTAAGATTAGGCATTTTAAGACCACCTCTCTCACACGTATCCTGCATAATCTTAAATTTAACTCGTGGCCTTTTCCCTGCCCAGACAAATTTATTAATACCCTTTTGCCATTCCTCCAAGTTTGAATCCTTTTTAAGAATAGGTATCATTTGAAATAAAAATAAAATTTTTGGCAAAACATTCATTTTCACTGCTGCAATTCTTCCCAATAAAGATAATTGTAGTTTTTTTCCAGCTATCCAATTCTTTTTGAACTTTTCCCCATAACTTTTCATAATTATTTTTATATAGCTTTACATTTGAGGGTGACAAATATATCCCCAAATATTTAACCCTTTTAACAATTTCAAATCCCGTTAGCTCTTCTAAAACAGCCTTTTGTGATACTGTCATATTCTTAGACAACATTTTAGTTTTTTGTATATTAACCTTGAATCCAGAAACTTTCCCATATTGCATTAATATCTCCATCAGATCTACAACTGAATCTTCAGGCTGAGTTACCGTAACAACCAGATCGTCTGCAAACGCCCTCAGTCTGTAGTCCTTATCTCTTATTTGAATTCACCTTTACTATTTGTTTTAACATTGGAGATATTATTGATTAAAATACGGGACTCGGAAAAAATGAGGTCATTAATTTGTTTGTGTGTGCGTACGTGTGTGTATTTAAATGGTGAAATAAAAAAAATCTACATGAAAAAATAAGAAAGAACTAAGCAAAAAAAAATCCATATTGTTACTATATAAGTATATAAAGTTAACTCAACCATTAAGTTCATCATTCAGTCTATACCAAAAGGAACATCTGGTGTTGTCTTTCATTTTTTGAAGAAACGTTTCAAAAACAGAGAACAAGCGCGTATCTTGAATCCATTCCTTAAAATCAGAAGAATAAATTTCTTGGCAATGGGTCATGCAAATCTAGCCATGGGCTGAAAAGATTGCTGACCTCTGACCTGTATGATTGGAACCTGGGCCTTCTCCAGGCAAAGCTTGTACTCCCACCCTGAGCTACAATTCTGATAGTGTCCAGAAAGCATAAAATTGAGCTATCATGTAGCTTCCACGCTACACCATTTAGACTTTATTGCCACACCCATAAAGATGAGATATCAGAGACCTTTTGCCAGTTAAGTTTGGCTGCCATCTCCTCCACTTTGCCATGCTTATTTTCCCTGACCGTGCTCTTTAATTGCTGTTTTGGTACCAAGAAGACTCATTTTCTCTAGGCATCCTTTCGCGGTGGGGCTTGTATGACATGTATGGTATCTTCTCCTTCTTCTTGGCATGAAAAGTAATTCCTGATGCCTGAACCTCCTGCCCTCCTCTCCTCCTTTTGGTCACGTGCATATCTTTTGTTTCCATGCTTTCCACTGGTCTGAGCTGAAGTTTTCTCTGTCTCCAGCACTCCGTATATTGCAGAAGGAGATGACAAACTCAATGGCCTGGTTATGGTAAAATAGCAAATTTCACAGTCGGTCATGGATTAATGGGAAGCCAAAACAAACACAAATGAAGTCATCCTGATTGTTATGAATGGTCCTTTGGCTGCCACAAAACAAAGGCTAAAGCACAGCATAAAAGGATACCAATGAATAAGATCTGCAATTGCCCTTTTAAACTATTCAGTGAGGCCCAGGTCTCCCTCCTCCCCACCCACCCCAACCTCAAATGGATTTGTACAATTCATCTGTCTGGATGTGTGGTGATGAAAGATGAGAAATATACCACTCTTTAACCCTACCACACCACATTTCACAGAAAATTACAACAGGACAATATTTCCACAGCAGACAAAGAACCAAATGTTTTCTCTGAGGTTTATGACACTATGATGTATGTGCAGCTTTATCTGCCTGCTTTAAAAATGTATATAGCACAGTTAAGCCACATGGAAAATGCCTTTGAAAGATTAAGGTTTTTAAGTCAGTTTTCATAGTTCATTCTGGCTAGTCCTGGTTTCTTGACCTTCTTTGTCCTTTCAGTTAGTACTGCTTTCTCTGCAAAATGGTGATAACCAGAATAGAAAACAGCAGAAGGCCTGTAATAAAATACCAGATAATCCATCATCTCTTCCATGAGTTTCCAGTTTGCTTTTGGGTTGACTGCACCAGCCTTTGTTTGATTCTTTGAGTGCTTCTCCATATTGCTAAAATATGTCCCAAAAGACTACAGTAGTATTCCATTTGTATCACAAATCCATGCATTTTAAGCCCACTGCTTTGTGCATTCATCAGATGCATTTTGTACAACAGAGGAAATCTGTGGATGGATAAAGCTGAATATCATCAAGCATCATTAAAAAAAATGACTACAGAGTGTAGAGCCACCTGATTTTCTTTCCAGGCACTCTACAAGCATCTATTGGGGTATAGTAACCAGCTTCTAACACTTAGTTTTCTTCTAAGATTTTTACGATAAGAGTTTCCCTATGTACACTATTCCAGAATTACTTATGTTTTAAAATTATGAAACTAGAGCTGTGTAATTTGAAAATGCACTTGTGCCAGAATTGAGCAGATGATAGATTAATTTTTCTAGAATTGTAAAAGTGTTGGAAATAAACTTCCACAATCTTCAAATAAGGAAGAGATGATATCTGACAATCTCAAGGACCTCATGTTTGAAAGCCTCAGTTCCAGCACCCACAATGGCACTAGTGTCATCCATCCAACCATCCATCCATCCATCCATCCATCCATCCATCTATCCAATTGATATAACTCTCACACATGTATGACTGGGTGGCTGACAGTCATTAAAAACAGAAATCAAAATCAGATTTTAAAAGAACAAAAAAATTGACCAAGGTTTCACTATTTCACACAGGATACATAAGATATTCTAACTTAACACCCTAGCCATGGGAACAGCCAAGTCTTCATGGTTCTGCAAAAAAACAAGCAAGATCAGGATAAAGGTAAAGGTAAAGGTTCCCCCGCACATGCGTGCTAGTCATTTCCAACTCTAGGGCTGGTGCTCATCTCCGTTTCAAAGCCGAAGAGCCAGCGCTTGTCCGAGGACGTCTCCGTGGTCATGTGGCCGGCATGACTAGACGCCAAAGGTGCACAGAACTCTGTTCCCTTCCCACCGTAGTGGTCCCTATTTTTCTACTTGTGTTTTTATGTGCTTTCAAACTGCAGGGTTGGCAGAAGCTGGAACAAGTAACAGGCGCTCACTCTGCTATGCGGCACTTGGGATTCGACCCGCCAAACTGCCGACCTTCTGATCGACAAGCTCATTACCCTAACCCACTGAGCCACCGCATCCCTAAGATCAGGATAATACTATACTATTCCATAGGGCAGGCATTGTAACAGATAAGTCTCATGAAATAACCCTGTTTAATTGAAGGGACCAAAGCATGGCTATTCATATAGAAATGGATACAATTACCTAACCTGAAGAATTGTGCAAAATTCTCTTGATGCTGATATTCATGAAATCTGTAGCTCTTTAGAGATGGGACCCCCAGTACAATATAAAAAGGCAAAAACTATATGACCACAACTTTAGAAGAGTAGGATCTAGAAGATATTGGAATCCCCATCCCTTGTCCATCATCTGTTATTATCTAATAATGACTAATGTAGTTCCCATCTTCAAAAAGGGGGAAAAATTGATCCAGGAAACTACAGACCTATTGGCTCAACATCAATACCTGGGAAGATTCTTAAAAAGATAATCAAGCAATGAACCTAGAAGGAGACAAAGTCATAACCAGAAGCCAACATGGGTTTATCAAAAACAGATCATCCCAGACTTCCGGTGGCTGCGCGGCGCCGGAGACAGCCTTCCCGGGCTGCCCGCGGCTCAGCTGAGTGATTTTCGCCCGAAACAGCACCGATCAGCTGTTCGGGCGAATTTGAAGCCCCCTCCTCGGGAGAAGAGGAGGGGGTGAGGCCCCAGGTAGGGGTCGAGTTCTCCGGGGCCGCCTGAGCTTGGAGCTTGGGCGGCTGAAGGATTGAACTCCCCCGAAGCCTGGGTCGCTCCCAGCTGGCCAGCGTCTCTGCTCCGGATTTCTTGGAGCAGAGCCAGGCGTCTGCGACCACCCCTGCCTGAAGGAAGGACTATGGAGTAATAAGAGCAGGCAGAGCGGTACAAGAGGAAAAGGTGAAGAGGATTATTTTATTTTACTCTCGAGCTTGATGGACTTTTTAAACTTAAAGTGAAAGTGCGTCACAATTGAAAGTAAAAGATGGCGGCTAAACCTCCCCCTAAAACTCTTCAGAGTGGTGGAACTTCTCCGGTGCAACAATCATCATTGCAGGCGTTGCATCCTCCTGATGTATTGACACCGAAGGACTTACGAGATGCTCTTGAAAAACATGCCCAGGTAATTTTGGAATCAATGGGTGATAAATTTGCACAGATGGAGGAGAAATTGGAGAAATTGGAGGAGAGAATGGAAGAGAGGATGGAACAGAAGTTCAGCGTGATGAAGGTAGACATTTTGTCTTCAGTGCATAAAGTGGCGGAATGTGTGGAAGATTTGGATGAAAAAGTGGATGATTTGACTCAAAAGAATGCCATATTAGAAGCAAAAGTATTGGAGAATGAAGATTTAAGAGACAAAATGGAAAGAGAATTAAGTCTTGCTCAATATTACCAGATGCAGTTTGCTGTTAGAATCAGAGGCTTAAAAGAGAATATTAAGGAAGATTTAAAGCAGCTGGTTTCTGAGGCTCTCGAAGTGGTATTGAATCAGCCAGCATCTGAAATAAGAGGAGGTATGGATAAAGTGTTCCATGTGAATTCATGGATTGCTAGACAGAGAAAGTTGCCTAGAGATGTGGTGGTTTACTTTGCAAAAAGGGAAATTAGAGATGAAGTTATACAAGCTGCCTATGATGCTAAAGTTGTGATTGCTGATCAAGAAGTCTTGGTTCTAAAAGAAATTCCTCCAAAGATTTTAAGGAGAAGGAAGGATTTTACATTTCTTGTGCAAGAGCTCAAGCAACGAGATATAAGGTTCAGATGGGAGATTCCAGTTGGGTTGATGGTGATGCATGAAGGTAAAAGGTACCGGCTGGTTACTGTGAAGCAAGCGCGTGATTTTTACAATAACGTTTTAAAAGCAACCCCATTAACACTTCTGGAAGCTGCAAAGGGATCTGGAGAAGGAGAACATCAAGAGGCTGAAGCAGAGGAAAACGGTGCTGGAGGAGATCAAGCTATAACTTCTTTGGATGATCCTAGAGAGCAAAGGGTAACGCGTGCTGCTTTAAAACGATCAAAAAAAAATAAAAGAACAAGACCAGCAAAAGTCTTTGGAACTTCCACAACATACTTACAGCCAAGCAGTGGGAGGAGCACGGCCTAAAGAAGATAGTCCTATCAAAGCAGTGCTCCAAGAGCTTTGGGAGGATATGCATGGCAACTAAATTTTTAATTTGGAACGTTAATGGACTAAATTCACCACAGAAGAGGAAGAAAGTTTTTCAATATTTAAAACAATTCAAGATAGATGTTATATGTTTGCAAGAAACGCATATTAGAGTTGTGGATCAAAAGTATTTATCGAACTCAAGGTTGGGTACGCAATTTGTTGCTTCTGCAATGAATAAGAAAAATGGAGTGGTTGTTTATGTTAAAAGTGCCTTAACAGCAGACTTAATTGAAGCAGATAAGCATGGAAGATATGTTATGATAGAGCTGCTGTTAGAAGGTAAAAAGACGCTTTTAGTTGGATTATATGCTCCTAATCAACAACAAGCTGACTTTTTTAGTTTACTTCATACAAAGCTTACCCAGTTGGATTATAAATCTTTTATTTTTATGGGGGACTGGAATGGTGTTTTGGATGTACAGATGGACAAGGCTGGAGCTTTTAAGCGCACCCCAAGTCATGCTAGACTGCCTAAATCTTTTTTTGAAATGAAGGATGACTTGGAACTGCGAGATATTTGGCGTGAGAGACATTTGCAGGAAAAGGATTATACTTTTTATTCTGACAGACATCAATCTTTTTCTAGGATTGATTTTATTTTGTTGACTAATGATTTTTTTTGAGGACTAAAAAGGTGAAGATTTGTGCAAGAACTATCTCTGATCATAGTCCAGTTTGGTTAGAGATTGATAAGGAGAATAGAGACAGGCGCTCGTGGCGCGTAAATGAGAATTTGTTTAGAAATCAGAGAAATGTGGAAGAATGCAAACAGCGGATGAAGGATTTTTTTGAAATTAATATGAATAAGGGCACCTCTATGGATATGGTTTGGGATGCTAGCAAGGCCTACATGAGAGGGGTGTTGATATATATGAATAATAAACATAGACATGCTGTGGAAGCTAGGAGGAAAGAACTGGAGAATGAAATAAAGGAAAAAGAAAAGGCTTTGATTTTGAATTCAGAGGATGTGAAGACTAAGGAGGCTAT
The DNA here is from genome assembly GCF_947247035.1 of Vipera ursinii. Classification (NCBI taxonomy): domain Eukaryota; kingdom Metazoa; phylum Chordata; class Lepidosauria; order Squamata; family Viperidae; genus Vipera; species Vipera ursinii. The sequence goes on from NC_139512.1 coordinate 197,941,769, forward strand.
TAAACTGTTAAGAGGACAATTTGATAAATTAATGGCTGACCAAGTGGCAACCAATTTGCGGTTTGCCAGGCATAATACCTTTTGCAACACTAACAAACCAGGTAGATGGTTAGCTTATAGATTGAGGAAAAAACAAAGGGCTTCTAATATAGATAAAATTGAGCATAAAGGTAGGGTTGTGTTTCAACAGGACCTTATCAAGGATGCTTTTGTGGATTTTTATTCTAAATTATATGCTAAGGAGAAGATTAATGAAAAAGACATTGATATATATTTGGAGAATGCTAGCATCCCGGTTCTTACGCAAGTACAAAAAGAGGGGATTAATCAATTGATTACAGAAGAAGAAATTTTTACAGCAATTAAGGAATTGAAGGTGGATAAAGCACCAGGTACGGATGGTTTTACTACAAAAATCTACAATTGTTCCAGACAATCCAGAGGGGGGGAAAGGTGCCACCGTCTTGGAGAACAGCTTTTATTTCCTTGATTCCGAAGGAAGACCAAGATGCTACTCAAGTTAAAAATTATAGACCGATATCGCTTTTAAATACAGATTACAAGATATTTGCTAAGGTTTTGGCTAATAGACTGATGAGGGTTCTGCAACAGGTGATTCATGGGGACCAAACGGGGTTTATTAGTGGTAGGCAAATGAAAAATAATGTGAGGCATATAGTTGATGTGTTAGAGTTTTTGGAAAGGAACAACCAGATCCCTGCGGCGCTAATTTTTCTAGATGCTGAAAAAGCTTTTGATCAATTGAATTGGCAATTTTTGTTGAAAGTTTTAGACAAAATGGATTTGGGGGAAAAATTTTTACAACCGATTAGGGCATTATACCAAAAACAAACTGCCTGAATCATAGTTAATAATAGTCTGACAGAAGCATGTAATATTGAGAAGGGCACAAGGCATGGGTGTCCGTTATCGCCCTTGTTATTTGTGTTAACATTAGAGATATTATTGGTTAAAATACGGAATTCGGAAAAAATTAAGGGGATACAAATTAGAGATCAGGATTATAGATTGAGAGCATTCGCAGATGATGTGGTTGTTACAGTGACCCAGCCAGAGAACTCTGTTGTGGACCTGATGGAGATAATAACACAATATGGGAAGGTTTCTGGATTTAAAGTTAATATACAGAAAACCAAAATTCTGGCCAAAAATATGACAGTTTCGCAAAAGGCTCTCTTAGAAGGATTAACTGGATTTGAGATTGTTAAAAGGGTTAAATATTTGGGGGTGCTTTTGTCGCCCTCTAATACAAAGTTATATAAAAATAATTATGAAAAACTATGGGGGAAAATTCAAAAAGAATTGGAGAGTTGGGAAAAATTGCAATTGTCTTTGTTGGGACGGATCGCAGCAGTGAAAATGAATGTCCTGCCTAAATTTTTATTTTTATTTCAAATGATACCGATTCTTAAGAAAGATTCTAATTTGGAGGAATGGCAGCGAGGTATCAATAAATTTGTTTGGGCAGGGAAAAAGCCACGAGTTAAACTTAAGATTATGCAGGATACTCGTGAGAGAGGTGGTCTTAAAATGCCCAATTTTAAACTATATTATGAAGCTGCTGCATTAGTAGGAATAAGTGATTGGATTAATTTGACACAAGAGAGATTATTAAATCTTGAGGGCCACGATTTGTTGTTTGGCTGGCATGCATATTTGTTGTATGACAAGAAGGTAGACAATGTGTTTAGAGTGCATATTTTAAGACAGGCATTGTTGAGAGTTTGGAAGAAGTATAGACATAAGCTAGATTGCAAGATACCACTGTGGGCAATTCCAAAACACGCAATAGAAAATATACATGCTGGTTTCAAACATGATGTGACTACGTACAAGGAGATCCTAAGCTTGGAAAGAAATGTCTGGTGTTTGAAATCATATAGCCTCTTGCGAGAAGGGAAGGTTGTTCAAAACTGGTTTCAATATACTCAGTTACGGGCCAGGTGGAAAGAAGACCAGAAAAATGGTTTTACAATGACTGATGAAAATTTGATAAAGCAAATTAGAAATCAGGGACCAGCACATATTAAACGGATATATCTTGCGTTGATAGAGATTGATTCAGAAACAGAACTTGTTAAGGATTATATGATAAAATGGGCCCAAAACATCCAGGAAGTTATCACAATGGACACGTGGGAAAAGATTTGGGTGAGGAACGTAAAATTTACACAAGCTCAAAATCTAAGAGAGAATTTTTACAAAATGTTTTATAGATGGCATTTAGATCCTAAAAAGCTTGCAAGTATGTATCCGAATTATCAGCCTAAATGTTGGAGGTGCGGTGATGAAGACGCAACATATTTTCACATATGGTGGACTTGTAAAAAGGTTAAGGCTTTTTGGATAAAAGTCTGGTGGAACATGCAGAAGATTTTTAAACAGAGGATAAAGTTTTGTCCGCAACTTTTTTTGTTGGGAATAATTACAGATGTTACAGTTGTGGACACCAAGTTGATGTTGAATTTAATTACGGCAGCAAGACTTTTGATAGGTCAGTATTGGAAGAAAGAGGAACTGCCGACCATAGAAGAGTGGACTTTAAAGGTTTCCGACCTGGCAGAGATGGCGAAGATTTCGGCCTATTTGAAAGATCACTCGCAAGAACGTTATATTATGGAATGGAGAAAATGGATTGAGTTTATCCAGAACAAGTATAGGGTTAAGAAGTTTCATGTAGCATTTGAATAAGTCTTCTTTCTTTTTTTCTTTTTCTATTTTAGTTTCTTTATATATATTTAATATTACTAAGGTTTGTTTTATCCTATATAAGCTAGAGAGTGATGGATTTTAGAGTTTATAGTTGTTAGTATATGGTTGTTTATGATTGTTTTTTTATATATATATACCTTGTATTTAGCTCTGGGAAGTCGGGGGGGGAGGGGGGAGGGGGGAGAGGTAGGGGGGGAGGGAGAAGGGAGGGGGAGGGGGGATTTTTAAAGAAAAATTGTATGTTAAAACTTTTCAATAAAAAAAAAACAGATCATCCCAGACAAAACCTATTGCATTCTTTGACAAAGTGACAAAATTAATGGACCAGCAAAATACTGTGGATATACTTTACTTGGACTTCAGTAAGGCAATTGATAAAGTAGATCACAACCTACTAGTTGATAAGATAGAAAAATGTGGGATAGGCAGCATCACCAACAGATGGGTTTGTAACTGTCTGACCAACCCCACCAAATGTGTAGTCCATAACGGAACTGCATCTACATGGAGAGAAGTGAGCAGTGGGGCCCAGTACTCTTCTATATCTTCATCAGTGACTTAGATGAGGGGATAGAAGAGGAACTCAGATGACACCAAGCTGGCAGGAATAGCCAACATTTCAGAAGAAGCAGAAGGATCTTGTCAGAATTGAACACTGGGCCCTATCTAACAAAAAGAAATTCATTGGTGAGAAAAGTAATCATAATCATAGTTGGAAGGGACCTTGGAGATCATCTAGTCCAACCCCCTGCTCAGGCAGGAAACCCTATACCATTTCACACAAGTGGCTGTCCAGTCTGTTCTTAAAAACTTCCAGTGTTGGAGCATTCACAGCTTCTGGGGGCAGGTTGTGCGACTGGTCAATTGTTCTAACGGTCAGGAAATTTCTCCTTATTCTAGGTTGCTTCTCTCTTTGGTCAGTTTCCATCCATTGCTTCTTGTCCTACCTTCAGGTGCTTTGGAGAATAGTTTGATTCCCTCTTCTTTGTGGCAACCCCTGATATATTGGAACACTGCTATCATGTCACCCCTCTCCTTCTCTTCATTAAACTAGACATACCCAGTTCCAGCAACCGTTCCTTATATGTTTTAGCCTCCACTCCCCTAATCACCTTTGTTGTTCTTCTCTGTACTCTTTCTAGACTCTCAACATCTTTTTTACATCATGGTTACCAAAACTGGATGCAATATTCCAAGTGTGGCCTTACCAAGGCATTGTAAAGTGGGTTCTATCGCTCTGTGAATGCAGCCTAGCACTGCGTTGGCTTTTTTGGTGCCGGCTCAAGTAAGTAAGGTTTTACATTTAGGCAAAACCAAATCAAATGGAATAGAATATTACTTAGCTCAATAATAAAAACTACAAAAGGGATCTTGGAGACCTGGTGGACAGTCACTTAAATATGAGCTAGCAGTGTGCTGCAGCTGCCAAAAAAGCTAATTAATTGATTTAATTAATTAGGCTGAATTTAAAAAGGGATAGAATCAAAATCACATAAAGTGTTAATACCATTTTATAATGCCTTGGTAAGACCACACTTAGAATACTACATCCAGTTTTGGTTGCCACAATATAAAAAAGGTATTGAGACTCTAGAAAGAGTGCATAGAAGAGCAAGATAGATGATTAGGGAACTAGAGGCTAAAACATACAAAGAATGGTTGCAGGAATTGGGCATGTCTAGTTTAAAGAAGAGAAGGACTAGGGGTGACATGATAGCAGTGTTCCAATGTTTGAGGGACAGCCACAAAGAAGAGGGGGTCAACCTATTTTCTAAAGCACCTAAAGGAAGGACAAGAAGCAATGGATGAAAATTAATCAAGGAGAGAACCAACCTACTGTGGAATGAAGGAGAAATTTCCTGACAGTTAGAACAATTAAACAGTGAAATGACTTTCCTTCAGAAGTTGTGGAGGTTTTTAAGAAGAGAGTGGACAACCATTTGTCTGAAATGAGATAGGGTTTCCTACGTGAGCAGTGGTTTAGGCTAGAAGACCTCCAAGGTCCTTCCAACTCAGTTACTCTGTTATTCATTAGATTCATTAGTACTAATACCACTTTACAATGCTTTGGTAAGGCCACACCTGGAATACTGCATCCAGTTTTGGTCACCACAATGTAAAAAAGATGTCGAGACTAGAAAGGGTACAGAGAAGAGCAACCAAGATGATTGGGGGACTGGAGGCTAAAACATATAGGGAACGGTTGCTGGAATTGGGTATATCTAGTTTAATGAAGAGAAGGGTGAGGGGTGACATGATAGCAGTGTTCCAATATCCCAGGGGCTGCCACAAAGAAGAGGGAGTCAAGCTATTCTCCAAAGCCCCTGAAGGCAGGACAAGAAGCAACGGATGGAAACTAATCAAGGAGAGAAGCAACCTAGAACTAAGGAGAAACTTCCTCACAGTTAGAACAATTAACCAGTGGAACAACCTGCCTCCAGAGGTGGTGAATGCTCCAACACTGGAGGTTTTCAAGAAGAGACTGGACAGCCATTTGCCTGAAATGGTATAGGGTTTCCTGCCTGAGCAGGGGGTTGGACTAGATGACCTCCAAGGTCCCTTCCAACTTTATATATTATTATTATTATTATTATTATTATTATTATTATTATTATTATTATTATTATTATTATTATTATTATTATTATTATCTGCAGCACTGCCTAAAAGTTCAGTTCATCTCACAGCTAGTTCAATTGTTCTGAAAGATAGGACTTTGGGTTCAGTATTAAGTAGTTCAGATACAGAGTATCCAACTGCCTCACTTCAGTCCCAGTCTCCAGGCTGTAGGAAAGTCAAAAGTAGAACACTGCTTTTCATAAAAAGATAGTAACAGAGCTATAACATTTTGTTTAAAATATCTGCAAAAGATTAAAAAAAACATTTACCACCCCAACCTGGAATAAAGTTAATTGATCATTCAGAAAAGCTAAGTACCCTGTTAGCTATCAAGGTACCGTAACAAACATTCTTTTCAACGTCCAAGGGCCCCTTTGGCCATGCTCACTTAAAACAAATGAGTGTCTATTAAAATAATGAGAGTTTGTTAATCCACTCCTCTAACATCAAATTAACTCCAATCGGTTCAAAGGCAGAACACTTCAATACATTTCTTTCCCTGACAGGTTGGAAATTAACTGGATGCCATGAGGTATTGAATTCAACTCTAATGGTATCAATAAACATTTCTGATTAAATTATGGAATTGATTTTATAATTCTGACCATTATGTTTTTACATCAATATCATCATATGACAAGCAAATGTAGTTACTGCTTTCTTATTGATCACAAGCATAGCGCTCCAAAGCATTCAGTTGACTATATTACAAAATCAAACTTGATTTCCTATGTACAGCAATAACTTTAGGTTCTAAACTAATACAAAAGCTGAAAAATAAATGAGTTATTCAAAGATATAACCCCTCCCATTCTATTCTCACTACCCCGCCCTTGGACATCAAGAAATGACATCTTCTGCAAAGTTGTTTATACAGTTTTGTGCAGGACCTGGCTTGCAGGCACACAATTATTTTCATGTGTCAGGTCTTAATCTCCCATTTTTCACAGTGATCAGCAATCTATCGTGCTTCTGCTGAGCAATACAAATACTATTTTATTAACAAGAAGGAACAAAGTGTTATTTATAATATTCTCATTTAAGCCAGCCAAGCAAAACAAAGGGGGGGAAGTTTCCATAACTTAGAAGCATTGTGCTCCATCTCTCATGGTCCACTCTATCAAAGATAATAGTTATGTGTTAGCCATTCCATTTTACCATAAGTTTTAATATTCTGTTAAGAGAATGCATCATTCAATACCACACGTTATTCGAATCCATGCATAATAGTAAATGAAAGATGTAATTGTGCTAGATAGGAAAATGAAGAGCAACTCTTATCAGATTAGAGAAGTTTCAGTTACCAATTTCTAATTTAAACAGTTGTAGTTTATTTATTTATAGGGTTCCTCTCATGTCAATGTCATTGCAAAGCTGGAAGTTCCTCCTTGATAGTAGAAACTATACAAAAGACATTCAGCCAATTGGATCGCTAAGCTACCTTGTCAGATTCCAGCATTACAGCATGCCTCCTTGAACATCAATACATTACCTGAAGGTGTCTTTTCAAACCAGCGAGTCATGTTTCTTCCTGTGTAATTATATCAGCATCTGTTTCAGAACTCAGACTAATCCTTTGGGCTTTGCAGGTCAACTGAAGGCTTGTGCTCTGATCATGAGTGTGGGATTAATCTTTAATATTTGCAAAAGTATTTAGAATCATAACAAGTATTTGCCTTGACAAGCCCCATGGAAAACAAGAGCAGATTCTCTCTGGCACCTTTTCTCTCCAAGCAGCCTGCCTTTAAATAGAACATTGACATAAAGGTGTGAATTATGGAGATTAAGGTCGCTCAGACCCTTTGAATCAAATAAAACAGACTTCTGAAAGAAAACACACTTGTCAGTCAGCAATGTTAAAGTGGGATCTGTGCAGCCATCTGAAAACAGCACTGAAAACCTGCTGAAAGTCAGATCCCATAAAGACAACAGTAGAACCTACTAATAAGATAAGAACCTACATAAAGATATTCATGTATATGTTCAGTATTTGACTTCATCACATTGTGCCTCCTGCAGCCCAAAAGAGCAAACCCCACATTGTGGAGGCCACCACCCCTTTTGTGATTCCAAAAGACTATGGAACTAACCTCTCCTCTCCTCTTGAATTTTGGTCATTACGGTCAATATAGTGTCTTAATTTGCTTCATTGGATTAGGGTTTAAATCTCAAGCATAAAAAAAAATTAAGAAAAGGAACTCTTCATTGTTAATTCGTACCTCCTGGAGTAAAAGGAAGAACAATGCAAGATAAGATAAGATAAGATAAGATAAGATAAGATAAGATAAGATAAGATAAGATAAGATAAGATAAGATAAGATAAGATAAGATAAGATAAGATAAGATAAGATAAGATGAAAAGAAAAGAAAAGAAAAGAAAAGAAAAGAAAAGAAAAGAAAAGAAAAGAAAAGAAAAGAAAAGAAAAAAGATAAGATAAAGAAAAGAAAAGAAAAGAAAAAAGATAAGATGAGATGAGATGAAAAGATAAGAAAAGAAAAGAAAAGAAAAGAGATGAGATGAGATGAGATGAGATGAGATGAGATGAGATGAGATGAGATGAGATGAGATGAGATGAGATAAGATAAGATAAGATAAGATAAGATAAGATAAGATAAGATAAGATAAGATAAGATAAGATAAGATAAGATGAAAAGAAAAGAAAAGGAAAGAAAAGAAAAGAAAAGAAAAGAAAAGAAAAGAAAAGAAAAGAAAAGAAAAGAAAAGAAAAGAAAAGAAAAAAGATAAGATAAAGAAAAGAAAAGAAAAGAAAAAAGATAAGATGAGATGAGATGAAAAGATAAGAAAAGAAAAGAAAAGAGATGAGATGAGATGAGATGAGATGAGATGAGATGAGATGAGATGAGATGAGATGAGATGAGATGAGATAAGATAAGATAAGATAAGATAAGATAAGATAAGATAAGATAAGATAAGATAAGATAAGGCAAGGCAAGGCAAGGCAAGGCAAGGCAAGGCAAGGCAAGGCAAGGCAAGGCAAGGTGATAAGACAAGGCAAGGCAAGGCAAGACAAGACAAGACAAGACAAGACAAGACAAGACAAGACAAGACAAGACAAGACAAGACAAGATAAGATAAGACAAGGCAAGGGAAGGCAAGGCAAGGCAAGGCAAGGCAAGGTGATAAGGCAAGGCAAGGCAAGACAAGACAAGACAAGACAAGACAAGATAAGATAAGATAAGATAACCTTTATTGTAATTTTTTACTGTGGGCACGACACGCATCAAAAATGAAATTTAGTTGTCCGCTGTCAAAGTGAACACATACATGACACACACCTAAGCATACTATATACAACATATACATACTATATACAACATATGTATAGACCTACACCCCTACATATACATAACATATGAATATTAAACATTGTCCATCTTGAATATAAATGGAAGGAGGAAGCTTGAGAGTTCACAAGGTTTATACTGTATGGAATGAAACTTATTTGAATTGTCCCATTGTTGGAGCCAGATACCTTTTAATCTGTAAGCTGCCCAGTCACCTTGTGTGGGAGATGGATGGCATACAAATTTAATAAGTAAGTAAGTAAGTAAGTAAATAAGTAAGTAAGTAAGTAAGTGGAATGTGGAGAGTGCATAGTAGGGTATTCTGTTGCTTCAGTATTTTTCATCACTGCCTATGCTGGCTGGTTTTACTGAAAGTGATAAGTTAGTAAGATCACATTTCCCAGTTCTGAGTTAGATAGCACAGTCCATCAAGATTCTTATTATTAGCATTTCCTGTTTTAGAAATTAAGAACTGGTATCAAAAACATATTTTGCTATTCTATTTAGTTCTATTTAGTTGCTCTTGTTGCAAGAATAAATCCTTTCTGATTTCAAGCAGAGGCATTGAGGGATTCTTGTGCAAATGGAAGTTTTTACCTTTCTTTTTCAAAAGAAGAGAATGAATTTATTATCCTCCCTATTGTTCAGCAAGGATTGTTGATAAAAACTATTTTCGCAAACAAGTAAATAGGTGGCACTTTGAGAAAGACAAGTGGAGAAGTCTGAGAGAGAATTAAATTGTATTTGCAAGGAATATCAAACTATTCAAGGCAAAAATGGAACTCACACTATCTTAAATAGTTTCCTGAGATTCACTTTGGAAAATACGTTATTTCGGGAAAGGCCCTAAAATCTTCCAGTGATTTTCTGTGGATGTTAAGAATGCATCAAGGTATTGAAATGTTTATGTTTATGAAGCCTCGAGGCAAAGGACACCTGCAAAGCACCAGCATTGAAAAGTTCCTGAAAACTGAACTGTCAATCAGGAATTGGCTCCAGACCTCTTCTGGCATTTTATTGAAACTAGGGGAAACTATATTACTGGGAAATAAAACACTGGCTGACTGTCTTTGTGCAGCCCTGTGATCAGAAAACAAACCGAATTACTTGATCGCAGCCCTCTACCTTCTTACTCTCTCCTTCCTGCTCCCCTGCCCCCTGCTCCCCTGGAAGCAACAGAGCTCTTTTGGAAAATGCCATTGTTCATTTATAAAACTGGTATTCAGTTTTGTTATTGTTAACCACAGTCACAAAGTGGTGTTCAAAGCAGGTCATCAACCACCAGGCAACTTTATGAAGAGCCAAGACATTTAGGAATCCTTAGCACTGTGTCTAAGGGACGCGGTGGCTCAGTGGGTTAGGACACTGAGCTTGTCGATCAGAAGGTCGGCAGTTTGGCGGGTCGAATCCCGAGTGCCGCGTAGCAGAGTGAGCGCCTGTTACTTGTCCCAGCTTCTGCCCACCTAGCAGTTCGAAAGCATGTAAAAATGCAAGTAGAAAAATAGGGACCACTACAGTGGGAAGGTAACAACGCTCCGTGCGCCTTTGGCGTCTAGTCATGCCGGCCACATGACCACGGAGACATCCTCGGACTAGCGCTGGCTCTTCGGCTTTGAAATGGAGATGAGCACCAGCCCCTAGAGTCGGAAATGACTAGCACACATGTGCGGGGGAACCTTTACCTTTTAGTATTGTGTCTAGAATGGATTTCTTCTCCTTTGCTTTTGCCTGGGTTTGAATGCTAGGCATCCACTGAGACTTCAAGGTCAAGATGAATCTATGTACAACGCTTATTTAGAAAGCAAGCCAGAGCCAGACATAAAGTGGCTTCCCTTTATTGTAACATTTTCTTTGACCCTCACTCAAACTGAATTTTCTCTTATTATTCTGCAGTTGGGGACTAAAGCAGGGTTCATTGGGGTTAGATTAACTACGATTGCTCTGCTTAATCATTGTAGCCCTTGCACATCTAGATAACAATCATCTTTTGAAAATGTTATATTGGCCTAAAGCAAAAGAATGCTGCCATGCTGTAATTTGTTATATATATACTTAAACGTAAGTTCGAACAAGAGTTCAAACCTTTTAACTTCCTGACTTGATTTTTAAAAAAATTGAGGCATATTCTGATATCCTTTAAGGGAAGAGAAAAGCCGAAGAACTGGGTTGCCTACAGGTGTTTTTTTTAAGAAATATAGTTATATCCTGATTACACAAGTATATATGAGATTTGATATCCCCAAACAGACCTTATGGTGCCAGACTGGTCCATGCAATTTCAGCTGAGGTTTTTCATTAATACTAATAAATTTGCAAAAGATCATACGACAGTATAATTCCTTCTAGGCTGCAATATCAAATCCTTTTTTTTAATAGAAAGAAGAACTTGTAATAAGATCAACAGTTTGAGTAATCAGTCATATCGATTTCAAAGTATACATTTAAAATGTAACATGGATTTGAATTAAGCCTACATGCTCATGTCACACACACAAAATTATTGTAAAGGCTAAACATTCTCAAGCTTCCTCTATCTTTCCATAATGCTAAGATATATATGATTCAACATGCTATATAAATGAAATTTTTACAGGAATTGTGCTTTAAAGCAGAGGCCCCCAACCTCTTAGGCACCAGGTTCTGTGTACCGAGAGCACACAATCATCAGCAAAGAGAGTTTCTTGAATGACTATATGGAGACACTTTGTCCATGCATTCAAGCAGTGAAGATCAGAGAGAGAACCACCCAATTAGTACCTGATGTAGATTCCCATCTTCAGATCTTGGACAATATATAACGACATGCAAGCAATTGAACAGGACAGGGACTGCTTCACCCCATTGAGTATGGTAAATGCAGATGATATATTGCCATTTTAAAGGATCTGTCCGGTCACTTCATCATGGGGCATCTGAATTAATTTCATGAATTTCCTCAGGCATCTATAACATCTCAGGATGGTTCAGAGAGTCTACCTATTCACAGGTCAATGAAGACAGAGGAAGAAAGCTTATTTTGCTGAATGCATTTTTTTTCTGGACTTGTCCCACGGCAAATATCATGTCCTGGTTCAGTTTTTATTCTTGAAGGCATTAGGAACACTTAATTTTTATCCTTAGATATAGAAACTTAAACTGATATTTTTTCTATAATGCTAACCTATATTACTAGTTCCTTTTAGACATACCTTTGCTATTTCACACAGTACATCACTTTTTTTTCTTCTGAATGATAGTTACTTTTCTTTGTCTGCTTGCCTGTTTTAATATATTATAGAAGTCAGAAAAAATCTTCTAATTACCACTTGATTATTTGCCTTTCCAGAATGTTTTTAATCAATTGGATTTGCCCAGACAATTATTTCCAATACATTTTATTTTTAACCAAAAGAAATCTTACATTTTTTTTCTTTTTAAAAAGCAATAAGGGGGGAAAAGGTGAGGAGAACAGCTCATAAATAAGCTATTACAATTATCAGTCTCAGAGGAGAGCATATTAATTACACAGAAAAGTCATTAAATTTATGCTATGAATTTAAAAATGTGTTTGACCAAAGGTGTCGCCTCTTGTTTATTATTAATAATAGCATGAAGTTCAGTTAATCACATTTTAATTTCCTGGGTTTTTCCCCCCCTTAATTTGTTTCAATATATATATACCGTCTGTGAGTGTGTGTGTGTATGTATGTATATGTATATGTATATGTATATGTATATGTATATGTATGTGTATGTGTATGTGTATGTGTATGTGTGTGTGTGTGTGTGTGTGTATGTATGTATGTATGTATGTATGTATGTATGTATGTATACATACATTCCTGAAACAGGAAATAAGATTTGTCCCATGTTTGGGGCCTAGCAAGGTAATCTAAATACTTAACAAACACTTAACACATATCTCCCTTGCTTCTCAGCTAACAAAGAGAGAGAGAGAGAGCCTGTGGCCTAGGGGTTAAAACAATTGCCTAATGTGCAATCAGCCCAGGTTCGAATCTCAGAAGGGTATGGCTGACTGATGAGAACAAATAAGTTTGAAATGCATATCAGTCTCCCTTTAATTCTTTGTTAGCAATCCAAAACAATTTACAAAAATATGAGCTGTCACTACTGTGACCACTGCCTGTGGATGGCCTTGGGTTAGGCCAGGGGTGTCAAACTCAATTTCATTGAGGGCCGCATCAGCATTGCGGTTACCCTTGAGGGGCTGGGTGGGCGTGACCAGGGTGGGCATGGCCTACTGGTTGGGCGTGGCTGGAGTGTGTGTGACCTACTGGGTGGGCATGGCCAGCTCTACATTGTTCGTGTCAATGGTGCCTATGGGGGCCTGGGCAGGAGTGGGACAAATCTGAGGGTCTCTGGCAGAAGGAGATGGGACTGGGGCTAGTGCCGAGGCATGGTCCACTGGAGGAGCCTCACTGTTCCTCTCAGGCCATGTGGGGGGGGAGGCTGGACAGTGATGCGGAGGTCAAATGCCCAGCCTAGCCCTCAAACACCCGCAGCACTAAGCCCACCCCCACTTCCCCAAGGGGGTGCCCAGCTGCTGTGCTTGCTCTCCTTAGCCAGGTTGCTCATGATGGGTATGATGGCAACGTCAAGAGGGAGGCCCACTTCCTCTCCATGTGAGGAGACCTGGCTTTGTTTCCAAAGCTTCCTTAGCAATAGGATGGGAGACCACCCAGGTTAGGCCAGGAGAAGGGGCCAAGGGGATGGTGAAAGGGCAGCAGGGAAGACTAAGGCAGGACTTCCCTCAGACCCTCCCTCTCCTTCCTTCCTTCCTTCCTTCCTTCCTTCCTTCCTTCCTTCCTTCCTTCCTTCCTTCCTTCCTTCCTAAGAACAGAGTGATGGGAAAATATTTGAGATGAGGGAGGGAGAAAAACAGGCAAGAAACACAGCTGGGGAAGTGTCATCCTTCATGAGGAATGAAGAAATGTACCATCGCCTGGAACTGGCCAGCACATGGCCCTCTCCTCACAGCACCGAGAGGCTGAGCCGGGTGGCACAGATCTGAAGAGAAGCACAACGCTGCCCAGCCCCTAGCCTGCCTTAAGTAGGCAGGGCCATGTGCTGGCCATTTCCAAGCGATGGTGCATTTCTTCATTCCTCACAAAGGGTGATACCTCCCCAGTGTGTGCCCAGGGGGCAGTGCCGACACGGCATGGACCGGTCCCTCACTGTTTTCAGATGGCCTTGTGAAGGTAAGAGTGAATGCGTTTCAGCATAGATGACCACCACAAAATTGTACATTGGCTCCTGGCTGGCCTGGGCCAGAGCCAAGGCAGTGGGGGCCGTTCCCTCACTGTTTCCAGGATGGCTTCGCGGGCCACATGAAACCACTTCACGGGCCGGATCTGGCCCCCGGGCCATGTGTTTGACATGTCTGGGTTAGGCTGAAAGAGGGAATAAGATTTGTCCCATGTTTGGGGCCTAGCAAGGTAATCTAAATACTTAACAAACATTTAACACATATCTCCCTTGCTTCTCAGCTAACAAAAAGAGAGAGAGAGCCTGTGGCCTAGGGGTTAAAACAATTGCCTAATGTGCAATCAGCCCAGGTTCAAATCTCAGAAGGGTATGTGTTAAGTGTTTGTTAAGTATTTAGAATACCTTGCTAGGCCCCAAACAATACTTAACAAACACTTAACACATATCTCTTTTGCTTCTCAGCTAACAAAGCGAGAAAGAGCCTGTGGCCTAAGGGTTAGGACAATTGCCTAATGTGCAATCAGCCCAGGTTCGAATCTCATAAGGGTGTGGCTGACTGATGAGAACAAATCAGTTTGAAATAGTTATATCAGTCTCCCTTTAATTCTTTGTTAGCAATCCAAAAAAATTATTCACACACACACACACACACACACATACCGGTATATATATATGTGTGTGTGTGTGTGTATATATATATATATATATATATATATATATATATATATATATATATATATATATATATATATATATATATATATATATAATAAAATCCCTAAGGATAGAGGAGGATGAGTTGATGGTATCCTTTGATGTCACTTCACTCTTCACCTCTATCCCACAAGATCTGGCGTTTGCGATCATAAGAAGCCAGCTTCAGCAAGAGAAAGGACCGCACCAGGACTCACTCCATATTGAAGACCTTATACAAGTTATGACTTTGTGTCTCAAAACGTATTTTATGTTCCAGGGCATTATTTACAAACAAGTTAAAGGTATAGCAATGGATCCCCTATTTTGGGGGTCATTGCAGAGGCAGTCCTACAGCAGTTGGAGGCTATGGTGATGACCAAGTACCACCCCAAGTTTTGGACTAGATACGTGAATGACACCTTCATGGTCATTAAGAAACAAGACAGTGCCAGATTCATGGATGATTTGAACTCAGTCTATCCTGACATCCGTTTTACAGCTGAGGAGGAGACCAATGGTACTCTTGCCTTCTTGATGTACTAGTCAGCCGCCAATCTAACGGCGCCCTCCATATGTAAGCCAACTCACACCGATAGGATCTTGCATTATAGGAGTAATCATCCTGTGTCACACAAGATTAGCTGTGTTAGGACACTGTTTAAGTGGGTCAACACTCACTGCAGAGTGAGGAGAGGAACCATCTTTACCGTATCTGCACGCATAATGGCTATCCAATGGAGCTTGTTAGGAGGTACAGTAGACCATATGAACCTCGTAGTAGCCCACACACTGGCACACCAACAACGCTTACAATGCAAATAAGGCTCCTGTATATTAATGGCATGTCCAAGGCAACAGCACAGTTGCTAGCTCCTTTTAACATCAACATTGCCCACAAACCAGACCAAACCCTGCGTGCCACGATAATGCATCCTAAAGAGCCGCTCTCCAACAAGGAAAGATCTTCAATAGTTTATAAAATTAAATGTAAGAATTGTTACTGTGATTACATTGGAGAAATGATTAAAAGGCTCAAAAACAGGATCCATGAGCATGAGCTGGCGATCAGACAGCAGAAACAACGCTCACATGGCCAGCCACAATCATACATTTGATCTTGCAAATGCGGAGGCCATACCCCGAGATGCCACCAAGGGTGGCCAATTACTCAAGGAGGCTTGGTTGTCTGACGAAAACTCGATGATCAATCATCACATGGACCTACTGCCTGCTAATCAGGCACTAAGGGGGTGGGAGGAACAGTGCTACAACTTACAATGGGCGCAACAGGCAAACATTTTGGATCGGAGGTTGCAATGACCTCTTCAGAAGCCTTTAAGAAAGTCTCACAAATAGATAAGAAGAGTAGACAAGTCACTTTACAGTTATACATTATTGAACATGAATTTCTCATCTGGACTTTAGGGCAGGGATGGGCAACTCTATGGAGTCTTTCTTTCTTTCTTTCTTTCTTTCTTTCTTCCTTCCTTCCTTCCTTCCTTCCTTCCTTCCTTCCTTCCTTTCCTTTTGTTTCCTTTTCTTTCCTTTCGATGACATTACAATTTTCATATGTTCTTATTTTAAAATGACAAGAAATTTTGCTACTTTCCTTCTGCCAGTTGGAAGGTGTAACTTCCTGAGGGGCCGTCTATGGACTTGGGGCGTCAGGCTGCCCACTCCTACAGAAGTAACTACTGATCCCTGTTGGGCTCTCCAGAGGACAATGTTCAAAACTGAAGAGCCAACCAGATTAGAGAGCAAATCAGAAAGCAAAGTAAATGAATAAATCAGGAATCTGACATAACCCTGGAGCAAGTGCAGAACAAGATGTACCAAATTCATATTGTTGGTGTAAGGTCGCGTGCTTCACATAGAGACGGACACAAAGCTGAGGTAATGATGAGTTTATTCAGAACAGAATGAACTGGGGAAACAGGGAAGCCTGGCGTCTATTTGTACCTGCCCAGGTGGATGGCATCCAATCAGTTCAAACCTGGGCTTCCTGCCAGTGCAGGTGACAATGGGTGTAGATCCTGGCTTCCCACCAGGCTGACCATGCCTGGGGCTGTCAACAGCTTAACTCATTAGGCTTATCCTGAGTGAGCAGTTATCGCCTGGAGCTGTCCAACCCCTCTGCTGATCTGCACCATCAGCCTCCTGCTGTGCTGTCCTTTGTGTATGCTGGGAGGCATACACTGCAGTTGGCACACCTTTAGTTAGGAAACATTCTGTTCATGGAAGGCAATAGACACATAGAATATCACAAGGAGTATTAGTTTTGCCTCAGTTTGCTTTAAAAGAGAACCTTGTCAGAGCAATCCATTCATCCATTCGTTCCCATTCATGCAAAGGATGAGAAAATCAAATTGTTTACATGCCAGTCTGGAACAGGTCTCATAAAGAAGTGCAATCCATCCCTACTTGAGCATTTGTTTAATGTTCCTACCAAAATCGAAATAACTTTGCAGTACTTAAAATGAGTAGATGATATCCATTGTGCACTTTAAGCCTGCCATTTTCTAAGGACCTTTCTTGCTTTTCTTTCATTCGGAAACAATTAATTCTGGTATTTTTTGAGGAAGGGAACAAGTTCCCTTTTATTTAATTGGTATATGTAATTGCAATAAAGCTAGAAATCTCTGCTTATTAGGCTTCTGTAGAGTTAAAAGAATAATCTTTGTATAATTCACTGGAATTGTTTCTTGGCTAAAATGTTTTCCCATCAGTTATTTTGTCATACGTTCAGCAACATCTGCAGGATGTGAGAAGTAAGGAAACAAAACAGATGTTGCAGAAGGTAGTAACACTGAAAGAAACAGACTTTTTGTCCATCATCTGTATATATTCATTACCCTGATTGCTTAAAAAAAAGAAAAAGGAGGGGAAGAGAGAGAGGGAGGGAGAGAGAAGGATAAAAAGAATAAATGGCACCTCTGAATTCCAACCAGAGATTTATAATCCTTTGTAAAAACTGACACACGCTCTCATTAAAGCCAAATTTCCTTTAGCAATTTAGGAGGAGGAAAATAGATTAAGAAAATGTGAATGTTTATCTCAGCCATCAGTGTTTATTCATTTAGGTAATTATCACTTAATTAGCCTGTCAAAGGGCAGGAGAGACTTGAATAAACCCAACACCAGGAAACTTGGCCCTTCTCAGCTCCCACCTCTTCTTCTTTTTCCTTCCTCTTCTTTCTCTTCCTCCTCCTCCTCTGTTCTCTGCCAAGCCCATTTCAATGAAGAGTTGATCAGGAGTGCCAATCAAAACATAATGCAACTGAAATCCATCTGTCATAGTTCATCCTAGAGAGAAAGCGTAGCCTGGGACAACAGTGCCCTCCAAAGTAAGGAATCAGCAAAAGCCTGAAAAGAGATTTCCCCACCCCACCCCCCACCATCCCCCAGATCCTTGCTGCTCCAAGTTCCAGGCTCCTTTGCAGAAGTGAAGTAGTGATTTGAAGAGCCACTTGCCAGATTAAAAGATGTATTACAGCCGGCTGAAGTGCCAGAGATGGGGGAGGGAAAGGAGAGCCTCAACTGGATGTCAAAAATTTTCCAGCAGTTTTAGCTCATCTTGAAGGAATTTCACAGAGGGATTATGGAAACCACAAAGATACCCCCACAAGCATACACACACACAAGGGCTCGGCCCGAATTTGAAGGGGATCTATTAGACCTAGATTAATATATAAATCTTACTATCTCAAAGGCAGCCAAATGCAGTCATTTGTTATCAAAGGCTTTGAATCATATTACAAATTGCAACATTTGGGTCTCACAGGCTCCCTGCCAAGTTGAAGGCCTAATTAGGGTGGCTGAAAAAGAATAGTGTTCTAATTAGTTTAATTACAGGATGATGAATTATCAAACTAATTCTTGAAAACAATGTGCAATTAGCCTTTCTGGAGTTCAGACCCCTTGCTTTGCAAAATAGGAAATGAAGCAGAAAGTATTTGTTTTTAAGCATAAATGTGGATTCTGTAGAAGATTGGTGATGTGGGAAGGGACAGGTAAGAGAGGATCAGATCAGAGGTGATAAGAGGTCCAAGGAGTCTCCGTCTAGGCTTTGAGACATTAGGTTCAGCAGCCCACCAATGTCTCCAGCTTTTCCCCTCCACCAAAAGTCAGTATCTACTTTTCTTACTACATTCTGAATGAAAATCAGCTTTCCAGTTCTGCAAAACTGTTGTGTGGAAGCCAACAGAGCCGGCAACCACAGCCCAAACTCCCCCACCCCCAGGATGCATGTTCTAACAGAAGGAATGCAAGAGAGAGGATCTTTATTATACCATATAGGAGCTCACAGTACATTAATTTCTGTAGATTTAATTTTTGAGTATTGATATATGTTTTTTATGTTGATGCCACATACAGTGTGAAAATATTGAAGCACCAGGATAAAAGATTAGGGTTAGGGTTAGGGTTAGGGTAAGAAACGTAACAAACCTATAATATTGCCTACTAATCTTGCTTGCTTGCTTGCTTGCTTTCTTCCTTCCTTCCTTTCTTTCCTTCTTTCTCTCCCTCCCTCCCTCCCTCCTTCCTTCCTTCCTTCCTTCCTTCCTCCCTCCCTTCCTTCCTTCCTTCCTTCCTTCCTTCCTTCCTTCCTTCCTTCCTTCCTTCTTTCTGCCACCCATTCAGTTGATTAAAGGAACTTACTTGAAAAAATTATTTGTAGATCCTCTCCTTGTAAATGCACTAAATTCTGGACAGTGTGGGAAATTTTCACCTATAGCTAGTTCACATCTCCTCCGCTCTCAAGTTCATTGTCCAAATAAGTGTTTCTTAACCTGGGCAATATCCAGATGCATAAAGTCTGCACATCTGGAAGTTGTCCAGGTTGGGGAACACTGATTTAAACAATGGCCTTGAGACTGAAGGATATGTGAACCAGCACTTGGAGGGCTATCCCTAGACTATTTAAAGGCTCAGGTAATATTTGCTTCAAGCACACTGTTCTAATGTCACACTACAAAAACATCTAGTGCTTCCATCTGTCACCTCTCTCTTTTGGCAGTAAGGTTTTAATAATAAATATTTTTTTGTATTCAGTGCAGATCATAATGGATAATTAAACCCTTCATGAAACTGCACTATTAAAATAAGATAATATATATTTACAGTTAATAATAATGATTAATAGTAATTGTGATGATGACAAGCATTGGCATACATTAGAGTGTTCCATGTGCCTCACCTGCATGATTTCTAGCTGTAATTTTTAAACAATTTTATGAGGTTGGTCATTCATCATAATGCATACAGTATAGAGGTGGAGAAGGGCAGAGACTGAAAGAGACGTTTGCCTATATCCCCCTACTGTAATATATTTAAGAACTACTTTGGGGTGATAAAGGTAAAGATAAAGGTTCCCCTGCACATGCGTGCTAGTCGTTTCCAACTCTAGGGGCTGGTGCTCATCTCCGTTTCAAAGCCGAAGAGCCAGCGCTCATGTGGTCATGTGGCCGGCATGACTAGATGCCAAAGGGGCACGGAACGCTGTTACCTTCCCAACGCAGTGGTCCCTATTTTTCTACTTGCATTTTTTTACATGCTTTTGAACTGCTAGGTTGGCAGAAGCTGGGACGAGTAACAGGTGCTCACTCTGCTACGCAGCACTCGGGATTCAACCTGCCAAACTGCTGACCTTCTGATCAACAAGCTCAACGTCCTAACCTACTGAGTTCAAGTTAAAAATTGGGAGACTGTGAGTTTTAGTCCCACCTTAACTGCAAAGCCTGCTGGGTGATCTTGGGCCAGTCCCTTTTATCACAGCCCTAGAAGAAAGCAATAGTAAGTCACTTCCAAAATTGCTACCCATAAAACTAAAACTTCAGGGACTTGTTCAGGCAGTTGCCAGGAATCAAGAACAAGAGGAAAACAATACACAGAGGGGGAGAGAGAGAGATGTGTATGCAGCTTCTCAGTTATCCAAGTCATCCAAGTCATGGCTGTCCCAAAGCTGCCTTTTCAAAAGGCAACTGGACTTCCTTTGTTTTTTCTTGAAGATATTTCGCTTCTCATCCAGGAAGCTTCTTCAGTTCTGACTTCAGCTTCTTGGAGGAGAAGTGAAACATCTTCAAGAAAAAACAAAGGAAGTCCAGTTGCCTTTTGAAAAAGCATCTCTAGGACACAGGCACGTACACAGAGTGGAGGAGGGGGGACTGTACATTTAAGGCTCATAAAAGGGTTCAGTTGAGTATGTGACTGCTTGGAAATACAGTAAGCTTACCTTTTAAACATATCAAGGCAAATGGGTTTGACACAGAGCAATAGAAACCTGATTCTTTCTTTGAGCATTGGAACAAATTCTACTTTTTTAATTTGCTTTTTTCTACTTTTAAGGTAGTTTTACCATGTTTCCATTCTAACAGGTTCTGCTTCCAAAGCCCCAAAAACACGTTCTTGTGAGAAAGTGCCCAAGATTTTACATGAAAAGCCAGAGTTTCTTCTCCTTATATCCTAGCAACTCCAAAACCTTATTTTGACATGATCTCACAGTCTGTGTGAATGCTGGTACAGCCCCTACTTTTCCTGGAGAAGGTCCTGATCCCAATGTCTACCATATCCCAAGAAGAACTGGAAATCTCTGTTTGATTCTATGGAGAATTTCTGCCTTTCTTTGCGGACTTACTCATCCTATTGTGGTGTTCTCCAAATGTAGAGCCTCAAAACAACAACAACAGTGGCCTGATTTAGTATATAGAATGGAGTATGCAGTATTCTTAGTTCATTTTAGGTCCTTGTGTTAGTTTGTTTCTACACCCAAATGCCAGCTTTTGTCAACTCTGAAGTCTACTCACTGACCTTGATGGGTTGGGTATTCTTTCCAATGCTTTGAGAATTGTACAGCATTGCATTCACACTATTTTCTGACTAGCAAAAATCCAGGTAGCAATGCACAGAGATAATGTTTATTAAAATGTCCTGAAGAAATAAAGCTCTGACTGCAAAGCCTGCAGGTGGGGATGGACAGGGTAGGGGAAATACTTCCTAGCAGTAAAAAGGTTAACCAAAAGCAGCAGGTACAAGGATAACTAGAGCCCATCATTAAAGAAATTCAGTTATTTTGTCAATTTTACTTATTTACAGGCCAGAAGATTAATGAGTTCAGAGACAACAGAGACAGTAATTAGGTTTCAGAAACATGCTGTAGTGCAATCAATCATTGCTTGAAGTGTAATGACATTATAGCAAAGCTTTCCCTTTATTACAATGTGATTGGCAAAGACTGGGCTTCAATGCAGAGGAAGTACAGCCCTTCAAGAGCAAGCTCATGTCCAAGGTACATTGTGTGGTTGACCATTTGTCCTTTGCCCCCCCCGAAAAAAAGATATGAAGCTATGATGCTGAGGGATTTTAGAAAGGTTACTTCTAAAAGAAAATACATAGGAGTTTTCTTTCTCCCTATCACTCTTTTTGTCTGTCTGTCTATCATCTATCATCTATCATTTAATCTATATTATCTATCATCTATATCTATCTATCTATCTATCATTTAATCTCTATCTATATTATCCATTATATACCTCTATCATTTAACTCTGCCTATCTATCTCTATTATCTATCATCTATCTATCTATCTATCAATCATTTAATCTCTATATTGTCTATCATGTATCTATAATTTACCTATCTACATATCTCTAGCTATATTACCTATCATATCTATCTATCATCTATCTATCATCTATATCTATCTATATCATCTCTCTCTCTCTTATCTATCATCTATCTATCATCTATCAATAATAATAATAATAATAATAATAATAATAATAATAATAATAATAATAATAATAATAATAATAATAGTTGGAAGGGACCTTGGAGGTCATCTAGTCCAACCCCCTGCTCAGGCAGGAAACCTTATACCATTTCAGGCAAATGGCTGTCCAGTCTCTTCTTAAATACTTCCAGTGTTGGAGCATTCACCACTTCTGGAGGCAGGTTGTTCCACTGGTTAATTGTTCTAACTGTCAGGAAGCTTCTCCTTAGTTCTAGGTTGCTTCTCTCCGATTAGTTTCCATCCGTTGCTTCTTGTCCTGCTTTCAGGTGCTTTGGAGAATAGCTTGACTCCCTCTTCTTTGTGGCAGCCCCTGAGATACTGGAACACTGCTATCATGTCCCCCCTCGTCCTTCTCTTCATTAAACTACACATACCCAATTCCAGCAACCGTTCCCTATATGTCTATATCATCTATCTATCTATCATTGAATCTCTATCCATATGATCTATCTTTGATATCTGTCTATCTACCTATCTCTTATCGATATTATCCATCATCTATATATGCCTGCCTGCCTGCCTGCCTGCCTGCCTGCCTGCCTGCCTGCCTATCTATCTATCTATCTATCTATCTATCTATCTATCTATCTATCTATCTATCTATCTATCTATCTATCTATCTATCTATCATCTTGCTCAGGGGTCTCCAACCCCTGGGCCGTTGCCCATTTGGAACTGAGCTGCATCAGTGGTGGGTGAGCACCCACGTGAAGTTCCATTTGTGCGAGCATTGGGGCAAGTGTGCTTGCCGCTCATGCAAATGGAATGTATGTGTGGATATGCGCACAGCTGCCACTCACACAGAACCCTCTCCTCCCTCCCCTCACCCATCCACCAAGAGAGAAAGGTTGGGGACTGCTGATCTGTCTCATGTATAATCGGACTAGCTAGCTATCTGGATGCACACATCAGTCTATTTTAGTTCATATAATTTTCCATGTCATCTCCTTTCCATCTTAATTTACAGTATTAAAAAGTGAAATAATTTTCCTTACAGTAAATTGTTTTTGGAATGCCTTCTACCCTGAAACATGAGTCTTTGTATGCATAATGGAGAAACACTGAGAGATGGAACACATTCTGGTATGTTTTCAAGGAACAAATCACTATGCCAGATTCAGAGAAATATGACAGTTACAAAATAAAGAAAATCGGTGAAATCATAATTTGGAGTATCTGACAGAGCATGCAAAGTTTTTACCCCACTATTGATACAAGCAAGGCAGTATATTAGCTAGCTTTGCACCTTTCTGTCTTAGTTAAATGTTTCCTTTCCAGTTGGTTGGTATTGCTCTAGCAGACATGCTTTCACCCTAGGCCATGCTGGCTCAGGAATTCTGGAAGTTGAAGTCCATGAGTCATAAAAGAGCCAAGGTTGCCTACCCCTGCCCTAGGTCCTTATTCTCGGCCATCAATGGCCATTTTATTCTAGACTGCTGGGCTGCCCACTATAAAAGGATGACTCTTTTTGTTTATACCTTCCTTCCTTCCTTCCTTCCTTCCTTCCTTCCTTCCTTCCTTCCTTCCTTCCTTCCTTCCTTCCTTCCTTCCTTCCTGTTTCATTAGTGGAACAATGAAATGCTCAACATTTCCTGTTTTCTCCCCTTTTACTAATGAAGTTTTACCAGGTTTCTTCTTCTTGCCAAAGGGACAAGAAGTATTTTGACTTTTTGATATTTATGTTTTACCAACAGGTTCAGCAAAATAATTTATTTTCTTTCCCATCCCCTTCCTCTCTTCCTGAGAAAAATTGACCCCTTTTCCAGATCTGGTGGCTGAAGGAATTGTAAGATTGCAGTCTAAAAAGAGGAGGAGGACTGGGGGGGGGAGGGGGAGGAGGAGGAGGAGGAGGAGGAGGAGGAGGAGAAGTGGTGTTTTTCCCCTCTTAATTCTGTGAGATTGAGAAGACTTCTACCAAGTTTCCCCTTGTAGCCCAATAACAGGATAAGCTGTACTTTTTTTTTCTTTTTCCAACAATCCTCAGAAGACATGCGATTGGACTTGCTGCCCTGGCATTTATGGCAGGGAAAAAGAAGGTGGAGCGTCCAGCAAGTAGGTGCAATGTTAGCCACCATCCTCACAGGACACCTGACCATCACTGTGGTCAAAGTGGAAGAAGGGTTTTTTAAGCTGGCTTAATATCCAGCCATGTTATGCAAGGGAGACAATTAGCTGAAGACTGCAGTATGGAAAAACTTTTAGCAGGAGTTTAATCCATCAGAACTTTCGAGTGTAACTTATCAGGTGAGGTGCACTAACCATTACCAATGAAGCAAAAGGAAATTGGGAAACTATGGCTATAGGTATCCACTGCACTCTCTTAATGTTCCTTTCTACCAAATCGTTGTAACCTGGTCCAGTTTCCCCCACTGGCAGATGCAAATTCATCCTCCAGATCTATGTGAATTCACCTGTCTGAATTATTCAGGCCTCTTAGCATGTACCAAGCAACAGGAGGCACTGAAAAACACAGAAGGGAAGGAACTTTGCAACAATTTATGCTCTGCTCTTTGCCCATAATTTAATATAACGAGGCCCATTTGAAACTCACCCTTGCCTTTTCAGGCACTTGAAGTATGAAGAATATTTATAAATATTAAATAAACTGTTTATGGCAGGGAAGGTACATCTTGGAAGGCATTCTGTTTATTTGCTTATTTTTTCCCCACAGTCATCTGCTCCTTTTAATTTTCTCTTACTTTTTCCATGCCTATCTTTCTCAACCATTCTCTATCTAAATTTCACTGGAGACATGTTTATTAGTATCCAAACTATATTTGCATGTAAGGAGCAAATATTCAAATACCTGAATCAGAAAAAAAAATCATAAACTGAAATATATATTGAATAATCTATATTAAAACTTGTTTTTCCATATTCTGCTAAGTCTCTGCTAAGTAATTCTAAGATACAGCATCAAATTTATGAATGGAGCTTCTAAACTTTGCTTTTAATAAAAGAAAAAAAAATAGCTACCCAAATTATTAGACATGCTAATTCATTTTTAATGCCAATTGTTGGCATTCAGATGGCACCATTAGTGCTCAAGAGTACTGACTTTATGAAAATTCAGTTTTTGCAGATGTGCAACAAATACTTAAAAACTAGGGGCCAGAAGATTCCAAAACACTTCAATAAAGAGCAAATATGCTCAGTGACTTCAGAATCAGGATTCTATGGGGTGACAATAGGAAGGAAGGAGGAGGTAGGGAGGTAGAGAGGTAGGAAAGAAAGAAAGAAAGAAAGAAAGAAAGAAAGAAAGAAAGAAAGAAAGAAAGAAAGAAAGAAAGAAAGAAAGAAAGAAAGAAAGAAAGAGAAAACAGCAAGGTAAAGGATGGGTTATTAGGGAGAATGACAGCTGAATGCTGGCATATTGAGCAAGATTCACTTATAAAAGTATATGACGATGAAGAAGAAAGAATAATAATAATAATAAAAGAATAAGAAAGTTGGTTCCTGTTTTAATATGAGAAACAATATCCCTGATTTATACCACTTTCAAATGGATATATTGGATCACCCACATGATAAGGGATACTCTACCATGTAGAATTGCACCTGTTTCTGAAGAAGATTTTATACATGTTACTTTGATAGATTGCTCATAAGTAATCAGGATTCTTAAGGTGCTGGAAGTATAAATAAATCTTTCCTAACTCTTATAAAGACAAATCCAGAAAATCATGGAGCTTTCTTGTAATGGCCGTCATCCTGCAACCCTTTCTTGTAATGCTAATGGGTATTTCTAGACCAGGCTTCACTCACTGTCTTTGTTCTATACACAGGCCTTCCAATATCTGTAACAATACCATGGATGGTCAACCCACAAGCTATTTTTGATTGATTGATTGATTATATTTATATGCTGCCCTTCTCCCTAAGCACCCAGGGCGGCTCACAACAATAAAAACTAAAAAAGAACATGAAAATACAAAATTTTAAAAAGAATTAAACAGTAGATATGTTAAATACATAGTAATTTAACCCCATAAAACCAAATTTAAACCATAGTCAGTCTTTTGATCCTTCAAGACCCCCCTCCTCTCCATCACAAGTTAAAACTCCCACATAGCAGCACTCAATTTACCTCAAATTCGAGACAAAACAAGAAGCAAAATGGATAGGATTACCAATGGTCTTACATGTTTATTCGGTTTAAAAAAAAAATCTCAAAATCTTCGAAAATAAGGAAAGAGGTATCAAAGATTATCATAGCTTATATACTGTATATAAGTCATTGTATACAAACAGAAAGCACACCACACTCTCTTCCAGCACTATAAACTATATACTAGGGTAATGTAATCAAGTACCCAAGCAAACAACCACGCTCAAAGAGCATCAGGGACTCCAAAGTTCAACCCTGAGCTACAGAGATTTTGTTTTCTATTTTATCTCTTGGTAAGAAATGCAGTCACTGTTCATTTGAAGTCATTGGATAATAGACAATGAATGAAAATGGAATGGGCCAGTGGCCAATATAACTAGCACTGCTAAAAGAATCATTCCCGCCCCTCTCTTAAATTCTTGTGGAAATTTGTTTGGTTATGAGTTTTAAAGCTAGAGAAAAATAAACAAGCACTATGCCATTTTAAAAAATCATCTTCCAGTCATCTTGTCATAAGCCTGTTTGTAGCATCAAATCAAATTGGGAAAGGATTCTCAAGTAATACTTTATTTTAGCACATGTAATTTCAGACAAGGCATTATTTGATGAAAAAAATCTTTATATGGTCCTGTTACATATTTTTGCTAAAAGATAAAGTTTTTTTTATTTAAACAGATGGAACAGATAGTAGGATTTTTACATATTAGCAAGGACTTAGGTACATCATTGTGTTTGGTAGGGAATATTGCCAAAGCATTTATCTGAAATCTAAGAATATTAGAAGTTTTTGTTATTGTTAGTTGCAAAATCAAGTCAGACCCATCACAACCCCATGGACAATATTCCTCCAGGCCTTCCTGTCTTCTACTATCTTCTGCAATCCATTTAAGCTCATGCCTACTGCTTTAGTGACTCCATCCAGCCACCTCATTCTCTGTCATACCCTTCTTCTATTGCCCCCAATCTTTCCCAGCATTAGGCTCTTCTCCAGTGTGTCCTTCCTTCTCATTAGGTGGCCAAAGTATTTGAGTTTCAACTTCAGGATCTGGCCTTCTAAAGAGCAGTCAGGGTTGATCTCCTCTAGGACTAACAGGTTTGATCACCTTGCAGTCCAAGGGACTTGCAGGAGTCTTCTCCAGCACCATAGTTCAAAGGCCTCAATTCTTTGGTTCTCAGCCTTTCTTATGGTCCAAAATTCACAGCCATACATTGCAACTGGGAGACCATAGCCTTCATTATTTGCACTTTTGTTGGCAGGGTGATGTCTCTGCTTTTTAGTGTGCTGTCTAGATTTGCCATAGCTTTCATCCCCAAGAGCAAGGGTCTTTTAATTTCTTGGCTGCAGTCCCCATTTGTGGTGATCTTGGAGCCCAGGAAAATAACATCTGTCACTACCTCCATTTCTTCCCCATCTATTTGCCAGGAATTGAGAGGGCTGGATGCTATGATCTTGTTTTTCTTAATGTTTAGTTTCAACCCAACTTTTACACTCTCCTTCTTTACCAGCAACAAGAGGTTCTTTAGTTCCTCTTCACTCTCTGCCATTAGAGTGGTATCATCTGCATATCTTAGGTTGTTGATATTTCTCTCGGCAATCTTAATTCCAACTTTTGATTCATCTATCCCTGCCTTTCTCATGATGTGCTCTACATATAAGTTAAACAGGCAGGGTGACAGTATACAGCCTTGCCAAACTCCTTTCCCAATTTTGAACCAATCAGTGGTTCCGTGTCCAGTTCTCACTGTTGCTTCTTGGCCCACATATAGGTTTCTCAAGAGACAAATAAGATGGTCTGGTACTCCCATCTCTTTAAGAACTTGCTACAATTTGTTGTGATCCACACAATCAAAAGTTTTAGCATAGACAATGAAGTAGAAGTAGATGTTTTTCTGGAACTCCCTAGCTTTCTCCATGATCCAGCATATGTTGGCAAATTTATCTCGAGTTCCTCTGCCTCTTCAAAATCCTGCCTGTACTTCTGGTAGTTCTCGATCCACATACTGCTGGAGTCTAGCTTGTAGGATTTTAAGCATAACTTTACTAGCATGTGAAATGAGTGCAATGGTGTAATAGTTCGAACATTCTTTGGCACTGCCTTTCTTTGGATTTAGAATATAAACTGATCTTTTCCAATCCTTTAGCCACTGTTGAGTTTTCCAAATTTGCTGGAAAATTGAGTGTAGCATTTTAGTGTATCATCTTTTAAGATTTTGAATAGCTCAGCTGGAATACTGTCACCTCCACTAGCTTTGTTGTTGCTCAGGTTTCCTAAGGCCCACTTCACTTCACATTCTAGGATGTCTGGCTCGAGGTCACTGACCACCTCATCGTGGTTATCAGGGATGTTAAGCTCATTCTTGTATAGTTCTTCTGTGTAATTTTGCCACCTCTTCTTAATCTCTTCTGCCTCTGTTAGGTCCCTGTCATTTTGTTCCTTTATCATGCCCATTTTTGCATGAAACATTCCCTTCATCTCTCCAATTTTCTTGAAGAGATCTCTGGTCCTCCCTATTCTATTGTTTTCTTCTATTTCTTTGCACTGTTCATTTAAGAAGGCATTCTTATCTCTTCTAGCTATTCTCTGGAATTCTGCAGTCAATTGGGTGTATCTTTCTTTTTCTCCCTTGCCTTTCGCTTCCCTCCTTTCCTCAGCTATTTGCAAAGCTTCCTCAGACACCCATTTTGCTTTCTTGCATTTCTTTTTCTTTGGGATGGTTTTGGTTGCTACTCTTGTACAATGTTGCAAACCTCCATCCATAGTTCTTCAGGCACTCTATCAGATCTAATTCCTTAAATCTATTTGTCACCTCTACTGTATATTCATCAGGGATATGATTTAGTTCATACCTGAGTGACCTAGTGCTTTTCCCTAATTTCTTCAGTTTAAGCCTAAACTTTTCAACGAGAAGCTCATGGTCTGAGCCACAGTCAGCTCCTGATCTTGTTTTTACTGACTGTGTACAGCTTCTCCATCTTTGGCTGCAGAGCGCATAGTCAATCTGATTTCTGTGTTGACCGTCTGGTGATGTCCATGTGTAGAGCCGTCTCTTGGGTTGTTGGAAAAGAGTGTTTGCTATGACCATCGTATTCTCTTGACAATCAGCCTGTGCCCTGCTTCATTTTGTACTCCAAGGCCAAACCTGCCTGTTATTTCAGTTATCTTTTGTTTTCCTACTTTAGCATTCCAATCCCCCATGATGATAAGGACATCATTTTTGGGTGTTAGTTCTATAAGGTGCTGTAGGGCTTCATAGAACCAGGCAATTTCATCCTCTTCAGCACCAGTGGTTGGGGCATAGACCTGGACTACTGTGATATTGAATGGTTTGACTTGGATTAGAACTGAGATCATTCTGTCATTTTGGGGATTGTATCCCAGTATTGCTTTTCCTACTCTTTTATCGACTATGAAGGCTACTCCATTTCTTCTGAGGGATTCTTGCCCGCAGTAGTATACCTGATGGTCATCTGAATTAAATTCACCCATTCCTGTCCATTTTAGTTCGCTGATACATAAGATGTCGATGTTCAGTCTTGTCATCTCTTGTTTGACCACGTCCAGCTTTCCTTGATTCATGGATCTTACATTCCAGGTTCCTCTGGAGAAAAAATCTTTACAGCATCAGACTTTCCTTTCACCACCAGACGCATCCACAGCTGAGCGTCCTTTTGGCTTTGGCCCAGTCACTTCATTCTTTCTGGCGCTACTACTACTAGCCCTCTGCTCTTCCCCAGTAGCATATTGGATCCCTTCCGACCTGAGGGGCTCATCTTCCAGCATCATATCTTTTTTCCTTTTGGTGCTGTCCATGGGGTTTTCATGGCAAAGATACTGGAGTGGTTTGCCATTTCCTTCTCCAGTGGATCACATTTTGTCAGAACTCTCTGCTATGACCTGTCTGTCTTGGGTGGCCCTGCATGGCATTGCTCATAGCTTCATTGAATTACACAAGCCCCTTCGCCACAACAAGGCAGTAATCCAAGAAGGGATTAGGAGTACACATACTAAATATTAAAGTTATTAATAATGAAATGTGCTTAGAAATTTTATCAGACATTTTGACTTTATATTTTTTAAAATCCACATATATTTTTTGTGGTTTCCCTTATAAATAAAACATATATAAATAAAAGAAAACATGTATTTTTCTCTGTGTGAGAATCTGTCAGGGAGAGATGGCAGAAAGACAGAAAAATGACTGAATTTAAAAGCAAAGTAACATGTATGTGTAGTGTTTTTGGAAGTCTTGTTCTTTTGTTGCCCATGAAAAGTGCTTTGCCTATTACTGAGTTTTACAATTTTTTTGCCCCAAATAGATAGAAGATTAAAGTTATTGATTTGTAGTTTACAGATACATATGCAAATCTATGTATTTACTCCATAATCACAGCAAGGATACTGTATTAATCAATAATGTGCACAGAGGGCAAAATCTTTTGGGGGACACGATAATTTAATACTAGTGATGAGCAAAAAAGACAAGAACATTCTCGGTTCTGTCCCCTTGTGTTAGTTCTATGTGTCTTTATATGGATGTGTGCACTGGCAGACTCTGGTTGAACTTCCTGTGCTCTGTCTGAATCATATGACCTGGATTAATGGAGACTTAGAATGAAGCTATCAGCATTATTGTGAGTCAAAGTCCATTGGGATCCTCTAGAGATCTGCAATGATGGTACAAGAGTGGAATTCTTACCAGCCTTTGGAGATTTGGGGGGAGATTTTTTTAGATCTGATCCCATTTTCCAACTCAACTTTTCTTTTCTCAGCTTCTCCTGCCGCACTAAATTTGTTCCTGTTCTGTTTCCATTCTGTTTCCAAAGACTGATCCTGAAACAGACAACAGTCTATTTAGATAGTTATTTCCTATCATCCCATTAGGCTTAAAAGAATAAAAATGGAAAAACACAGTCAGGCTTATGGAGCAAGAACCGAACTCCGAGTGCCAACCCAGCAGGAAAGTTACTTGGATTCTGAAAGTCTGAAGTCAATATTTCCATGGCATTTTCTCTTCTATATCTCATCATATCCCTTTTTATCACTGACATTTGAGCCAAGCAATAATGAGTACATCATATGGGAGTCCCTAATTTGATATCAAGTTGCATTTCACATAGCTGTTATATCTGCTCCTAAAATAAGCTCTTAGTTGTGAAAATATTTCTCTTAGCATGAAGTACTTCTACTAATGCTGTAGGCTGAGTTTACATGACCCAAAATGTTCTTGCAGATTATTGATAGAGCTTCATGTTATATATTAGGAGCAATTACAAAAGTCATTTGGCTGGGCAGAAAAACAACACAGTTGGGCAGAAGGAAAACAAGTAAACAAAATGGATATCTGAGCTCTCCTAGAATAGCATCCCATCCTCCCAATCTTGTTTCACTCAGTGGTAAATGTGAGTCAGGCCCACATAGTCCCCCCCTCTCTTTTTTTGGAGGGTGTGGGGGAGAGGAGGACCCTTGCCAAGCAGTGAACTATCATGCAAATTGAGGTGCCAGACCATTCTGAGGATTATTGTTGGAGCTGCTCTCCACCTATAATACAATTACTCCAGGTTTCTGAATTGGGAAAGTTTCTTTTTATTTCTTCAAAAAATGATATAGTCACATGTCTTGTACAACATAGCTTTGGGTACTTCACAAAGAACAGTTGTACCAGATGTCATTAAAAAAAAATTAGAGCATGTGAAATCAGCGACCAACTCAAGCAGAATAGCTGATATGATTAATGATCTTTTCATTCCTACCAGCATCCGAAAGGTGCTATCTGCTGGTCTCTCTTCCCTCAAGAATACTAGACCCGATGTTTTGCTGATAGAGAAATGTGTGAAATAGAGGCTCTGACACTCAAGGAAGGGAGGTGGCACGGGGTAAGAAAAGACATAATAACAGCAAAAGGTGCTTCTTTTGAAAAATGTGTATAATTTATGTATTTTCTAAGGGGATGAGTTCAATTGTGACCTCTTCAGCTGGAATTGTCTTAGCCTGCTTCTCCGTCCCACCTGCCTAGTGAGAAAACATCCACCATTTCTGTAAGCATGGATAAATCTGTCTTAGTGACTTATACAGCGAACTCTATGAAGGAAGAATAAAGTAGTCTAGAGGATAAATGTAACTCACAGGAGCAGAAGTAAGATTGTCAGAGTTTACAGTGTCTTCCTGTAGCTTAAGCCTTATTGGCTATAACTATGAAGAGGCACAGCCTGACAATATGAAAACTATCTTACAGCATAGTGAAATCTCAGATATTGAACTTTCAAAAAGACATAGATGCTAATCAGTGAAATTGGATGCTATTACATTCCTTCCTCCTTCCTTCCTTCCTTCCTTCCTTCCTTCCTTCCTTCCTTCCTTCCTTTCTTCCTTCCTTCCTTCCTTCCTTTCTTCTTTCCCGATTACAGGGTAAGTAGAAACTGTGTGAAAAGGAAAGAATGAATTAAAATGGTAAATATTAGTGGTTTACTTTCTGCTGGTAAACTGCTGCCATCCAGCATCCATCCAACAATATACCATCTTGGTTAAAATTCTGATTTATCTTTGTCTTGCAATTCATTGTTACATCCACTAATCTTCCCCATTCTTCTTTTGTTTCCATAAAGAATCAAGGTAGGCAAGTACCGAGTTCTGCAAGTTCTTTTTTTTTGACAATAATCATGATTTGCCTTTATAGTGTAACCAAATGTTAGGTGGTCAAACAGAATATTGTATCACTGGAAATTTAAAACTAAAGTGAAAGTCATTCATCAAATAGCAGAACTGAAAAGCAATCTTGAAAAGGTTCAAAGTGCATATTTTTTTCTAACTCTTTTTTCATACTTGATCATCATCTTCCTAGCATTTTTTTCCACAGGTGCAGGGTCCACCCTTCAGATCATTGAACACCATCTTTCATGATCAAATGCAGTATCTGGGTCATGTCTGCATTTTGATGGAGATGTCACCTATTTATTATTATTATTCAAAAATGGTCTGTCCTCATTTACTGAATGTTAAAGAGTATCAAGAATTTCCAAGCAAGCCTGATTCTTTCATCTTCTTTTAAAAAAATAAACACTTCATTACTTGCAAGCCTCACCTAATTTCTGTGCCTAACTAATTCAGAAGAGTTAGATACAGAAATAAATAGAAATGTAAAATATACTGTAGCTGGTGAAAAGGGTATAATATGGTTTATTTACATGTAAAATCACTTTAAATATGCAGTTTCAGTGACAATTTTATCAAAAAGGTTGGCGTAGAAGGAGTGACAGAACCTGAGGGTGGAGTTAAAAGAGGAATCAGCCCAGAATCCTTACATAGCCACAAGTAGAAACCCCCCCTTGAATTCCATGCACTCTTCTCTAACTCCAAACATATACTAATCATTAGTTGAAAATATTCCTGTGGATAAACTGTTTAGTAGTAAGTCAGTTTAGTTGAACTTCTATCTGTTTCATGCCTGACACTGTTCTGCTACAACTTAGCTTCTACATTGGTTCAGATTCAATCAACCTGTTTTTGGAATGGGTGAGGTGGGTTCCAAACATGCCTGGGTTGACTAAATACTAAGAGCTTGCTGATAAGATGGGATGTTTAGTCAAAGACTTGCCCAAGGAAGATTTCCATTTAAGAAGAGGCTGGAAGAAAATCTCTCAAACTGCCATAGCTGATTTTTTTTGTATTGGCAAAACATTGGACTAGATTCTCTTCTAACTCAATGTCAATTGTTATAAGAAGGTTATGTATATAATTATTTTAATTTATATCTCATATTTCTTCCCTAGAGTGGTCAAAGACTTTTTAAGATCGACTCTGATTTATCCATTACATGATAATATTTCATAATTGTACTGAATTTTCTTGCTACCGTCAATATTTTCAAAATCTTTTCTCAGGAGGAAGTTAGTTTGCAGAGAGGGAACTTGTAAAAAACACTCTTGGGTCCCTAAAGAGTTAAGCTCATATTTCCAAGCAGAGTTAAGAGCAAAATAATTCAACAATATTCTCTTTATTCTCAGTGATAATTCATTTATCTCCTTTCTGGATTCAGGTTAGACTTCACACACTGCCCCATTCAAAAAAGCAGACTTTCATTGTGCATCATAGAAATGTTCTCTGCCTACAAATATTCTTTGCATACCTATTGATCTACTTAAGTAAGTATTCAGAAGCTTAACCCGAAATGAATGAGATTCATTTTAGTTTGTATGTAGTAAGAGAATCTGGGGCTCCATTACTTCTCCAGCACCAGTGAAAAGATTTCTTATCAAGCCAACAGCAAGTAAAATCTAAAAAAAAAAATCCTGCTCCCTACCTGAAAACTGACTTTCTTTCAACTCAGAAAATGCATTTTCCAAATATCCAAAGGTGTACAGGTTTTATTTAGCTTATTTGCAAAAAAAAAGATTTAGTTCAAACGCACCTGGAACATCTGTTGCTTTTCAGTGCAGTGAGTACATAAATAACAGAAATTCAGCAACATCTGCAAGACTGAAACAGAAAAGACTATGGGGGGGGGAGGACAAGAAAGGTAGTTTTATTTCTCAGATCCAGAGCACGTGATCACCAGAAATCATTGCACCCAGGGAGCTTGCTTGATTAATAGACTAGAGTGTTAAGCCATCTGCTCTTGGGTACCCAGCTTTGAATCCCAGACCCCCTAGCTGGGTCAGCAGGTTTTTTTGGTGCTGAGAAGTGACTTTCTAAACTTTTGTTGTTGTTGTTCTGGTCTTTGATGGTTAGGAAAAAGAAATGAGGCATGTAGTTTCATTCATCTTGAAGGAGGAGGGAAGTACCTTGAGACAAGAGCAAAGAAATGGAGCGGGGAGGCACCTGTAACACATTAGCTTTAATGGTACAAGCTTTGGTAGCATTAACATATCTGGGCTGCAAAAACCCAGTAAGCCACTTGAAGGCAGCAGAGAATTAACATGTTTCTGCATCTCTTTATAGCCATCTAATGGTAATGCAGAATTCTTGTGAAAGTTAAGGGTTGTAATGGTTATTTGATCTCTGTATAAATTTTCTTAAATGTATATTTTTAATGTTCGTATTTTTTTCAAGAATAGAAAAGGAATAAAACAATGTAAAATGCTGTTCCAAGGTATCTGGATCAGCAGAATTTAGTTGAGAACAAAGTTAACTAAGGTCCAGAGTCAAGATACATTCTGTTGTGTTTACAATCCAGATCAGTTCCTGGCAGGAAAAAAAATATCAAGATATTATACAGAAGAGCCAAAGCACATCTTTGGGTGGCTGAACTGTATGCCAACATTTCATTTTGGAATAGAAATAATATTATATTTCACATTAATTTTACTGGATTTATAATTAGGGGCATTTTACCAGAAGGATGCTCACTTTACCTTGCCCCCTGCCTGGAGCTGCTTGTAATATTGGATGTATAGAATCAGATCCTAACATACCGTATGAGATCAAGAAAGAAGAATGCAAATGTTGCCCTTGATTCATTCAAGAACTATAATAACATGCTCTAGACATTCTCCTGAATTTTGTTACATGAAGCACATAAGTTTTCAGGAGAATGACAATCTGCTAGAAAACAATGCATGTTTTCCAAAACTTAGCATTCTTGAAAATATGTTTACTAGACTCCTACTGATGGTTCCAAAACATATCAAAAATTTTAGCTTATGTGTTGAAAGAGGCATAGTCTTGTTGAATGCTAGAGCATGGTTTCTTCTTATTTAGCTAAAGTGAAGACTACTTCTTGGTTTCATTTGATGTCTCAGCACTCCTTATATCAATATACCAAAATTAGTGAAAGAATCCATAGTAGTACCACTGCACATCACACCTGACTAAGTAATACTCGGTTCATAATACCCAGAATCATGGACCCCATTAACATTTCCTTACTGCCTACTTTCAGTATGCTGTACAAATATACGAACAAATCAGAGGAACTTCCATTTTCAAAACTCATAGCATAAATTATAATGTAACAGCTAGTATTTAGTTAGGTCAAGTGTGTGGTGTAGGTCTGTGCTGCCATGATTCTTTCACTATCTTTGGGTCTATCAAGGTAAAGAGTGCTGAGACATCAAATGAAACCATTCATTTCCCCCCTCTAAAGTTGATACGCCTTCCATCTTATGGAATCTTTATACCATTCATGTTCATTATTACTTATCAAAAGCTGATGATAGTTAAAAGATGGGGGGGCACTCTGAAAGCTTGGGGATAGGCTATGATTCTTTACATTTCCAGCAGGCTCAAGCAAACAATGATTCATTCCTATGAATTGAAGAATCTAACATAATAATGTTGCTTTAAGTCCTGGGGATAGGTAGATCAGAGGAGATTTGTTCTGAATAGGTTCTAAATGACCAATAGGTGCTGGGGTTTTATCTGATTTCTCAGTAAATCACTTACAAATAACCCCAGAAAATCCACAGTTGGGAATATATGAGTTCCGCTTATATTTTTTCCAGTGTACTTATAGTTCTACTTAATTTATTTCACTACTACAAAGACTACTACTACTTTTTTTCCTACACAACTCTCTTTAATATACACCTTTCCCTGTGTAACTTAATCTGTTAATGATTAAATGATTAAAACTCATTCATTTTATCTGCACAGTTGCCTTTGTATGATTTATTTAAATGTGTGTTAACCTATATATAACTTTTTCAGCATGTCTCATTCCCAACTAAGCTGCTTTTTACACAATTTCTTCCCTATATGCTAATTTTAACACATCTTCTTAACAAAAGTAGTAGATGACAGCTGGCTCTGCTCATAGTTGCCATGTGTATCCTCCTTTGGAGGTGCATGGTATTTTGAGATCAAAAAGATTTGAGATGAATTTCCATTTTCTTACTGGAAATACTATTGCAAGACTACTGTAACCCAGCCTTTTGATTTGACAGCTAAAAAGAGCAGGGTCAAGACTAGGAAATAAATTAAGTGCCTGTTTTTAGAAAGAACCAGTAATAGCTTTACCTGGGCTGAAACCGGCTATATGTAGCTAGTAGCAAGGTTGGTATGGCAGAGTTACACTAATGATTCACACTGTGGATCATTTGGGCCAGAGGTTTTGAAGTTAAACTTGCCAATACATTTCACTTCTAAAAGAATAAGAGTTTTGGGGCACAGAACTTCTAATTGTCTGTGGAAGCTATTCAAGTGGCAAAGTGCACCTGACCTTACACCAGGTAGCAAGTCTATTTCCTGAAGTGCTGATGCCATTTCAACTGTGAAAACCTGTGAAGGGACGTAAAAAGTCTCTTCGGGGGTCTGTCTTTCAGTGGTTACTCTGATTTTCTCTGCAAAGTAGTTGTCATTTGAAAAAAGCTGGGGATTTTGAAACTTTGCCACTTAACCATGTGTGATCTGACCAAATCTCTGCAAGAAATTTTTATATTAAAGTTGATGTGGGGCTTTACCATAAGATATTTATGGTCAAAAGGTCTAGTTCAGAATGACACTATGAAAGTATTTTTTACTTCTAACAGTCAAGTAGGATTTAGCTTGAAAAGTTATCTCTAAATCATTAACCGTATCAGTTTAATTTCTTACGAATTCCCTACAGTTCTATTTAAGCTTAAATCAAATTATTAGTATACATGTTGCTTATTGAGACAATGTTGTTCTGTTTAGAAAAAATGCAGAAGAAGGGAAATTGCACCAAACAATCTGTTCAGACAGAAATTGACCCATCATGGAATCATTAAGCAAATATTTCTAAAGAAACTACCATCATCTTGTCATCCTTCTTTGCTAGTCTTGTTAATCAAACATGGAAGGAGGGAAATAGAACAGAGCTGGAAATTTTGGTATAAAGAAAAGGAGTGTGAGATTAGTAGTATAAGATGTGAAATTTCCAATATGTGATTAATTTGGAACATTCATTGTTCTGTGATTATTCTGTGATTTTTACCTAATTATGGCTTTTCTGTGTAAAGTGCATGTTTCCATCCAATGACTCCACAGCAATCACAATAACTTGCATCAATCATTTGATTCAGCTTACACGCTTAGTATAAGGGCAATCCTAACAACCTTTGTATATCTCATCAGCAGTTTGTGCTAATTATTTCTTCCCTCAACAACAACATTTATAGCCCTGCTAGAAGGATTGTATTTGGAGATATAAACATACTGGATCAGGTCCTTCAGTGGAATAAGTATAGAGTTACATCAGTAATTTATAGCCCAGGAAGATTTTTTCCCCATTTCCTCTCTAACCATCTGCTATGGATGCTTGAAGATAATTCTTAATTTAAACAAATCCTAAAGGTCCAACATTTTATCCTCCTCCCCACCCTAATCCTCCTCCTCCTCCTCCTCCTCCTCCTCCTCCTCCTCCTCCTCCTCCTCCTCCTCCTCCTCCTCCTCCTCCTCCTCCTCTCTGAAAGAATTTCTTGCTACTGACTGCTGTTCAATTCACAGGTAAAAAGGAGATGTTACCATATGTTCAGTGCTCAAAGGCAGAAGGTGCTCCAAGCGTATGAAATACTTGAACTATTCTAGCCATGCAGATACATTTGTTGAATTTCAAATCTAGAAATCTAGAACTTCTATCACACTGTAAATTAAAAGAGCCTGCTAGTTTGGAAGGGCAGACAGAATATAATGCAGAAGAAATTATACTTGAAAATGAAAGCAGAGCAGCCATCTCTCCCTATGTGTTTTGTAATGTGCAAAATAGCCAAATGTCCTTGCAGAGTAAGACTTATGTATTCAAAACATAATCCTGATACGCATCAGATAGAAACTACAGTGCCAAAATAAAGTTACATACACCAGGACATCATAATGAAAATAATGCAAAAATAACTTGTAGTTGTTTACATAGTGATGTCATAATCACCCAATGTCACCTGTTCCATCTATTGCTTCTCTGAATGATGCTTAGAAGACTTCCTTGATGGAGCATTCTTTGTAGCCTACCCAAGAACTGTTTGGTGAGTCTCTTTTGCATTTTTGCTGCAAAAATATCA
The DNA here is from genome assembly GCF_947247035.1 of Vipera ursinii. Taxonomy (NCBI): domain Eukaryota; kingdom Metazoa; phylum Chordata; class Lepidosauria; order Squamata; family Viperidae; genus Vipera; species Vipera ursinii. Next base: position 197,981,178 of record NC_139512.1, read on the forward strand.
CAGGTAGATTTCTGGCTTAATATGTTGAATTTTGCCTTTCAGTCCAAGAAGTATTAATGCAATCTATCATTTATCTAAGAAATACTTATTGCTGACAACATTTGGTTGTTTAAGAATAATCAATGCCCATGGAACTAAGGAAGATCCAGAGCAGAGAAGCATTACCATATTGGCACAATAGAATGGTAATGATAATGAAACAGAAATTATATTTGAGTTCAGTATGATAATGTGGTTAAATACAAGGAAAACTGCCCTTACCATTTTTGTATTAATGGTAATAATGATGGTGTGGCATTGTTTTAAATTTAGCTGGATGGACAAAGGAGGACAAAGGATGGATAAAAAGGAGGACACCCAGTTGGGGGCTCCTTTTGTGTCCCCATGTAGTTGCCTGCTATTTATCTATTCGCTGTCACCCACTTTTGAACTGCTGGGTTAGCAGAATCTGAAGTATGTGATGGGAACTCAACCCACCCCATGGCAGCAACTGGGTCTCAAATGCGAGCCTGTCAATCATCAGCCTAGGCTACTAACCTCGTGAACCACCACACTTCTAGCAATATAGTTCTAAGTCTTGACAGCTTTTCTCAGGCAGACTGTGTCTCACCAAGCTCTACACAAACATCTTTTGGCAAAGTTTTCTTTATTAACAAAGGGTTCATCCAACCTATCCTAAACCCTCTTAATCTGAGTGTTAGGGTCACACTCTTAATTATATTTACAGGGCCGCTTGGAAATGGTTACTTCACCATTATGTTTGTGTCAAGTGAGGATGCTGGAGAAAGAACACAACTTGCTAGCTCTTTCTGGGATGGCTTTACTGAGAGTTTATAGCAAATATTAATAGCCGAATGAGGACTATTAGATTCTTTCTTGACTTTTGTTTAGAGAGTTTCTAGAAAACAACAAAAAGCGATCTCTCCTTTTTTTGCACTTAATCCTGAAGGTTAGCTTAATGGTGCAGATACGGTAAACAAAGAGATATTTATTTCAGAGCACAGCTCCTTTGCAATGCAGGGAAGGTCACTTGAATTGGAAGGATTAGTGGGGAGACCTGTAGAATGTGGTGCTGATAGATGAGCTTATTAAAAAGTGTAGCCTTGTGGAAGGGCTGCCATTGATGGCCTTGACATGGCAAGAACTTCAGAAAGAAAGGGATACAATTGGAGAGCTGTGCTAGAAGGGTGGGGGGACCGGGAGACAAAAACAAAAGGCTGCTCTAATTTGTCAAAGTTGTATCTAGTTCCACTGAACAAAGTTAGCAAAGAGATGAGCAGAGCCACAAATTAATGCTCATTCACCAAGCCCCGATGGAGCGATAGGCCAGCGTACAGCTTGGTCTTTGTAGAGTAACCTGACCTCGACCAATTGGCTTCAGATAATTCTGCCTTGTGGGCATAAGAGTTGCCCTTGTTTTCTTCTTTAATAGGATTATTCCTTCCAATATTAAAAGATAATATCAGTGTCTTTCAGTGTTCCTATAAACTTTTTGCCTCAGATAAATGGTTCTCTCAATCTGATAGACCTTCCCTTCTCCTGGACTCATGGAAACATGGACAATGTGTCAATAAGCTCTTAGATGTCCGGAGACATCCCAGCATTGCTGCTAAGAAAAGGAGAGGCTGGTATAACAGGCAAGCTAAGTTGGAAGCATCAATGCACAAAAGACATCATTTTTATTTTAATTACAGAAACCAAAGTTATTTTAAGAAAGATAACGTTTGGCATTGTAATTGTGTCTCAAAACCAACATGAGAAAAGAAAAGCATAAAATGGAAATGTAGAGTCCATTAAAGTTGGTATGATCGTCATGCCCACTGTAGGTTTCTGTGAGGTGGTGGACAGGACCAAATGGTCTACCCTAGATTGATAGCGCTTTCTTGCAATCCAGAAATTTGGATGGAATAATATGAATTGGGAAAAAAGAGGATTCAGCTAGCTGCACTGACCCTTGAGTAGGATGCCTCAGGAGATATCTCAAAAGGTAAATAGGGTTAGGGGAAATTAAATATAAGTGGGGGTGTGTGAAAAAAAAGATCAATAAATCCACCACCAAGAAGGACCTGCCAGTACAGTTGCTGTGCTGAAAGACACACTCCTAAGCATCTCCAGAGCTTCCATACCTCATCAGCACTGTCGGATTCATCACTGCCATAATGCTCCTGGCCACTGAACATTGATTAGCCTGCCAGATATTTTGTTGTGGCCTGCAATTATTTTAAATTTATCAGTGAAGCCTTTCAAGGTCTGCCAGTCAGGTTCTAAGTAATATATGCTAGCAAAGCTGTATCATTGAATTGTTCTGGTATATGGATCACCTGGGATAAATTTCGATAGAATTTTTCTACATGGCTAGCATATGAATTTGAGTATTGGGAGTCATTAGAGAAAAGTGGGTATAGTTTCCACCATGTTCATGTTGAACGTGGAAATCAGCCACTTCTTGCACAACTTGCAGTTCTATCCTGGTGTTGTACTATGGAAACATGGACAATTCGAGGCATTTCATGGACACCATATGTACAGTGTCCATATTTCTTATTTACAGAAGACATCTTTTATTCCAATGGTAATATTTTTGTGGCTGAGCACCATCAGACCTGACTTATATGGTCTATTTTTTTAAGCTTCTGAAAATCGCAGGTGTCCTGGCCAATGGCTTAGTAATGAAATAAGAGTAAGAAGGGATAACAAATTCCTACTTTGAGAGAAGCAAATCCCCAAGCCAGCTGATAGAATCACTCCATGCTGAATGTTTGCATGGATGGAATTCACTTTTGTTTCTCCAAAGAATTTTCCTTTCACAATCCCATTTTTACAATGGCAGAACTGAGGAAAAGCAGGCTGAGCTTTTATAATTCCATAATGGCTGGCTCAGTGGGTTCAGCTTCTCAATAATTTTTGAGGTGCTGCCTAGATACAGGAGAATACAAATGGACCATTTCCTAGACTGGTCAAAGCAGCAGTCAATCCCACCCCCCACCCCGAAAAAAAGGTTTGCTTTCACTTATAAAAGTAAAATGGGGAAAAAAAATAAGAAACAGGTTCCTGTGAACATGGAAGCCCAGATGATCTTCAACTTTCTTCTTTGTAATGCTAAAACCCAAGGGTTTATTCAGGGAGGATCAGATAATAAATAATAGGTTTAGTCAGATTGACTCTTTTATTTGGAATACTATATGCATAATTATTACCTTCCCTATATTTTCTTGAAAGGGGGAATTCCTGGATAATGGGTAAGAATATCCCAGCTGGAGAGGCTAGATTTGATCAGGAAGTTCCATCTTTTACTGGGCAAAACTCAGTTAAACCTGGAAAGAGGGACAGATTTTAAATTATCCCATCTTCTGGCTTATATCAGAAGGCCTAAGATTTGAAGGGCATTGAGAAAGTTCACATTATTCTTAATGCACTATTTTGCTCTTTTAGGAAATTTCAGCACCCCAATATAGAGCTTGCAAGAGGATGCTGGGGGACTATATGTAGCCCAAGAACTTTAGTTGAAGGTATCCTCTATCTGAAGGGAACCATTGTGCTTTAGACATAAAGAACTTTCAGGTGCAGAAAGAACAGGAGCCTTGAAATTGCCCTTCCACATGTAACACCTGAGCTGCAAATAAAGCAGTACAAGAATCAGTCACCATCTTCCCTTACTTTAGGTGGATCTTGCTTAATGACTGTCCTTTTAGCAACCATTCAAAGGTATGTTGGCACAAAAAAGACCATAAGACCTTATCTCACATTTACAACTATCTGAATATCCTCATGGTCCCTTGATTGACCATGTGGTGGTCATCTATGACCATTAAATCATCTCACAATCATGTGATAGCAATTTGCGTCTGACTAGCAGAATGAATAGATAAGCCAGCAGTACAATTGCAAATTATAGTCATGTGATGCCTCACTTAACAGCCCACGTTTAATGACCGTGGCAGAAGTGAGGTTGTAAACCCATCACAGTCACATGATGTTTTCCTTAGCAAACATGTTAGAATTGCCAGTCCAATTGTGATTGCTAAGCGGTTAATAATAACTTCGAAATTCATATATATTTGTTTGCAATAAGCACATAGATTATATTCACTGACACATTCTTTTGTCTTCTTTTTGCCAATGTGTAAGGACGCGGTGGCTCAGTGGGTTAGAACGCTGAGCTTGTCAATCAGAAGATCAGCAGTTTGGCAGGTCGAATCCCGAATGCCGCGTAGCAGAGTGAGCACCTGTTACTCATCCCAGCTTCTGCCAACCTAGCAGTTCGAAAGCATGTAAAAATGCAAGTAGAAAACTAGGGACCACTACGGTGGGAAGGTAACAGTGTTCTGTGCACCTTTGGCGTCTAGTCATGCGGGCCACATGACCATGGAGTCGTCCTCGGACAAGCGCTGGCTCTTCGGCTTTGAAACGGAGATGAGCACCGGCCCCTAGAGTTAGAAACAACTAGCACACATGTGCGGGGAAACCTTTACCTTTACCTTTAAGGAATAAACAAAATTTCTAGATACAGTATATAGGACCAGATAATTGAAACATTTTAGGATTTACATCTTTAGCCTCCTTTTCAGAGCCTCCAAAGAAATGAATTAAATCTCACCGTAAACCAGAATCCAAGGCAAAACTATCCATCTTAGGAAATTCTAAGAATTGCAATCAACTGTCTTTTCCATTCTTTAGTGTTACTAAAACACTACTGAAAATCTATACAGTGTAGTAGCAAAGCCAAGTAGGGGTCAGTTGTGGAGCCAAAATTTAATATAAATTGTTTCATTTTTTACTTTGATGAATCCTGTCCCTCCTTCACCTTCTGTTGCATCACCCCCCATGTCTTGTGAGACTTAAAAATAAGGTACTTTCATTATAGTTTGGCATGAAACCAAGCACTCCTGGAAAAGTTTTTAGTATATTTTGTGAGTCCTCTTAACCTGTGTATACACATATGCATGTCTCTGTGTGTGTCCATGCATGTTTGAGTCAGTGTCTTTCATCTGCTTCACCAGGTGCTAAAATTGAGCTACCATGAACTGCCTCCGAGATGTGGTCTTCAAGCAAAACTTAAAAACTTTGAGAGAAGCACATTATTATAAAAGAGCTGAAATTATTTATAACCCATTTTTTATTCTGTACGATTGTGTAAATGCTCAATTCAGACAGCCAATGGCAATTCAGTCAAATCTATAAACTGAATTGACGTACATAAATCAGAAGGTTGATTTGATTACGTCTCTAAATCAAATTGCTTGCCTCCTAATTGATTTGAATAATTCTCCTTTTGTACAGAGATGGGTTCTTGTGACTTGATTTAACTATATGATTCAAACAAATTGATGCTTTGTCTCATTTGCAAAGCTTAGGATATGGATTGTAAAGGTTTGTAAAGAGAGACCATGACTGATCTATTTCAATCAGAATAGGCCAAAATTTGCCAGCCTCACATTAGTTGAGCAGGAATTCTGGACCTTAAATTTGCTTGTATCAGGAAGGGACTACATCTGAAAAGTCTGAGACATATACTTCTAAAAAAAGGCAACATGTAGGCAAACAGAAGGGACGCAGTGGCTCAGTGGGTTAGGATGCTGAGCTTGTCGATCGGAAGGTCGGCAGTTTGGCGGGTCGAATCCCGAGCGCTGTGTAACAGAGTGAGCGCCTGTTACTCGTCCCAGCTTCTGCCAACCTAGCAGTTCGAAAGCACGTAAAAATGCAAGTAGAAAAATAGGGACCACTCCGGTGGGAAGGTAACAGCGTTCCGTGCGCCTTTGGCGTCTAGTCATGCCGGCCACATGACCACGGAGACGTCCTTGGACAAGCGCTGGCTCTTCGGCTTTGAAATGGAGATAAGCACCGGCCCCTAGAGTCGGAAACGACTAGCACGAATGTGCGGGGGAACCTTTACCTTTACCTTTAGGCAAACAGATCTAAACTTCATTGGTTTGAGGTGTGTTTGTATGCCAAAAAAGAGGAGAAAAGAGTTGTGGTCATGACACACCCATGAGCATAGCAGGGATTTTGGGTAATATTCCTAGGATGAGGGTTGATGTTTTACTTGGCTTTTTAAAGCTCTTTTGTCATATTTAAGGGTGTTCATTATAGTTTTCATGTTTTCCCAGCTCAAAATGACAAATGTTCAGGGATCTCTGGGTATGCAAAAGTAGATTTGGGGAACTGCAGATTTCCTGTCTGCCTTACTCAGATAGATGAACTATGGTTTAACTCAGTATATCCCATAGGATACACTATTTATCTCATGGGCTGCCTAAATATTGCAAGAGAGACGAGCAAATGTTTCCTTAGTCAAGATTCATGTCACCTAAATATACACAGAGGTTTTCCATTGTTCCCTCTGCTTGGCCATATGGCTTTAGAAAGATTTAAATTTCCATTCCTCCTTTTAAAGCAAGCTAATGTTTTCAGGCAATCTGAGTTTCTTAGAGAATAAAGTCAAGAGCCAGCCACTGTTTCAAAGGCCTTCTCTTCGTACTAAATTGTACTTCCAAGAAAATTTTTGCTATGGTTCAGTGGTGTTTAACCTATCATATAATATCCAGGTCTACTGTGTTAGAAGAAGCAGAACAGTATTAAGCTTTTCCCACAAGCCTGTGATTGTGTTTGACCCAGTAACCTGTATTAGATTAACATTTATTCTACAACTGTTCAGCAAGCTTTGGACCCGGGCAAGCTGCAGTTTATAGAGGACACTAACCATTTTTACAAGTGGAGCAGGGAAAGGGAATTGAATCTGAGGGAGTAATTCCAAGTCTGTATCTTGCTGTAGCAGTTAAACTGTTTATATGAGGAGTTGGGGAATTGCGTCTGACTGACCCCTCTTTTTATCTGCTTAAAAGACACAGTGCAGATCTCCATAGCACATACAAACTCCGAGGGGATGTAGCTGAAAACAAAACCCACAAATGTGAGAGCACTTCACCATCTACCAGGGAGAGAGGTCAACTTTCAAAGTGAACAGGAATGTAAGCAAGGTAAAATTGCTGGGATTAGAAAAGGTTTCAAGTTAGCTGCCCTACAAATACGTCCATAAGCATTCCCCAGGCGGGGAATGTCGTAAGACCTACCTGACAGTCTGGGATTTGAAGCTAGCAAATAAGCATAAAAGTATTTGCACGTTAACCTTAACCTTTGCTGGTTTAAACAGATGCCACTCTCACATTTTCTTACATTTGAAAGGGCAGCCCTGAGATAAAGTGATAAGATGCTGTTGACTGTTCTGAAAATGAGTCATTAATAGAGAGGGCAACAACCTGGTTTCTTAAGCAGAAATTCTGCAGCAAATGAGGTGAAAGGGGGAGGGAATGGCAAAGTGGGGGGGAGGAAGGAAGTTTCAAAAGGCAAATTTTGCCATTTTCATCTGTCTAAATGTACTTCTAGTACAGGGGTGTCAAACTCAATTTCATTGAGGGCCGCATCAGCATTGCGGTTGCCCTCAAGGGGCCAGGTGGGCATGGCGTGGGTGGGTGTGGCCTACTGGGTGGGCGTGGCTAGAGTGCGTATGGCCTACTGGGTGGGCATGGCCAGCTCTACATCGTTCGCATCAAGGGTCCCTATGGGGGACTGGGCAGGAGTGGGACAGATCTGAGGGTCTCTGGCAGAAGGAGGGTCTCTGGGCCAGGGCCAAGGCAGTGGGGGCCGTTCCCTCACTGTTTCCAGGATGGCTTCGCAGGCCACATGAAACCACTTCGTGGGCCGGATCCGGCCCCCGGGCCTTGTGTTTGACATGTCTGTTCTAGTATGATCGCAGTGCTTACATTGTTAATATACTGTTTGAGCCACACATACTGTCTGGATCAAGAATTAGATAAGAATAATCTCTTCCAACTCTGGTTCTATAATTGGTTCCCAAATTATACAGATATTGCACGTCATAAACAAATCTGAATAAATATTAGTTTAGCTAGTCAGGTTAATAAATAAAATAAAAAATAATAATAAATATTAAGCCTGTTTATATATTATTTAGTATTATGATTTTGATATCATATGTCCTCTATATAAGAAATTATTAATTAGAAAGTGCTCCTGCCCCTCTTCACCCTCCCCCAGTCTGTCACTTTTGCCCCATTTAGATAAAATAAATTCTTTTTATTTCATCTGGAGGTTTTTAAGAAGAGATTGGACAACTATTAGTCTGGAATGGTACAGGGTTTCCTGCTTGAACAAGGGGTTGGACTAGAAGACCTCCGAGGTCCCTTCCAACCATGTTATTCTGCTATTCTTTTCCAAGACTGATCTCCTGAACTTCACGTTGAGCATGAAAAGTCATTCAGTGAACTTCCAATCAATGTCAGCACACCAATTAGTCCACAATTTGTTACGATCTCTAAGATTTTCCTAGCCTCTTTCAAAATCTAGATAATTTCAGCTATTGTCATATGGAACATGTAAACACATGTAACAACAAAATGGAGGATGGAAGAAATAAGAAAGGTCAGGATATGTCAAGTTATTTTTCCTGTCTGTGTCTCTCACCCATAGCACATTCTCTCTCTCTCTCTCTCCCTCCCTCCCTCTCTCCCTCTCTCTCTCTCTCTCTCTCTCTCACACACACACACACACACACACACACAGAGAGAGAGAGAGAGAGAGAGAGAGAGAGAGAGATGCAAACACATTGAGAATCTAGTGAACAGATTCTTCACCCCACAAATGCTGTAGCTGGATTAGAAATGTGGCTTGCTTATGACAAACCTTTCATGATAGCCCTTCCTTTTCAGCTCAGAATAGATATCTTGTTTTCCTCACAGACTTGCTATTGCCCTGACCCTATTCCATTTAGAAATTGGCTCAATTAAAGGTTGATGAAACATTCTCCCTTACCCCACAATCAATAGATGCAATTCTACAGCTGTCATTGCTGCACTGCAGCCCTGGCATTGTTGCCACCCTCCCTGCTATGTGTCTTCAGACCTGTATTACAGCAAAGGGCAGCTGGAATCGGGAGGTTAATCCCATAAAACGACAGCGCCTTGTCGAAGATGATGGCAGAGGTCTGATCTGCACATTTCAGGTGTTTCTCTTTAGGCCAGCAACAACAGAGATAAAAGAAACGAAAGGGAAGAATACTCCTGGGGTGGGGAAGGGAGTGGAAAGAAGGGAGAAGAAAACAACAGGCAGGGGAATGGAATTTGAGTGCACCTGGGATATGTTTTAGAAACAATAATGGAATTTTTGACCAAACCTTATTCTTAGATGAGAGTGGAATCTGCCCTGAGGATGCCACCTACAAACAATCCTGAGCTTATTGATGAAATTGTTGAGTTGAAGCAATTCCTGTCAATATGATGAGCAGTGAATGGAAAGAACGCTGTGTACAAATGCCATATTTTAAGCCTTTGGCTTTTATAAAATAGAATATTTCAAATGCTCTAATGCTAAACGAAAAAAAAAGACCCAGAGGCCAGCTGCACTCAACTCTTTCTGCCTTCTCCCAAGGGTGTTCTAGAGAGCTTTCTAGAATTTTTTTCTCTGCTCTGGGGAATGTGGTATGTTCCTCAGACCCTGAACAGGATTAGGGCAAAATCCCCTCTGTTTGCAAAACAGCTTGTGGGGAAAATCAGAGACCGCCAAGCGACTGAATTGGTGTGGAAATGCAAAACACCATATTGAAGTTGAAGCTCTCTGAACAGTACATTCCTGTGCCAATCTCACAGGTACCCTTGGTGTGACTTTTAAACATTACTGGAGTAGCCAAACAAGGGGAGAGAGCTGGATTTGTATCTCAATTTACAAGCAGCAGTTCTCTATTTTAAAAAGCCGTCCAAGTCCATTATAAAAATCAAGAACCATCAAAATGAAGATCAGGGAGAATCCTTAAAACTGCCCATCAACTCTGGACAAGCTGAGCAAACACATAAGTGCATACTGTAGTGTAAAGCATTTCTTTCTTACTTGATCAATCAATAAATACATATACATCTTTAAATTTTCATTTCACTTCTTTGTTTGGTTTTCAGTTCCCTATCTTTTTTGCCTTCTTTTATAGCAATAGATAAGTGGCCACCAGGAGTAAATATTAAAATTGGACAAGTCACGAACTGAAGGAAGCCGCTGAATCTTCAGGCTTAAAAACAAAAAGTAAGGCTCGTTCTCCTACAGAGTTTACTTCTTTCTTTGGCAAAGAAGGATAAAGCAATACATTGTTTATTTGATTTCTTATCCAGTTGCATGACTTTGCTTCACTAAGGTGCAGAAGAGTATTGTGGATTGTTAATGATATAACAAACAGCATTGTAACTTCAGGCTTTGCATGTATTATGATCTAAGATCTATCTTAGATGATAGATCTAAGATGGCGGCGCCTGGAATGGCTGCGGCTGCATTGGCTCTTGAAGGCAAATAGTTTTGGGAGGGATAGTAAGGGCCATAGGCCACATGATCAGGAAATTTTAATGTGTTTGAGCAACATGGTGGAACTAAGGTAACATACGACATACGACCCACAATCTTTGCTGGCCTGGCGAGTTTCTAGTTGTTTTGGAACTGTTGGTGAGACCGTTAAAAGTCGTTGGCGCTGTTTGAATTTGTTCTGCCAGCAGCAAGATCTGACTGCTGGCCCAGTGATGGATTGTATTGCAAATCAGGGCTGTTTCCAGAGGAGGCAGAGGAGGAGAGGACCTGGAGCTTATGGAGCGAAGGAACTGGATAAGGCTGTCGGCAGGCCCAGAGGAAGAGAGAGAGGCTTTTGGAGGAGTTGGTGGCGGCAGCAGCGTACTCCAGGGGCGAAAAGAAGCAAGGCCTCTTTAAGGAAAAGGTGGAAGAGTCAGGATCAGAAAAAGGAAAGAAGGCGAGGTTGTCAGAATACAAGCGAATTTGAGGGCTAATCCACATGGAGCCCCATTTCCATCTGTCCTGTTTGCCATCGTTCACTCCCTAGAGACTAAAATGGACAATGTGAAATTTGAGCAGGCCCCGAACAAGGAGTATATACCGGAGGTGGTGACCCTTTGAGAACTGTATGCAACGAAATTTCATTTTGATGTATGCCGATTGGTGTACATTCAAAGTGACAATAAAGTTATCATTATTGTGGGATTCCATTTTTGAACAGTTTATTTCTGCCATGTTTTCTTGTTTTCTGCCTCCCAGAGTGACTCTGTCCATATTGAATGCAACCTCTCAGTGCCTTTTCTTTGCCTCTCCATTCAGACTCCAAACAGTTTAAAATTATTTGGGAAGGGAAGGGAGGGAGGGGGAGAGGGAGGGAGGGGGAGGGGGAAGGGAGGGAAGGAGGGAAAGAGGAAAGAGGGAGGGAGGGAGGAGGAAGGGGAAGTGAGTGAAGGAAGGAGGAAGGAAGAGAGGAAGGAAAGCACGCAGGGAGGGAGGGAAGGAGAAGGGGAAGGGAGGGGGAAGGGGAGGAGAGGGGAGGGAGGGAGGGAAGACTACCAGGAGCACATTGGATATACTGAAAATGCAGTAGTGAATAAAAGTTTCTTTGGACTTCTGAATCAGGCGCTATCAATATGAAACTTTGTAGGGTTCAGGATATATTAGCCTTAAAGCAGCATTCGCAACTTTTTATAAGGGTTTAGTTTGTAGTACAATATTAAGTCCTGTCTAATGTCCGGACCCACCCCAAACCACGTCTTAGGAAGACAAAACTCTTGGATCCAAATCTAGTCCAAAAAGAATCTTTACTATGACATGCTTGGTTGTAGGAATACAAGACAGGACTTAATATTGTACTACAAACTAAATCCTTATAAAGAGTTCCCAGTTCAACCCCCCCCCCTTAACCCCATTTGGTCAGACCCCCATCATTTACCTCGTATCATCCCTCTCGTGGGAAAAAGGAACTTAGGACCTTTTATGTTTATTACTCTCTTCCGTGACACAAGCCAGATGCTCCTACCTTAACCCTCCCCTTTTGTTTCCCCAGTTCAAAAGGCTTCTCTTTTCCTTTGAAATGTCTAATACAGGCTCAATACACATCCGTTCCCTCCTCCTCGGGAGATGGCAGGATCCATGGAATAATGTTTTAAACATACATTTATGAATATGATATAAATGGATTCTGACAGTATCAGACTGTAGTAGCAAAAAGTATTAATTGCTGGTGGGATATACAGTGAGGCAAGATGCAAAGTTATGGATCCTGTGCCTTCATTAGGAGCTTCCCATTAACCTTGACTGAAATCAGTTTTAAAGCCAGCTAGCAAAGTGTGATTTTTTTTAAAAAAAAAATGTAAGCATTTTTCTGCTGAAAGCTTTCCCATAGCCTTCATTCTCTGTAAATGTAATAAAGTGCTACCGAAAATATTTACTGTTTTGCAGCTTAATTTTGTCTTCCTAGGGGTCAAGTGAAGCCAGCCTGAACTGTAGATAATATACTTCTGAGCACGTGCTGTGACCTTTCCTGAACTCATGCCTGGCTTCATTCTTTGATCTTATTAAATAGGCAAAATTATCCTGTGAACGAGAATACCGTAATCAGAACTGAGCAAGATTGTCTCTAAACAAGTAGTATAAGGAATGAAAAGGAGTAAACCTGCACAGTGATTCTCATGCAATGTGTGTGTGTGTGTGTGTGTGTGTGTGTGTGTGTGTGTGTGTGTGTGTGTGTAAATAGTAAATAAGTAAATAAAAAAGCTGAAATGCATTATTAGGCATTTTAGGCGAAGCCACAAAGATATGAGAGCAAGCTCCCACTGATGTCATTCGTTGGCTGGGAGGGGGGATAATTTCATTTCACTTCTTAGAACTGCACCATTATCTGAAAATTCTAATAGAAATATATCCATTTCTACTGTTCCCACAATACGTTCAGTTATAATTTGATATTACTTTGTTTGTGGGTAGAGTACAAATAGGAAGCTGTCTTTTCCCCTGCTCATTTCCCACTGTGGATTTTTAGCACAAATAAGCATTTGATAGAATAGATGGAGGAGGAGGAGGAGGAGGAGGAGGAGGAGGAGGAGGAGGAGGAGGAGGAGGAGGAGGAGGAGGATTGATTTAACAAACAAGTCACTTCATAACTGGCTAACAAAATGTGCTTTCTCCGTGCTCAAAAGGAGAATAATTTGAGGATGTTAACAAGCTTATAGGTAGGCAATAGCACACATTTCTGACATCCTTCCTAAGTTATGGCATCTCCCCCAGGAATTGATTAAACAAAGCTGAATTGGTCATTATGAATTGGGTTTTCCACTGCTTTGGCCCTGACTTTAAAGTTCTGATTAAAAAGGTCTTAATATGGATTTAGGAAAGTCCATTGTCATGTGATCAAGGGGAAACAACTAGCCTGATTATGTATTTTGATGTCAACATTGACTGCAAGTAATTGGGCTGTCAGACCTAGTATTGTTGATAATAAATAAGCTTCTAGACTATATCCTTCTGAATGATTCCAAGAATTTTGACTGGGATCTTCTGGATACAGAGATTCTGTTGTATCATATCAAACCATATCTACCAAATACTTCTTTGACTTTATTGACCTGTGTTCTTAACAATGACATGTCACTGGGAAGTATATATACTGGGAAACTCCTAAGGATTGATAAGAGGGCAGATTTTTTAGATTCCAACTGGTCAATGTTGTATCCAATTACAACCAATGGAAAAAAAATAGGGAAAACCAGGAGTTTTTTCCCTGGAATACCCACATACTCAGATTCACATACTCAATTTAACGTTATTTCCAATTAATCCCTCTCTGGATATATGGCCTAGCAGAAGACCAGTACAACCATATATTTCACTTAATCAAGCCACATTTTATTTATTTATTTATTTATTTATTTATTTTAATTCCATTTATATCCCGCCCTTCTCCGAAGACTCAGGGCGGCTTACAAGCTTAGCAATAGCCTTCATTCTATGTATATGCCTGCTTATTAGGGCTTTCACACACACACCCAAGCGGCATTATTACAAAGTCAGCTTAATTGCCCCCAACAATCTGGGTCCTCATTTTACCTACCTCGGAAGGATGGAAGGCTGAGTCAACCTTGAGCCTGGTGGGACGCGAACCTGCACTAATTGCAGGCAGCTGGTGTTACTTAAGGAGGCATTAGCCCACTGCGCCACCGAGGCCTTAGCAGAAATAAAAATATAAATACACTGGCCCTATATGTGATTGCTAATTTCACATCACAGTTTCTAATTGCTTTCTAAGCATCTGCATGCTATTAATTACATTTTCCTGGGTTATTAGAAACTATTTTTGAAACTAATCTATTAAGGTACAACAACCGAGAGAAAATGTTCAGTGAGTTTGTGTATACTCAAACACAAACACACACCACGCATATACCAGGAAGCAGGAGAAACTTGAATTTCTCAGAGATGCTGAAAATGCTTACCTGTGATGCCACAGACACAAGAAAAGATGCTATAGGATTAAAACTGGACAGAAATTGAATGGAAAATAGCCTTTATTGTTTTCAAAACTTCATCAGTTTTAAGTAAAGAAATTCCAGTGGAAGCACATACAATATTTTTCCATATCTACTGAAGTGCTTTCTGCAAGCAAGTAAAACAATGCAAAATTCTGCTTGCCTGTCTGCCTGTCTGCCTGTCTGCCTGCCTGCCTGCCTGCCTGCCTGCCTATCTATCTATCTGTCTATCTGTCTGTCTGTCTGTCTGTCTGTCTGTCTGTCTGTCTGTCTATCTATCTATCTATCTATCTATCTATCTATCTATCTATCTATCTATCTATCTATCTATCTATCTATCTATCTATCTATCTGTGGGCTGGTTTAGAGTCTTTGCTAGGATTCCATTCTGGGCTCTAACATTTTCAAATACCTCATATGCCATCAGCAAACATTTTATGAATAAACCTTAAGAGATCCCCCATAATCAGTTTACAGTTAACACAAGTTTTCATCAAAATCAACAATGTGTGACTCTGTATGTCCCCTTTCCTCAGTGACAACTACTGATACTATATTTGACATTTATATATGTCAGATATGAGGCTTCCTATTGATTTATCCATGTCAAACTCTTATTTCTTTTCCAAACTAAAATATCCCCAAATCAAGTTGCCTATGAACTTTAAGAACAGATTAATTGCTCTAACTACCTCTTTTTTTTTAGACATTGCAGTTATTGAAGAAGAAGATATGTTGCTTAGCACTGGCTGAGAATCTGACCCTATAAAGTTAGATTTGCTCTAGTATTTATAGCTTTTATTAATTCACTAATAGAATTTACTGAGTTACAGGGGCTAAGTACTTGTCCCCACTCCCAACATAACCAATTTCAATTAGCCAACTGCAGAGGCTTTCTTTCCTTTGGTCTCTTATTCATTCCCCCCAAAACACACACACATCTCCATTTTGCCCTGTGCCTGCCCCTGTGTCTACATCATTAGTTTTATTATGTTATTCCATCTCTATTAGGGCAGAGTCTTACATTTCATTTAAAAGACAGTCATTTAATTTTAAACCAAGTTTAACGTTGTAATGTATTCTATACAATTTTTAATTTCAATTAGAAAATTAAATTTCTAGATAGAACAAAAGCTATTAAGCTACCATCTCTGCAAGTGAAGCAATTGCTGCAACAAGGAAGTTGACAAGATGTTTGTACCAGTAAGTGGTTTTGCAGACTTCACTAACAAACTGAGGGGTAAATAGGTAGAGACCTGTACAAATGCAAATTGAATTCTTTTTCTGATAATTTCTATGCAAATTTAGACTATCAGATTATTGGTCATGGTGCACGCTGTCCATAGGGGCAACTCCATGTACAAAATGAAAAAGTTGGCCTAGTTCTTTTGCTTCCTTTCCCCTTCAGTAACAGTCTATGAGTTCAATGCAGATACAATTGCACTGAGCAATCCAATCCTTACTTTAAAACAATTATATATGGTATCACTAGCTGTAGTATTTTGGAAGCTATGTGCATAGAGAGAAATACCCCATGCAAAGTAATGACTATGTAATGTGTGAATGAAAACCCAGTAAGGAAAGAAGAAAGAAAGGCAGGGCTAGATGAATCAAAAATTGGAATTAAGATTGCCAGGAGAAATATCAACAACCTAAGATATGCAGACGATACCACACTAATGGCAGAAAGTGAAAAGGAACTAAAGAGCCTCTTGATGCAGGTGAAACAGGAGAGTACAAAAGTTGGCTTGAAATTCAACATTAAGAAAATGAAGATCATGGCATCTGGCCCTCTCAATTCCTGGCAAATAGATGGGGAAGAAATGGAGGTAGTGACAAATTTTATTTTCCTGGGCTCCAAGATCACCACAGATGAAATTAAAAGACCCTTGCTCCTGGGGAGGAAAGCTATGGCAAATCAAGTCAGCATACTTAAAAGCAGAGACATCACCCTGCCAACAAAAGTGCGTATACTCAAGGCCATGGTCTTCCCAGTTGCAATGTATGGCTGTGAAAGTTGGACCATAAATCCAAAAATGGATAGAGGAAATCACAGGGTGTTTAGTTGATCGTAAACCAGAGATGTATCTGCTTGGCTTCAGGCCTGGAAATATTAAGAGGGAAATATGGTATTTGGTTTTACATATCTTAACGGCGGCAAGGATGGGGTATGCTCAATTTTGGAAGGCAAATCATACCCCGCCGAATGAAGCTATAATTAGGAGAATACTTGATTGTGCAGAAGCAGACACATTGACCAAGAAGTTGAAGGGTAAAGCATTTCTATCATGGAATACATGGTATATTTGGATGGATAAAAGATTAAAGAAATGAGGGTGGCTTGGAGGTTGGTCAAAAGTGAAGTGATATAGTTTTTGTTAATGAATAAGCTTTGGAGTTGGATAGTTATAAGAGATTTAGTGAGTGGAATATAATTGTCAGTTTAGAAGTAGATACAATTTGATTTTTTTGAAATGGTTTCCAATTTTTTTATTTCTTCATTTTCTGTATATTGTACATGTTTTTTGTCTTTTTTTGTCTTTGTTGGTGTATGGTGTGTGTTTTTAACATGAAATGTAAATAAAGACTTATTTATATATATAAAAAAGAAAGTTGGACCATAAAAAAGGCTGAGCACCAAAAATTGAGGCCTTTAAACTATGATGCTGGAGAAGACTCCTGCGAGTCCCCTGGACTGCAAGGTGATCAAACCGGTCAGTCCTAGAGGAGATCAACCCTGACTGCTCTTTAGAAGGCCAGATCCTGAAGCTAAAACTCAAATACTTTGGCCACCTAATGAGAAGGAAGGACTCACTGGAGAAGAGCCTAATGCTGGGAAAGATTGAGGGCAAGAGAAGAAGGGGACGACAGAGAATGAGGTGGCTGGATGGAGTCACTGAAGCAGTAGGCGTGAGCTTAAATGAACTCCAGAAGATGGTAGAGGACAGGAAGGCCTGGAGGAACATTGTCCACGGGGTCGCGATGGATTGGACACGACTTCGCAACTAACAACAAGGAAAGAAGAAGAAAAAAAGAATTCTACTGATCCTCTGAGTTGATCTACCTTTGGTTATCTTAGTTCTGAAAGCCATACAATGCAAGCCAACTGTTGTGGGGTTTCAATCCATATCTATCTTACACAAAAGCTTCATGCTATCAAGCCTTTGACTTTCAATGAAAGTTCTTTTCTCTGGTCGCTGTTCACCATACAGCCTTTGAAATAAAAAAATAGTATGAAAAATTAGCAAATGGCCAGGCATTGATTAGAATCCAAAGAGATTAGAATAATTCTAAAAAGCTTACACTCGAAAAAAGCATTGCAATATGCTTGTCTCAACATTGTTCCCAACATTGCAGCTGATATAAAATTAATTAACTGCTCAATAATAATTGTTATTATTTTAGAGAATGATAAAACCATATAAAAATCCTTTGATTAGCCCTCAGGTTTTTCACTAAAGTTGATAAATAGCTCTTTTCAAACACTTATATTGATCCAAAACTAATAAAGTTCAATGATTAAACAGAAATAGAATGGTGAAGAATCACTTTATTTTACATAATACTGATGACAGAAAATGGAGTTTTGGCAGATTCAGTTTATTTTTTTTGCCCCAAACTATGCTAGCAATGTTTTCAAACTTTCAGACCAAATGTTGCTTTGTCACGATATATTGTATGCCAGTGCTGTATAGGGAAGTCATCACTAATGTGATGGTACAGCACCAAAAGTATTATTGAATAAAGATATACAAAAGAAGAGACCCAAATCTACACTTAAGCTAGTAGACATGGGGAATATTTTTAAACATTCATCATTTTCACCTTATTCACCTTCATCCAATTTATCTTAATGAAACTAAATCGGGGAGTTTTTGAAAGATCAACTGTCCTCTGTTAATCCTTGAACATTTAATATTATCTTATTATCTTAATCTTAACCCAACCCAACTCTAATATATATATTAGTGCAAGTTCATATACTCCAAAGAATGGAAGTAAGTTATAAGTCACCTCTTCTGAAGTTAACACTCTATTCCAACCAAATTGCCCATATTTCTTAAAGCAAGTCTGGCTCAATTATAAGGAAGAATTAGATTATCATCTTGAATGACAGATCTGAGGCACCGTTAAGGATCACCAAATGGATTTTTTAAGTTAAGTTATGTCATGTGAAATAAATATTATGGGGCAGTTCAGGCAAGAAGAAACACCAGAGGACCATTCAAATTTATTTAATATGCAAGAAAACTAGAAGGATCAAGGTTTATTACAAGATAAATCTTATTGGTATAGGAAGCATGCTGTGTTAAATAATGTACAATGGGAAATGGATCAAGAAAATGCTGCATGTTTAGTAGATTTGCTTTGTGATCTAGACTTTCAAACTAGTAACATAGATTCCTAGGTAATTAGTTAAAGCTCTCTTTGCTTCTATTGTCTTTTTAATTAAGTTGACGAACAAGTTAGCAATATTTTTTTTTAAAAAAACCTTTTTTATTTTATTCAAAAAATTAAAACACAAATTTCAAAAAATTTACAAAGAGAAAACAAAATTAGACAAAACATTTTCAAAAAATTGTGCATTAAAAACAAACACACACACACACGTATAGTTAGCAATATTTGCTGTTCAAACTGAGAAATAGTTTACACGTAGTGCTTGACGTGCAAGCCCAAAATTTCCATTGCTAAGCAAGATAGTTAAATCAATCATTTTACAATCTTTCTTGCCACAGTTATTAAGTGAATTGCTGCAGTTTTTAAATTAGTAACATATTTGTTAAGTGAATCTGGCTTCCCCATTGAGTTTGGTTGTCAGAAGGTTGCAAAAAGTGATCACATGACCCTGGAAACACTGCAACTGACATATATTCATGCCAGTTGCCAAGCATCTGAATTTTGATAATGCGAGGATGATGCAACAGTCACGTGAAAAACAGTCATAAATCATTTTTTTCAGCACTGTTGTAACTTTGAATGGCCACTAAACAAATGACTAAAAGTCAAGGACTACCTATATGTACTCTGTAGTTCAGGGGTGTCAAACTCAATTTCACTGAGGGCCTCATCAGCATTGCGGTTGCCCTCAGGGGGCTGGGTGGGTGTGGCCAGGGTGGGCGTGGCCCACTGGGTAGGCATGGCTAGAGTACGTATGGCCTACTGGGTGGGCATGGCCAGCTCTACATCGTTCGCATCAAGGGTGTCTATGGGGGGCCTGGGCAGGAGTGGGACAGATCTGAGGGTCTCTGGCAGAAGGAGGGTCAGGCAGGGCCAAGGCAGTGGGGGCCGTTCCCTCACTGTTTCCAGGATGGTTTCGCGGGCCGCATGAAACCACTTCGTGGGCCGAATCCGGCCCCCGGGTCTTGTGTTTGACATGTCTGCTGTAGTTTCTTTCAAACAGAGGCATGTCTAAAACTGAAAAGAAATTTATAAACAATGACAAGGTGAAAGTAACAGCTATGCCATCATTTTTTCTTTTACTCACTTTTTAAAATATTTTATTAAGTTTCAACATCAAACATTAACATACAAACTAACCTAAGGAAAAGGAAAATGGGAATAACAAAACAAAATAAAAGTGACAAAAGATTATACAGTACATCAAAGAAATTTATGACAAAAATGAACTTTGATTTTCTTTTAATACAGAAGTAGTAACAATACAACCACCTCTCTCTAAATTTAAGCAAATAATCTTAATCTATAAAATGTTTTAGAATGCTAATAATATTCATAAAATATTTGACTGTTAATTTTACCTAAGAGACAGTAATTTATCGAATGTAGATAACTTTATATTAAAAAAGCTACATATAATTTATATTTATATACATATTCTAAAATAAGTTTTCAGAAATTTATTAAGTTGTTTCAGAGATTTCTTTCAGGATTCTGCTGTTATTTTTCACTCAGGAGGCTTCAACTATCAAAAATAATAGGAGGTTTTCAATTAAAATTTATATTATAAGATGTATCGTCTTTCTGGAGTTAGTGAATGGCAAATTTTAATTGCTGGAACATTGTCATCAGGAGGTATGGAATTCCCCCTGCTACTAGAAAGAGTTGGTATGCAAAAGTATAGCAGCTCTGGTGTGTATATTATGATCATGATAAATGAATATTAGCGGTGAATCCAAACTTCAAAAGCCTTCTGTTGGAGAACATGGGTGAATTAAATCTATTAATAGAATCCTATCATAAATTGTTATTGGAGGAGTTATAATGTCAATAAAAAAGGGATGCGGTGGCTCAGTGGGTTAGGATGCTGAGCTTGTCGATCAGAAGGTCGGCAGTTTGGCGGGTCAAATCCTCAGTGCTGCTTAACAGAGTGAGCGCCTGTTACTTGTCCCAGCTTCTGCCAATCTAGCAGTTTGAAAGCACGTAAAAAAAATGCAAGTAGAAAAATAGGGACCACTACGGTGGGAAGGTAACAGCTTTCCGTGCGCCTTTGGCATCTAGTCATGCCGGCCACATGACCACAGAGACATCCTCGGACAAGCGCTGGCTCTTCGGCTTTGAAACGGAGATGAACACCGGCCCCTAGAGTCAGAAACACTAGCACGCATGTGTGGGGGAACCTTTACCTTTTAATGTCAATACAAGCTGATCCAAAATGAAGAGAGTAAGAGTTTGAATTAAAGCACCATTTATTGTCAAGATATTGATTAGCAACTCTTAGTGCTTCAGGACTCTAAGATCTGGAGGATGAAGACCACTCAGGATTCCGAGGAATGCCAAGATGTTTATGAAGCATCCCTTTGAAACCTTTACAGAGCCCTAATGAACAATATCTATATTTTAATGAAATCATTACCTGCGTTATTGCTGACATTGAGACAATTTAAAACATTTTCTTGGAAGGAAACATGATTTATCTTCATAGCCTACTCTAGCAAGAATCACTGCACTTTTTTTTCTTTTCTCCCTCACTTAAGGACAATGTTAATCTATTTCATATGTGCTCTAATTGACTTGAGGTTACCATAAATAGACATGCTGATATATATTTAGAGTTTTATATTCCCATTTGTCAGCATGATTTCATCAGGTATCACGCACGCCAAAAAACGTGTATCTCCCGGATATCTAGATATAGCTATATTTGTGCGTTTTGGAGAGGTGCATGAAAAAAGTTCACAAGTCAAATAGTTTGGATGGAGAGAAGTTAAGATGAATCAATCAGTCAATCATAATGTGGGCTAATGGGATCTGAAAAGTGGGATATCAATGCAGTGGAATATTTAAAATGTCCTTAAGTATGTGTTCAAACTATTGTATTGCTTTTATCTAATATTTATCTTAGCAGCAAACATTTTCTCTAGGCAAGGCAGCAGGGAGCTTGCTTTGGACTATCTTGCAAACTATCTTGCATCCTTTATGAGAAGCAGTCCACAATTCAGATGAAGATTATGTAGAGCTTCACAGTGAAACATTACTAACATTTTTTATGCTCCAAGCAAGTGAGCAATGGATTTTAAAAAATGCATCTTGCTTCACTCCATCTTGATTTATTATTATTATTTTACGGGTGAAAGCTAAAAAAATGTTCTCTTTTACCACCCTGGCTGGGGAGATGTGCTCTTCGGGGAACATAACTGAGACAAGAACACTTAAGTGTGGGCAAAGGCAGTTTCATAAATCTAAAACAACACATACTTACATACTTAATGTCTGACCTCAATTTTCCATGTAAATAATGTCATATTTGTAAGGAAGGGGCCCGCTGTGAGATTCTCATGAATAGATCCATTATATTGCACCTGACCCATAATCATTTCAGTCACTGTGACTCGTATGTAACCAAATGTTTTATAAAGCTAAATCACATTAAGACACTTAATTTCAACCATGAGTCAGACTGAAATGTGTTTCATCCACTTGCGCTGATTCTACCCAAGCCCCTACCACATGTCTCCCCGCACCCCTTCACGAAGTCTGAAGTACTGAGGGATTTTTATTTCTAACTTCAAACTTTTCAGCAGGGAAGAAATACCATAATATTTTCAGAACCCTTCAGTGACTCACACTCAACCACAGTGATCATTTAGGATTTGCTTTACTGTAACCATATATACTTTCTGACAAGAAAGAACTATGCTAATGTGGCTGGTGGGAATGAACTAGACTCCAGAGAGACTTTCTGGAACAATCTGAGGGAAGTCTAAGTTACCTGAAAATCTGTTCTGTCTCCAAGAAAAATACTCAAGAGAAACTTAAATCCTCTGTGGGAAATATTAGTCGATAGCCATGAAAGGGAAATTGATTATAAATTAGGTTTCTCCCTCACTGTTTTATTTTTCAGTTTTATGTAGCCTGTACAGGTCAAAATTGATAAAAATGACAGGAAATGTTCCAGCTCCCTTAAATTACTTTTAGGCCAAGGCTTACTTCTGCTTTGCAAGCTCTTGTGAAATGTGAGCCATTAAATGTGAGAATTCTATTCATGGCTGGGGTTGGCCCTGGAGCCCGTTCACACACACTTTAGCAGATGATTATGCTCCATAGGCAGGTCAGGTCTTACAAAAATCTAATCTTGGTAGGGATTAATTCTTCCCCTCTAAAGAAGCTAAATTTCTTTGGCTACCTGATAACATTTCCCGCTCCCCTTTTCTTCATCATCTTTTATATCAGTTATATATCGCATGGCAACTTTTCAGTAATACTGTGCCATAGCACTGTTTCATTCTATAGTACTATGTAAACTGCCTAGAGAGGGCTGTAAAGCATTGGGACAAGGTTATCTAATTCCAAGTGCTATTGCTAATTGCTATTATTGTTTTGTAAAGCAGCAAAATGTTTTATTTATTTTACTTATTTATATATCAAATTTAGAAATCACCCATCTCTCTCACAGTATTAGTCCTATTGATCAAAATGACATGCTATTAGATAGAGATAGATAGATAGATAGATAGATAGATAGATAGATAGATAGATAGATAGATGATAGAGTATCTTAGCATTAAATGTAAGTATTGAAACTGATCACTGAACAAAGTTTTCAGTATTTGCCAATATTTCAAATGATATATTAACCTTCAAGCTGAGCCCAAAAAGGAACTGAATTCTGAAACTTCTTATTCCAAGCAATGCCCAAACGCTTGCTAATAGAGTGTAAAGTGTGGAAAATTAAAGCCACCTTTCCTAACCTGTGACTGTAATTTACGAAATAAAAAAAATTGAAGGATGCCTCTGCCAAAGGAAGCTATTTAACAGCATATAAATTTGCTCGAAGTAATGTGAAGGAAAAAATATAACTCGATCTCAGATTAAATTAATCTTAATCATATTTATGTTACCCCCAATACTCAAAACAATTTTTTAAACATCTGTCTATATCTGGTCTCATTTCAGTCAAAATTGGAGATAAGTTAAAATTCAACATTTTGAGAAAGCATCCTAGGAATTTTTTATACCAAGATAAACAAAGGTAACAGAACAAAACCAATATCTAACATGAGAAAAATTCTCAATGATTCCTTACTTTGCTGCTAGAGGTATTTTATATTTTTGAAATCATCGTTAAACAACATTAAGGAAAATTCACAATTTGGTGATTGTAAATATTGATAGGCTTAGAAAGGTTAGTGGATTCTTTACACAGGCTCTCTAAGTCATGTATATTTAATCATCAGAATATACACTAAAAGAGGTGATGACAAATCTAGTCCAGCATTAGAAAAAAGATACTTTGCCTACAATATCAGATTGGGAAACCAAATTTAGGAAATATGCAACAATAGGAAAATTAAACAATAGGAAAATTAAGGCATCTTGGTGGCATAGTGGTCAGAATGCAGTATTGCAGGCTAACTCTGCCCTCAGCCAGTTCAGCCTTCCGTCCTTCCGAGGTCGGTAAAATGAGGACCCAGATTGTTGGGAGCAATATGCTGACTGTAAACCACTTAGAGAGGGCTGTAAAGCACTATGAAGCAGTATATAAATCTAATGCTATTGCTGTTGCTATTGACAGCATATATCCAAAAGAAAAGTTTGAGTAGACTTAAAAAAATGGCTTTTCTATAAATTACATTTCACACAAACATGGCAAACACAATCACTTTAGAGTACAGTTTTTAAGGACATATTTGATGTAAAAATAGTGACCAGAAGCAATTTTAATATTAATGATTATAAATAATTTGATGTAAACACAAGGTGAGTGTCAAATAGCGGGTTCTTTGGCGCAGAAATGATGACGTGAAGCTGAGTACAAGGTAACTCATAGTTTATTTCGTTTAGAAACTGTACTGGGGAAATGGCTACAACTAGCTGCAATATATAATCTAGCCCCTAGGTGGCAGCCAATAGGTTTGAATCAACCATTGCCGCCTGGAGATAGCCAATTGCAGCACAGGAGACTTGTAGTCTGGGTTGCTGGAGAACCATTAGCTGCTCCAGCAACCTACGTGGTATTCCTGAAAAGCCCAGTACATAACACCCCTCCCCTCTTAAAACAGATCATAATAACACCAATTAGTCTCAACAATTGTCAAGACTCATTATCCAAACATACTAAAATAAAAGTGATAATAAAATAAAAAACAATGTAGGTTGCAATGTTATTAAACAACATCTGAATGAATAGGCTTCAAAGATGGCATTTTAGACAGTTACATCATAGCATTAATTTCTGTAGTCTAGTGGCAACAGGAATTACAACAATATGTCGCTCTTTATTTTACAATGTAATCTGCAAGATATGAAGGAGGCTTGTGTGCCCTAGAGGAACATCTCGGATTTCCCATCACTTTGTGGTCTACCAGCTTGCCCAGTGGGCTGGGTAGACTTGTGTCCCTTTGTGCTCCTGAGTCAAGGGGATTCAATGCACTCTGGCTGGACTCACCAGGTTGGTCCACCCCAGAGTCAGACTGTTCGGCAGAGTAGGCACAGAGGTTGCTGAAGTTCAGTTGGCTTGCTCCTTCAGGGGTTCCATGTTGCACTCTGGGGCTCCCCAGTTCTCCATCTAGTTCCACCTCAGTTAAGAAGGAAAAGTCCTGATAGTCCATGTGAGGACTGGCTTGGCCGCAAGTTTGAGGACCTTGGGAGGGACTTATGAGGCAGTCCTCACTTACTGGCCATTCTGGAAACTGTTTCCTGAGCTGATCAATGTGTCGTCTGACAACTCGCCCTCCCTCCAACCCCACTTCATAAGATAGGGGTCCTGATGCCTTGGCAATTTGACCAGGAACTCACAGATTCCCATGACCATAGTTCCTGGTTCAAACCCAATCGCCCATGTGCAGCCCCCTCGGGGGTTTTGGTCGAGAGGCTTCTGCTGCCACTCTATCTGGATGCAACCTGTCCAGTTTAGTAATCAAACACCTCCCACAACGTAGTTCTGCAGGACTTTTGCCTGTAGCAGTGCAGGGCATAGAATGCTGGCAGAGTAAAAAAATCTGCCAATCTGTGATGCCAGTCACCTGTGACAATGCACTTGAGTGCTTCCTTCAATGTTCTCACCATGCGTTCAGCTTGACCATTAGAAGATGGATGAAAAGGTGCAGATGTTGCATGTCTGATGAGATTAGTTCTAAGGAAGGCCTGAAATTCAGCAGCAGTGAATTGGGCCCCATTGTCTGAAACTAAGATATCTGGCAACCCATGTGTGGCAAAGAGTTTTCTCTGCTCCTGGATGGTCCTAGCAGTAGTCATGTTAGGAACTGGAATTACTTCCAGCCATTTGGAGTAGCTATCCACTACTATAAGGAAGAGCTGTCCCTGAAAGGGCCCAGCGTAGTCTATGTGAACCCTAGACCAGGGAGTGTGCATTTCCTCCCACCTGTGAACTGGAGCCTGTGTCATTTCAGGCCTAGATTGCTGGCATGTATAAAAACCATGGACTTGAGCCTCAATGTCCTTATCAAGACCAGGCCACCAGAGGTAGCTTCTAGCTAAAGCTTTCATTCTGACAACGCCTGGATGGCCTTCATGTAATGATTGTAAAACCCTGTCTCTTAGGGAAGTGGGAATTATGACTCTGTTTCCCCATAAAATGCACCCTTTATGGGCAGATAACTCATGCCTCCTGACAAAATAGCTCTGAAATTCTGAGCCTGGACTTTTATCCAACCAGCCCATGTATACCCATGACAACACTCTACTCAATATTTTATCTGTGGCAGTTTCAGCAGCAATGTCCCCTGCATGGAGGGGAAATTCAGGTATGTCCTGTATGGACAATATTCTAGCAGCTGGAGCCAGATCTGGATCCATTAGTGGCAGTGGTAGTGTGCTGAGGCCATCAGCATGGCCCATTTTCTTGCCCAGTTTGTGAATTAATTTAAAATTGTATGCAGATAGGAAAATAGACCATCTCAGCATTCTTGGAGATAGTATGTGGGGGGTTTATTTGTCTGTTGTGAAAAGTCCCAACAGAGGTTTGTGGTCAGTGTATACCATGAAATCCCTGCCATATAAATAGTCTTGGAATTTTTTTATTCCAGCAACTATGGCTAGGGCCTCTTTGTCAATCTAAGCATAGTTGCGCTCAGCATAGGACAATGTCCTTGAGTAAAATGCTATAGGAACCTGTTTCCCATTTTTCTCTATGTGATTTAAAACTGCCCCCACCCCATAGGGAGATGCATCACATGCAAGACATACAGATTTAAACTCTTTGTAGTGAGTTAAAGTGGACTTTTCTGACAATAGTGCTTTTAAGTCCTGGAAACTTTTTTCATGTAAGTTAGTCCATTTCCATGGAGCTTTCTTATCTAGAAGCCTGTGGACGGGCTCTTCTATTGCTGCCTTATGAGGTAGAAATGTGTGATAGAAGTTTAGGAGGCCCAAGAATGCTTGTAGCTCTCCTTTTGATTTGGGCCTAGGGGCCATTTTAATAGCCTTCACTTTAGAATCAGCAGGGTGAATGCCATTAATATCAATTCAGAAACCCAGGAATTCTGTTGAAGAAACCCCAATACTACACTTGTTCTTTTTTAATTTGAGGCCTGCTTTGCGAAGCCTCTGCAAGACAGCCCTGAGCCTACCGGCCAACATTTCTGGGGATTCCCCTGCAATAAGAACATCCTCAAAATAAGGGCAGACGCCCTGAATACCCTTGAGTGTATGCTCCATGATTCCCTGAAAAATACCCGGTGCAACACTGACTCCATACTGTAAGCATTTAACTTTGAAAGCCCCCCGTGAGTCACAATCGTTTGAGCCGCGGCTTTGGCCTCATCAACCAGCAATTGCTGATAGGCCTGTGCTAAATCAAGTTTAGCAAAAATAGTACCCCCTTGCAAAGAGGCTAAATTATGATTGACCACTGGGACCGGGTAAGGGTGTTGCTTGAGGGCTTTATTTAGAGTGCATTTATAGTCAGCACAAATGCGAACTTCCCCATTGGCTTTAAGTGGAGTGACTATAGGAGTTTCCCACTCCCCACCATCAACAGGCTGTAACACACCCTGTTCTACAAGCTTATCGATTTCTGAATCAATTTTATGTTTTAAGGCAAAGGGGACCCTACGAGGCTTAACCCTGATTGGAACTATGTTGGGATCTAACTTAAATGAAATAGGCGGGCCTGTGTATGTGCCTAGAGTTGAATCAAAAACATCTGCATATTCCTTGCATACTGATGCAAGGTCTGCAGTTTGTGTCCTGTTTATGCCAGTAATCTGAATACCTAAGGCATCAAACCAATCGAGTCCAATGAGACTCATTCTCTGGCCCCCTACTACTATTACATCCAGGTGCCCCAAAAACCCTTTAAACTTTACCAACAAGGTGGCCTCTCCCATAACTTTAACGTTAGCATTTTGAAAATCCATTAGGATTATATCTGAGGGTCTTAGTTTGGCCCAATTGTTACTGTGCCTACACACGAAGTTAAAACTGTCTTGAAAAATAATTGAAACTGCAGAGCCAGAGTCCAATTCCATCTTACATGGAACTCCTTGTAGCTCTATCATGAGCTTAAGTTTGGGTTTGAGGGGGCGTCGAATCCCGGTGCAGCATACGCTTCTACGGCTTCTGAAAAAAACTACACTAACTGGACCCTGGGCCCTAGTACCTCTCCTAGTCAGTTCTTCCAACTGGTGTTTTGGTAGCCGGTCTCTCTGGCAGGCTCTGCAAACCACTGCGATGTGGCCTGTTGTTCCGCAAGCTCTGCACGTGGCTGATTGAAATCTGTAGTTGGCGTGAAAATGGTTGCCACTGCACCCCTTACATCTCAGTAAGAGAACTGCCTTATAACTGTCCTCTCGCTGCTGGCTGTTGCGGTGTTGCGCGTTGAGTTGCTTTTGGAGTTGGTTGATTTCAGGTTCTTCTTCCTCGGAAGATTCTTCAGTGCATTTGGCGTCCTCATGGTGGACTGTTTCTTCAAACTTTGTCGATTTGGTGGGCTTCACTGTTTGAACTGCGCCCCCAGCAGCTTTGTCGGCCATCACCTCATCTTGTGCTTCAGAAAACGTTAAATTTGGCCTAGCAAAGAGTCTCTGCTGAAGCATTCTGTCCTGTAGGCCGCAGACGAGCCGGTCTCGTAGTCGCTCTTCTAAATTTGAGAATTTGGAAAGCCGTGCAGCCTGCCTTAGGAACTATGAACTCGGAAGCTGATTCACCCGGTTGCTGCACTCTTTGGTTGAACTTGAACCGCCAAGCCATTTCAGACATCTTGGGCTGGAAATGTCCAGTTAGCTTCTTTTTGAGGTCTGTGTAGGAGACTGCTTCGATCGGTGTCGGTGTGAAAATTTTCTCGGCCAAATCAAAGGTTGCTGGGCCGTACACGCAGAGTAGCATTGCAGCCTTCAGTCCTTCTTCCACGATCTGATTGTCCCTGAGGTAGTTTTCTACTTGTGATAGATATGATGGCCATTCCTCCGGGTGTTTCACGTCGAATTCTTTCAGTTTCCCAACCTTCGGCATTCTTTTCGCTGGTTCCTGCGTTCTTCTGGATCCTGCTTCCAGGCTCAGGGAATGAGTCCACGGAGCACGAGGTCACTAGCATAGCTTGCTAGCCGACCTTGAGAGGGGGGGAATGCCTTTTCCCTCTGGCGTGCACTGCCTTTCCCTCATAGACTTCAACTCTTAGTCAGTGAAGCAGGATCCCATCCTTGTTGCCATTGTTAAATAGCGGGTCCAGGAATGACGACACGAAGCTGAGTACAAGGTAACTCATAGTTTATTTTGTTCAGAAACTGCACTGGGAAAATGGCTGCAAGTAGCCGCAATATATAGTCTAGCCCCTAGGCAGCAGCCAATAGGTTTGAATCAACCATTGCCACCTGGAGATAGCCAATTGCAGCACAGGAGACTTGTAGTCTGGGTTGCTGTAGAGCCGTTAGCTGCTCCAGCAACCTACGTGGTATTCCTGAAAAGCCCAGTACATAACACTGAGTACAATGGGAGGGTAACTAGAACTTAATATTGCTTTTACTGATTCAATTGAGTGTTGTTATTCTTAGCTTTTTTTCTTTTTCATTTATTTTAGAGAATGACAAATAGTGGTGATATCAATATAAATATGAATACTCAGAGTTTTGCAATGATTTGCAATTATTTCTCAACATATATTTAGATGTTTTACATATTAAGTTATCAATAAATAAGTAACTTTAAATTTTACAATAGTTATAAATTCTTACAATATTTTATTCCCAATCTATTATAGTTTCTCATTTACTTCTTTTTGTTTGAATAGTCATTTATTTTATTATAAATAAAATATTTTAAATGTTTTAAAATAAATTTATAAGTAAAAAAGCAAAAATATTTTTCAGTTTAAAAAGATTCTCTTAGAGTGTCAGATTTAATAAAATGGACAAAATAAAAGATGTCATACTGATTTTATCACCCTTTCCTAACCTGCTCATTTTTTGGGAGGGGGAAAGGTGCAAGGAATGAGAAGAAGTGGACCAGCAGAGTGTGGATGGATTTAGTTACAGGGGTGATGGGTGGACCATTGGAAGATCTGAAAGTTAAGGACAAATCATCAGGGAGAACATTGATCTATGTCAAGGGTCTTCAAACATGGCCCTTTTATGACTTGTGGACTTCAACTCCCAGAATTCCTCAGCCAGCGTGCTTGTGGTCACTAAGAGATGAAAATAACGATGGCACACAATTAACCAATCAATCAATACTAGGTAGATCTCAACTAGCGGGGAAGAGTGAAGCTATTATTTTATTGTATAAAATAGAATATCTTTATTGTTACTGTGTAACTCACAATGAAATTAAGTGTTATCAAGCTGAATGCAATTCTTCTACCTATTCTTTACAGGTGATTAGAACAGATATGGCTCCTGATTCTCTTCAGAAACAATTCCAAATAGATGTTGTTTTTCTTTTGTTGTTTTTAAGCCTTACCGAGACATAATCTAACCAAAGCTAGGTATTTTTTAGGCTTCACTTGAGTCATTAATGCCTTTCTCACATACCCTTAGTTGCATTTCCTTCCTATTTGGGCAAAGGGTTTATTCTGCGTGTGTACATATGTACACATCTGCACAGTAAAAAAAAAGATCAAAATTGTTTCTGCATAGTTTGTTGTCTGGGTTTTAATGAGCATCTGTCACACTGCAAATTACAGGCAGGTGCTCAGTGTGTGAAATCCTAGAAGGGGCCAGGTTCCATATGGCAGGCAAAGGTGTGCACGCAACCTTCTTCCAACATCCAACCACAGCTCATCTTGAAAAGAAAAGATTAAGACAGCGTGAGCCTCTGCAGTTTCTAGTGTTTATAGATTCTGCACGAATACTAATGGCTGTCACTAAAGACTCCTTCAGCCATACCTTGCAGCATAAATATATAGAAGAGTTATTTAATAAAATATTTAATTGCTTAATGACATTGGGAAGAAGTTCTTGGGGATCGTTAAGTTCTGATTTAAGCATGCAGATTTGGAATAATTGCCATCAGAGGGAGTCAGCAAATGCTTCCCTACTTGGTGACCAAACAGAAGTAATTACTGTGAGTGAAGGAGCAGCACCAAATAGTCACTCAGCAGCTGTTGCAATTCAGCTTCCAGATCCAGCTAGGCTTCACATGAATATCCCCAGGCAAATGCAACTTTTATTATTAAAGTTTTACAGTTGAAGAGACTTAAAGTAGGGCTACCATATCTAAGCTACAAAAACCCAGAAAGGTACTAGGTGGGGCAAGAAAATCCAATTCTTTACTGCCATCTAGTGGGCATCCATAATTTTGCAATCCAAAGATAGTACTAGCCCTACATGAAGAGTGGAAATACAGCCAGAAATTCCACACACCGCTGAGCCTGACAGTTCTTTCACCATCAGTATGAATGTATGCACGTGTGGTTATCTGCATAATACAGTGAGGCCGATTTAAATTAAGTTGCTTCTTACTGCAAATGTTATCTATGTTGCTGAATTTATTTCCCTCACACATGCATAATGTGAGACATGATGTATTTTTATTCTTCGGTAAATGTTTGAAATGAAATCACCTTAGATCAAGGAGACCAGCAATAATCCAGCAAAATTATGTAGGCGTTTCATTCTCCTTGACCTCAACTTACGACCACAATTGAACCCAAAATTTCTGTTGCTAAGTGAGACATTTGTTAAGACATTTGTTTAGTCCCATTTTACGACCTTTCTTGCCACTTGATTCATAAGTGAATCAGTGCAGTTGTTAAGTTAGTGACATGGTTGTCAAGTGAATTTGGTTTCCCCCTTGACTTTGCTTGTCAGAAGACACAAAAGGTGATCACATGACCCTGGGACACTGCAATCGTCATAAGTATGAGTCAGTTGCCAAGCGTCTGAATTCTGATCACGGGATCATGGGGATGCTGCAATGGTTGTGAGTGTGAAAAATGGTCGTAAGTCATTTTTTTCCCAATGTCATTGTAATTTTGAATGGTCACTAAATGAACTGTTGTAAGCCGAGTGTTAGGAATATGGTGTTAGCCTACAATGTTGGGTTGAAAATATATTAACCATAATGCTATGTCTTTAAGAAGTTAATTGGCCAATGGGTGTGTAAGTGTTCTCATGGCCATAAGAGGAAGCTAGGAACGTAGCTTCTCTCTCTCTCTGATTTCACTGATCTCTACTGTTACTGTTTTTGCTCTGCTGTTGGTTTACTACTGTTGTAACCTGAACTGTGTATTGACCTCTGGACCGGTAAGAAGACTTTGTATTTGGATTACTCCTTGGACTGTTGCTATTGTTTATGACCTGGACTGTTTATTTTTGACTGTGCATTTTTGTTTTTACACCACCTTAAAAGTAAACTACTTTTTGTTTTTAGAACTCAGTGTATTCCTGTGTGTGATTTTTACTACTCTCAGTACCATTCCTTGTCTGTGCAACTCTTTGGTAGCACAAGGAGACCTCTGCACAACAAATTCCTTAACACCGAGGACCACCTGTACTTTTCAAAATGAACGATAGAGTACAAAAGGAAGTGTAGCGATAAGTGCATAGCCAAATTGAAAGTAAGCATGGTTTGTGGGAAGCAAAGAAGGGAAAGGAGTTGGTGTAAACAATTTTAGTTGCTGCTTTTCCTTTTTCTTTTTCAACGCTTTTATTGTCTCTCATTTTTATTCTTTTTCTGCACCTGAAGGTGCAGAATAACACTGCTAGTCTTCATGTGCCTTTATTATGTGTACATAATATACTTACAATTCAATAGGTAGGCCACAACCTACTTCTTGATAAGCTAGAAAAATATGAGATAGACAGCATCACCACCAGATGGATTTGTAACTTGCTGATAAACTGTACTCATTGAGTAGTCCTTAATGGTACTGCATCTACATGGAGGGAAGTAAGCAGCAGGTACCACAAGGTTTCATCTTAGGCCCAGTACTCCTCAATATCTTCATAAATGACTTAGATGAAGGAATAGAAGGGGAACTCATCAAATTTGCAGATGACACTAAGCTGGCAGGAATAGCCAACACCCCAGAAGACAAGCACATGATTCAAAGAGATCTTGACAGACTTGAACAATGGGCCCTATCCAACAAAATGAAATTTAATGTGGAGAAAAGCAAGGTTTTACACTTAGGCAGGAAAAACCAAAAGTACGAGTACAGATTGGGTGAGACCTGGCTCAAAGACAGTAACTGTGAGAGGGACCTTGAAGGCGGACTTCCGGGTGGCAAGGCGTCGCTGCAGGCAGCCATTCTGGCTGTCAGCCCCGCCGGCTCCGTAGAGCCGCCGTAAACAGCGCCGATTAGCTGTTTTGGCGGCTCGGAAGCCCCCTCCTCGGGAGAAGAGGAGGGGGTGAGCGCCCAGGTAGGGGTAGAGCTCTCTGGGGTCGCCAGAGCTAATAGTTTTGGCGGCTGAAGGATTGAGCCCCCCCGAAGCCTGGGTATGCTCCGGACTGCGGGGCGCCTCTGCTCCGGGCTTTTTGGAGCAGAGCAGGGTGTCAGCAACCATCCCTGCCAGCAAGAGAGAACATTTGAGAACCGGGATGCAAGCAGAGCGACACAGGAGATCTAGGTGAAAGGGAATTTATGATCTTTAACTCAATGGACTTTGAGGAGTTTGAAAAAAGAGAGGGACCTTGAAGGCCTAGTGCACGGTTGCTTAAATATGAGCCAGCAGTGTGAGGTAGCAGCCAAAAAAGCTAATATAATCCTTGGTTATATAAACAGAGGCATAGAATCAAGATCACATGAAGTACTGCTTTATAAAGCCTTAGTAAGACCACACCTGGAATACTGCATCCAGTTTTGGTCACCACATTACAAAAAAAAAAGTTGAGAGTAACTAAGATGATTAAAAGCCTGGAGACTAAAACATATGAAGAACAGTTCCAGGATTTGGGTTTGGCTAGTCTAGAGAAAAGAAGGACGAGGGGAGACATGATAGCAGTATTCCAGTATTTGAAAGGCTGCCACAAAGAGGAGGGGGTCAACTTATTTTCCAAAGCGCCAAAGGAAATGACAAAAAACAATGGATGGAAACTAATCAAGGAGAGAATCAACCTGGAATTAAGGAGAAACTTCCTAAGAGAGAGGACAATTAAACAGTGGAACAGCTTGCTGTCAAAAGTTGTAGGTGCTTCATCACTGGAGGTTTTTAAGAAGAGACTGGATAGTCACTTGTCTTAAATGGGGTCTCCTGCTTGAGCAGGGGATTGGACTAAAAGACCTCCAAGGTCCCTTCCACCTCAATTCTGACTGACTGAGATAAATAACCTAAACTCCAGAAAATCAAAATATAAGCCAACTAACAGGATTGAAAATCAGGAATACTGAACATTCATATATGAAAGTCATTATTTAGATAAAGAAAGCCTAGAATTCTGACCATCCCATAAAAATGTCCTCAACATATTGCCAATCACCTAAAACATATATGTTTGTTTATAAAACAAATAACAGTCTTGAAGTAATATTCATTTTAACATTTATTGTTTCCCATAATTCAGAGATTTTAATATCTATTTCTATCATTATTAATCTGAGACAATTTGCAATATGTACTTCTGTCAAAAAAACCAACAACCCTTGATGCCAAATATTTACTACTATAATTATTCCAAGATAAAGGGATTCAAACAATACAGATACTTATCAGAACCTGTTCCAATTAATTGAATGCTCTGATAATTTAGCAAAATGTGCTACATACATACATTTTATTAAAGAACACAGATAATTATGAATAAACATATTGCACATACAGCAATAATTTGTGTTCAACGTCAGTCCCTTAAGGTGCAACATATTCTTGAATTGTCTAATGAAAAGAACACATTGGTTACAAATCAAAAT
Source organism: Vipera ursinii (assembly GCF_947247035.1). Taxonomy (NCBI): domain Eukaryota; kingdom Metazoa; phylum Chordata; class Lepidosauria; order Squamata; family Viperidae; genus Vipera; species Vipera ursinii. The sequence goes on from NC_139512.1 coordinate 198,016,230, forward strand.
AAATGCAGCAGAAGAAAATGAGCATCCATGGCAAGTTTCCTATAACATCTGGATTGGTGAAGAAATAATTCCATTTCTGATCATTCTGACTAATGGACTAGAATATCACATATTTATCTTGTTGTCATCCAGTGTTACAACTTCACTAAATCCAATGTATATGTTATATATCAAGTACACCCAGTAATAATATACTATTATCCAGGTTTGTGGGTTTTTTTTAATTAAACCAGATTGTGTAATGAACTTTTGATGTTAGTGTAGGGTGTGTTAAAAATATGTTATATACATTTAACAAAGATTTAACTTACACATTCTATAGCAGACATGTCAAACACAAGGCCCGGGGGCCGGATCCGGTCCGTGAAGTGGTTTCATGTGGCCCGCGAAGCCATCCTGGAAACAGTCAGGGAACGGCCCCCACTGCCTTAGCCCTGGCCCAGAGACCCTCCTTCTGCCAGAGACCCTCAGATCTGTCCCACTCCTGCCCAGGCCCCCACAGGCGCCCTTGATGCGAACAATGTAGAGCTGGCCATGCCTACCCAGTAGGCCATACGCACTCTAGCCACGCCCACCCAGTAGGCCACACCCACTCTGGCCACACCCACCCAGCCCCCTGAGGGCAACCGCAATGCTGATGCGGCCCTCAATGAAATTGAGTTTGACACTCCTGTTCTATAGAATCTTTTTCCACTTGCAAAATTAAAAGGAAGGAAAAACTTTGTACATAAAAGTGCCAGTATGAACCTTAAAATATTATTAGAGCAAGAAAGTAAATAAATACTTTATACCAATATAGAGGGAAGATATCTGGACTTAGGATCTTACCTAATATCACTGGTTTAAAGTGTCAATTATTTCTTACAGAAGCAGTAGCACAGCTAAATAAATATTCTTATTTTGAGTTTTATCTCATTTAATGAAAAAAACATTTAAATACCATGCATCCAAAACTATTAATTGGCATTATAAAGTCAGGTAAAAAATGAAAAAGTGCTGATTCATCAAATTTGAACCATTGTATAATTTGCACCAAAAATCCTTAATTGTATAAGTAGAGTTATTTTCAGTTTAGAATTCATTCTGGTTTATTACTAGGAATATTTTTTATACCATTTAGGAGGTATTTCGCATCACTGTGGAATGATGATCATGCTGCATTTTATTTATTATTATTTATTATTTATTTATTAATTTAATTTATATACCGCCCTTCTCCCGGAGGACTCAGGGCGGTGAACAAGGCAATACATAAAAACTAGATACAAAAATTAAAAATTATTAAAACGTGATTAAACAATGCCCATAAATTAATACAAATTAAAATTGAAGTTCATTTATAAAAATCCCACCCCGTCCCATCAGGCCAGGCCAGCTTGTTTAAAGAGATGGGTTTTAAGATCGCGCCGGAAGGAGCAGAGATCGGGCGCCATCCGGAGCTCGACCGGAAGATGGTTCCATAAATCCGGTGCACCCACAGAGAACGCCCTCCCCCTGGGGGCCACCAGTCGACATTCTTTGATTTTAGAAAACAAAAGCATTATTTTAATTATTTGTTCTGTTTGGTTTTTTTATAAATATTTTATTAATTTTCTAGTTTTACAGTCAAGTATTTAATAGACAACATGCTGTCTGGGTCCATTAGTAATTCAGTGGTATATATTAACTTCTTCAATCTAGATCCGATATTACATCATCAAATGTTTCCTCTCCTTTTCCGGTAGTACCTATTTTCCCACACTAGGCAAAGACAATTCTTATTGTTATTAATAAATTATGTTATGTTTTTATAATGCCCTACTCAACTGACATCTGGCAGTTTAAAATGTAATCTGAATGAAGCTGTGCATAATCTTATTTTCTAATGTTTTCTATTATACATGTTCCTTCTTTTTCCACAAGTCATAAGCAATAAACCATGTTTTAAAAGCATCCTGTAGAGAGTTGCTGAGTTGGAAAAAAAAATATCTCTAGATCAACAAATGCTCAAACTCTTATTTCATCTACTTTATAAGATGTGAATCTTTTAAAACAGTGTAATTAAATACCATTTTGAAACAAATAGGTACCATGTTTTCCCAAAAATACGATCTGGTCTTGTATTTTTTTTGCCTCCAAAAGAGGCACTAGAACTTATTTTCAGGGGATGTCTTACCTTAGGACCGAAGCAGCCAGGCCTCCAACACCCCAAAACCTGTTGCACCCCTACTTGACTTCTTCAGCGGTCACTTGCCGCCACTTGCAGCTGGACGCCATATGGCAGGAAACCATATGATGCTTTGGGCCATTGCCACTGCTTGTGCAAGTAGGCCACATAGTGATTCATGCTGATGCCGGGAGGAGGCCACACAGTGCTTTGAGTTGTTGCTGCCACTCACAACAGGAAGCTGCACTGTGCTTCAGGCCTTTGCTGCTGGTCATAGCAGAAGGCCATGCGGTGCTTAGGCCTGAAGTGCATGCGCTGTCCTGCCAAGAGCAACGGCAATAGCCCAAAGTGCCATGCAGCTTCCTGCTGCAAGTGGTGGCACTGAGGTAATGAGCCACACAGCGTGACAAGTGTCAGGGCATAGGAGGCCTGGATGCAGTGGTCCTTCGGGTAAAGTAAGTGGGTGCTGGGCACATGGAACAGCTCCACCTCCCCCCCAGCCCACCCTAGCTTTTTAGGTGTGCACCTTGCCTCAAAACTAGGGCTTATTTGGGGAATAGGGCTTATATTATGCCCACTCCCAAAAATCAAGCTAGGTCTTACTTTTGGGAAAATATGGTATTTGTCTTTAAAACCATTGATAATATAACAGAACCTTGTTCAGAAATTGTAATGCAGCCTGTATCACGATTATCTATCTGATCAAATAAAGATCAAAAATTAAAATAATAATGCAGTTAAAATTTAAAGGATACATGTGATTTAGGAATTCCCCTATTCTGTAAATGAGACACATTGGAGACTCAACAGTTAATAATCATCAGTAAAATTAACGACCAATGAAAATCTGAAAGGATTTTTTTGTACAGGAAAGAGGAATATAGCTACACTCTATCTATAAATAAAATAAACAAATTTAAAAGTGATTGCTGTTGTTTTACCTTCAACTGCCTATACATGATCTATGTGATTAGGCTTCACTGACAGCAGTTATAGCAATTTCATTTATGTAGAAGAATAACAATGCTTAATTACTTAAAGCTTATTATTAAAAAGTGTTGGTGAGCAGACAATATGCCATGACTTCATTTTTTGCAAAGAAAAATGATATTATAATGGCTGCTTTTTTAATATTTTTAAATACTTTAATAAATTTTCCACAAAATAGGATTTTTGCTATGTCATCTTTATAATTGTCCATTGCAATTTGCTTAAATATTCAACCTGGCATATTATAAGTGGCATTAATTTGCAAACTTTATAGATATAGATGATGAAATTGTACATGAGGTATACACATTCAACCATGGTTCATATAACTATTTCAGTTTGGAAATAAAATGACACATATTGAACACCAAGATACATCAAATGGAATATACATTTAACAGAAATACAGAGCCCGGGTTTTTTTTTTGTTCAGATTTAATTCAGTCCATATTGTATACTCTGATGAAGTCACTACATGCCTCAAACAGTTTAGGTTTTGGTCTCCTGCCAGCACAGGCCTAACTTTTTAGCAGACGTTATGGCAAAATAAAACTTTCTTGAAAACTTTATTGATTGATGAACTATTTTGGAATCAGTCCAGCTGCACAGATTTCACTCTATTCCAGTGAAAGACTGCCAAATCAACAAACTTTTTCTGAGACATACCTTTGAATGGTGGTTGCACTTATACATATATATTCTTTGTTTAGCTAACAACAGGTGGACTTTCCAAAGAATATAAGAGAGAGAGAGAGAGACATGAACTCTTAGAAACAGACCAATACATGCTTTAGAGACATCATGGCTGAACTTCAAAGGCATGCATAATTTGGACATAAGTAAAAGAATATTCATCACTAAAAATCAAATGTTTGCTACTTTGCAAATTTTCTTTGCATGCATTCCACAAACCTAAGGCTTTTTCTCTGTATATAAACAATTCAACAGGCCATAGCCATACTGGCATTTGTACAATTTTTAATAAAAAAAATAGCGGCCACATTGAACAAGTTCTCTAAGTGGACAAAAAAAACCCCACTTCTCTCTCAAAGTTAATTTTTTACCAAGCAGAAGTAAGAAAGCTGTGGCATTTTAAAATTATTTTGGTTTGTTTATGAAGCAAATGCCTTTCTTTAATAAGGTGGAATTAATATTTGTCTGCATCGAGTGTAATGAAAATCTGTTGTTTTTCAGTCATGGCTATAGAATTGTAAAATATACTGCTGGTAAAGTATCCACAATTAAAATTATTGCAGATTCTTTACCAGCATTTTTTGTTTCTGATAAGTAAGAGAATAACTGGCTTAAGAGGCAGGAGCTTCATACTATATCATGTATAGGAGTTTCCAAAACTGGATGTCTGCCTTTTGAGAATGAACCCATCTCTTCACCTTTGAAAAGAAAGTTTGGATAATCCTTAGGCTGACCTTTTTTTGGTCTATATAATTCCAGACTTAGTTTAAAAAGTGGGGCATTAATTATACTTGAAGAACTCCCAATAGGTACAATTTTATACCTACCCTAAAGTCAGAAGACATGATGAAAAGTCATTAATTTTATAACATATTGATAGATTTAACCATTGTTCCAACTGGGAAACCATGGCCATTCTAGACCAAGCCAAGTCCATACTAGAGAATTCCTGGAATCCTGAACACTTGGACAAACCAACCATCAATAGACATATAAACAACATCTACCTATTGTGTAAAAGAGACAATCAACAAGCCAGAAAGGGAACAAAAAAATCAAAACACCTCACTACTAACAATCAACATCCAGATGAGCATAGATTAACACCAAGATTAAAACCAAGAAGTAAACAATACCCCAACTAAGGAACTGCCAAGCAAGCTAACAGTAAACAGTCCAACCAAAAAACCTCCAAGATCACTCCCACCAACACTGACATGGCAATCCATTAAAATATAAATTGAGAGCAAACCCCCTCCCTACTAACACTGATGATATTACCTTGTTTGGGAAATGAGACATCTGCAACAAAACAACCAAGCGCAGAGAGCACCAAGAACCCATCAATATTTTATTATAATCTCATAAAATAAATACACAAGTGGAATATATTTAAATTCCCCCAAATATTGATGTATTTCATGAAACATGAAACAATCCTTGAAAAGTGGTAAGTATCTTGCTCTGGTATAATTTTGAGTTACCTAGTGTAGCCAAGAACCCAAGTTAAATTTCTCATTGGATAAGAGAAATATTTCAGGGCACCAAAGTAAAGGGGTGGGTGGGCTTGAAAGCTCTGCCTAGTCTATAAGGTCTAGCAAAGGTCTAAACATTTAACTGAGTTTGACTCTAGCTAATTTAGTATCATATTAGTATCATAGAACAATTAACCAGTGGAACAACCTGCCTCCAGAAGCTGTGAATGCTCCAACACTGGAAGTTTTTAAGAAGAGACTGGACAGCCACTTGTCTGAAATGGTATAGGGTTTCCTGCCTGAGCAGGGGGTTGGACTAGATGACCTCCAAGGTCCCTTCCAACTTTACTGTTATGATTATATCTAGAATTATTCCACATGGCATGGGAGGAAGATTTCTTTTTAATCATTTCAGGAAGACATACATGTTTCATAGCTTCCACTCATCCCCAGCCTACCACAAAAGAGCCTGTACTCATACTGTATTTACCCGTTCCATTTTTAAAGTCGTATTTTTCACATTTTACCAATGCAAACCATGTCATTTGGATTATCCAGTTGACCTCCTGAGATACTTTTTTAGACCATTTTCTTTGCCAGATGGGAGAAATAGGGCCCTCCTGTTATACCAAAGACACATTTCTTCTGCCAACCTGTCAAAACTGGCAGCAGATTTCTAGACCCCTAGGTCTTAGAAAGATAACGAGGGAAATTGGTCTTTCAGTTACCAGTTCTTCTAGGCTAGGTTAGCATGGTAATGTTATAAATTAGGATTCTGTTATTAGTATCAAAAATGTTGCACTGGTCTTCTCGAAGAGGTTGGAAATGAGAGCAGCAGGTTTCAAATCGACACTGTTGTCTCACTGACTGCAGAAAAATATTTAGTGCTTCTAGTTTAGCCTTCCAAAGTTTTCTCAACATATTCAGTACCCAATACCCATTACAATTATCACATCATCAGTTGCTGGATTGTCACTCATATTTTCCATGAATTTTGGCATACCTGAGTGGAACTGCAGATTCAAAGGAGCAATGTGCTTTTCTTCAAATGCCAAATGGGACAGCCAGCACTTTGAACTATGAAGTGATTCAAAATTTGCAGAAAGCATTTGACATCAGACTGGGAGACTAAAACTGGTAAATATGCAGCAATGGCAAAATAAATAGTAGATATCCAGAATAGAAGTTTAATCAAATTTATGGGGAAAAAACTCTGTGTCCTTATATACTACATATTACAAAGTAGAACAAATTTAGACATTTGTGAAATATTTTTAGGAAATAAATTATGAAACCCATAAAATAATAACAGGATTTGAACAGCTGTTAGTAATAACCTTCAATGTTCAAGATGTAGTATAAATATCTAAGAAGTTGTAAGTGGTTGGAGAAAAAGATGAGTGTAGTTATCTCAGCAGTCTATTCTTCTGTGACACCTGGCCAATGATTTTTCAAACCCATGTTCACATTTTTCTGTGTGTAATCAAGATGTGGCAAATGAGGAAGATAATCCTTCAGAGAAAGAAAAAAACCCACATATCTTTGATTTTCTTGCATGAGCACAGTAATGTAACCCTGCGTGAAGTAGTCCTCGATTTACGACCACAATTGAGCCCAAAATTTCCACTGCTAAGCAAGACAGTTGTTAAGTGAGTTTTGCTCCATTTTATGACCTTTCTTGCCACAGTTGTTAACTGAATCACTGTAGTTGTTCTGTTAGTATTTATTTATTTATTTATTTATTTATTTATTTATTTATTTATTTATTTATTTATTTAAATTTTTATACCGCCCTTCTCCCGAAGGACTCAGGGCGGTATACAGGGCAATAAATACAAAAACAGGATACAAAAGTTAAAAGCGATTAAATAAATGCCCAAGGTTAAAACAATAATTAAGATGTATTTAAAACCCCAACCCTAACCATCAGACCAGGTCAGACTGCTCAAATAGGTACGTTTTTAGATCGCGCCGGAAGGAGCAAAGGTCGGGGGCCATCCGGAGCTGAACCGGCAAGCGGTTCCATAGGTCTCACGCGCCCACAGAGAACGCCCTCCCCCTGGGGGTCACCAATCGACATTCTTTGATCGGAGGCACCCTGAGGAGGCCCTCTCTGTGGGAGCGCACTGGACGGAGGGAAGTTGACGCCGGCCGCAGGTGTTGCCGTAGGTAATCCGTAGGTAGCACTTTTGTTAAACGAATCAGGCTTCTCTTTTCACTTTCTTTATCAGAAGGTCCCAAAACGTGGTCACATGACCCCAGGACACTGCGACAAGCATCTGAATTTTGATCATGTGACCATGGGGATGCTGTCATGGTCATTAGGGTGAGAAACGGTCATAATTCACTTTATTCAGGGCTGTTGTAACTTCAGTCACTAAACAAATGGTTGCAAATGGATTCTTGCTTCTTTACTGGCTTTTATGGCCTGGCCTCTTGAAGGATGAAATGGCAGTGCCGTGGCAATCTTTGTCTTATGGTGCCATTGCATATACTTGTTTTAAAATTCGGGCTCCGATGTTGCTAGCTTGGTTTTGCTTTGCTGCCCGCACACTCCTCATTTCCTGGTGTAGGCCCATGAAGGGACTGATGCTTCTGCTCAGACCCCTGGCACTTTGTGATTATGTCATTGTGTATTTGGCACCTTGCACAATCCAAAGTTAAGCTCTGCCTGTACAAACATAATGTTATACATCTTGTTCTTCCCAGCAGGTGCTTCTGAAGCATTCTGTTATCAGTAGTTACCTGTACTCAGAAATAGGTCCCACTGAATTCAGGAGGACTTACGGTACTGAAGGTAAGCAAGATAACAGCCCATGGAATGAATGGGATCCATGTGTTTGTTCCAATATTTGGATCTAGTACAGAGACAATGAAGCATTTCTGTGCTTCATACACCAGCAGGACAAATAAATTAGAGATGTCAGATTGTTTAACACTGGCTAGATCATCCTGCTAACATTCAAAAGACAGAGTGCTATTAACAATAAAACAAAATAGCTCTTTTGTCCACAAATTCTTTTAATTTTTACTCCTTTTCTGAGGCGGGGGCAGGGATTTTAGCTTTACTTATAGCTAGTAAGTTATAACTAGAATTAAATATTATGTGTCAATGATTCTTTGATAGGCCGTAATTGTATTGTACTGAAATAGCTTGCTATGATTTTAAATATATATTTACAGCAGAAAAGCTTGTTAAAATACCTCTCTGGCAAGGTTCTCTCCTTCCAACATATGCCTCAGCTTCCAAAGGTAATGAACTCTTTCATAATAAACGCCAAGGCATAATGTGAGCAATTCTCAGCTTCCAGGAACCATCCCAGAATGAGTCAGCTGGCTATTCTGTGTCAGAGGGTGGCTTTTTCTTTAATATTTGATGAAAAGATTCACATTCCCTGACAGTGAACATATTTAACCCAAAGGACCTAGAACCCAGGGTATTTTTTTCTTGCAAAGTAGCCATTGAGCTGTGCATTGGAACACCACTACAATCCCCTGTGCATACTCATGCTCTTTGATACTCTCTCTAAGTGGATTCAACCACATGCTGTCCAGATGGAAACCTGGCTAAATCATTACATTATATTGAAATAACCCAGTGCCACCTGTTTCGCTCGGAGTTCCTGCCAACATTTTCCCATAAAACATTTATTTTGCTAATATTTTAGTTGGTCACCACAGAAGGACATTTGAAGTTAAAGATTTACCATGTGTGTGCAGCAATGGCTACCATAGCTTATGTTTAACTATCAGTGATATTTATTGGTGTTCTGCAGAAATTTAATCTTAATAATAAGGAGTTTTTTCCACTCCACTGGAACTTCAAATAAGAAATAGGCTAGCTATATAAAGACCTCAGTGCAGTAATAAACGATGGAGTTAAACAGGCAGGAGCAGTAGGGTTTTGAAGGCAGGTGTACACAAGTATAAGTCCTGAGAGATTCCTGTTGCTCCAAAGTTTAAATGCAGTCCTAAGACTTCCACCCTGCAAAAAGGAAAAAAAAAACAACCATTAAATATCTTGGGAATAATACTAATCACATTCATTGTGATTGACTCATTTGGTTTAATTTGCATTTTTATTTAAAATAACTCAAGGATAACTTTTATCTTGGCCCTGTTAATTTATTTATACTGGCTATACATGCTGATAGGAGTACAATTCCTAGCATAAAAGAGCCTTGGTGGAGCAGTGGGCTAATGCCTCCTTAAGTAACACCAGCTGCTTGCAATTATTGCAGGTTCGCATCCCACCAGGCTCAAGGTTGACTCAGCCTTCCATCCTTCCGAGGTAGGTAAAATGAGGACCCAGATTGTTGGGGGCAATAAGCTGACTTTGTAATAATGCCGCTTGGGGGGGGGCGAAAGCCCTAATAATAAGCAGGCATATACATAGAATGAAGGCTATTGCTAAGCACATTTGATTTGTGCTTAGATTGTAAGCCACCCTGAGTCTTCGGAGAAGGGCGGGATATAAATGGGATTAAAATAAATAAAATAAATAAATAAATATCATTCAAATACAGAATGGTGTCCTGGCTTGGGGAAAAACAATGTGTGTCTTTGATCTGTGATACAATCTCTAGGGAGAAAGCTAGATCTTTGCTTAGGAAAATAGGCATTCCCCTATTCCTACCACCAAATACAGAAGGGCTATAGTTCAAAATAATTTTAATTTTTAATTTTAATCCCATTTATATCCCACCCTTCTCTGAAGACTCAGGGCGGCTTACAACCTAAAGCACAAATCAATGTGCTTAGCAATAGCCTTCATTCTATGTATATGCCTGCTTATTAGGGCTTTCAGGGGCCCCCAAGCGGCATTATTACAAAGTCAGCATATTGCCCCCAACAATCTGGGTCCTCATTTTACCTACCTCGGAAGGATGGAAGGCTGAGTCAACCTTGAGCCTGGTGGGACGCGAACCTGCACTAATTGCAGGCAGCTGGTGTTACTTAAGGAGGCATTAGCCCACTGCTCCACCAAGGAGTGGTGGAGAAAGTAGCACACATTATTTCCAAAGGATTCAAGTTCTGAAAGATTGATAACGATATCAAGCTAATACCTTCCTATTAGAGGAAAATCTAGAAACTCACATTCTCTAGTTTTTCAACCACCATCCTTAATTATGCTTCTAGGACTAGTGGAGGTTGCAAATCTTCTGGATGGCATCGAGTTGTTTAATCCCGCTGTGAGACTGTAACTCAGTAGTTTAATCTCACTAATTATAATAAGTCTCAGGGAGGGCTGTAACTGAGTCTGAATTCCTCTGTGTGTGCAAATCATGTGCTTTGCATGGAAGGCTCTGAATATAGAATATTGTCCCTGTGTCTCACATCAATGGTGGGCCATCTGCAAAGGCAATTTCTTTGGCAGGTTCTCAACTATGCCAACCTTTGGCACGTATCTTGGAGGTACTCCCAAATTCATAGGTTGCAATACATTTGTTGTTGTTAGCTGTGAAGTCATGTCCGACCCATTGGGACCCTATGGACAACATTCCTCCAGGCCTTCCTGTCCTCTACTATCTTCTGGAGTCCATTTAAGCTCACGCCTACTGCTTCAGTGACTCCATCCAGCCACCACATTGTCTGTTGTCCCGTTCTTCTCTTGCCCTCAATCTTTCCCAGCATTAGGCTCTTCTCCAGTGAGTCCTTCCTTCTCATTAGGTGGCCAAAGTATTTGAGTTTCAACTTCAGGATCTGGCCTTCTAAAGAGTAGTCAGGGTTGATCTCCTCTAGGACTGACTGGTTTGATCACCTTGCAGTCCACGGGACTCGCAGGAGTCTTCTCCAGCACCATAGTTCAAAGGCTTCAACTCTTTGGTGCTCAGCCTTTCTTATGGTCCAACTTTCACAGCCATACGTTGCAACTGGGAAGACCATAGCCTTAACTATACACACTTTTGTTGACAGGGTGATGTCTCTGCTTTTTAGTGTGCTGTCTAGATTTGCCATGGCTTTCCTCCTGAGGAGCAAGCGTCTTTTAATTTCTTGGCTACAGTCCTCATCTGCAGTGATCTTGGAGCCCAGGAAAATAAAATCTGTCACTACCTCCATTTCTTCCCCATCTATTTGCCAGGAATTGAGAGGGCCGGTTGCCATGATCTTGGTTTTCTTAATGTTAAGTTTCAACCCAATGTTTGCACTCTCCTTCTTCACCTGCAACAAGAGGCTCTTTAGTTCCTCTTCACTTTCTGCCATTAGAGTGGTATCACCTGCATATCTTAGGTTGTTGATATTTCTCCTAGCAATCTTAATTCCAATGTTTGATTCATGTAGCCCTGCCTTTCTCATGATGTGCTCTGCATATAAGTTAAATAGGCAGGGTGACAGTATACAGCCTTGCCAGACTCCTTTCCCAATTTTGAACCAATCAGTGGTTCCGTGTCCAGTTCTCACTGTTGCTTCTTGGCCCACATATAGGTTTCTCAAGAGACAAATAAGATGGTCTGGTACGCCCATCTCTTTAAAAACTTGCCACAGTTTGTTATGATCCACACAATCAAAGGCTTTAGCATAGTCAATGAAGCAGAAGTAGATGTTTTTCTGGAACTCCCTAGCTTTCTCCATGATTCAGCGTATGTTGGCAATTTGATCTCGAGTTCCTCTGCCTCTTCGGAATCCTGTCTGTGCTTCTGGTAGTTCTCGATCCACATACTGATGGAGTCTAGCTTGTATGATTTTAAGCATAACTTTACTAGCATGTGAAATGAGTGCAATGGTGCGATAGTTTGAACATTCTTTGGCACTGCCTTTCTTTGGAATTGGAATGTAAACTGATCTTTTCCAATCCTGTGGCCACTGTTGAGTTTTCCAAATTTGCTGGCAAATTGAGTGTAGCACTTTTATTGCATCGTCTTTTAAGATTTTGAATAGCTCAGCTGGAATACTGTCACCTCCACTAGCTTTGTTGTTACTCAGCTTTTCTAAGGCGCACTTCACTTCACACTGTAGGATGTCTGGCTCATGGTCAGTGACCACCTCATCGTGGTTATCAGGGACATTAAGCTCATTCTTGTATAGTTCTTCTATGTAATTTTGCCACCTCTTCTTAATCTCTTCTGCCTCTGTTAGGTCCCTGCCGTTTTGGTCCTTTATCATGCCCATTTTTGCATGAAACGTTCCCTTCATCTCTCCAATTTTCTTAAGATCTCTGGTCCTCCCTATTCTATTGTTTTCTTCTATTTCTTTGCACTGTTCATTTAAGAAGGCATTCTTATCTCTTCTAGCTATTCTCTGGAATTCTGCAGTCAATTGGGTGTATCTTTCTTTTTCTTCCTTGCCTTTCACTTCCCTCCTTTCCTCAGCTATTTGCAAAGCTTCCTCAGACAGCCATTTTGCTTTCTTGCATTTCTTTTTCTTTGGGATGGTTTTAGTTGCTACCTCTTGTACAATGTTGCAAACCTCTGTCCATAGTTCTTCAGGCACTCTGTCTATCAGATCTAATTCCTTAAATCTGTTTGTCACCTCTACTGTATATTCATCAGGGATATAATTTAATTCATACCTGAGTGGCCTAGTGCTTTTCCCTACTTTCTTCAGTTTAAGCCTAAACTTTGCAACGAGAAGCTCATGGTCTGAGCCACAGTCAGCTCCTGGTCTTGTTTTTACTGACTGTATAAAGCTTCTCCATCTTTGGCTGCAGAGCACATAGTCAATCTGATTTCTGTGTTGACCGTCAGGTCATGTCCATGTATAATAATAATAATAATAATAATAATAATAATAATAATAATAATAATAATAATAATTATTATTATTATTATTATTATTATTATTATTATTATTATTATTATTATTATTATTATTATTATTATTATTATTATTATTATTATTATTCTCCCGAAGGACTCAGGGCGGTGAACAGGGCAAACATATAAAAATACAAAAATACAAAAGGTAAGAAAGAATTAAACGAAATGCCCAAGTTATAACAATAGGTTAAAATACATTTTGTTCGAACAAATAAGTCTTCAGATCGTGTCGGAAGGAGCGAAGGTCAGGCGCCATCCGGAGCTCAACCCGCAAACGTCTCTTGGGTTGTTGGAAAAGAGTGTTTGCTATGACCATCGTATTCTCTTGACAAAATTCTATCAGCCTGTGCCCTGCTTCATTTTGTACTCCAAGGCCAAACTTGCCTGTTATTCTGATTATCTTTTGGCTTCCTCCTTCCCATGATGATAAGGACATCATTTTTTGGTGTTAGTTCTAGAAGGTGCTTTAGGGCTTCATAGAACCGGTCAATTACATCCTCTTCAGCACCAGTGGTTGGGGCATAGACTTGGACTACTGTGATATTAAATGGTTTGCCTTGGATTCGAACTGAGATCATTCTGTCATTTTGGGGATTGTATCCCAGTATTGCTTTTCCTACTCTTTTATTGACTATGAAGGCTACTCCATTCCTTCTGAGGCATTCTTGTCTGCAGTAGTATACCTGATGGTCATCTGAATTAAATTCACCCATTCCTGTCCATTTTAGTTTGCTGATTCCTAAGATGTCGATGTTCAGTCTTGTCATCTCTTGTTTGACCATGTCCAGCTTTCCTTGATTCATGGATCTTACATTCCAGGTTCCTATGGAGAATAAATCTTTAAAGCATCGGACTTTCCTTTCACCACCAGATACATCCACAGCTGAGCGTCCTTTCGGCTTTGGCCCAGTTGCTTCATTCTTTCTGGTGCTACTAGTACTAGCCCTCTGCTCTTCCCTAGTAGCATATTGGACACCTTCCGACCTGAGGGGCTCATCTTCGAGCATCATATCATTTTGCCTTTTGGTACTGTCCATAGGGTTTTCATGGCAAAGATACTGGAGTGGGTTGCCATTTCCTTCTCCAGTGGATCACGTTTTGTCAGAACTCTCTGCTATGACCTGTCTGTCTTGGGTGGCCCTGCATGGCATAGCTCATGGTTTCATTGAATTACGCAAGCCCCTTCACCACGACAAGGCAGTAATCCATGAATGGGTGCAATACATAACCTCCTTCAAAGAAAGGTAACGATTCTGCCCTGCATGGAAAATGACTAAAAGTTCCAGAGACAATACCAAATTAAGGAATAAAGTCAAAACAGATGTTCATGCAGAGATGCAACTGGAAGCCTGCTACGTACATTTATACTATGAAATTACTAGTACTTTAATTATTCGATTTTTTATTGCTCACAGGATGTTAATGTTTATCAAGCTCCAGCTTGGAAGTTGCTGTATCATAAAGTCACTTTTGATTCAAGCTCAATTCCTTGTGATTTAATAAACATATCCATGCAGTTTTCCTGGCAACAGTATGTAAATAGTTTGGCATCTTTCTTCTGGATATTTTTTTGTGAACTTCCCAGTCAATCCCTGATATTATTCCATTCAAGTGCACACCAGGTTTGATTTTGCTTGGCTTTCAAGCCTAGGCAATGTCAGCTAGATAGAGTCCACCTGCTGAGGCTCTACATACTTTAGCAATATTTTCCCCATTTCTGACTCCATAGTTTTACCAGCTACTACTGGATAACAATAGTGTTTCAAGAAATCAGAATGTTCATAATGGAATGTCTGTATTACAGTACAGTTCTCATTTTTAAAAACTTGTTAAAAAAGAATCCTGGTTTCTATTCACTTAAAGTCATCTTGGAACTCACAGTCATTACAGTAACCAATTAAGGAGGATCACAACAACAATAAAGCACCTATTTGACTGTTTCAATTCCTGGGCCAATATCAGTCCCAAGACAGATAATTATATAATTAAGCTATCTATTTCTCTGCATATGTACTATACACAAAGGGAACTGACACACAATGAATTCTGCTGTGCTTTTGTTCTATGCAGTGAAATACGGAGTAATCATCTCTCTTTTTTTAAGTACTTGACCTTTAAATTGACATTCCCTTCCCCCAACAGATTAAAATGACTCCTCAAAGGAATATTGAATGTCCTGCTCCTAATTCAGTGAGAGAATTGCCCATTAGTCACTTTTAGAATTTTGTATCCTTAAGTGACTGAGTATAACAAAAGAGACCAGCTCTTGGTTATTGAACTTCTGTGAATGCTATTGCTTTTCATTTCTTCTTCTTGAGCACACGTTCAGACTGGGACTTCATGAATTGTGCTGCCATTCACACTATTGCATTCACTATCAATTGAATATCAGTTTCATCTGAACCACTGCAACTTTTCACCATTGCATAAGAAGAGGGGTAAAATCTGTGCTAGATCAGACTAAATACCCATTTAGGGCAGCATCCTGCACTTTTAGCCAATAGAATGCCACTAAACAAGACAAGGGCATCACCCCATCCTTCTGCTCATATTCCTCACCCAGTGAGAGGCAATCTGCTATCCCAATATAAGAATGATTTATTACCCACCATGACTAAGGAGTCAGTGGGAGTCTTATCCCTGATCCCATTCCCTTTTAAAAGCAATCACTTTCAAATGCCTCAGTTTAAGAGGTGCCTTTTATTTGTTCTGAATCTCCCCTCATTCTGCTTTCTTGACCAACCTAGGGCTCTAACATTTTGAAAGAAGAATAAAAAAAATCACTCTATCTACACATCAATCTTTTACCACATCATGGATAATTCTATGCATCTCTATCACATCTACTTTTAGTTCTCTTTTCTCTAAAATAAGAAGCCCCAATATCACATTTCCTGTTGGGTTACACAGGCCAATCCCACAAATCAGAATAGACTTTAAAGTATTTATATAAATAGATGGCGCAAAAAGGTGAACTTTTAGTTGTTATTTTGTTTATTTATTTAGTTATGTGTTATATTCACTGTTACTCATCCCAGCTTCTGCCAACCTAGCAGTTCGAAAGCACGTAAAAAATGCAAGTAGAAAAATAGGGAACACTACGGTGGGAAGGTAACAGCGTTCCGTGCGCCTTTGGTGTCTAGTCATGCCGGCCACATGACCCTGGAGACGTCCTCGGACAAGCGCTGGCTCTTCGGCTTTGAAACGGAGATGAGCACTGACCCCTAGAGTTGGAAACGACTAGCACACATGTGTGGGGGAACCTTTAACTTTACCTTTACCTTTACCTATATTCACTGCAATGCACAAAGACAACTCAATACATTTCCTCTGACTTCCTGTCGAATATAACACGTTATCCAGAAATTGAAGTTTCCCCTCTTGCCTTTTTTATTTATTATTTACCTATCCTTCTTGCTAAATTTATTTTTCTGATCACATTTCATGGATAAATTGCCAAATGGCTACTAGAAGTTTGTACTTAAATGGAAACTGATGAGTAGTTCTCCTTCCTCTTTGGCATGAGGAGAAATAACATTGCATTATCATAATGAGTTAACAGGATAGTTCATTGGTCATTAACTACATATTTAGGATATGAGGCCCTGACAACATTTTTCCATTGTAGCAATGTCCTGATGAAAACTTTCACCATGTTCATCAATGCCAGTACCTAGTTATTCAGATAAAAGATTCAAGCAAGCACACAGAAAGTTAATCTTCAGTGACATGTAGCGCTTCACGGTCTTGTAGGCTGTAAGAAATTTGTCAACCAACTGAATGTTGTTTGGTGCTTTGTAGTAGCCAAGAAAATTCTCAACAGCATCCTTGAATGTATTCCAGGCAATTTTCTCTGGCCCCACTAACAAATCTTCAAACCCCTTGTCATTAATGATGTACCTGGTCTTGTGGACTAACAAATATGTCTTCCTTAAGCTTAGCATCCATTATCTTTAAAAACATCTGTCTTAAATAATGAAAACCTTCACTTTCCTTATTCATTCCTTTCACAAAATTTTTCATCAGTCTGAATTTTATGTGGAGTAGAGGAAAGCTATCTTTGTCATGTCGACAAGTAGTTCATATGCCCCATTTTTCTGTCCTGGAACCAAATTTCTTTTTAATGTAATGAGACTGTCTTGCACGGCTGTCCCTTTCACATATGCAACAACAGGTATACTTGGTATATCTGAGCTACTTTTCAACAGCTGAGCCAGTACTTTTAATTCTCCACAGATATTCCAGTTATACTTGGTGTACTGGATGTGCTTCAACAACACGTCCATGTTTTCATACATTTCTTTCATGTGTAGCCAATGTACTAAAGGGTGTACATTGCTATTGTATAAAAACAGAATATTTCTATAAAATGATATGTGACAGATTAAATTACAGGTTGTTTTTGTGATTAGCAGCCAAAAATTATAAGTTAAACCCAAAAGTGTTCAGGAAGCAAAATGTTGTTCAGTGATTTATTAAATGTTTGACCTCTGTGAAGTACTAACCCACTAAGAAATGTTTCATTACCTATTGTAGAATGGTGTATTATGATTTATCTATTCTTCCCCATGGACCCTTGGAACACACATGCAACAGGATGGACTTATTTGGTATATATCAACAGACTAAGGAAATGTGGATAAGTCCTACATAGTCTGGACAGAAATGCTTCACTGTTGAGCAGCCATCCCCAAGCACTACTAGTGATGTTTCAGAATTGTGTGTTCCCTCAAGGTCTTTCAAAACGAAACAAAAGTTCAAGATTTTATGAGGTGTGACAAAAGACCTTTGGAGGAAATGGCAAATGCCTGACATTAAGTATGTATGCTTTTTTTCTCGATGTTGTATTTTCAACAGCATCTTTCTTCTCACACTTTCACAAGAATTGGCAAAGGATACATTAACAAACGAATCCCAACTAATGGATTCCCAGAGAAAAATGTCATTGAAAGTCCAGCTGCATCAGCCTGTGAAATGCTGTTTTCCTCCTGTCCATTGTGCTAATCAATGCAGCCAGCTGCCAGTAAGGACAAAAAGACGATTAAGCAGATGACCTGATTTATGGCTAAAATAGCAAAAGTTCACATGTGTGTTTTAATGCTATCCCTGGAAAGTCAAATGGCATCCTGGCTTATCTATCTGAAGTCAATGGAGGTGCACTCATTTATTCCAGCGATGAATTTATCCCAGGAGATACATAGTAATATGACTTCATATTAACACAGGTAGGAAGAACTTCTGCTCTGAAATTAAAACCTGATTTTTAATCACTAGTATAAGGGCAAGCTAAAATGATCCTATAAATGTATGCACTTTGATCCTGAATAGCATGGAAGCAGATTATAATGGATATAATGGGAAAATATCTGACTACGCCTTTCTGGACATACTGCAATAACGTCCTTTAAAAAAAAAGAAAAGAAAAGAAAAGAATATTCAAAGGCTAATACAACCTGGAACTACCGCAGACAAATGTTACAAATTGGGCAGAAAGATCATAGTGCATATTGGACTCTCTCAAATAACTTTTCTCTCACCTGCGAAGAAAATGCTTAGAATGTATTATTTACTTTGCCATGGCTCCTGCCCTCTGGAACATCATATCCCCTGAGGTGAGATCCACACCCACCTTTTGGTCTTCCAAAAAGTCCTAAAAACATGGCTATTCCATTTGGCCAGTGCTTTTTTTTTTGTAAGAAAAAAGGTGCTGAAACTCACATCTTGTTAATCTTTTATGTAAAAAAATATAATATATTCAGTTCTTAACATAAATTTAATTTTATTTAAGGCAAAAGTTCATAGTAAATTTTACACTAAAAATTTTAAAAAGATTTTCAATTCACTGACAATTTTTTAAAATAAGAAATTATTTACCTTTTGCACATAGTCAATCACTGTACACACACCCACACACATCAGTTGTGTAAAAAACATAATGGTCGCCACCTGCAGTAAGCACTCAGTGTGTGATCACACAAGCCAAGCAATGCCACAAGCCGAGCAGCACCATCACAACCGGCGCGGATGAAGTATGCATGTATCGGACTCGATACACAAGCAGCCTACATGCACCATTTTAATGCTTTGGCCGCCAACCTGCTACGCTCGACAGGGCGATTCAAGTCCACATGGACCAAACATCAAATTTTCAAAAGTTACTTTTAAAACTTGGAAAATCCATCAAAAAAAGGTGCCGTAACTCCATTCTAGTGCGTTCTATGACAAAAAAAGCGCTGCATTTGGCCTGGGGTCCTAAAGAGGACGTCTCATACTGGAGGTGGCTAATGGACTGAGATAAAAAAAAATTACCTTCTCTCCAGGTGCATCTTGTTCTCTTCCTTGCCATCTTTGTTAATTCTTGTCAATTTTAGTGTTAATATTTATTTTTTAAAACGTTTGAATGTTTTATCCTGTTGCTTTTATTGGTTGTAAACCACCCGTCAATTTCAATGCCTAAATAAATAAATAAAACACTGCTTTATTTATTTATCTTGCAGCTCTATTTTTTCACGAAGAATAAAAACTGCAATGTCAGCTATAGGTGGATATTTCAACTCCCCCATCCCTAACACTTTCCCAATAAGAAATGTTTTATTTTAACCTATATCACTCAATCTTTCTTCCAGAAATAAAAATATTGAATTTGTAGAGATGAGGTAAATAAAATTCTGGGTCGTTTTTCATAAATTCGATGAAAATAAAATTTGGGATTGCAAACTATTTCTAGAAAATACTTTTCAAATTTCAGGAAACAACCTTGATGGTGATAATTGGTCAGCCTGGGACAGAGATGTATACTTGGGTACTATCAGCATACAGATGGTACCCTGCTCCATGTCAACATATAAGCTCTCCCATGGCTTCACCTAGATGTTAAATAGGAGTGAAGAGAGAGGAGAGCTCTACAGAAATATGCATAACAATATTTTGGAAAGAGTTTTATACATCTGTTCAGTTGTTTCCCTCCAGTAACACTCTAGGTATCTCTTTATTTTTATTTATTTTCTGGAGCTCCTTTCAAAACCAAAGGTCCTTCTAGAATATATGTGCATAGAGTCCACACAAGCACAATCTGATCCAAGATAATCACCTAACCTCTCATTCCAACATTCTAAAAATTCGATTACATTGTGTATCAGAGCCCCCGGTACAATCCCAAGCTCCTTTTGGAATTCTATTAGGTCAATCAGTCACCTATGGTTGACCACTTGACTAGGTCCTGCCTGCCTGCTGTGGGATGCAACTTCAGAAAACTCTATAGCCAACAGGGAGTGATCTGTCCATGTGAACTGATTAACTGTAATATATTCCAGTTCCAGATCACAACACACTGCTTCAAGATTTTTTTTAAAAACCAGATCTGAGAGTAAACCATATTATGAGATAGGCCACAGATGACATGGGTCTGATCAATGGTGGTCATGAAGTCCCAAGCAGCCTATAAGTACACACCCAGGGATAGCAGATTGAATTTCCCCAGCACCATAACCCTGGGGAATTCCACTGCCATCCTGGACATGGACTCAAGCAGCCCATAAGATTGCAATGGAGCAAGGAGGCTGATATACAAACAGCAGTCCCCTTTGATCCTTAGATTACAACTTTACAAATGAAGCCTCACAAATACTTTTCTGCTGGTTTAAGGATTGAAATAATGAATGCCAATGCAGCCATGATGAAGAGCCCATAATTAAAGCAAAGATCCAAACAAAATACAGAAAATATGTTCTGTTCTATTTTCTAGATAGAACAGAATTTGAAGTGCTTTCATGGGGTGCTATATTCAACCAGGCTATAATAAGTTTTTTGTTTGCGTTTGTTTTGACACATTCCCTGTGGGGTTGTCAAAATTATAAGTATGATGCTGCAGTAGTGCAAGCCAGTGTAATATAACATATGAATTAATACAATAGGATTGGGCAGCCTGAAGCCTTTCTGCAGCTCCTGGGGTCCTCTCCAATCAGGACTGCTGAAATCAGAATGCAATTCCCATTTTTAAGGTAAAGGTAAAGGTTCCCCCGCACATGCGTGCTAGTCGTTTCCGACTCGAGGGGCCGGTGCTCATCTCCATTTCAAAGCCGAAGAGCCAGCGCTTGTCCGAGGACATCTCCGTGGTCATGTGGCCGGCATGACTAGACGCCAAAGGCGCACGGAGCGCTGTTACCTTCCCACCGGAGTGGTCCCTATTTTTCTACTTGCATTTTTACGTGCTTTCGAACTGCTAGGTTGGCAGAAGCTGGGACGAGTAACAGGCGCTCACTCTGCTATTTAAACTATATTGGCACAATGCCCTCCTTGGGGAAAAATACTTTTGATGTAAAACATGAAAACTCAAGTTGGAGGTTGCTTTCCTAGAAAGCTAGGGGCAGGCTGTAGAAGATGTCATCTATTTCAGCCCCCACCCCACCCCACCCCAACAATAAGTAGTCTATTCTTGCACTGGGACAAGCAAGAAGTGAGGATCATCCCATAAGCCTGTTATCCTAAATACATACTGTACTGCACTATCTAGAAAAGATATAACTGAAAAAGTAAAAATGAGAAAAATACACAAGGATGTGCTATATTAATTAACCTTTTCTGAAAGGTCAATTAAAAGTTCATATGTAATAGGGACAGTTAGAAAATCTAGACTTCAAATTCCAGGACAGCAATAGCAATAGCACAGAACTGGCTACTTTTCTAGAGTTTTTTACTTCCGTGTCCTCCGGGAGGAATACCACATTCTTCTCATCTGAACAGCAGTTTCACAGGGTTGTTTTTTTTAAGCTTTAATGCCCACCTGTAAAAGGATAGCACAGTAGAAAATGTGTGTTACATTCTACATTCCCAACTGCAGAAACATATTTGGCCCTGAACGGGGACCTTGTTTTATTCCCCTCTCCACTAATGCAGAAGACAAGGAATTAAAATAATCGTTCTATGGTAAGATAGGATGCGAATTACATAGCTGGAATGAAAGATTTTTGTTCCAGCCCCTTGTGATGGAGGAGCAGTGGGGGAGTTTTTGCAACATGGAGATTTCCCAGAGAGAGGATGGATTAAGAGACTGTATAATTCCAAATTGGATTATGGAGGAGGGAAGAGATTCAGGAGAGCCTCTAGAATCTAGAATCTCTTGGAATATACAGTGCATTCAGAAAATATTCAGACCCCCTTCACTTTTGTCAATTTTGTTATGCTGCAGCCAGATTCTACAGCCGAAATTCACTTTTTTCTCATCAATCTACACTCAGTATCTCATGATGACAAAGTGAAAACAGAAATGTAGACATGTCTGTACATTTATTAAAAAGAAAAGGACTGAAATATCACATTGGCATAAGTATTTGAACCCTTCATTCAGTACTTTGTTGAAGCACCTTTTGCAGCAATTACAGCCTCAAGTCTTTTGGACAATGACGAGAAAAGCTTTGCACACCTGACTGCCATTCTTCCTTGCAAATCCTCTCAAGCTCAGTTAAGCTGGATGGCAACCGTCAGTGGACAGCCGTTTTCAGGTTCCTCCAGAGATGTTCAATAGGGTTCAGGTTAGGGCTCCGGCTGGGCCATTTTAGGACATTCACAGAGTTTATTTATTTATTTATTCAATTTATATACCGCCCTTCTCCTGTAGGACTCAGGGCGGTTCACAAGGTTTTTAAAAACAATACAACAATTACAAAACTTAAAATCAATTAAAAAATTATATAGACCTTGCAATAAAACCCCAGTTAAAATACAGTTAAAATCCCAATTAATATTCTCAGACCAGGCCAGAGAGCTCAAAGAGCCAGGTCTTCAGGTCCCGGCGGAATGAACGAAGGTCAGGGGCAGTCCTAAGCTCTACAGTCAGCTGATTCCAAAGGGCAGGCGCACCCACAGAGAAGGCCCTCCCCCTGGGTATTGTCCGCCGGCAATCTTTTACCGGCGGTACCCAAAAAGCAAAGTTTGGAGACAGGAAAATAGTTGTTTAAAATCGCTGGGTCCAGGGCAGGCTTCTTGAGGAGGGGCCTCACCACCACCTCCTTCAAGGTGGCGGGGAAGACACCCTCACTCAGAGAGGCAGATATTACTGTCTGGAACCAGCTTCATGTCTCCTTCATGTCTCAATAAACAGGTGGTGGAACTCAGCCTCCCCATAATCCTGTCCACATCATCAGGGGAAACAGGATTGAACTCAGTCCAGATAACATGCTCAAGACCGTCCGATTCCTCCACATCAGACTCTGCTCAGTTAGAGTCCAAACCGGCCCGGATCTGAGCCATTTTGTCCGTCAGATGATGACTAAATTCCTCGGCGTGCCCCTGCAAGGGCTCCTCTCTCACCTCCTGATTAAGGAGGGAGTGAGTCACCCTAAACAGGGCGGCCGGGCGATTGTCTGCAGACGTGATGAGGGCAGTGAAGTAATTAGCCCTCGCCGTCCTCATAACAGCAAGATAAGACCTTATAAAGGTTCTCAGCTGCAATCGGTCAGATTTGGAACGGCTGGACCTCCAACTGCTCTCTAGACCCTGTCTCTGATGCTTCATCTCCCGGAGCTCCACAGAAAACCATGGAGCCCAGCGGGATCTGCGTCAGGTCAGAGGTTGCAAGGGTACAATATAGTTGAGTGCCTCAGTGGCTGCCTTTTTCGAGGCATCAACTAAGGCATCAACTGGGCTGTGAGTGAGGGCGATGGGTATGGACCCAAGCGCCATCTGGAACCGTTCAGGGTCCATTAGGTGCCTGGGGTGGAACCATCTGGTCAGTTCCGCAGCCCAGCGGCGGGGGGTGGCATAACGGAAGACCAGCCACAGGAGATGATGGTCGGACCATGACAAGGGAACAATGACCGGTGAACCCCCTCCCAAATCATCCAACCACTGTCCAGACAGGAACACCAGGTCGAGAGTGTGACCCCCCACATGGGTCGGGCCTTGAATTACCTGAGTCAGGTCCATGGCCATCATGGAAGCCATGAACTCCCGGGCTAACTCCGACGACCCTCCCAGGGAAGGCAGGTTGAAGTCACCCAGCACTATAAGCCTGGGGGACTCCACCGCCAACCCTGAGAGGGTGTCGAGCAGCTCGGGAAGAGCTGTTGCCACACAACTGGGCACCAGGTATGTGAGCAACAAGCCCACCTGAACCCAAGGTCCACATCTCAGGAGGAGGGACTCACTCCTACCAATCTGGACAATGGTGGTCTCCCGTGGACATAAAGTCTCCCTAATAACCACAAGCACCCCACCACCCCTACCCTGAGCCCATGGCTGGTGTAGCACATGGAAAACTGGGGGACATAACTCAATCAGAGGGACCCCTCCCTCTGAGCCCAACCAAGTTTCCATAATGCATGTCAGATCTGTGCGTTCCTCCTCGATCAAGTCACGAATGAGGGGAGCCTTATTAACAACGGATCTGGCATTAAGGTAAACCAGCCTGAGCTCAGGGACCTGATCACCCTCACCCCTGGGCAAAAGGGTGCTAACTGGAGGGTCGGAGCGCGCCACCGCTCAGAGACAGTGGGGGCGCGATCCCGGATGTTGATACGGCCCTCCGTGCACACACATGCTGCCATTCCCTATCGTCATGGGGATTTGAAACCCCACCCCAACACATCCAGAACCAGCAGCCTCCACCCCAAACCCCGTGCCGCCGGGACCCCTAACCAGCCCAGACTGAGTGCCGGTTAATAATTCCCTCCCCACCCTCACCCTCCCTAACCTTTTAAAATAACTGGCTAAAAAGTATATCAGAGGCCTCTTAATACGTCTCCGCCCGAGGCCCCTCTCTAAGCCCAACCACCTCTTGGGGTCCCAACAATTGGGCCCATCATTAAGGGGAGTGCAGAGTTATTTATTTATTTATTTTAATTCCATTTCTATCCCGCCCTTCTCCGAAGACTCAGGGCGGCTTACAAGCTTAGCAGTAGCCTTCATTCTATGTATATGCCTGCTTGTTAGGGTTTTCACACACACCCCAAGCGGCATTATTACAAAGTCAGCTTATTGCCCCCAACAATCTGGGTCCTCATTTTACCTACCTCGGAAGGATGGAAGGCTGAGTCAACCTTGAGCCTGGTGGGATGTGAACCTGCACTAATTGCAGGCAGCTGGTGTTACTTAAGGAGGCATCAGCCCACTGCTCCACCAAGGCTCTTTTGTCCCTAAGCCACTCCTGTGTTGTTTTGGCTGTGTGCTTGGGATCATTGTCATGTTGGAAAGTGAACTTTTAGGCCAGTCTGAGGTCCTGAGCACTGTGGAGCAGGTTTTTATTGAGAAAATCCCTGTACTTTACTCCATTCAGCTTTCCCTCAACCCTGACCAGCCTCCCATTCCCTGCTGCTGAAAAACACCCCCACAGCATGATGCTGCCACCACCATGCTTCACTGTTGGGATGATATTGGGCAGGTGATGAGCAGTGTCTGATTACCTCCAGAACTGAAGCCAAACAGTTCAATCTTGGTTTCATCAGACCAGAGAATCTTGTTCCTCACAATCTGAAAGTCCTTCAGATGCTTTTTTGTTTGCAAACTCCAAGTGGGCTTTCACCTGTTTTGCACTGAGGAGAGGCTTCTGTCTAGCCACTCTGTCATAAAGCCATAAAGTGCAAGAAATGGTTAGGCCTACTATACTTTTCACCTATAGGAATAAGAGATTTATACAATGCCAGCATACGGTATGGTCCTTTTTGTTTCTGATGAGAAAAGAAAAAGAAAAAGAAAAAACATTATAAAAATTATTTTTAGTGATTCTTATTTGGGTGGAATATCTCTACAATAAAATTGTTACTATTATTATTTCTTGGGGGTTCTTTTTTTAAAAGAGTATATTCATAAATTTACCTCAGCCAGACTGTTTCACCTTAAAAATGAAAACAAACTTGGACTAAATCTCAATTCCCTGAAGTCAGGTATTTTCTAAACCACCTCTACAAGCTGTAATTGAATTATGCAGGTCAGAAAATGAAAAAATATGTGAGTACATGTGGTCAAAGTAATACAGTCCTCATTAAACTCTTCTGAGACCAATATTACCAGCCCTACGACAGAGCTAAGTTGTTTTTGTTTGAGGCTGACTTTCCTGCAAAACAGAGACAGGCCTTTCAACCAAGTCAGGTATTTCAGAATAGTTAGGTTACAGAGGAAGTTAAGTGTAAGTATATATTCCTAGTCCATGTGGTGATACAAACATGCAGTCATTTCCCTTTCTAATCCCAGCAGAGTGTTGAGCAGCAATGAAACCAATCCACCTTGGTAATTTATTATTTCCACTGCTTAGTCAAATATTTATCTACAGGTTAAAATATTAAATTTAACTGAAGCATATACTTGCTTCATTTATCAAAACACATAAAAAAAATGTAATGAAACAATTATGCCAGGAGCCGCAAAGGTAGCTTTTGTCCTTATGCCAGCAATATTGTCCACATGAGAATCAAAACAAGGATGCAAGTGAAGACGCGGTCAATGGAAACACAGCATTGCAGCTCCTTGGGAAGGATAAATGTGGAAAGCCCTGTTCTTCAGCTTGAGTATTACCTTCTGATTTGGGACGCTTCGGGTGAGCGATTTCCCCCAAGAGCAGTATTGGTACTGAGCGTGCAACTGGGCCTGTTAGTTTACCTCAGGCAGATGTTTTTACTTCTTTAAACTGAACAGCAACCATAGAATACTCTCATATCCCCAGAGACAATTTTTTTTCTAATCCAAATCCACAAGTTCTATTTGAATTCTGCAGACTGGAAAATGAGGAATGTAAGAGCGCAAATGGTCAAAGCTGGATTTCTGGTAAACAGTGGCTGGTTAGATGCTACTGTTCCTAACTGCATTTGCATCCAAAGCTAAACCATAATTTTAGGTTATAAGCAGGATGAAATTCAAGCATAGCCTCAGACATAAGGGAATTACATCTGGCAGTTCCCAGGAGGTGGCACTTCTTTGCCATGGTGCCTGCCTTGTGGTTTCTTCTCCACCCCACCCTCCAAAAATGTGATTAGCTCCCTCTTCCCCCCCCCCCAATATTCTGCCATTCCCTCAAAATCTGGCTATATTATCAGGCCGAGGTATCCAAGGGGACCAGGGATATATAGATAGATAGATATATATCAGAAAACAAACCTCAGAAAGCATATATATATATATATATATATACCGTATATACTTGAGTATAAGCCGACTCGAGTATAAGCCGAGACCCCAAATTTCACCCCCAAAAACTGGAAAAAGTTGTTGACTCGAGTATAAGCCGATCCGCCATTCTGCAAGCCTCTGCCGCCAGCAGAGGCTCGATCCGCCATTTTGCAAGCCTGAATACACAGTCGCTGGGTCTCCGTTCCTCTGTGCCCTGCCTGCCTGCTTCTTTCCACAGCGGAAAGAAGCAGGCAGGCAGGGGGCGGAGGAACGGAGACCCGGCGACGTTTGGGGAGGTTTGGGCGCCTCTCCAAATATCCCCAAACGTCGCCGGGTCTCCGTTCCTCTGCGCCCTGCCTGCCTGCTTCTTTCCACAGCGGAAAGAAGCAGGCAGGCAGGGGGCGGAGGAACGGAGACCCGGCGACGTTTGGGGAGGTTTGGGCGCACCTCCCCAAACCTCCCCAAACTTCGGCAGGTCTCCGGACGGCGGTGGCTTGGGAGAGGTGAGCGCGATCCCGGAAGCTCCAAAGCTTCGGCCGCGCACAAGTCCTTGGTAAGTTTTTTTGTTGACTGGAGTATAAGCCGAAGTGGAATTTTTCAGCCCAAAAAGTGGGCTGAAAAATTCGGCTTATACTCAAGTATATACGGTATATGGATCTTTGGTCATTCGGGTTTTTCCCCGCGTAGAATTAAAGGTGTAGGAGCAACGTTTTGACGGAATCCCATCCGTCATCCTCAGGCTGGTGGCTTCAGCTACCTAGAGTCACTTTCATGTGTGATGGGCAGCTAAGCAAATATGATAAATAAATAAAATAAATACTTTGTTATTTTTTTCCTTCCATGACGAAGAAATAGAATAAACCTTGGATTTTGTTTCACTTGAGCCAGTTTCTGCTTTGCTATTAGGTATAAACCAAGAATTAAGGCTTAAAATAAATGTTGCCTTGTTATTAAAATAACCAGCTAAGCCATCCAAAGTTTACATTTAACTTATTTGATAGTAATTGGTGGCTTTTGTGGAAAAATCAGCCAGGCAACCCAACTGACTGGCAATTCATATGTTGTTTTTTCCCCAAAATGTATGCTTAAAGGAAAATGTGACCAATAACAGCATTTGTAAGAGGAGCAAAATGTGTGAGTCGGATAAAACCACAATTATATTGATAAAACAAGAAACAGTCTCCCCTGGGCCACAATTAGTATGTGTAGTAAGGATTTTTCTCCATTATCAAAAAAAATAAGGAATAAATATGATTTGCTTACTTATTATTAATGGGGCAGTCTGTCAAAGGTATCAGTACATTTCAGATGGCCCACAATCTAGTACTGGACTAGTGGCCCTTTTTGACAACCAGTCCATTTACAGGTACAATTTAAAAGGGTTGAGTTTATAATAATCAGACTCAGTGGTAAGATGTGCAGCATATACGTTTAATAAATAATAAAATAAATAAAATAATAAAATAAAATAAAATAAAATAAAATAAAATAAAATAAAATAAAATAAAATAAAATAAAATAAAATAAAATAAAATAAAATAAAATAAAATAAAATAAAATAAAATATAAAAATAACATCAAATCTTCTATGAATAGGGAAAGCCTTTTGGAAGACCTACATTTTTCCATACAAGCTTGACTGAGTTTTAATAATCTCTGGAAAGGAGGCTTTCTGTTGATCCATTAGGAAGCAGAGAACATTAGAGATGACATTTTGAGAAGCAAATGCCAAGTTGTGGATATTTCTGCTAAAAGCAAGCCAAAGTAGCTCTAACTGACAGCAAACTAACTTTTATCTGGACAAGCTTCATGCAGCTACACAAACTGTTCCAAAGCACGTCTTCATCTACTCATTGCTATTTTGTTTTGTTTTTCTTATTGATGAGGGTAGCTTTTTAGGTTTTAATTTGATGTATTGTTCTTTGATGAATTTTAATGTTTTAATTAGGAATGGGACAGTTGCTCCTCAGCACTAGCATCCCTGAACATTATTCTTGGTGAAAATGCAAGAAATAAATAAAAAGATTATAAAGAAATCACAACTTGACATCACAAAGGAAGCCTGATATCCCATTGCTTTAATACTTTTCACTCATCCCCAGTTCATTCTGATAGTAGAGCAAGGCTGAGAAAGAAAACTTAAAAATGTCCTTGCAATGTTAATGTGAGTTCTGGGTCTCAGTTAGCAGCTATGGCAATTCAAATGTTCCAGTGATCTAATAAGTGGTTAAATGTACTTAATGTCCCCTCAGCTGGTTAATTGTAGCTGCATTAAGTGGCAATAATTTTAAAACTATTAAGTTTCTTCAGGATAAAGTATGAAAGCTAGCGTGTCCCAATTCTGCTGAAAACAACTGCGGAGTTAGTAATTTTTCCCCAGTGGGATAAAATTAGTCTCAATGCATATTAAAACATTTTGTTACAGGTAGTTCATTTATTGTTGCCAGTTTGTGTTTCTCTGCTGTTCCTCACGAGGAACTTATTTGGTTTTCTTCTCTTCCTGGAATATGAGGGCAGATGTAGCCTCGGACAGGACTATGCCTCTTAGTGTTATTTGCTGAACCGTAGGAATTCCCTTTTTGTACTGAGGAACTCTGGGAGATGAAGCAAAGAAAAGATGGCTATTAGGGAAGGAAGGAAAAGAAGGAATGAAGGAAATGCATACCCACATTTGTAGCTTGCTCCAATCCTGAAGAATGCTGGATAGCATGCAGCATTTATAGCATTTGTATAGCATCACCCATGCATTACTGAGTTGATATAAAGCTTGTCCTCATTACTATTTCTAAATAACTAAAGAGTATATGTGTATCTGTGTGCCTCTGTGTGTATGGTCTATTAGATCAATTTTAAAAAATCACCACAAACCTTTTGTAGGATAGTGAGTCAAAGCACCATAGAAGACTGTTTTCCTAAAACATGACATCTAATCTGTACACCAGTGATTAGACAATTAGACATCTGAGGGCTCAGAAATCAATGGGTAACGGTTGAAGGAAAAGATCATTCTGGAAGTACTGTAGGATGTGGGGGGAAAAATGTCTGAGGGTTCAAATACATATGAGGTAGGAAGATAAGAACAAGAAGAGTTGCAGCAAACGCTCTGAATACACCATGCAATGTTTCTCTTTGAATTTTGACCCATTTTCTCCCAACAATTTGGTTTTGTATTTTCTAATAAGGCTGGACAAAGCTTCCAGCTATGTTTTGGACCAAGCGCCCATTCAAAGTTGCTTTGTAAGAACAACCCTGTTGTTTCACCTCACTCTGTTTCAGGCTTGCACAATGGGCCAAAGTTAAGAAAAGCTTTTTACACTCTCAGAGGTGCCCAGCCTAGAGGTTCTTAAGGCAGCACTGAAGGAAAGGTCTAAGAGTAGCCTTTTCTTGTAACATTGGCACAAAGTGTTTGGAGACTATCTAAGCTATTTTGTCATTGGGGAATCATTTGACTGTTTCACTTTGTTGAAGCCAATCCCAGCTTTCCCACAGCCCACATCACTTCACTGAAGTGAATCTATGTCACTTTGCTCTATTTTCAGCATAAATATTCTGTCAACAGAGACCTCATATTTGTGATACAACTTTGTACTTAAAGCTTTTGGGAATGGAACTAAAAGGTCAGATACTAAAGTTGCCTGAGGATAATGCTTCACATTTTGGGAGAACCTGCATGGAATTATGTAATGGCATTGTGAAGTGTATATCCAGAAGTTCCAGCAGAATGCTTTTAAAGTTTTCCAGAGTTTTATTACAAACATACTTGTTCTCTTATGTGCATTGGGCTTTTAACTGAAAAAAATCAACAAAGGCCATCAAAAGTCAAATTTGTACTAACACTATGAGGAAACTAAAAACCTAAGAGTTATTCCACCCCTTTCTGAACAGAGATGTTCAGAACAATTAAAAAGAACCAAGGAATTTTAAAAAATACTTTTGGAATCAGACCAAAGATCTGAATCCAGTATTCTGCTCCCAGATACCTCCAGGATCCCCAAATGCAAGACCAACATCGGGAGTCACAAAAGTTATTTTTAAAACAAATTAATTTTAATTGATTATTCCACTTCGTTGAATGCAGTATAGTCAGCAATGTCCTGAACTTCTAGAAATCTTTAAATGTAAGCATTGTCTTTCTCAACATATGTTAAAGATATTTGTATATTATAAGAATGTCCTTTGTTTACCTTAGTAGAAGAGACAGTTTTCATAGAACATGACATCTAATCTGTACACCAGTGATTAGCATCTTCCTGTTTACAGCCAATTAATTTAGAATGCAAAAATAAGAACATTCCCATTTTACTTCTTGGCCTATGCTTCCTATACTGTTTAACATCTACATGAAACTGCCAGAGGTAGCTTCTTGGAGCTATGGATAGAATCAGATGCTGTCAATAGGCTGATGCTATCCATTTCTACTCTTCTCTTTCTACTTTCCAACTGTGGGAAAGCAACTAACGCATTTGACTACTGCCTTATCTCAGTAATGGACTGGACAAGCTGAAATTCCCTCCAGACAAGGTGAAGATACTGTTGGAGAAGGAAAGTACTCTGGGACTGTGCTGAAGTTGCAGTCCCCAAGAGACCAGATTTGCAGTTTGGGAGTTAAATCCAAGTTGAGTGGATTTTCAGATGACCGTTGAGATGAGGATCCCATTTCCACATTTATGGCTAGTGAGCTAAGTGTGACCCATCCTGGATTGGTTGGGGTTAGTGACAGTGATCAATACTTTAGTTACCACCTATCTTGGCTATAGTAATAGGTTTATATGAAAAGCATCCAGAAATTAGAGCTGATTCAAAACGTAGCAGTTGGGCTGGAGACTGATGGAAAAATAAAAGGATGGCATGATCACTGTATGAAAAGATCTGCACTACCTATCAGTTGCCTGCCTAATGCCATTTAAGGTTCTGATGTTGTCCTTCAAAGCTTTAAAGAGCTTATCAATAGAAATACTTGTTCTGCTATGAACCTGCCTGCTTACTCAGATCAATAGGAGTTTTTCTGAAGAATGTTCCACCCAAGCAGAAGTTCAGCAATGGAGAATTCTCCGTTGAGGCTCTCAGGCTACAGGAGATGCTCCATAAGACTTTTACTTATGGAGGCACCTACTCCATGTATTGAGGAGACAGTTTAGAGAGACAATCTGACATAGTGGTTAAGGCACCAGAGTAGAAACTGGGAGACCAGGAGTTCTAGTTCCACCTTAGACATGAAGCCAGCTAGGTGTCCTTGGGCCAGTCACTCTCAGCCCTAGGAAGCAGTCAAGGGCAAACCACTTCCGAAATCTTGCCATGAAAACTTCGGGGGGGGGGTGCAGTTATACACAAAAGATATATACAAAAAAGTTTTAATAAATTGTGTTAATGATTTTTTAAAATATATTTACAATTATTTATTAAATCAGTGCAGCCATAGTCCATTACATCAGTAATATACCCCCCAAAAGTAAATATAATTAAAATGGCAGATCTTGGTCCTCACTTCCACCTGATTTATGTGATTCTTTTGTGCCAGTAGTGCAAGTTGGGTTGTATATCCTGTGACACACCCTTCTTAAAAATCAGACAAAAAGAAAAACAACCCATTTTTTTTCTTTATCCAGACTTTGCTTAGAGATAGATCACTTTTCAATATATTTCATATGCATTGATAAAAATAACAGGCAGTAGGAAAGATAATGCAATAAATCCTCAATCCAAGAAAGTCCACAAGGGAAGAGTCTTTGTATAACAGGAATTTGCTAATAGCTACCCTAAAATCAATTTTTATTTTATTTATTTATTTACTTCCTTACTGGCTTTGTAACCTGTTCCAAGTCACAGAATCTCAATGGCATTAACACTATTAATAATATAGGAAAAGAAGGAAAAATAATTTCATGGTATTTTTTTTCCTGTTTTATCTCTTTTATTTTTTTCACTATCTCAAGCCATCTTGAGTGTTGGAAGAAACAGTAAGGTTACATTCAGTAAACAAACAAATTATAGGATGCTGCAGGAGCTAAAGCCACATGCTGAAATCAGGAGACTGGGTTCTATCTAGTCTTGCCTAGGTCATGAAAGCCAACTTTGGGCCAATCGCTCTTTCTCAGCTCAACCCACCCCAGGGAGTTGTTGTTGTGGGGAAAATAGGAGGAGGAAGGAGTATTATGACACTTTCTACTATAAAGTAATAAGGGGAGGATTTAAAAATTGAAAATAAATAAATCAATGAATAAAATAAATAGAATTATACTTCAACTTTCCTACATCCTCTTGTACCAATTGGCTCCCACATGCCTCCCTACAAAAGTTCCAACATTCCATGCTTTTGTGGACTGCTAATCATCAGAAGGAGAAAAGCTTCTACTTGAAAATTACAATTCTATATTTAATTATTTAATATGAACGTTAGGGAAATGTATGCCCCTCTGTGTGTATGAGTTTCTGTCGAACTACCATGCTTTTTCAACCTACTGCAGTAATATAAATGAAATTCATATTTCATTTACATACAAAGTCTACATCTATAGGCAATCAGCTCATAAGTAGTAGGTGATATCAAGTCTTCAATCCATAGAGTAATAGGACCATACATTTATCTTTCTAATGTTGTATTATTAGTCCTTTAGCTATAGAAGAGGATCCATTTATGCTGCCCAGTTGTCAAGTTCCATATGCTAGGAATGTAATCCAAAAGAATGTTATCCTCTGAAAATTTTCATTTTTGTCACATAATAACATTTATAAACAGTAGTCAATTCCTTCCTATCAAAACTTTGTAAGTATAGGACATTGTAAAAACATGTGTTTTAAAGAAGCATCTCCAACAAAACGCTGTCCTAAGCAATTCTTTTCTGTACAGGTGTAATAGTCCAATAAATTCTAAATAAGCTTACTGTTGTAGCAACATATTATACTCTGTTTTTTTACTGTTGTATTTTTCACTTATTTTTAAGGACTTTAAGGTATTTTTATACCATAGATATCTTTGTATTTTGTATTTTTTCTCTTTTTGTTATTTTAAAAACAATAAAAAATATTTCTGCCTATTCCTCATTACAACTTCACAGAACCTATCTATATACCAATTGACAACACTTTAGCAGTAAGCTGTGAAAGAGGATAGCAAAATCAGTTCATAAAAAGTAGCTTTCTTAATTTTCCAAGTAAACAGCAGAGAACATACCTGAAGAACAGAACATATCTACTGACCTCTGTAGAAGAAAGAGGCAAATCCTCTTGAGGGATCCCATCATGCAATTAGATATGGTAACCCACCCACCCCATTTATGCATAGGAGATTATTGTCTCTATAGGAGAGTTACCCACTGGTCCCATATCTCAGAGGAAACAAGGATATATGTAGCAAAATTGTCTTTATGGAAATTCCTATCTTGGTGGACAAACAGAAGTTTTTGCATGTGCCTGCTCAGTTCTTATATTCAAGGCTAGGGGCCATATCGGCTGACTGTGTATATTGTAAAATGTTACAAAAGAAACAACTGAGCAAGTCAGGATGTGAAAAGGATAATAACATAACATTCCCTCCCCACCCTCCCAATTGAATAATCAAAATCTCATTGGTCATGCATTGTACTAATGCAAGTAAATACTCCAATAATTAATCCTTTGGGGATAAAGTAACGGGCTTGTGATTTGGATCCTGGGACGTGGAAGGATCTACTCAGATTCCTAGGAAAGAAAAAGAGAATGAATGAAAATGCTCAGTGCTGCTTAAAATTAGGAACAGTTCTGTTCATAACAATGTTGAAAAATCTTAAATGCAATCCGTATGTGCTCCTTTGATGTCTGTTTTACTGACTCAGCTAGGCATAATTTCCATCTTGGAATGACAAAGCTTCTTGCTGTTTGCTTAATGAAATCTTCTCTTCAGTGATTTTACCTCAAATGAAAAAGCATATTTATTATGGTGGTGCACATGTGGAAGGAGAATCTCATTGGGACCAGCAGAAGCCTCTCCTCTCTCCCTTTCTTCAATGCAGGTCTTCAGGGCAGCTGAAAAACAAAGACTCCAACCCTGCCCCAAAGAGGAGAATACTGACAAGGCATATTGTCAATGAATGTATCTATTCTGCCTTCTCCTTTGTTTGTGGTGGCTTATGAGAATATACTATTATTTAAGTTGTGTTAAATAAGTTGTCTTATTCTATTCTATTCTATTCTATTCTATTCTATTCTATTCTGTTCTGTTCTGTTCTGTTCTGTTCTGTTCTGTTCTGTTCTGTTCTATTCTATTCTATTCTATTCTATTTTGACTTGGTCCTCCTGCATTAATAGTATCTATTCTATTCTATTCTATTCTATTCTATTCTATTCTATTCTATTCTATTCTATTCTATTCTATTCTATTCTATTCTATTCTATTTTGAGTTGGTCCTCCTGCATGAATAGCATCTGCATGGACTGTAAGTGCCTCAGTCAGAAGTCCCTAATAACTTAATCATTCAAAGAATATTTCAGGTTTTTATATCAATGTTTAATTGAGACATAGTATAACTTGCACTCCAGATATGTTGGATGATTCATCCTATCTTTTCTCAGCCAACATAACCAGACTAAAACAACTGGCAAAAACTTATGAAGGAGAGTTGACATGAATATAAAATGTTCGAGACCACTTAACTTCCTGTGCATAAAAACATTACATTGTAAATGTCTATTATAATAGTCTGTGGCACTTTCCCTAGATGAGCCAATTGCAACTAAAAGACCATTTAAATTTCAATCTCAGAGGCAGCCCCCCCCCATGTCTGAAAGAAATGGCCAGCCATTATTATGACTGAATTCCACAGGACCTCTATGCATGTTCAACTGTGGAAAAGTAGAAGGAAATAATATAATACTTATCAGTCTCTTTGGAAAGCCACTGCACATAATTGATTGAGGAGATACCAAGCTTCAGTAACAGATACATTCAGTGAAAGATTTATCTCAAGTCACCAGAAATTACCCAGTTTGTGGAAAATATTTATGCATATGCTATAGGTAAAGGTAAAGGTTCCCCTGCACATGCATGTTAGTCGTTTCTGACTCTAGGGGCCGGTGCTCATCTCCGTTTCAAAGCCGAAGAGCCAGCGCTTGTCCGAGGACGTCTCCGTGGTCATGTGGCCGGCATGAGTAGATGCCAAAGGTGCATGGAACGCTGTTACCTTCCCACCGTAGTGGTCCCTATTTTTCTACTTGCATTTTTATGTGCTTTTGAACTGCTAGGTGGGCAGAAGCTGGGACGAGTAACAGACGCTCACTCTGCTACGCAGCACTTGGGATTCGACCTGCCAAACTGCTGACCTTCTGATCGACAAGGTCAGCGTCCTAACCCACTGAGCCATGTATATGCTATAGAACTCACTAAAAACTGTTGCAATAGTCACTCAGATTCCGAGAATTGTAAGAGGCTGTGTTAATCTTTGTCACAAGTATTTAATCCAATGATGTTTCAAAAATCTGATGCATCCAGTCAAGTTATTTAATCAGATTTTGTACTCATAGATCTTGCCTGAATCAAATCAGACTTTTAAATCAATCAGGTTCGTATGTTCAATGAATCAAATTGTTGTATCAAATTCAGTTTGATCACTTTTAATAAGATTAATTTGTTTTTGTTTTAGTCAGATCTATTTAATGCCTCAGACTGGACCTGGCTAGCAGAAGCCTGATGTGATATAACAGCAGAAAATACAACTGTGCAAGTTTTAGTCCTTTAGATATATGTCAGATTTACCAAGGAAGTTACATTTCTTAGAGCAGTGGTGGCGAACCTATGGCACACGCGCCAGAGGTGGCACTCAAAGCCCTCCCTGTGGGCACCCACGCCATCACCCCAGCCCTGCCTCCCCCTGCACCCCTCCTCACCAGCAGCCCCCAGGAGGAGAGTCGCCCCTGGGCATGACCCACATGGAGCAATGCAGCCAAGGACATGGCAGCTGGACAGCGGAAACAAGACTCCGCCCGCACACCCCCTCACATGCAGATGATGCTGCCGGGCATGGGCAGAGGGCATGGCCACCATGGTGCTTCTGGGCCTCCTGGGCGATCTGTGGCAGGCCATGGAGGCAGTGGGTGGCCTGGGGGTGGGGCAGGGGTGGGGGGAGTGGGGAGTTGGAGGGGGTTGGGCACTCAGTCTCTAAGAGGTTTGCCATGACTGTCTTAGGGGATGCACAAAAACATAGGTACTTGTCCCAGAGAATTGGCAAGATCTGTTGAAATGAGAAAATTGGCACAAAATCCAAACTATAGATCAGAACAGAAACTTGTGAACCAGGTTTCTAAGACAAATCAATCCATCTTAACCAACCAACAAAATAGAGCCCTTCTGACATGATCGAATCTGAATGTAGCCTGGATTAATCTGGTCTGAGTTTTAATTTTTACATCTTCTAAACTCTAGGAACATTTCCCCATTGATATAAATCAGTTATTTTTCTTTCCTTCTTCCAGTCTGCTCGAGACAGCAACACAGGGCTACCAACGCATGTTAAAAGCTTAATTTTGTACAATTTATGATTCTAGAAATCAAGTTATTGCTTCATTTTTACTGAGACAAACCAAAATTGAAAACAGAAATACTGCTAGAGAAAATATGCTGATACCAGAAAAGCAAAAGCTGGGAGAAAGAGAGAAGGCATTCTCCCACCCTTATGTTTCTGATTTAAAATGACGTCTGGCGATTCTGTTCATAGAACACTTCAGTTAGACTGGCAATCCATCATTGGATATATGCTTTTGTAAAGAAAGTAACTCACATCATATGTTCTTTCTTCCTTTGAATTAAACTCAATGAAATGCTGGCAGCATAAGCATCTTCATGTCAGCCCGGGTGGCAAACATATAATAGAGTATCTATGAAATCACAAGAAGTACAAGTGTGGAGGTTCATTTTCAAAGTAATAGGGCTAAAAGCAAGAGACTGATTATTCAAACCAATGCCTTTGAACCAGCTTTTTTTTTACCATAATTAATTCTTTTAAAAACAGTATTTTTGCTTATGGTTTTCTGATTTTTTTTCACATTTTTTCCCCATTTCTTCCATTTCCATTTCTCTTTAGTTCTCGTGTCTCATCTCTCACTTGGTCCCATTTCCTGAAGTGTGCAATGATGAATTTCTTCACTAGCTATGCATAGGGTCTTCTAGTGCCACCTAGCCATTGCTGCACTGATATAAAGTCTGTGAATGATGTAGGATAGAAATACCACCACCAGATGGATTTGCAGTTGACGGACCAGCCACATTCAGAATGTAGTCCTTAAAGGAACTACATGTACATGGAGGGAACAGTACAGTGGTTACCTCAAGGTTCTGTATTGGAACCAGTATTCTTCAAATCTTCATAAATGGTCTAGATGAGGCAATAGAAGGGTAGCTCATCATATTTGCTGATAACCCCAAGTTGGGGATGGCAGGGTTATTGCTAATACTTTGGAAGATAGAAGCAATATTCAGAAGAATCTTGACAAACTTAAGCAATGGGTCCTATCCAACAAGATGTAGTTCAGTGGTGGAAAAGTTAAGGTCCTGCACTTAAGCAGGAAAAACCAAAGGTGCAGGTACAGAATAGGTTATACCTAGTTTAGAAGTAGTACCTGTGAGAGGGATCTAGGTGTCCTAAAGGACCCCCAGTTCAGCATAAGCCAGAAGCGTGCTATAGCTACCAATGCAGTCCTAGACTGCATGAACAGATCAGGATCATGAGAAGTGATAGTACTGCTTTATACTGCACTGGTGAGGCCACACTTGAAATACTCCATCCAATTCTGGTCATCAAGATACAAAAAAAAAAGATGCTAAGGCCCTAGAAAGAGTGCAGAGGAGAGCAACAAAAATCATATGGGATCTGGAGGATAAATCATACAATGAAGGATTAAGGGAATTAGGTATGTCTAGCTTAATGAAGAAAACAATTAGGAGTGATATGATAACTATTTTCTGGCACTTTAGGGGCTCTCACAGAGAAGAGGGGGTTGACATATTCCCCAAAGCACCTGAGGGTAGGAGAAAAAACAATGGGTGGAAGTTCATCAAAGAGAGATCCAATCCTGAACTAGTAGAAATTTTTTAACACTGAGAACAATCAATCAATGGAAGAGCTTGCCTCCTGGAATTCTGGGTGCTCCATTGCTGGAGGTTTTCAAGAAAAGATTGGACAGTCATTTGTCTGGGATGATATATAAGATCTCCTGCCTTGAGCAGGGGCTTGGACTAGAAGACTTCCAAGATTCCTTCAAGCCCTCATAGTGGTGATTGGTGCATTCTTGAGGGACTTAAAAGAACAGTTAGGAATAGATCATCATGAAAAACATCTCTGTGGTCACTCAGAGTCAAAAACAACTGGATGACACCTAATCAATCCACCCATCAGTCCTCTCATGCAATTTCTCACCTTTCTCTGGAGTAATTCTACTATTCTTAAAATGTATCTCCTGCAGAAGCTGAATTGTGAAATGTTAATGCTGAGGCAATTGCAGTGCTACAAGATTGTTGCAAATGTGCTATGACCTTGGGAGTCAGTGCATGGTCACACTTCTGACGTAAAACAAAGACCTCAAGAAAAGAATGAAACCCAGTGGCATTTACTCTATCTGTATGAGATGTGAGAGTTGCATAATTGTTGGGCTTGTTTGTAGCCATAGTGTGGTAGAGGGCATGGAATGGCAGCTAAGAAAGAAGACAGGGTTCATTCACCTCTCCTTTGTCACCATCAGACAAGCAGAAAAGCATGAGCAGGAAGGTGCACACAGAAAGTTTATTTTTCTGGGAACTGTCAACATTTCACTAAACACATTTAGTGATTTTATTTTCTGTGATCAATGACCAGAGAGAGAAAGTCAAAGAAAACTGCTCCTCAAAGCATTCCTATTTTTCCCAATGAAAACTTGCCAATACAAACAATGTGGAACATTCAATCGCGCAATCAGCACTATATATCTTGTGAGTATGGCTAACGAACTTGGCTTTAGTTATTACTTATTATTATTTTTAAAACTGTTTTTAAGATTCTGCCCTCCCAAAACAATACTCAAGGGCACAGTAAACACAATCGGATCAGATGAGATGGTCAGAATGAATTAATCCAAGGCAGCTTTAAAAAGTCTTTTCAAGGCCTACCTAAATGTGAGACTTCAAGGGGCAAAGCTTTGATCTTGGAATGAAATTCCAAAAACTTTAGCCACCATTAAAAAGATTCATTGTCTATAGAGATGTATGAAGCAGTCTGTCTCCAATTTATATTGCCTGCGTTCAATCTTTACCTTGCTGCATTGATGTTCTGGCACATTCAATACAAAGTATATAGAGTACAAATATATCCATATATATTGGAATATTAAAAATTGCAAGAAAATTGTTTCAATTGATTTGATTTGATTTATTATATTTGTATACCGCCCTTCTCCCGAATTGCTATGTCTCTCAAACCATCACTTCTTTACTTCTTGCCATGGTGACAGATTTGTTCAGATATGATCCTACTGGCATAGGAATCTGAAATAGATCTCTCCACCAAAGCAGATACAAAGATCAACAGCACAATTTTATATGTGTGGGCCTGTGTGTTTAGAAGTCCCATTAAATTCTGTGATATTTAAATGTATATAGGAGTGCGTAGGTATTACCAGCTAAGTAGCACCATTGCATGCATGCGAGTGTGTGTGCATACATCTGCACATGCACACACATAGAAACATATATAGGCTGAATGAAAAGAAATGACTGCAGCACTATAAGTCTCCAGCAGATAGCTGTACTGAAATGTTAGAAGCTCTGACAAGACAAGAACAAGACAAGGAGACAAGCCAAGAAATAATGGATGGAAACTTATTAAAGAGAGAAGCAACCTAGAACTAAGGATAAATTTCCTAACAGTGAGAATAATTAAACAGTGGAACAGTTTGCTTTTAGAAGTTGTAAGTGCTCCATCACTAGAAGCTTTTAAGAAGAGACTGGACAGCTGCTTGTCTGAAATGGTATAGGTTGGACTAGAAGATCTCCAAGCTCCCTTCCAACTCTATTATTCTAATATTCTATCTAGTATCTATTCTTTTACTTCAGAAAGTTGTAGAAAGGCTGCATTACTGTCATTCATAAAATGGAAGCCTGAAATAAGTAGTCATCAGTGAGCTTTGAGCAATGGCTGTGACTTAATTTTTAACTGCCAAGAGGTCCCTCAGATTGAAATTCACCACCGAATTCAGATTACTTATGGTGATGACTCTGTTGATGTGAGTACTGGGCCATTACTGAGCCCCCAAAATATAAAAACTAGGAACAATTGATTTGTGTGATCAAAAATGAAGTAGACAATCTGTGACAGCAACGGATAAGTTTCACATTATAAAGGTTAATAAACTGCTTGATCACAATTGGCAAATCACTCAAAGATAAATTTCTGTCAAGCTTGGAGGTTTGGGGAGAGGGGAGGGGGTTGGGAGGGGTTTTGTTTTTTAAAAAATGTACTGTAAAACTTTTCAATAAAAAAAAGCTTGGCACTTCACAGAAACATGTAGGTCACATTATTGATGTTCTTCAGTATCAGAAAGTTATGCTACATGGGTTCCTTATATGCTGATGGCAGAGTTAAAATTTCAGGAGTTGAAATTTCCAAGCGAATTGTTGTCATGCTACTAGAATGAAGGTGAAGCATTTCTTTATAGCATAGTATAGCCAACAAACCATAAAATGCTGGAGACGTGCTCCCAGCCTGAATAGACAACAGCTAGTTGGACCAATTCAGTATTAGGATGGATTCATCCTCATGAGAAACTACCCTGGTTCCATAGGTAATTAATGTAAAAGAGTGGGCAGAGTTTACTCTTCTACAAGACATCAGCTGCAGATGAACAGATGGAAACCAGGAGGAAAATCACCATTCACAATCTTGATTCCTCCTCCCCACACACACACACCATTTTCAAACCCATGAAAAAGAATCATTTTGCCATCCTGTCTCTCAAGGCCATGCTCACTTGGCCACTGAGGTACGCCATCACCGCCAAGCCATCTATTCTTATTATTTGATGAAGGCTCCAGCTGCTTCTCTCGGCATAAAAAGTATTTATTCTGAAATCACTGCGCTACAAAGATCCGTCTTTGCTGGCAGCAATCTGCCAAGGAATTTTGTACCAGTGGTTTTTATAGGCTGCAAATTGAGGATTAAGAGCAAACAACAACAAGAGAAGTCTTTATGCTTAGAAGCTCTCCGGTGCTCTCCGTTAAAGAAAATATTATTGAAGGATAAGAGGCATTGATTTAATGAAGAAAGGTAGATAAATATGGCCAGCGAAGAAACACAGCTGTTGCTTTTTTCAGTGCTGTTCATCTGCCACAGGGAGAATGGTCTTCACTTCTCTCTTAATCTGAACAGTATGATTTCAATTTCCACTGTCAGATCACTTTCATATTGGACCACTTGAGTTTCCTTTAGCGTTCCAGGTTTTAATTGGGAAGGAACTCCATACCCTTAGATTGTATCTCAAGTGCCTCAACTGATAAGTTAAGAGAACTTTAAAGGCATTTTAGCCATGGTTCGTTAGGGAAATTATGTATCACATCTGAGCAATCAATTTTTTAAAATATTTTATTAAAACTTATTATAAGATAAAAATACAAAAAGTAACAAAGGTTAAAGAAGAAAGAAGAAGGGAGCAAAGAGAAAGAAAGGAAAAAAAGGAGTGACGTCTCACTTTTTTCAGTGTGGTGGGATACAAAAAAACAAAATTACCACCCCAACTTTTTGCTTTACCTTTCTAAACATTTTACGTTATTTCTACAACAACGAAGTCATTCTGGTCATCAAGCCCTCAAATCAAAGTTTCATTTTTTCCAGTTTTGAGCAAAAAGCCCCAAAGCAGTTTCCAAGTAGAAACAAAACTTGATAGGTTCTTCTCTTTAATTAAAACAGTCAGTTTTGCCATCTCCGCCAACCCTTTCACCTTCACCAGCCATTCTTCCATTGTAGGAATTATCTGACCAATGAATTTTGACCAGCAGTTTTGACCATCTCTTGGGCCCTTTTGAGAAGCACTTCTTGCTGATTTGTTGTAGTGAAGTGCCCTTCAAAGATCTATTCATTAGGACTTTAGGATCACTTTCCTTGTCTTCCAATTTCGCCATCTCCCATCAGTCAATAGCCATGTGCTGTCTTTCCAATGGCCGTTTGTTTTTTGTTGGGTCAGTGTGAAATCCACACTGTGAAACAGCAACTTGTGCTCTTTCTTCCTTATCGTTCAATGAATAGTGACAGACAGCATTGTTTTGCAGGGAAATCTTAAGCTTCAGATAGATTGCCACTTGTCGAACTGTACAAATTGTGAATGATTCTTCACTGCCCCAGTGGGGAAGAATGTTTAGAGTCCTTCTCCATGGCAATGGTTAGTGATGACACTGTTATATTGTCTTAGCTCTTAGTTTCCATTTTCGAAGTGTGCACTTATGTGAAAGAAATTACTAAAACAATAGTCCACTTCTGCCCGATGAACAGGAGTTCTTAGGCACAGCAAAACAAACCTATTATATTGCAAAGTGAACTAATAATGCCATTTCCTATGCATTTCTGAATTAC
Source organism: Vipera ursinii (assembly GCF_947247035.1). NCBI lineage: Eukaryota > Metazoa > Chordata > Lepidosauria > Squamata > Viperidae > Vipera > Vipera ursinii. The sequence continues at coordinate 198,059,947 of NC_139512.1, forward strand.
CATTAAGCACCTTCTTGCAGTCCGACAAACTTGTATCCTTTTGAGTCCCATGGGCTGGAGAGATGTGTTTTAAAAAGTCCAGCTTGATCATCACACCCAAAACCTCTGGGTATCCTGAAATACTAACGTGAGCAAGAGAAAGAATAAGCAGTGGGATCACAGAGAACTGGTTAGAAACAAGAAGCCGGGGAGAAATGACATCTGCTCTGTTTTTCTATAGCACAGCAGACTTTAAAGGGATACCTCCATCACTAACACCACTAATAGACTCTCTGATGCTCAAGGCTACACTATACAGCTCTCAGAGTTCATTAACGGATGATTCCCCCAATCCATACGCTTTCTATAATGCGGCCAACATGGATCGGGCTTTGTCAGTTTCTCTGTCGCTCTTCAAAGTGTTTTCAAGCGACGCAGGAGGATGAAATGTAAAAACAAACTCAGGCAACTGTTACTTGAGATTTGCCATACTGCAGCTGCACCAGGTTTGAAGAGATATGGTTCTTTCCCCACCCCCAAAAAATACTTCAAAGGATGTTATAAGAACATTGATCAACTGAAAGCTATGCTGGGCTTCTTAGCCATTCTAGTTGAAAATGTATACAAAGCAAACTGGAATTGCAGGTGGGAAATGACAACTCACTTAAATGTCACCATGTCTCCTGTTAACCTGCAGGCTTTTGTTTATCTACTTGATGGCTTCAGTTTCAATACCAAAAGCATTTCACATGAAAAGCCTCCATTCAGTGTGATTCAGAAATTAGGAGAATAGAGAAATAGAAATACACGGCATTTCTGCTTTCTTGCAGCCATTTCCACTGTAAATCTTCTCTAACTTTGTGTAAAGGTGCATTCTTTCTGCAAATTCATTTCAGTGGTGGCAGGGGGTAGTGGCCAAAAAAGTCAAGGCACTGTATACAACAAAGTAATGAAAACCCTGCTCACCATCCTGAGTTCTCTCTCTCTTGTAAGCATCTCTCTCTCTCTCTCTCTCTCTCTCTCTCTCTCTCTCTCTCTCTCTCTCTCTCTCTCTCTCTCTCTCTCTCTCTCTCTCTCTCTCTCTCTTGCACACACACACACACACACACACACACACACGGGCACAGCGACAGACACAGATGTGAATACTGCTGAGAAACATCCTCTAAGTAGGAACTCTTGAGATGTGTTAGAACTACAGTCAATACATCAGCTGGGAGGGGACAGTTTTCTATCTATCTATCTATCTATCTATCTATCTATCTATCTATCTATCTATCATCTATCTATCTATCTATCTATCTATCTATCTATATCTATATCTATATCTATCTATCTAACTATCTATCTATCTATCTATCTATCTATCTATACACACACACACACACACACACACATACATACACATACAGTAGAGACAGGTAATCTGAAACTCTTAAGTAGATCCCTTCTTCCAGGGAATCTTCAAAGTATTAATTATTGTATGTCACCACCAGTCCACCTCACTCTCTTTTTACACCTGGTCTATCCAACTGAGAAGGTCCAATAGCCCTAGGCAAATCATTTGACAAGCTGCTTTGCTCTGTGATAGGCTAGGCTAAGAGAGAATTACTCCATTGGCTTCTCAAATGAGAATAGATCTGACTATCTCCAGGTTATGCTTGGAGACTTTAATGACCATGCCACACAAGGCTGCTATCTGCTTTTAAGCCGTAAAATTGTGTGTGTGTGTGTGTGTGTGTGTGTGTGCATGACAAAAACATATTTGGCTTTTTTAAAAGTGTGGTTGCATAGGAAAAAAATGTATATCATACAATCTCCCAGAGATTATAGGAAACTGAGAACAGTTTTAAAAATGACTGATAAAGTAAAATATTTGGTTAGAATATCAGGAACTGATAAATTAAACAAATAAATATCAGAAGCACTGAAATATTCTTTGTTAAACAAAGATTAACACATCAAATATAAATGTATTATTTAATAGATAGAATACCATTTACAGACTGATGAGCTAGGATTATTATACCAGATGATATAAAAAAAACATTCTTACAAATATCCTGCCATCTAGTTAAATATATATTTAGCCAATCTATAAAAAATATTTACTTCAGAAACATTCTCCCATTGCTTCATATTGCATTTTATCTGTTTGTCATTTTTTCCTACCCTGTGTTCATATTTGGGGCCATGATCCATAGTCTGTATATGGTTGCTTAGGGCTAAACTCAGTCTTTCTTTTTCTCCCAGGACAGAGTGTTCAAAAGTTATGAGAACCCATCCCAACAACCTACATAACATCATCGTCATCTCTATTACCGTTGTTTACATCTGACATTTCAGGACACAGGTGTCAAACTCGATCACGTCATGTGATGTATCATGACATATCACAACATCTTTGGCCTTTGCAGAGCTGGGATGGGCGTGGCCTGCATGTGACTCATCCGGCCAATGGGTTGCTGGTTAGTCACCCCTGTTTCAGGGTCAGAATCCTGAAGCAATTTACAAGCAAGACAAACAACTGTAAATAAAACAATTTTTTTTAGAAACAACTTTCTGTTGTTTGTTAGCCAGCACTCCAAGAAAACAAAAAGAAATGGGATAATTCACAGTGGGAGCATCAAGTTAAAGGAGAGGGAGCAATCAATTTGCTTGTGCTTTTAACAATAGTGCATTTGATTGTGGCACTACACTTGCCAGCACAGTGGTAGTCTCTTTTCATCTTTCTAGAAATGTACTTGATGATTTTGAAAATGTGCTGTTATTGTGAGGGTAGAGTTGTCTTAGCTAGATTTACACACAGATACACATTCGGATGCCGGGGGGGGGAGGCTGTATGATTATTACAAGACACCCATACACTATATACTTAATTAAGTTTATTTTAGGCTTAATTCAAAGATTCCTGGGGGGGAAACATAGTTGGGGGGAGGGGGAGGAGATAAATATTTATTGTTTATTATTATCTGAGAAAAAGAGACTCTAACATAGATATAGCAGTAACATTCCACCTTAGCAAGTGGCAACACTTCTCTGATTTGGTTTGGGCTTGGAAGCTAAACAGGGTCAGGTCTGGTTGGTACATAGATAGGAGACAAACCTCCAGGGGATCCCCGGACTGTAGAGTAGACAGGGTAGTTGAAAATATCCTGGGAGAAGACAATGACAAATGATTTCCTTATTGCTACCAAGAAAAATATATGGGTGCCTCCATAAAATTCCCAGGACTAAGCCTGAAGAAGACTTGCAGGCCATATTAATAGGTTATGGTTTGCCTTTTAGCTGGTGAATTTAGGCAATGGATGAGGCATGAGCAGCAATTAATAAAACAAACTGTGACTACATAGAAAATATAAAATTCTCATGTAACTATAAACCTAAACATGCATATATTCAATACTGTAGGAAAGGGGTTACTAAGATGCCTTGGTCTAGATCAGCAACAAAAGCTACTAAAATAATAAAAATTTACTTGGAATACCTTACATCCTGCGATGATACCTTTATCACCATCAAACCACAACATCTGCCTATCCCAGGTCCTTCAGAAGGACTCAATAGGTGGTTAAAAATGCCAAATTCAGTCTGTACATCTGGCTCAACCAACCAGAATAATCATAACAGAAGCACAAAGTAGCAATAATTGGAATATCTGTAAGAAATACCATTTGCTTGAAAACAGAAATTGGTGGGACCAAAAAATGGACAAAGTAATAGAAAATGAAAAAGCTAAATTGCTCTGGGACTTTAGAATCCAGATAAGCAACTGCCTCATAACACCCCAGATTTAACAGTTTTTAATAAGAAAGATCAAACAAAGTCTGGATAATGGATGTTGCAGTACCTGAAGACAGCAGAATAGAACTGGAGATAATGATGATGATGATGATGATGATGATGATGATGATGATGATGATCATCATCATCATCATCATCATCATCATCACCACCACCACCACCACCACCACCATCATCATCATCATCATCATCTTATTGGTATTCACAGGAAAATGCAAACAAAATGTTCCAGGCGGGTCACAAAAATGTTTTAGGGGTTGGCAGACCATAAGAAAGCAATGCAAGACTGAAAATGCACACTCACATTTGCCAGTCTGTTCTGATAAATAAGAAAGTTAGATTTGAGGTAGCTCCCCATAAAAGCATGTAGGTAGGAGGAAGGAAGGAAGGAAGGAAGGAAGGAAGGAAGGAAGGAAGGAAGGAAGGAAGGAAGGAAGGCTTTGATTGCAATTCTTTATGTTTACCTACAGAAAACAGTCATTTTCCAAAGCAAAGTCTCCTCCACTTATTTGAACTTTCTGCAGCTTCTTGAAAAAGCTGTTGAGATAGCCAACCCCCATCCTTTTCTAGCCCCTCCTGCCATCTCTCTCTCTCTCTCTCTCTCTCTCTCTCTCTCTCTCTCTCTCTCTCTCTCTCTCTCTCTCTCTCTCTCTCTTCCTCTCCTCTCCTCTCCTCTCCTCTCCTCTCCTCTCCTCTCCTGTCCCATTCAAACTACACCTTGATTTTTAAAAAAGCAAAACAAAGCAAAACTTTTCTACCTCTAGCAAATGTCCAAGAGCCATACCTCACTTGTGGATATGGACTGTGTTTGGCATGAATTTAACATCCATGATGAATGTTAGGATTTGGAGCTGCACATTCACAACAGCCTCAGGCTGCATCAGTCCCCTATTCAGCTGCAATGTTCAGGCATCAGAGAGAGACAGACAGAAAGATAATGACTTTGATTATAAGCATTACTGGGTAAAACCACTATAGCAGTTTTTTTTGTATTCTTCTGTTGGTTGATTTTAGAATTCTAACTGCAAATGCTTTTTGGAATGGGACATTGCTCACCTGGAAAATACCTGGTTGCAACATCTTGCCCTTGGGCAGGCAGCTATTCAAATTGCCCACAATTCCCCAAAAGCTACACTCAATGCACTGCAGCCCTAGCAAGTCCAAAAGAAGCTAAATGCTGACATGAGTATGAAATATGTCAAGAATTCTTTCTTGTTGGCTGGTAGAAATGCCACAATTTTTAGCTTTTATTCAGTCTTGGTCAGATAATGATGGTACCTTCATTAGCAAATAGTATTAACATCTATTTTACAAACAGTGCATATTTGTTTGTCTGTTTGTTTATTTGACATTTACTTAATTATTATGAAAATTATTTGCTGCCCATCTCATATCCAACAACCCTAGTGCATCTAGTAAATGTGTCCTTTTCTCACTGCTGCAACAAACTTTAGTGATCTTAACCAGCATAATACTCTCCTCTTTTTAACCTTCCCTTCCACCTCCCACCTCCGAAAAATTCATCTGCAGGTTTAGGCTCCTCAGCGTTTGAGATTGTGATATCAGCAAGTTAATGTACACCTGTTTAGTGAGCCTTTTGCAAGAGCTTGGAGTAGTTGAGAAAGAGTCACATTTTCCTAGAGATAAAATATTACTGTTAGAAGGCTGGGAAAATTTAGTGCCTTCACCACAGGAATGCAGCCTCAAGGGAAGTTGCCTGGACAGCTAAGAATAAATGGAAAGGGCTTGGATCCAAAGAACCACACAGTTAGTTCCATGTGCTCCAGAGAATTTCAGGTCCCCAATAGCATGCATGGAGAAGAGCCTGGAGAGCCATGTCTTACATTGCATGAGAATCTCCAAAGGAGAACAACTTAAAAAAAAAAGTCTTCTCGCTACCATGCTGGATATTTCCAAACCACTGGGTGCACCTAAGTAGGACTTTGGATCACAGCCAAAAACTTTGCATATATCATTTTACAAATGGAATGTCTGGAAACAGCCTGGAACACAGATGTTCCAGTCGTAAGATTTCTATCTGGTTACAAAACCGGTGGCAGATTTCCCTGTACTCTCCACTGCAAGTTATAAAATAACAACAACAACAATAATAATAATAGTAATAACAATAACAACAACAACAACGATAATGATAACAATAACAACAACAACAACAACAACAATAATAATAATAATAATAATAATAATAATAATAATAATAATAATAATAATTGGAAGGGACCTTGGAGGTCTTCTAGTCCAACCCCCTGCTCAGACAGGAAACCCTATATCGTTTCAGACAAATTGCTGTCCAGTCTCCTAGTCCTTCATATTGCATCCAAGATGCCCTCTCATGCCTGAACATTTTATTTGCCTAAACAGGGGGAGTTTCTGTTTTCATCTCATGTTTAGGGTTTTTAGAGTTGCTTCATAATATTGATGGAACAATGAAAGAAGGTGGGATCCCTTGTTGATGCTTCTGCAATACATCTTTTCAGTACTTTGCACTTCTTTGACTGCAAAGATGTTTTCACCTGAAAAGTACAATGTACAATGAGTGGACTTCCCTTATAATATCTTCCTCTCCCCCCCACTTTCTTTTTCCTTCCCCTAACTTCTTATTTTTATTTTCCTTTATAGAAAATGTAAGGATGAAAGAAAAGAAAATGGTATTCACTTCTGTGGCTATCTCATCATTAATGGAAAAGAAAAGTGGGGTCATTTTACCCTCCATAAGAATTACCAAAATAAACTCCTCTGAAAATAATAATAATCAGTACTTTCATAAGTGAGTAATAATTTCATAATAATAATAGTTTTCATTCCCAAACCAAGTACCCACTCCACTGCCTTTACCTCAGAAACAACAAAGCTCTCTGGCTAAATAATTGAAACAAAGAACAACTGAACATCTAGAATAGCACAAAACAATAGAATAATATTGCCTTCATTGAAATTGTTCAAAAGAGCAGCTAGCACAAATATTAAAAGATGCCAATACTGTAATATCAAATATAAGCACCAGCTCACTGTCAAAAACAAACCAACTAATGTACAGCACGACTGCAGCAATAATTGAATACCCTGGATACAAAATCAACAAAAAAGAAAACAAACAAACAGTGCTTCATCAAATTGGAAGATGAGCCTAGAAAATAAGATCAGCAAGTAAGATCAGATGTAAGCATGTTAGAACAGAAAAAAGAAAAGAAGCTAAGGAACAAGAAGATCAACCTGATCAAGAAATATCAGGAACAAGGAAGATTAAGGAAGCACTAGAAATAATAAAGCAGCAAATAACAGATTATGGGACATAATCTCTGTGAATTTATGCAGAATTGACTTGGGAGGCTGGTGTGTGGTGTAGTTGGTTCACATGGTGTGGTAGGATAGAGGGTTTGTTGTCACTGTGTGTTGGGGGGAGAGAGCACTGGGGGGAGGCTCAGCTAATCTCAATGTACACGTGTTGTACTTTGACAATAAAGGTTTATTATTTATTATTAGAGCCAAGATCAGCAAATACAAAGCTTGAATTGCATATTAGAGGCAGAATTTCTGATTTCAGTTGAATGAGAAATGTCTCTACCCATCCCTCAACAGTGAGATTGCACCTGACAAAGAAGAAACAGTGGAGTTCAAGGCCCAGCTGTGAGGTGACCCAAAGAAACACAACAGAAACAAAGGTGGGATAAAGGAGGTGGATAAGAGGACGCTGAAATGAAAGAAATTGTAATAATGGCAGAAATGGCGGGGAAAAGGGCAAAGAAGATCAAGAATTGGTCAGCATCAGGTGAAGATGAACTCCATGGTTTTTGGTTGAAACATCTGACTGGTCTACACCCATTCATTGCCAAGCAGTTTAACAACATATGTAAAGATTCGTTAACATTTGGCAAAACATACCTGATAATTAAACATCCAACAACAGGGGCAGCATCAGGCAACTACAGACCAATAACTTGCTTTCCAACAACTTTCAAATTGCCATCTGGTGTGGTAGCTGGTGCACTGCAACAGCATCTAGTTGAAAACCAGTTCTTTCTAGCAATAACACTTAGACTTATATACCGCTTCATAGTGCTTTACAGCCCCTCTCTAAGTGGTTTATAGAGTCAGCCTATTGCCCCCAACAATCTGGGTCCTCATTTTACTGACCTCGGGTGAATGGAAGGCTGAGTCAACCTGAGCCGTTCAGAATGGAACTCCTGGAGTGAGCAATGAGTTAGCCTGCAGTACTGCATTCTAACCACTGTGCCAGCACAGCGCTTCCTTCTTTTAAGAAAAGAAACTGGCCAAACAGCAGAGGAACAAAAGAACAGCTCCAAACTGACAAGTTGATTTTGGAAAACTTCAGAAGTAGGAAGAAAAAAGACCAACTTGTCTTCCTTGGACAAGTAGCTTGGAATGATTACAAAAAGCATTTGTTTCCCTGCTACAAGATTGGAAAAATCAAGTGCCTAGAAATAACAGGAGTCAGTGGAAACACGAGAAGCTTTATGCAAAGATCAATGGCACAATGGAACACAGGTCCTGTGACTGACCAAATGAAAAAGAGAAATGTGATATGGCCAGGCAAAGTATTACATGACAAGTACACCCCCCCCCAAAAAAAACCCACAAGACCTGGCAATGGCTAAGAGCAGGAAAGTTGAAGAAAGAAACAGAGGGGCTGATTCTGGCTTCACAAAACCAAACCTTAAGAACAAACTCATACAAAGCCAGAATAGGGAAGAAAAGCAACAGAATACTAATGCCACCTCTGCAAAGCAGCTGAAGGAACAGTAGATCACTTAGTTAGCTGTTTCAGGAACATCTGAAAAACTGACCACAAACAATCACATAACAAAGTAACAACAATGGTGCATTAGAACCTCTGCAAAAAAAAAAGCATTTGCCTGAAAGCAAGAACTGGTTGGACCAAAAAAATCAAGCAAAGTAATAGAAAATGAAGAAGGTATTGTGCTTTAGAATTTTAGAATTCAAACAGGCAAGCACCTTCCACATAATACCCCAGATTTAACAACTGGTGGTAAGAAAGACAAAATCTTTGGATACTGGACATGTCAGTATCTGGAGATAGCAAAATAAAAGAGTAATAACTGGAGAAAAATTGCAAACTATAACGCCCTGTGAACAGAAGTACTATGTCTGTGGCAAAATAAAGACAGTACCAATGGTTATAGGTGCTTTGTGTGCTAAACAATCAGCGTTGACAAAATCTCCACCAGTCAATTGCAAAAGGCAGCTTTAATTGCAACAGCTTGTATTCTGAGATGATACTTTTAACACCGTGAAACAACAATATATGTCTATCCCAGATAATTGGAAGGACTTGATAGCTGGATAAAAATGCCAAATCCAGTCTAAACATCTGGCTGACTGTGCAACCAACCATGATAAATGCTTGAGATGCAATCCTCAAATTTCTGGAGCAATGCTTGAACATCATTGGTATCACAGTCACCATCAGTCAGGTACAAAAGTCACTTAGAACAGCTTACAGGTGGGCCCTCAATTTACAATTGCTTGTTTCATGATGATTCAAAGATACAACAGCCTCATAAAAAAGTGATTTACACCCCATCTTCAAAGTTACAATTATTGCACCATCCACACATTCACATGAACACAATGGCATCTGGCTCACAATTGCATGATCACAATTGCAACCATTGCAGTTGGCTTCCAACAAGCAACGTTAATTGGGGAATAAGATTTGTTTAGTGACTCACTTAATGACCACATTCCTTTAACCACTGTGAAAAATGGTTGTAAAATTGGATGTGGTCACATGATGGGTTACTTTACAATCGGTCTCAATCATTGCCATAAGCTGAGGATTACCTGCATACTTGTGTCAAAATTTTAACCCCATCAAACAACAATGCCTGCCTATTGCAGGTCATTGGAAGGACTCGATAGGTGGATAAAAATAACCAAATCAAATCTAAACATCTGGCAGACTATGCAACCAACTAGAATAATAATCACCCTTTTCCTTTTCACTCAAGTAGAAGGAGAACATAGATGCACAGGATGGGTGGTGCAGCCTTTCAAAAACCTTCCATCTGAACTTCTATGTCATCCTGGCATTCATCTACATCACTCCCAAACACCGGGATGGGGTGATTGAGCCTCCAGGCTATTTTTCTTTCACAAACTTGTTCATTTACCATACCCCCAATTTAAATTCACTATCAATTATCATCTCTTCACTTGCAGTTTCAGTTCTTTTCCACCGAGAGACGGTGCCAGGAGAAGTCACATCGCCATACTAATAATTAGCAATAGCTCTTTTTAAGCAAGAGAGAGAGAGAGAGAGAGAGGGGGAGGGAGGGAGGGAGGGAGGGAGGGAGGGAGAGAGAGAGAGAGAGAGAGAGAGAGAGAGAGAGAGAGACCAAAAACTCCCACAAAGACTTCCTTTTAATGGGAGCTAATTAGACAGACTGTATAAATGTGATATCACTTGCATAATATGAGACCTCCTTGGAACTCTCTACAGGTAGTGGCAACTTATTAAGGCCAGCTCACTTCAAGCAGCTGGGACCAGCAATGGTCTTATACTGCCCTCTGCAGTCCACAAGCTGTCCTGTTGCTAATTTTTTTCAGGGCACAGCCAGTGCAAAAATCATGCCCAATTTACCACAACCTGTGACATTGCAAAGATATCAATGGTTCACATATCAAGCACAGAGTCTAAGACACACAGGAAGTACAGAGAGGAACAAGGGGATGGAATTCTCTGTTTCTGTTCAGTTGCACAAAACTTAGGATTTACTGCAGATTCTATAAGGAGTGGATAGGAAGAAAGTGAACATTCATGGAACCATTAATTTTAAAAACTCTAAATCCCCTCTTATGTGTTTTACTGTACTTTCTTATGAGAGTATTCAGAAAAAAAAAAGACAGAGTCAATTTGCTGTGGTTTAATCACAGATCAGTAGGTCCATTGACCACAGATGTATAAAACATGTATAAAACAGATGTGGCCAACAACATATAATCTGCATAAAGGTCACTTTTTTCCATGCACCTGCTTCCGAATAAAAACAGTTCAGAAAAATTAGCTTGTAAAACTTATGCCAAGTAAACACTGTAGGAGGAGATGTGTGTTAGTAAATTAGCAAAAAATCAAGAGAAGTCTAATAGCACTTTTTTCTGACAAACAAATTAAATTATTAAAAGGCACCAGCTTTTGTGAGTTATAGCTCATGAAAGCTTATGCATTTTAATGCCAAGTAAAATTTCTCGTTTCGTTTAGATAGACTTTGCAGTTAAAATCAAACCATAGCATTGGCTCAGAAAGAGTATTGTTAATTAGCTAATGTGTGCTTTGACCACATTTTAATGAATTCTATCTTTAATTGAGTCTGCTGAACAATTGGAGAGAGTAGAGTTATACCAGGACTGCAAAAAATCTAGATATCCATCTAGTGAGGGGATTTTTCTATATCTCTTTACTTCCACCGTGTGGTCATCTAGATTTTTGCAGTTCAGTTATGATGGCTCCTGACAACCCTTCCAATATTTTCCCCAAGGAAAATTGGTTTGATACTGGGTATATTTGCATTTGAATGTAAAAGGTAAAGTTACTCTGAAAGTGAACTGGGAATTCTGTGTTGCCTCCTTGGCACTGCTCTTTGTGCATATTTAGAGCTCTTCAAAGGTTAAATGTGCTTTGCAACAACAGTTCATTTAGTAACCATTTGAAGTTACAACAGCACTGAAAAAAAGTGACCTGTGACCATTTTTCACACTTATGACCTTTGCAGCATCCATCTGGTCACATGATCAAAGTTTGGACACTTGGCAACTGACTCCTATTTCTGACCGTCACAATGTCTTGGGGTTGCAAGGTTGCAAGGTCTTTTGCGACCTTCTGACAAGCAAAGTCAATAAGGAAGCCAGATTCACTTAACAACATGCTACTAACTTCACAGCTGCACCAATTCACTTTACAACTGTAGCAAGAAAGGTCGCACAATGGGGCAAAGCTCACTCAACAAATGTCTCACTCAGCAACAGAAATGTGAGGCTCAATTGTGACGGTAAGTCAAGGACTTACCTTTGTAGAGCCCACCCTTTCTGGGGAATGCTAACCAGAAGCTGAGATCTCTTGATGTGTGTGTAGGTAAAAGGATGGCCTGCACAAGCGTGCTGAAATGAAGGAGTAAGCAATCTGTGGCTCCCGAATCTTCTTTTTGCAACTCTCAGAGCTAACTACAATTCACAAAAAAACAGAAAGTGATTTCCTTCCATTCTGAGATAAGTAACAAATGGAAAAAAAACCTGGTTTTTTTTAAAACATTTAAATATAAGAACTCCCTCATCCAACTCCTCTCTAAAACCTGATAAAGAATTCAGATGTGTTACGGCCCACCCATTTTGTGGCTCTCAACTATTCAAAAGTATTAAATTTGATCTTCAGCCAACAAGCTGATGCCCTCCCGTGCTTTATTGTGTCATGCATCCACTGGAGTACAGAGGTTAAGTGGCTAGTTGATTAAACCATTTCCCCCCCCCCCACCCAAAGCGTTTTGGTGTAGTTCCTTTCAGATCAATAGAATTACTCCTTACTGCAGAGATACATTCCATACTTGGGTAGCCTAGAATACTGGAGAGTGAAAGATCTCATGTAGCATCCCTTGACTCTCCAGAGCAGGGGTGTCAAACTCAATTTCATTGAGGGCCGCATAGGCATTGTGGTTGCCCTCAGGGGGCCGGGTGGGTATGGCCAGGGTGGGTGTGGCCTACTGGGTGGGCGTGGCTAGAGTGCGTATGGCCTACTGGTGGGCGTGGCCAGCTCTACATGGTTCACATCAAGGGTGCCTATGGGGGCCTGGGCAGGAGTGGGACAGACCTGAGGGTCTCTGGGCCAGGGCCAAGGCAGTGGGGGCCGTTCCCTCACTCTTTCCAGGATGGCTTTGCGGGCCACATGAAACCACTTCGCGGGCCGGATCCGGCCCCCGGGCCTTGTGTTTGACATGTCTGCTCCAGAGTCAGCATGACCCAGCGGAGCAGTGATGATAGAGAAATCAATTGCTTTAGCCTGCTTTTTCCCCTAAGGAATGATTCAGTATGGCAAAATAGGAACTCTGGTGGTATGGTGGTTAGAATGCAGCATTGCAGGCTGACTCTGCCCACAGCCTGGAGTTTGATTGAGGTTGATTCAGCCTTCCATTCTTCCAAGGTCGATAAAATGAGGACCCAGATTGTTGGGGGGGGGGAAACATGCTGACATTGTAAACTGCTCAGAGAGTGCTATAAAGCACTATGGGGTGGTATATAAGTCTAAGTGCTATCACTTTTGCTAAAATAGGAAACCTAATAAAAGTGGAAAAAAAACACCGTTTTAAAGTTTATGGGCCTTTGAGTGATTACTTCATGCCATTGTTTCATGTCACAATGGGTGGTGTCAACACCGAAACAGGTTATTTATCAAGATTTTTATTTTTTTTAAAAGACCAAAAACAATATGGGCACAAAACGTCCCATAAGACCAATATCCAATTGGATTGATTCTTCCCAACATGTTGCTTCCAGAAAAATTGGCCTTCACGGAAGCTGGCTTTTGGAAAGTGTGGATCAAACATTTGGTCCCCAGATTGGGAAAGTCCGTTTCAGTTGAATAAGAGCACCTGTGTTTACTTTTTAGATTCTCCACTTTATATACATCTCTCTGCGTCAAAGGATTTATGTTAGAAGAGGGTTTTTTTAAAAAAAATCATGCTTTTAAAAAAGAAAGTTAAGTCCCATGGGATTTACCCTGAGAGTTTGGGAGAAGGGAAGAATTATTTAGTCCTTATTCTGCTTTTTATAATACTTCTTGACTTCTTGATAATCAAATTCATTTTCACTCCCGAGATCTAAAAGGCCAGCTCTCACATTCAATGGTCATGGCTGTAAGAAATTAAAAAGCAATCTTCTAATGCTGAGAAAGTGGGAAAGACAGTAAATAAATGAAGCCGAGGAGAAGAAAATTACTGCCTTGATCATTTCAGGAAAGGGGGGAGAAAAATCCAACTTAAAATAAAATAAACCTCCTCGTCTAGGTTTTTCATTTAAGGACCGTTGCATGACAGCATTGCTCTCAGAAGGTTTCTGTCTGCAAAAGCCCATTTGCTTTTTGGCTGGACCAATCCATCTTTTCTAAAGCTCCTCACATTGTGAAGCTATAAAGGGAGGACACCAGCCGGGGTTCTGCTTGCAATTCCCAAGATGTCTGGGGAGATGATAAACAAAAGTCTTTTGTACCATATTAAATCAGCTTTCAGTGCTTCTCTGCACAGTCTCTAGTCATAAGAGCAAGTCATGTGTAGCAAAAGCCATTCGGATGCCAAGGTTTGTTTTCATATTTAGCCAGCTTTATATTAAAGTCCCTTTGTGAAGGGGCAACGAAAATATTTGTTTATATTTGAACAGCGCTGCGGTTGTGATTCAGCAACTGTTTCAGTGAATGGAACAGCTATTTCCTAAAGAGCTTTCTTTGCAAACATTTTTGCTGGCCTCTTCCAACTGTCAACAGACTTTGACTCCTGTTTACCCTAAAACAATAGGAGGCACTTCATAAATTAGGATGTTGGAAACACCCAGAGCCTTAGAGCAATAAATTGTATTGGGGAAGACAGATTTATTTTGGTTTCTCTATTATTTTATTAGTTATAATTTGCTTGATTTTTTAAAAAATGTGATTGGAAATACAGTTTATGTATATAAAGTTGGGTGAAGAAAAGGAATTAGTTAAGTTTCACCTCAAACAGGGAAAAAAGAAAAGGCTTAACTGTTTGGATATTTCTATGTCAATAGCACAACCTGTCCAAAATGTATGGATATTTTAGGCAGGGGAGACTGGCTAAAGTAATTACAATAGCAAACTGGAAGAGAAAAAAATATCTGCACCCGATTTTCAATAGAAAACTCTTATGCATGTATGTCAATATCTGAATTGTGCAGGGAAGGCTTTTGAGCGCTTACAGCTTTTATTTTAACTTATTTATTTATAACTTAATTTTCAGAATCTTTCTGTTGCTTCTTTTGTCTGAAATTGCCTTAGTCCTTTAATGCTGCTGTATGCATTTAAATTTTATTAATAAAGTATTATTATTTTTTTACAAAGGGAAGTTCATCTGGGCAAATCGTTCACTTCCCTGTTGATCTATCTTTCACTAAATAATACTGCTTTAACATTTAAAAAATAAAGAAACAGTTACATAAGGAGACCCACAAGCCAAGACAGAATTTTTTTAAGGCATAAGAGCTTTTCTCTGGAAAGCTCCATTCCATGAGGTATGTGTAGCTTCTGCTGGAAGAGACAATGTTCAGAGCAGCTTCCTTGATGCCAAATGAAACCACATACGAGAGACACGAATACATGCATAACCAGTAGTACAAATATATGAAAGAAAACTATGCTTGAAAGGTTGGACATCCTCCATGCATTCAAACCATTTGTGAAAGTAATCAATGAGATGTGTGGGTTAACGATGACCCTCAACACTGACATATGCCACACTAGTCTATTCATGTTTTATTCATTCATCTCATTCAACTTCATATTCATATGAATTCATTCATTCATTCAGCTCATTCAACTCCACAAGACCAAGGACAGCTTAGCTTACAATATTAAAAGTAAGAGTAATAGTAGGAGCAAACAGCTCACATATATGGAAGAAAGAAGATATTTAATTGGGTAAAATTCTTGACACCACCCTATCCCAGGGACAAAGAGGACAGCCAAATTGTGAAAATAATAAGGACCAAAGATATTGCTCCAGAGGACCATTATCTATAGACAAAAAATCATCTATCTTATTTAAATCTGCTTAAAACTCATAATTATAGGTCCAAATTTTGGACCACTGTAAGAAAGCATTAGCACTCTCAATAGGGAAACTTTAGGTGCAAGCTTAATGCACGTGCATAGACAAAGCATGAAGGCAGGAAAATTTTGCCTTCAAGCAAAAGTGTCCGATTCAAAGTTCAGTATGTAGCGTGGAGAAGAAATGTGGCTGCAGTCAGATTAAACCTGCATGACTTTGCATTCTGGAATTCCCTTCATGTCTTCTTTCAACTTCAGTGGGCCTGTGAATTTTACTACTGAATCAATCATAGTATCATTGTCTTTCAGCACTCATCGTTCCGTCTCATGTTTGGAGTCATTGCACAGGAGAGTAATTTCAGCTTTAAGAAGCAAGAAAACTTAATCATAAAATAAGCAAGGATTAAAATAGGTTTCCCAGAACAGTTTGAAAGGAGGATGAACTCATCTATCATCAAAGAGGGCACTGATGTTACAACAGAAATTCCAGTCGGTCAACGTGGGAACTACTTTGCAACTATTCTGTAGTATCTGTGATTGGTTACTAGTGGCTGTGATGTACTTCTGTCATATGGGTGCTTGAGCAGTCATTGGATCCATTTTCAAATTCAACTTCGTTGAAGTTGAACTGCCTTGACCTCACAGCACTCTGACTTCTCCAACACCTGCTAGCTGTCTTAAGAATGGAGTGACAGGCACATTTCTGTGCCTTCCACTTTATTAAAAACAAAAAGAAAAGAAACACCCTTCCTCCTATGTTCTTATGAGTAAACCTAAGGATATTTCAAGTCTGAAGAACCTTTGGATCTTCAGCATTTCTAACTTACTGAGTCCAACCACATCTCCTTTTGCTAATTTCCATAGTAAACAGACCTCAGAAATGCAGATGACCAGGAAGCAGATGGGGGGGGGGAGGAAGGGAATTGGTTGTGGGCTTTTGCAACCTTACAGGAGAAGAAATATGGTAAGTCTAGGGTTGTTACTGGATGTTCAGCAAAAGGAGGACTTGATTTTTTTGGGTTTCATGCTCTCCATCTGACAGGCATAGCTTTAAAACAAAACACTGTGGCTTTTGAGTACCCTATTTGTTTGGGGGAGTTTTTAAATTGGTTTCATCAGAGTAGTCGCTCAAACCTATGTGCATTGTGGCCTTGTAAATTGTCCGCTTCTTCCTTACCCTCATCCACTGACAGACTCCACATTATTTAATTGATTTCTTTGATTCCAGCAATTGGCTTCAATCCAGCACTTTCAAATCTGTGATCACAGTAATTTGTAGATCACATGACTTATCATACACTTTTATGGTGAAATTTGGAGAAGCGTATGATTGTCAATTCTATTTTACGGCTAGCACGTGGCCTTGAAAGTACAGATTGTTGGAGAAATATTGCAGTTGAAAAACCAGTCTTTCTGGTTTTGGAAAAAGTAATTGCATATGCCTGTTGACCTAAGTACATTTTTGGCTGTTGTCAGATTGACTTTTGTTGCAGATCTCAGAAAAGAGTGTTATTGTTTCATTCCTCCCCCCTCCTCCTCTATTGGTCCTTCTTTCCAATTGTCTATGTCCTCCTTTGCCTTTGAAATATTGTTCAGATATTTGGTAACCCTAGATAAGTCATAATTATACATTACTATGCATAGAGTTTTCTTATTCATATGTTAGAAACCTGACCGTGAGAACTCAAGAGTCCTTGTTAGATTAGTGCTACCAGATCTGAACAGTAAAACTCTGGATAAAAAATTAGATGGCAGCAGAGTTACAATTTATTATCTCTTGCTACCATCTAGTATGCATTTTGATTTTTGCAGCTCAGTTTTGGTAGCCCTAGTGCAGATGACTCACACAAAAACACCTCCTTAACAATAACTACATTCAGCTTGCCCAGTAATACAAATGAAGATCCTTATGGGAAATGAAAGCTTTATTGGAAATGAAGGCAACCCAGCATCCCACAAATAAAGCCTCTTCCTCGCTTCCTCCCTCAGTTTTGTATTTGAATGATGTTATTTTAAAATGCACTTGCATTGTTAGGTTACATACCCTTATGCTTCGGCATTTCTCATTGTCTTTAGGTGGACTGGAGTAGAAATCACAGTAGATCTAGAAATTCTAGAAGACGTAGCCCAACACCTAGGAAAGGTAATAGACAAAGCAAACTGCTACGGTACTTCCTGTGAGGAATGCCTATTGGACTTAGTGGGGTTTACTTCTCAATAGACATGAAGAGAATCACTCTCTAAAGCAGGGGTGTCAAACTGCCAGCCCGCGGGCCGCACGCGTCATCCGGAAGCCTCACCCACCCCATTGCCGGCAATGGCAAAACCGTCCTGATACACTGTGCGACATCACGTGACGTCGTGAGTTTGACATGTCTGGTCTAAAGGAATAGGTAAAAGATACAATAGAGCAGCTAAAAAATGGGTACCAAAATGATCTTAGTCTTATCTCAGTTTGTTGATTCTAAAATTAATGTATGGATGCACCAATATTTATAATCTTTTGGAGAAAGAAAGTTGGTGATTTTATCTTCTGGATTCACAACATTCAGAAAGTTTTGGGGACCTAGATAATACTCCAGATAAAATGGGGAGGAATGGGAGGAGATTTGAAACAATGTCTTGAATTCCGTCCTCTGCCAAAAGATACGGTAAATTAATATATGAGGGACAGACATATAGATCATTTCCACTGAAGTCAGATTACTTGGAACTTGGAATCAACTTGAAAAAAGTATCAAAATTCTTCTCAATTGTCTAAGAAGTCAGACAATTTCCAAATTAATCTAAGCTGAGGAAGAAGAACTCATGAATCTCCAGGACTAATATGTCCCAGTTCAAATACTCGATGAGTAGTGTATGATATCTCCCAAAGATGAACTTTTTGTCTTGTGGACATTTCTTCAGAGTGTAAATGCTTATTCATTGCTCAATATGATGAGACAAGTAACTAATTTTCCACTTCTATCACACAAACTCCAAGCATACTACATATATTTGCAAAGATTTAAGGAAATTAAAACTTTTAAGCCTTGAACAAGTGAATAAAGCCCAGAATTGTGCATAAATGTGTGTGTGTGTTTGTGTATTTAACAAACTGGAGGTATAGTTATTTATATATACATGCACACATTAAACTGTCATTTCAACAGTACTCTTAATCTTCTATTTTATGCCTGAATCCAAGTATAACTTCCTTTGTATCTCGTGCTGGGCCATCAGCTACCACTGAGGACCTCCTGGTAGACAGAGTTTAGGTCAGGTCTTCATGATTGTGAGAAATCATTGGGTTATATCTCCTCAAGGAAGTGCAACTGTGAAAGCTGCTTCTCCATGGAAGAATCCCAGGAAGTGCCCCACAAACAAATATCTCCTCAAGTTCACTTTTGTCTTCCCATCTGATAGGATTTCTTGTTCCAGTTTATTAATGCACATTTGCCGAGCTGAAGGGCTCGTGATATTTAGTCACAGGATATTAGTCACAGAAATAACCAAGTGAAAGAGAGCTATTCTTTTTCTTGACAGATAAAGTCGTAGTATACATAGATGTGTGAAAGTACAAGGAAGAGGGGAGAAGAAGTTTAATTAATGATGAAAATGAACAGAACTTTCACATTTTAATATTGCAGTAGCACCATGCCTTTAGATCTCTTCAACTAGGCAAAAGAGACAATGTATGGATGGATGGATGGATGGATGGATGAAGGGAGGGAGGGAGGAAGGGATGAATGGAGGAAGGGAGGGATGGACAGATGGCCAAGCCCCTCCCATGCCACCTTTCCCCTCTTTTGTACCTGACCTTCAATGAACCCCAAACAATAAAATGGAAATACTACTTACAGTAAGCCAATTTAACACCTACATTGAAAGAGACAAAGCATGTTTTAACATTGTTGAAATTGGCAAAAGTCATCAACTTTTCCCCTCAAGATATTAAAAGTTCCTCATTCCAATAAAAGATTTCTTCACTGAAGCCCTTCACTCCTGAGATCATCACCTTGACTCACAAAAGATAAATATTGCAAAACCCAGCAGGGCACCAAGCCGCATTTCCTCTCCGCTAGACCAAGTACATTTCTCAGGAATCCTTAGAAGGCAGGCTGGATGCTCACATTTTCTAGAACAATAGAAGCACCTTTTCTATAAAAGAAACTGCTTCGACCACTATGATTGTCTTTCTTGCTTTCAAATAAGCTTCAACCGTGCTTCAAGTAATTGTCCTGTGTTCTTTTAAAACCCAGCTGGGAAAGGACCAAGATTTTCTTCAAATACCGTGTTTAACCAAAAATAAGACCCGCCCTTTTTTTACCTCCAAAAGAGACACCAGGTCTTATTTTAGGGGGTCTTTTCCACTCACCTCACAGTGGTGGCACTGACAGCCCTGCCCAGGCAGCCCACTTCTTCTGTGGCTGAAGGAGCAGCTTCATTCTGCAGCTGAGAATGGAGCTCCAGCCTGCATTTTGCCTTCAGAGGCCTTTTTGTAAGGCCTGTGCAGCCAAGGACTGAGCTATGGATTGAAACCATAGCTTGGTTCTCAGCTCCAGAGGCCTTCCAGAAAGGCCTCTGACTGCAAAATGCAGGCCGGAGTTCCATTCTCAGCTGCAGAATGAAGCTGCTCCTTCAGTCACAGAAGAAGTGAGCCGGCGAGGAGAGGCAAGTGTCAATCCATGGGAGGCCTGCCTGCAATGGTAAGCTTCAGCCCCCCCACCTCTGCCCTAGCTTGATTTTTAGCCCTGCCCTAGGCTTATTTTTGGGATAGGGCTTATATTAGACACACACCCCAAAAAAATCAAGGTAAGGATTATTTTGGGGGTAGATCTTACTTTAGGGAAACACTATAGACAGCTAGACAGCTAGACTCCTATTTGATTTACCACCTGCCATGGATACACTTAGTCTTGTCATAGTTAGCATGCAAAACTGATTGTAAATCTTCCAGATCTGAGATCCAGATTGGCTCTTAAATACCTACCTTCTAAGGTTGATTGTTTAATAAATGAAGTGAATTCACCATATCCTATCGGAAAAGAAATCAGCTGTCTATTCATATGAGTCCGGTTTTTAATTATCTGTAACACACCATTCTAAGTCAACTGCTACAGTCCTGTAAATTATAAAACTTGATTTCTGATATAGCGGTACTTTTGATTCAAATATTCACAGGTCAAAATCAATCTTTGTGACTATTTGACTACTAACTACCATGCAAAGAATATCTACATTGTGTGATTTCAGTCCATTCAGATACAGTATAAGCATCTTGAATTTTAATAAGGTTTGTTCCCAAATAGAAATAAATAAATATAACCTTGGCCTATTAACAACAAACTTTGTTCCTGCAAGCACAATCATAAATATCCTCTGTTCTGTTGGCAAAATCCTAACAGTAGTACATTGATTTATCATATATTCAATATAGATGTAGCATTCAGTGCCGCTGTGTTATGTGTATATTACTATAATTTAGTCTGAATGAAAGTCAAGAATATCAATATATAATGTTCTAAAGACATCTTCTTTAACAAGCAATTTTCCTCATCTGTTGGAATAACAGCCCAGAATTTCAACCCAGAGTTCCAGTATAGTTAGTGGATATCTAACTGGGAGAGGCTTTTCCACATATTGCAGTTATCATAGATTTTTAAAAGTTGCTCCCAACTGTTGTTGAATTATTGGAACTGTTCTTACCATATAATGGCTGTGTCTCTAACCAAAACATAACAAAGAGAAATAAACTCTTAACTGATAAAACTAAGAAACAGAACATTCAGCACAAAAAATATAATAAATGTTATTCAATGCCTTTGCTATTAGATGTGTGCAAAACACTTAAAAATAAAGATAATTAAAATACTTAAGGTAGAAAAAGAAAATATGTAAGATGTACATCTTAGAGAATAGTTTTTGGCTGCTTGGATAGCTATGGAATTGGTTTCTTGCTAGATTTTTATTTCTGGATGTTTATTTTTTCTATACAAAGGATATTTAGTTAGCAGCATTTTGATGAGGTTCTGTATTTTAATCATATGTTTGTTCTTGAGAAATTCTACATAAGAATAATAGCAAACTAAAAAATTGTTCTATTCTTCTGGTACATGACTTTCTTTTTCCTTTTTCCCCCCCTCTCACTTTCTTCAAAGCATTTCTATGTAGGGTGAATGTAGTAACACTCTGGCAGTTACATTTTTCACTGCTTAAAGCAGGGTTGCTTTTATAAAGAAATTCAGACCTAAATGGCAAATTAATCTAATGTAGATTCCTGGACATAGCAGCTGGGACATATGTTTTTACTCATTAATTTATTTAAAACACGAATAAACCTGGCACTGAATGAGCCATTTGTACCGATGTCACTATCATATTTATTATCTGATTGCTGATTGCTTTCCTTCAGAAGTATGGAGTACTTAACACTTCCTTCTCATTCTTTTTCTTCATGACCCAGGGAGGTAGATTGAGTGGAGAAAGAGACTAGGAGCTTCTATGGCTAAAGGTGGACCTGAACCTGGATCTCCTACTTCCTAGTCCAATTTTTTAGCCACATTTGCCCTGAGACCATGTCATGGATAGTCATGGATACCTTTGTCTGAATGTCTAGGGCAGGGGTCAGCAACCTGAAACAGTGAAAGAGCCACTCGGAACCGGTTCCCTCACAAAAGGAAAAACTGGGAGCCGCAAAAAATATGTGCGCATGCGCGTACATGCGTACATGCGCAGAACAGGGTTTGACTGAAGAGTAGAGCCAAGGCGAGATATGCACCTACCCTGCATATTTTAATTGATTGGTTGAACTTTTTTAGTCCCACTTTTTTTTTTTTGGACTGCACATGGCAGAGGACCAGGAGCCGCAGGAGAGGGCTGAAAGAGCCGCATGCGGCTCCGGAGCCGCGGGTTGGGCATTCAGAAGTCATATCTTATGGTGTTCAGAAAAGTGTTAAACCCTTGCATATTTGAGATACATTTTGGAGATTGACTTGACCAAAGGATGAGACAATTCTTTAATTTTCAAGCAATGGTTATTTTTTGTAGCATTTTATTGCTGATTCTTTGGGGAGACTTATCTGGAATGAGGTCAGAGGAGGAGGGAGGAACAAAAACTATATGCTTTATTACAAAAGAGAAAATCCACTATATACCAGACTATTTTCCCACTAAGTTGCCTGCAGCATTTTCACCTTTCAACTCTTGATAAAATACTTGTCCTTGTTACAGTTATCGTGGCACAACCCTAGTTCGAAAACTTTGGAAGATCCTGTAAGTTCATAATGGGGAATATGTTTAGCCACTTAAAACCAGAATCCATGATAGAGCACTATCTTTTGATGTTGGACAAATCTGTTGGCAAGCCAATAAAGTATATCTTTCAGTTTGCTCAAGATTTGCTCATAAAGCCAAATAGAGCATCATTTTTCAAAAACACACAACAAGCAAAAATTTTATTTCCCTCCCATTTTGTGTTAGTAGCGATACCTTAAGAATGGAAGAAACAGGTGCAGCCCATTTTCCCCTTATAACAGAGTCTTCTTTCTTCTCAGCCATCCATCAAGTGGAATGGTAACTGAATTTAGATGGAAACACACAATTTTGGCACTTGGCAGGGCTAGTTAGAAAAGAGCTCTGAAACACCAACCAGACTTGAAGGTGTGATTGATCTCCTGCAATCAGTGTTTTCTGCGTTTAGTTTTTGATTCTTCTTCCCATCATCAGCCACTTCCTTATTCTTTCTTCCCCATCAATTCATTGAATCCAATCATCAAAAAAGCAATGGGAACCTTTTTGTCACCTTTTGTTGGGTGATTGGCTTACTCAAGAAACACCTTTGGGCCCCCTTGTCCTGCAAGAAGATTGAGGGTTTTTTTAAATAAAATAAAATAAAATAAAATAAAATAAAATAAAATAAAATAAAATAAAATAAAATAAAATAAAATAAAATAAAATAAAATAAAATAAAATAAAATAATAAAATAAAATAAAATAAAATTAAAAAATAATAAAATAAAATAAAATAATAAAATAAAATAAAAATAAAATAAAATAAAATAAAATAAAATAAAATAAAATAATAAAATAAAATAAAATAAAATAAAATAAAATAAATAAAATAAATAAAATAAAATAAAATAAAATAATAAAATAAATAAAATAAAATAAAATAAAATAAAATAAAATAAAACTCTGGGCAAGATATTCCCTTTCAGCCAGTCTCTGCCAAGTTTCTTGGCTTCCCTTCAAAGGTGAACCAGGGAACATGCTTCAGGGCAAGGATATGGCTAAAAATGTTATCAGAGTACTCAAAGACAACATAATTTGTAGGACTGCAGGGTACGCAAGTTTGCAATGGCTTTTTAATGGCATTAGTGTGTAATCAGCAACACCCACTTCCATGGGTTGGTTGCATTTATACCTCAGAGAAACCAGAAAAATTGTAACATCAGATCTGGCAAAGGGCCAGATTTCCACAGGGCATTAGTAACAAACTGGTGAAGCTCATTAAAAAAGAGAGAGAGAGAGAGAGAAAGAGAGAAACCTATAACCATTAAAAGTCCATTAAGCAGCATGTCATTTTGTGGAGCTAAATAGCCCACAGTAATCAAAAGCATATGAACCCCAGCTGGGTTATCCAGCGAATTGTTTCGATTTAGGGGGAGAATTCATCAAGAAAGATTGCTGTTCAGATTGGGTTGGTTTTTCTCCTTCAGTTGCTGGCTCTATGTTCCATTATAATTAAAGTGATTGATGGATCCAGCAGACAGAGGTGAGGAGTGACCAAAAAAGCCAGGAACATCTACTCAAGCCAAGTAAGCAACCACAGTAGCTAAATGTGGAACTCTGGCAGCAGAAGGGGTGACTTGGTTTTATTCAACCACTCTCGATTAGAAATGGGGTTGGGACTAAGAGAGAAAGACTTGCCTTTCTTTCTCTATCTTGATGAAGGTGTGGTCATCTGTTTTTTTTTAAAAAAAATAATAATTAAGAGGATTATTATGAAAAAGAGAGAGAGGCTTGAAACAAAAGTTTCTCATCCACACATTTAAACCAGCACTGCAAAATTGTACCATAATGCATTTTGAAGATGTCCAAGAAACATTTGATTGTTTTGGTGTGGCACAAGTCAGAAATTCAAATAGATTGTTTATTAATCACCAGGGAAAGCAAAAGGAGATGACAAGAGAAACAGAGAGCATGATTTCAAGCGTGGCTGGCTTCTAAGATTCTGCTCTTTTTATTTGCTGTGCCTTGCCCCTGTGGTTTTCTATTCTACAGAGGTTAAACTTTATAATAGGATGTTTATTGTATAGTATAGCCAGCGTGGGACAGCGGTTCAGATGTTGAACTAAAACCGTAGGGACCCAGATTTACATCACCACTCAGAAATAAATCATATTTATTGGCTGAAATATTCAAATTATATGGCAGAAATTTATTACAAAGACCTTTTAGAGTCTTCTATTAACTAGTCGACATGGAGAAGAAAAAGAAGCCTACAGTTTTCCCATAAAGAACTGTGCTGTTGTATCCTTCTAGAAAGCAACAAGAAAAGTCATATATAACTTTAACAAGCCACAGTGAGGTCAGTGACAAAATGTATGTTATGAGATTATCACTCATATGGTGCAATTATTTAATTTTTGTCATGATGTTTGATGCAAGCCTGTAGGTCATGATGGACCTGGCTTGCATCACGGAGACTTGGTTGGGCCCAGAGGGCGGGATTCCTCTGGTTGACCTTTGCCCACCAGGTTTCCGGGTGCTGCACCGGCCTCGGGCTCAGGGTAGGGGTGGGGGTGTGGCTGTTGTTATGAGGGAGACCTTGTGTCCGCGGGAGGCCACTGTTCCTCAGATAGTCGGGTGTGAGTCTCTCTTTTTGAGATGCGGCCCTGGTGCGCAGTTGGGCTTGCTGCTGGTGTACCTTTCGCCTAGTCACGCAGCAGCAGCCCTGCCTGAGCTGCTCGATGTCCTCTCTGGGCTGGTGGTTGAGTTCCCGAAACTTATAGTTTTGGGGGACTTCAATCTACCATCGCTGGGAGGATCATCTGAGTTGGCTCGGGAGTTCATGGCTTCCATGACGGCCATGGACCTGACGCAAGTAATTTCAGGACCGACTCATGAGGGAGGCCACACCCTTGACCTAGTTTTTTTATCTGGACGGTGGTTAGATGATCTTGGTGGGGGCTCTCCAATTATTATGCCCCTGTCATGGACCGATCATCATCTCCTGCGGCTGGTCTTCCGTTTTGCCACCCCCCGCCGTGGGTGTTTGGAACCAATTAAATGGTACCGCCCCAGATGCTTAATGGATCCCCAGAGGTTCCAGGCAGCGCTGGGGTCCCCACCTGCCTCCCTTGCTCCAACTCAACCCCGACAAGACTGAGTGGCTTTGCATACCTTCATCCCGGGTTTATTCGGATGTTCCACCTTTGGCTATGGGGGGTGAACTATTACCCCCCGTAGATAGGGCTCGCAACTTGGGAGTCCTCCTAGATTCACGGCTCACCCTGGAAGACCATATAGGAGCTGTGACTAGGGGGGCCTTCGCCCAGGTTCGCCTGGTGCGCCAGTTGCGGCCCTATCTTAGCCGGGATGATTTGTGCACGGTCACTCATGCGCTCGTGTCCTCTCGTCTAGACTACTGCAACGCTCTCTACATGGGGCTGCCCTTGAGGACCACCCGGAAGCTCCAACTGGTACAGAATGCAGCCGTGAGAGTTGTGTTGGGAGTCTCCCGATACTCCCACGTTACACCGCTGCTCCGTGAGCTGCATTGGTTGCCAGTTGTCTTCCGGGTGAGATTCAAGGTACTGGTAACAGTGTTTAAAGCCCTTCATGGCATGGGGCCGGAGTACCTTAGGGAACATCTGCTGCCGGCATCAAGCTCCCTGCGCCCTGTGCGTTCCCACAGAGAGGGCCTCCTCAGGGTGCCACCGATCAGAGAATGTCGATTGGTGGTCCCCAGGGGGAGATCCTTCTCTGTGGGCGCTCCGGAGCTGTGGAATCAGCTACCGGTAGAGCTCCGGATGGCGCCCGATCTTCGCTCCTTTCGTCGCGATCTCAAGACGTTTCTGTTTGTTCAAGCCGGCCTAGCCTGATGGGGATTGGTGGGGTTTTTATTCTTGTGTTTTAATTTTAATTTGGTGTTTTAGAACTTGATTCCAACTGTTTTAATATGGGCAATTATTTAATCTTGTTTTAAGGTTTGTATTTAGTATTTTATTCTGCCCTGTGAACCGCCCTGAGTCCTCAGGGAGAAGGGCGGTATATAAATATTATTAAATTAAATTAAATTAAATTAAATTAAATGTGTTGTCATTCACACACACTTACACATTAGAATCTTACAGTCCGGCATTGGAAATGGAAACCTTACAGTCCAAAATTCTCTTCCCAAACTAGCTAACCATACACCCTTTGGGAATATATAAAAATTACATATAGGCAATTGTACTGCCCATTCACGATCCCTGATAAGTAAAATGAATGGGCATATTGAGAATGTAGTCCTAGTTAATGGCATCCCAATGTCATGATGGATTGGTGAATTTCATCGCCAATTCCATAGCACTGGATAGAGAAATACCACCACCGTGTCTAGCAATAGCTAGCTGGTTTGAAGGTGTTATGTATTTGGAAATCAAATGTATTTGAAGCCTGCTTTAAAGATCTAGAACAGGGATCTTCAAACGTGGCCCTTTTATGACTTGTGGACTTCAACTCCCAGAATTCCTCAGCCAGCGTGTCTTGCTGAGAAATTCTCAGAGTTGAAGCCCACAAGTCATAAAAGGGCCAGGTTTGAAGACCCCTGATATAGAAGATCATGCAATCATGCAAGAATGGAGAAAAGTGATTTTTTTTTAAAGTAGTATATCAATGATCCCTGTAGAGTGAGAAGTTATCTGGTCATAATCTTTTTCATTCTACTGAAACACACTGTATTTTCTGTTTGTTCGGTTAAATAATCAAAGCCTTTATTGAATAATAATAATAATAATAATAATAATAATAATAATAATAATAATAATAATAATGATGATGATGATGATGATGATGATGATGATGATGGTGGAAGGGACCTTGGAGGTCATCTGGTCCAACCCCTGCTCAATCAGGAAACCCTATACCATTTTGTTTGTTTGTTTAGTGGTCATTGCACCAATGGCCAGTCAATGTACTAAGCAGAAGTGATTAATTGATTGATTGGTTACATGCTGTCAAGTTGTTGCTGACTCTGAGCAACATAAATGATCTGTCCCTAAGCTGGTCCTTCAGATCTTTCTACAGTGTATTCATTGCTGCTGAACTAAGCCCATCCATTTTACTGCTGGTTGTCCTCTTCTGTCTCTCTCTCTCTCTCTCTCTCTCTCTCTCTCTCTCTCTCTCTCTCTCTCTCTCTCTCTCTCTCTCTCTCTCTCTCTCTCTCTCTCTCTCTCTCTCTCTCTCTCTCTCTCTCCTTTCCAGCATTAAAGCCTTCTTCAGAGAACTAGATCTTTGCGTCATGTGTCTGAGGTATGATAATTTAAGTTTGGTAATTTATGCTTCAGGTGAAAAATCTGATTTTATTTCTTCCATGATTTATTTGCTTGTTTTCTTGGCTCTTTATAGCATTCTGAGGTATCTTCTCAAACACTAAAGTTCAAAAATATTGATATTCTTCCAATCTTGCTTCTTCAAAGTCAAATTTTTAAAATGCCCCAGTTTGTTGGAAGTCAAATGATTTTCGTAGATGTAAAACAAAATTCATCTACTAAATAGGTAAGATTGGTCCAAAGGTCTGACAGATGAATGGATAAGTATATTTTCTTTACCTGGTAGATTTGTTAGGAGAGCAGAAATTAGGATGGCATATAGGCTAAATCCTTTATTTTGTTCTTTGTTTTAACACTATGTAAGTAATCGCTCAATCAAGAATGGTAGATGGCCTCTGGATCATTTCTTGTTTGAAAATCTTCAAACATCAATACTAAAAAAAAAATCAAATCTGAGAAAATCAGAAACAAATACAAATAACAAGCTAAAACAAGCCAGCTTGTACTTAGCTGCAACACATTAGTCCCTTGGCCCTTTATTCCATAATTTAATTAAATGATTGGGTACTATCACTTAATTTGGTGAAACAGGTTCTTTTAACATGATAGCATAAAAGATGCTTCTAAGTTTCATGCCGTTAGTACTGTCCTTAGGGTTAAGAGTGAGGAATCGCAAAGTAACTATTAAACAAAAAGAAAAAAATATCTGCCTGTTAAAGAGATAAAACCAATGAAAGAAATAAAGTATCTGTGGGATGGCGGCCCATCTTTTTGTGAGGAAGTGTTGTGTGTGTGCTTGTTTCTTTTTGTCACATAGAATGTAAATTCCCATATGAATTGGAGTGATCCTGAAGATGACTTCCACAATAAAACAAAAGTTAGGAACAGTGAATGACAATTTTGTTACCAACAGGCTTTTAACAGTTTCACAAACTGTTTGTTACAAGACGTTACAACACATTTGGTGGAAAATTCATTAGAAAATTATTTTAAATGCTTAAGGGGGAGAGACTGCCTTTAATGTACATACCTGTAAGGCCACAAAACTAAATGATAAAGACTTAAAATTGCCCAGTTTGGATTTAAATGAATCCATGAAAATCTCTCTCTCTCTCTCTCTCTCTCTCTCTCTCTCTCTCTCTCTCTCTCTCTCTCTCTCTCTCTCTCTCTCTCTCACACACACACACACACACACACACACACACACACACACACACAAGCTTATGAGAAGAGTACTCATTCTTTAATGGATTCATAGCTAATAAGATTCCCTTGAATGCTCATTATTTAGTAGTCTCATTATGGTAAGTGGGCCTGATTGTTTCCAGTAGCCCTGTGCAAATCTCATAATTATGAGACAAAACTTTGATAAAACTCATAACAATCTCTCAGGGGGGTTTCATCTCTCTGCAGATTCATAAGGGAGGAAAAAGATATGCTGGCATTAAAATAAGTATTTAAGATACAAGAAAATGATTTCAGAGTTCCTAGAAGGGAATGCTAAACACAAAGGGATTAGGGATTCTCATAGCGGGGGTTTCTTTCCACCTCCTGAGTCCTATTTGTGGATTGATGCATATCTATCTATCTATCTATCTGTCTGTCTGTCTATACACACACATATATGCATACACACACATATATACACACACACACACACACATACATACATATATGTAAGAAACAGTAGATCAAAAGATATGAAAAGCATAAGAGAAGGAAATATAATTAATCTGGTTTACCCTATACTGTCCAATATACTTCTTTGTGTCTTTCCACCTTGCAAACTGACCCTTGATTTATCATATCCATTCACCAGTTTATCACCTGATTTTGTTTTTTTTAAACTGCTTTTTCTGAGGGTCTCATCAACTCCATTCAACCACAAATGCCTCAGTATTCCTCTAGACACCTTCACTCTTCCATAATACTGTAGATCTTCTGGAAATTTGGTCTTTATGTATTCTTATCCAAGTGAGCCTACCACTTCAGTGTAATTATTTTATACTGATCATTCATTTTGGCAGTCAGTTCAAATACATCCAGCACTTGAATAGTCATATGTACCTGTAACAAGCCACAGTGATGTCAATGACAACATGCATGTTATGAGATCATCACTCATATGGTGCAATTATTTAATTTTTATCATGACGTTTGATGCCACCCTGTAGGTCATGATGTGTTATCATTCACACGTACTTACACATTAGAATCTTACAGTTCAGCACTGTAAATGAAAACCTTACAGTTCAACATTCTCTTCCCAAACTAGCCAACCATACACCTGCTTCCTCACAATATACTATCTCTATCTTGCTACCAACATTCGTTTCTCTTAAAATTTCTGCATCCCTTTCTCAATTTTGGTAAACATTGTACTATGATACACATCCCCCAAATGAGTCACACTATTGCTCAAATAGGGTTTTTTTTTCAAAAATTGATCACCCTATTGTTTTACTTGCATGGAGTCATTTACTCCATTAATGAATAATTATCACCCAATTTTCTCTTTCACACACTACTATTTTGACAACTGCACATACAGTGCAAAATTTGCACACTGGGTGATTTTGGTTGTTGTTGCTGTTGTTAGTGCAGTACTTCTATTGAAGGCCTCCGCATATATAAAATGCATGGCATAAGGGCAGCCCAATTTAGCTATAACTTGATTTCCACTTGGAAAATTATGAAAAGAATGCTTGGACTGATGTTGGCAAGAAAGTAAATCTGGAATCCAGGTTTTAAGTGATACTGGGGAAAACAGCCTCCAGACGAATCCTCTACTTCATCAGAAAGTACTAGTGGGTTTTCTCACTAAAGGTGGGTAGCAAAAAATCGCAGGTAGGCACCAGATTATCAATTTAATTTCCAACAGTCCCCCAATACAGCATCTTGCAGATACATTGTGGGAAAAGAAATCCTCACACCAATTTGGCTCTCTAGTGAGGACTTCAGTATAGTCTCATTATTAGCTTAGACCCTGAGGCACTGGGAATCCCTCAATGTACTGGATAGGATACAGAAAGTTCACAGGCTCCCTATGACAGCCTATGCAATAATAGTTGTCCACTAGCACCAGAGGGAGTATTCCTTCTAAGGCAAATAGTATCACTGAGGGAAGTGAAGTGAAGTGAGGATTGTGGTCTATCCCTAATTCTGCTCAACTCTCTTTACATTGTTAAAAAGTATATAGATGAAATGCAATTTCACATTCCACAGTGAATCTAGCTTAATTCTAAATCCATTCCAGGGGTTGGGTGTCCTTATGAAACAAATGCAGGGAACCACTGTGAATATTTGCATACTGAGTTGCAAGGTTACAAACTCTGTTTAAAGAGCATAGCTTGTTTGATTTGCAAGCCTTCAAGAAGAGGAGCTCATTTTGTTAGGTTTCTCCTAAATATAAAAACTAAGCTTTTATCTTAAATATAAGGCAGGATGAAATTAAATTGCTCAAGCAAATATTGCCAGGCAGTTTATTTCCTTCTTGTGCTCAAAGGAATCTTAAATACCCATAGATTATTTGGCAGCAGAGAATACAGTCTAAGATAGATTACTTCAAAAACAAAATAGTCCATCAGTGGACTTTTAAAACATCACAAGAAAAGGTAGGTAGGAAACTCAGAAAAAATAGTATTTTTTAATATTTACTTATTTCTGCAGGTTTCAAGTACCAACTTTCTTATTTGCAAGAAAAACAATATAACCCTTGTGTTATTATAGAATTTCTAGCAAATGACAACTTTAAAAGATATTGGAATGGTAAAAATAGTCAGTTAAAGGGATTTTACATTGTCTGCAGAGGAGCTAATGAACTGTTCAGGTTAGTCAGCAAGAAATCCAAGTTTGCCATCTGAAATGGATGGAAGTTTGGAGGTGATATTGCAGGGAAGGTGTACTTTAGGAGTAGAGCAGAAAAATGCAGGGATTTGACATCACTTTGACAGTGATGGAGAATTAAAAGAGGGACACATCATTCATGGCTGTGATCCAGAAATCACCAATTACCCATTCTGGCAACAGGGCAGCCAGGCAACGTATAGAGGCCCTTAGTTTCTTTTTCTGAGAAACACTGCCTAACAGCCAAAAATAACCATCCACAGAAAATTAAGATCCCTTTCTTTCCAACAGCTCTCTTAAGATTCCTATGTGTCCTTTACAATAATGTTCAAGTTTTTTATGCTTTCTAACTACTAACTATTCTTGATGGTCTCAGATAGACTGAAGTAATCAAAAATCTAAAACACCAGAATCACGCAGTTAACACTTTGTTTAGGTCTTCAATTTAAATTGTGAGTTGCCCATTTATTTCAGACTCAAGATATATTTTGATATATTTTTTCTTATACATTAGAATTACAATATGTTTGCTACTTCCTAAAGGATTACTTAAAGCACTTTGACTCAGAACAAATTCTTTTAATTGGAAGAGGTTACATGTATCACATGGATTTAATTTCCTAAAATGAATTTTCAGTCCTAGTTTTAACAGACATAATGTATATATTAGGAGGTGGTCTAAAGCTTGAATTATACTCCTAGTAAAATTGAAAGCAGCACTTAATGGTTTGGGGATAGCCAAAACCCATAGTCAGATCGGTTATACCAAATGCATAGAGTAGTCTGGATCAGTCAATTTAATAAATTTCTGAATACCTTCCTGGAGGGTAGAAATTTCTTTTTTGTTTAGTGAGTCCATGCTTAAAATTGTCTCTGGCTTACCCTACTATTTGCATGATGTCCTATTTTGAATTATTAGCAAACAATTCTTTTTTTTAATAAATTTTTATTAAGTTTATTGTTTAAAAACATTGGACACAGTACCAGCGGGCTGACAAGCCTTCTTGTCTACAATGTTCAAATATATATATATACATGTATATATGTACATCAAAGATACACTTAGATACACTTAAGTTACAAATCGGTGAAATGACACAATATTTAAGACAGTGAGCCAGTCTGTAAAAACCTAATAGAGACCTTTCTTTTTTTCCCGCCAAAGATACAATTTGTTCCAAATTTCATAGTAATCTGATTGATCTTTATTCTTTAGTTCCAAAGTTAGTTTGTCCATTTCTGCGCAATCCCAAATTTTTCTAATAACCTCATTTTCTCCTGGAATCTCATTCCTTTTCCATTTTTGCGCAAATGACATTCTAGCTGCTGTGATAATATGGATCATCAAATATAGCACATCTTTAGGATATTTCTCTTTCGTAATTCCCAATAAGAAAAATTCTGGACTAAACTCAATATCCTGTTTTAGTATTTCTTTCAGCCAAATCCAAATCATTTTCCAAAATTTTTGTGTTTTACTGCAAGACCACCACGTATGGAAATATGTGCCTATCTCTTCAGAGCACTTCCAACAGATGCTGTTGTATACATTTTTGCCAAACGGGCTGGGGGAAGGTGCCATCGATAAAACATTTTAAATAAATTTTCTTTATAGGATGAGGCCAGTGTTATTCTTTTATTTCTGTCCCAGAGTTTTTGCCAAGTATCTAAATCAATGCTATGTCCTAGATTGTTAGCCCAAATCAACATGGGATCCTTCACTTGCTCTTCAAACAGCTTGTATCCCAAGAGCAAATTGTATAATTTCTTTATCTGTTTGGTGTCTGGGCCCAATAATATTTTATCCAATGCTGTTTCAGAGGTATATATCCCCCATTCTTTTTTATCCTTCCTAAATCTTGATTGGATCTGTAAGTAGACCCACCAATCAAGTTTTATACCTTGTGATTCTAGTTCATTTCTAAGTTTCAATTCCCCCTCTTCATTCATAATATCCTTATATGAAATTATGTTACCCACATCAAATAGATTTGGATAAACAATCGCTTCGAGAGTGGATAGCCAGACCGGCACTTTAGTATAATTGTGAGATCTAATTTTTTTCCAGGTATTAAGTAATGCTTGCCTAATCCGATGTTTTTGAAAATGTGAAAAAAGACCTTGTTTCTCCGTCCATAAAAAAGCATGCCAGCCATATTGCAAATCGTGACCCTCTAAAATCAATAGTCTTCTATTTTTCAAAATTACCCATTCTCTAATCCAATTCAAAGCTGCGGCGTGGTAATATAATTCCCAGTCTGGCAATCCAAAACCCCCATTTTCCTTTGTGTCCTGTAAATATTTCAATTTGATTCTTGACTTTTTCCCCTGCCAAACAAAATTTAGTGATAATTTATTCAAATTTCGGAAAAACTTAGAGTCGAGTTGTATTGGGATATTTTGGAACAAAAACAAAATTTTGGGCAGGATATTCATCTTGATGACAGCGATTCTCCCCAATAATGAGAGTTTCAGATTTCCCCATCTTTCCAGATCACCTTTTACTTGATTCACTACATTATCATAATTATCTTTTTTGAGTGAGGTGCATCTAGCCGTAATATTAATCCCTAGGTATTTTATTTTCTTGACTATTTCTATATCCATGATTCCAGCCAAATTTTCTTTTTGTTTATTAGTCATATTTTTAACAATCATCTTGGTCTTATTTCTGTTTATTCACAGTCCGGCAACCTCAACATATTTAGATAGTTCTTCCAATAGTTTTGGTCCCGTCTGGTACGGATCCTCCATAATAAAAACCAGATCGTCCGCAAATGCTTGAGTTTAAAAGTTTCCTTTTTAATAGCTAATCCTTTTATCTGTGGGTCATTTCTAATAATTCTCGTTAATACTTCAAGTGTCAATATAAACAGCAATGGTGATAGAGGGCAACCTTGCCGTGTTCCCTTTTGAATTTGAAACTTCTTAGATGCTTCCCCATTAATAATTATTTTTGCTTCCTGGTTAGTATAAATTGCCCTAATTATATTTATAAATTTTTCACCCATTTCCATGAAGCTAAGTTGTTGATGCAAAAATGACCATTTAACATTGTCGAATGCCTTTTGGGCATCTAAAAAAAAGTAATGCCATCTGTTGTCCACTATGTAGTTCATAGTACTCCAACGTATCCAATATTATTCTAATGTTATGCTTAGTGTGTCTCTTAGCAAGAAAACCATTCTGGTCTACGTGTATGAAATCATTCAGAAATCGTTTCAATCGTTCCGCTATAATTGATGTAAATATCTTGTAGTCCGAATTAAGAAGTGATATGGGTCTATAATTTTGAATTAATGTGTGATCCATATTGTCTTTCGGTATAAGAACTATGTTTGCCTCAGACCAAGATTTAGGCGTTCTTGCGCCTTCTAATACTGTGTTAAATACCTCCAGTAGGGGTTGTGCTAAGATATTTTGTTGTTCTTTATAGATTTCTGACGGGAGACCGTCAGGGCCCGATGCTTTATTGTTCTTTTGTGCATTAATAGCTTTTATCACCTCAGATAGCCGAATTTCCTCGTTTAGCATATTTCTGGTATCTTCTGTAACCTTGGGTAGTTTGGCTTTTTGAAAACATTCCTCCATTTTCTCCACAATTGCCTGACTATCTTCTTTGTATAAACGCTCATAAAATTCCTGGGCTATAGTTTTTTTCTCCTCTTCCTGGTGGAATATTCTCCCTTCCTCATCTTGTAATTCGCGAATCCAGTTTTTTTCCTTTTGTTTTTTCAATTTATATGCGAGCCAACGACCCGGTTTGTTTGCATTTTCAAAAAAGTTTTGTTTCGTGCTTCTCAATTGTTGTGCTAATTTCTCTTTGTCTAAGATATTAAGCTTGTGTTTAATCAAGTCCATAGATTGTTTAATATTCTCTTTTTGTGGGTCTTGTTGGAGTATAACTTCTAAACTTTTATATTCCCCTTCTAATCTTTCCCGTTGTTGTCTTTTCCCCTTGTTCTTATTTATCATATATGCCCTCGCTACCCCTCTCATTATTGCCTTGGCTGTGTCCCAATTATTTTGTACTGAGGTGTCTATAGCTTTATTTTCCTTAAAGAAGAGACTTAGTTCTCTCTCCATCTTAGATTTGAACTCATCTTCTTTTAAGATTGCTCTTTGTAACGTCCATCTGGATATTTTTTTGGAGCCTTTTCAGCTAAATTTAATAGGATTGTGGTCTGGCCAAGTACCTGTCACAATATGCACCTTGTCTATTTCAGAACTAATTTCTTTCGTCATCCATACCATGTCTATTCTCGACCATGAGTTGTGTCGATTGGAGTAGTATGTATATTGTCTTGCCTTATGGTTTCTCTCCCTCCAGACATCTTGAATATTTAGGTCATTAGCCAAGTTAAGAAAAGATCTCGGTAGGGTTCTTCTTTTCTTTTTCCTAATCGTCTTACCCATATAATCCAAATTTGTATCTAGGATAGCATTAAAATCTCCTATTAAGCAGATCTCCTCATAATCAATGCTACATATCTTATTGTGGAGTGTTTTGAAAAACTGTTCTTGGTTATGATTTGGAGCATATATCTCTACCATCATGACCTTCCTATGATTTATTGCAACCTCAACTATCAGTATTCTACCCTCTTTATCGTTATAGATTTGTTTTGCTATCAATTTTGGGTTTACATATAATGCCACTCCTCTCTTTTTCTTGTGTCGGTCTAAGGAAACGAATAGATTCCCTATTTTTGGTTGTACTAACAAGTATTTTTGTTGTTCCTTTATGTGGACTTCTTGTATTGCAACGATATCCAATTGTTGCTGAATAAGCCTATTAAAAATTTCTGCCTTTTCACTGGCGAGTTCAGTCCATTAATATTTACAGACATGATACTACACTCACCTCCCTTCATCTTACTTATTTCTGGTTTTTGTAGATCTCGTGATTCGGGGCTCTCTCTCTTCCTTGTCTCTGGCTCCATGTTTCTCTGTTAACTCTCCAGATTTATTCCTTCTATCCTCTATTGCTAAGACCTTCCCATCCATTGCTACTCGTATTGTATCTCTTTCTCTTACCTCCCTTCCATCTTGATCTTCTGATTCTGCTTCCTCTTGGCTATGAAAGTGGAGTTTGTAAAAATCTTCTGCCTTCTCTATCGTGTCCAGTCTATACCTTCTATCCTGCCATGTAACTAGAATACCCTCTGGAGTTAGCCATCTAAAGTTTACATTTTCCCTAATTAATTTGGATGTTAAAAATTGATAGCCACGTCTCAGATCCCTCATCCTTTTAGGTATCTGTTTTAGGATAGTAATTGGTTGACCCTGAAATTCTAATGGTTCCTCTCTAGATCTATGCAAAAGCTCATCCCGAATTGATTTTTTAACTAGTCTTACATGTACTTCTTTTGGGAGGTTATGCCTCCTTGCATAATTAGTTTGGACCCTGTATGTTTCATCAATTTCCGCCAACATTTCCTCCTTCCCTACACCGAGTGCCTTTGCCATTAGTTCTGCCATCATAACCAACAAGTCTTCCCCCCTTTTTTCTTGAACATTTTGGAAGCGTAAATAATGAGCAGCCTTTTCTGCTTCCAGAAAAATGACTGCTGTCTCTAACTCCTTATTAGCCTGAAGAAGTGTTTCATTTAAATCATCTACTCTCTTCTCCTCTTTTTCCATTCTAGCTTCCATATCTTGAAGTCTTTGTTCATTTTTAACTAATTGTTGTTGAATCCCTTTAAATTTATCATCTATCGCTTGAATTTTCCCCTTAAGTTCACCAGTATCGTTTCTTATTTGGCCTATTTCTCTCTTCATCTCCTCGTGGTTTTTTGCCATTGCCTCGTGTAAGTTTTGCAAAAGGGCATGTAGGTCTTTAAAAGAATTTGAGTTACATCTTTCCCTTTGCAACATATCCTCTATAGATTTCTGATTGGAGGGACTTGAGGACATCCCTTGTCCCTGTGTTGCCGCCTTTTTGCCAGCGCTGGGCTTAGTTACTCCCGAAATACTTGTCATGTTTTCCCCGGTTGTAAAACACGTTTTTATCAATATGTAATACCCTTAATCTTATATGAACCTTTTAGCTCTATGACAAAAGTATATATAACAGTTACAACCAGATACTTATTACCAACTAAGCAAATTATATAATAGAATTTTGTAGTATATATGTCTGAATATATTCAAAGTCACATTCTTTTTTTTTTTTTTCGTTTCCGGCGCAGAGATTAACACCTTTTTTGTCTTCCTCTACTGTCAAAGACCAGTAGGTGTCCCACTATACAGACCTCAATTACTAAGTTGCTATGTCAAATGGCCGCCCGCAACAAGTAGGGTAGAGTTTCAAAAGTTCAAATTTTACCAGGATAAACCAGGCTAGTCACTTTCCACGCCCGATATTCAAGAGTTCAGTCTCCAAGACTCCAAGATCAGACTTTGACCTGTTGTATTTTATCCCCAGCTAGAATGCAGTCATATGGTTTTCGGGTTTCCTCTTCTTGCCGTTCTCACCTGCCGCCTCCCTCAGCGCTTCTATCGCCGCTTGTACCCTCTCCGTGAGGCACCCACTTCAAACCAGTACCTCTTTCTCAAGCACTTCCTATTGTTTCCAAAAGTAAATATTCGGATATATTTTCCGTCAGCTCCGCTCTACCGTTGTCCCGCTGAGTTCGTGCTAGCTCCGTCCCTCTGTCAGATCTTCATGTCGGCCATTACTGGCCTCCTTCTCCCCAGTTCGCTCGCATCAGACTTTCTCCGGATCTCCAACACGAACCGCCGCTCATGAAGGTTCTCCGGGCTGCCTGCAACTTCGGATGTCCCTACAGGACCTCCTGAAGCTCCGAAAAGACCCTGCAAACACTGGGTGAGAGGTTGTGTGTGAAGAGAACTCCGTTCACACAGCCGCCCGCTCTGACAGCTGGCTCCGCCCCAGCAAACAATTCTGATCACAGTACAATGCCTAGTAGAAATCAGAAGAAAAGGAACTTGTATAAGGCCCTGGGTTTACAGATTATCCAATTCATAGATTATAAAAAAAATAGAGGTCAGATGGCTGTTATAAGCCTTTCCCTTTCTTATGAGGAAGAGTTGCACAAATTGGTCCACTCTTAACACTGAGAAAATTTGTAGAGAATGTTTATAATCTGATATTAAGTTATAATGATGGTTTTTAAGTCCTTACATGGCATGGGTCCGGAATACCTCGGGGACCACCTGCTGCCGGCATCAACTCTCCTCCATCCTGTGCGTTCCCACAGAGAGGGCCTCCTCAGGGTGCCTCCGGTCAGAGAATGCCGGCTGGTGGCCCCCAGGGGGAGGGCCTTCTCTGTGGGCACCCCGGCCTTATGGAATCAACTGCCGGTTGAGCTCCGGATGGCACCGGATCTTCGCTCCTTCCGGCGTGGGTTGAAGACCCATTTATTCGAACAAGCTGGCCTGGCCTGATGGGGGAATGTTAGGGTTTTAATGTTTTTATATTTTGATTGTTTTAACTTGGGCAACAATTTAATCCTTTTTAACTTTTGTACTTCTATTTATATGCCCTGTTCACCGCCCTGAGTCCTTCGGGAGAAGGGCGGTATAGAAATTCAATTAAATAAATAAATAAATAAATAAAGTTTTATTGTAATGTGTATGATAGATCAAAAACAGTATCTCTGTCTTTCTGTCCTCTGCCAAAATAATTGAAATAGTAACCTAACAAGTACATATTTGAACCAATTCCTGGATTATAGAAAGTGCGTCCCATTGTTGTACTTAAAGACATACATACATACATGTGACAATATAACTGGCATATGAACTATATTAGAAATATATTTTTCATCATTTTCATTTTTTCCTTAGACAGTCAGTCTCAGCTTTCCAAGAATTCTAAAACAATATTACTTCTTACTTTCTCTTACCATTTCTACGCACCACCCAGTTTCTCTTCATTTTCACCAATTCCTCCCTTCAGCTCTTCCAACAAGCTTCTTCTCCATGTGCCCACCCTGCCACAGTCTTATTAGT
Organism: Vipera ursinii; assembly: GCF_947247035.1. NCBI lineage: Eukaryota > Metazoa > Chordata > Lepidosauria > Squamata > Viperidae > Vipera > Vipera ursinii. The sequence continues at coordinate 198,099,895 of NC_139512.1, forward strand.
TGGCAATATTTCATGAGCTACGTTATGATTTCAGCTGCACTGTTCCCACCTTGTTTGTAAGAGCATTTGAGATCAGATTGTGGGCATGCCTGAACTATTTTAATATGCCTTATAATAACACTGCTTAAAAATCAGGAAGACTGAGAATAGGAGAGAGCCACTGATGTTTTCATTTAGCAGTTGATATGACAGTGATTTAGAAGTTGTTCTGATTGATTCTCAGCTTCACTTAAAATAAAATAATTAGGCCAGGGAAAAACTCTGAAAAATGTATTTCATTTTAACCCATCTCTGCTATTTTTGAAGAGAGAGAAAGGGAGGGGTGGTGGTGGGGGGAGAGAAGATGGGAAAGATGACAGAATGCTATAGGAATTGAAATGAAGAGCCTGAACAGAAGAAATGAACGACTGTAAATTAACGGCAGATGAGCAATGGATATGAAAATGGAGCTAAAGAGATTAAAATAATTAGGAACTAAGAGGAGAAATGAAGAGTTCAGAAAGAATATGAAGAGCTCCATTAATAATCCTTTCAAAAGGTAATAGAATAGATGACAATCTCAAAAGAACCTAAGACAGCACAATAACCAAAATACTGAGTGGAAAAAAATGAATAAAATTGGTGAAATCTGCAGTTTCTTTTTATTGCACTATACAAGATTAAATAAAAATAATAATAGCATCTGCCTACTCCAGGTCCTCAGGAAGGAATCAATAAATGAATAAAAATCCAGTCTAAACATCTGTCTGGGCAAAATAATAATAATAATAATAATAATAATAATAATAATAATAATAATAATAATAATAATAATAATAACAACAACAACAAACAGTCAGACAGTGAAGAAGATATTTATTTATTTTTTATTTTATTTTAATTCCATTTCTATCCCGCCCTTCTCCGAAGACTCAGGGCGGCTTACAAGCTTAGCAGTAGCCTTCATTCTATGCATATGCCTGCTTATTAGGGCTTTCACACACACCCCAAGCAGCATTATTACAAAGTCAGCTTATTGCCCCCAACAATCTGGGTCCTCATTTTACCTACCTCGGAAGGATGGAAGGCTGAGTCAACCTTGAGCCTGGTGGGACTCTAACCTGCACTAATTGCAGGCAGCTGGTGTTACTTAAGGAGGCATTATTTTATTTTATTTTATTTATTTTATTTAGTTATATTTATATACCGCCCTATTCCCTGAGGACTCAGGGCAGTTTACAGGGAATTAAAAATCCAAAATACAAAAATTAAGAACCAAATTAAAAAATATTAAATTAACCCTGTAGTCAGTTAAAAAGAACCCCAAATTAAAAATTCCTCCTCAGTCTGGGCCCGAGAGCTCAAAGAGCCAGGTCTTCAGGCCCCGGCGGAATGATCGGAGGTCGGGGGCAGTCCTCAGCTCCACCGGCAGCTGGTTCCAGAGGGCAGGCGCTCCCACCGAGAAGGCCCTATCCCTGGGTGTCACCCGCCGGCAATCTCTCACCGGCGGAACCCTGAGCAGACCCTCCCTGTGGGAGCGCACTGGGCGAAGGGCGTTTGATGCCGGCAGCAGGTGTTCCCTCAAATAACCCGGACCCAGGCCATATAGGGCTTTATAGGTGATAACCAGCACCTTGAATTTTACCCGGAGGGCAACCGGAAGCCAATGCAGCTCGCGGAGTAGAGGTGTTACATGGGAGTATCGGGAAACCCCCATTACAACTCGCGCGGCCGCATTCTGCACCAGTTGAAGCCTCCGAGTGGTCTTCAAGGGCAGCCCCATGTAGAGAGCGTTACAGTAGTCCAAACGGGAGGTCACAAGCGCATGAGTGACTGTGCGTAGGGCGTCTCGGTCCAGATAGGGACGCAACTGGCGCACCAGGCGAACCTGTGCAAAAGCCCCCCTGGTCACGGCTCCTATGTGATCTTCAAAATTGAGCCGTGAATCCAGGAGGACGCCCAAGTTGCGAGCCCTATCAACGGGGGGTAACACCTCACCCCCCATCATTAGGGGTGGAATAACATGGTTAACCCGAGACGCCGATATGCACAGCCACTCAGTCTTGGCGGGATTGAGACGAAGCCTGTTTCTCCCCATCCAGACCTGAACCGCCTCCAGGCACCGGGGCATCACGGAGAGGGCATCACTGGGTTGGTTCGGGGTGGAAAGAAAAAGTTGGGTATCATCAGCATACTGGTGATACCCCACCCCAAAACCACGAATGATCTCGCCCAGCGGCTTCATGTAGATGTTGAACAGGAGAGGTGAGAGAACCGACCCCTGAGGAACTCCACAAATGAGAGACCTCGGGGCGGATCTCTGCCCTCCTGTCAACACCGACTGCGAGTGGCCCCGGAGGTAGGAGGAGAACCACCGTAGAACGGTGCCTCCCACTCCCAACCCCCTGAGACGCCGCAGCAGGATACCATGGTCGATGGTATCAAAAGCCGCTGAGAGATCTAATAGGACCAGGACAGAGGAGCAACCCCTGTCCCTAGCCCTCCAGAGATCATTCACCAGTGCGACCAATGCCGTCTCCGTGCTGTGTCCAGGCCTGAAGCCCGATTGGTACGGGTCCAGATAATCAGTTTCCTCCAGGAACAGAGGGAGCTGATGCGCCACCACACTCTCAACAACCTTCGCCAGAAAGCGAAGGTTGGAGACTGGACGATAGTTGTTTAAAACAGCCGGGTCCAAAGCAGGCTTCTTGAGGAGGGGTCTCACCACCGCCTCCTTCAGGGCGGCAGGGAAGACACCCTCCTTCAAAGAAGCAGTTATTACTGCATGGAACCAGCCTCGTGTTCCCTCCCGAGCCGCATAAGCTAGCCAGGAGGGGCACGGATCCAACAAACAGGTGGTGGAGCTCAGTCTCCCCATGATCCTGTCCACATCATCAGGGGAAACAGGGTCGAACTCAGTCCAGATAACATGCTCAAGACCGCCTGATTCCTCCACATCAGACTCTGCCCAGTCAGAGTCCAGGCCGGTCCGGATCCGAGCGATTTTGTCCGCCAGATGATGACTAAACTCCTCGGCTCGTCCCTGCAAGGGATCCTCTCTCACCTCCTGGTTAAGGAGGGAGCGAGTCACCCTAAACAGGGCGGCCGGGCGATTATCTGCGGATGCGACAAAGGCGGCAAAGTAGTTAGACTTCGCCGTCCTTATCGCTGCAAGATAAGACCTTATAAAGGTTCTTAACTGCAATCGGTCGGATTCGGATCGGCTGGATCTCCAACCGCTCTCTAGACCTCGTCTCCGACGCTTCATCTCCCGGAGCTCCACAGAGAACCATGGGGCCCAACGGGATCTGCGCCGGGTCAGAGGTCGCATGGGTACAACACAGTCGAGTGCCCTGGCGGCAGCCGTTTCCCAGGCCTCCACCAGAGCATCGACTGGGCTGTGGGTAAGGGTGATAGGTATCGGCCCAAGCGCCCTCTGGAACCGGTCCAGGTCCATTAGGCGCCTGGGGCGGAACCACCTGGTCGGTTCCGCCGCCCAGCAGCGGGGGATGGCATGACGGAAAACCAGCCTCAGGAGGTAATGATCTGACCATGACAGAGGGGTGATGGATGGAGAACCCCCTCCCAGATCATCCAACCACTGTCCAGACAGGAACACCAGGTCGAGAGTATGATCCCCCTCGTGAGTAGGGCCCTCAATAACCTGGGTCAGGCCCATGGCTGTCATGAAAGCCATGAACTCCCGAGCTAACTCCGACGACCCCCCCAGTGATGGCAGGTTGAAGTCACCCAGGACTATAAGCCTGGGGAACTCCACCGCCAACCCTGAGAGGGTGTCGAGCAGCTCAGGCAGGGCTGTTGCCACACAGCTGGGCGCCAGGTATGTGAGCAACAAGCCCAACTGAACCCGAGGACCACATCTCAAGAGGAGGGATTCACTTCCGGCCATCTGGACAATGGTGGCCTCCCGGGGACACAAGGTCTCCCGAATAACCACTGCCACCCCACCACCCCTGCCCTGAGCCCGTGGCTGGTGCAGCACCCGGAAACCTGGTGGGCATAACTCGGTGAGAGGCACCCCTCCCTCCGAACCCAACCAAGTTTCCGTGATGCACGCTAGATCCGCACATTCCTCCTCGATCAGATCATGGATGAGGGGAGCTTTGTTAACTACAGATCTAGCGTTAAAATAGACCAACCTGAGCTCAGGGGCCTGATCACCCTCATCCCCGGGTAAGAGGGTGCTAACTGGAGGGTCGGAGCGCGCCACCGCTCGGAGATAGCGGGGGCGCGATCCCAGATGTTGATATGGCCCTCCGCGCAAACACCTGCTGCCTTTCCCTATCGCCGTGGGGATTTGAAGCCCCACCCCCACATTCCCAGAACCAGCAGCCACCTCCCCAGACCCCGTCCCGTCAGGACCTCTAACAGGATCAGACTGAGTGCCGGTTAAAGATTCCCTCCCTACCCCCCCTCCCTACCCCTCCCTAACTTCTTAAAATAACCGGCTAAAAATTTTATCAGGGGCCTCTTAGCATGTCTTAACTCGAGGCCCCTATCTAAGCCCAGCCACCTCTCGGAATCCCAAAGCTTGGTATCGTCATTAAGGGGAGTATGGAAACAGGCGACAGGTCGCGCCCATGAGGCAGGAACTGCCCTAAGGGCATACAAGTCCGCTCCGGAATAATGATAAATCATACTGCGCTGGGATAGTCTTTTAGGGCAGATGTTATGAATATGTCCAAGGATCGCTCAGTGATGGTGTATAGATGGTAAACAAGTCCAGTAGGCATATCTCCTAATCTGCAAAGCCATCTCAGATCTCACCTGAGATGGAAATCCAAGGGACAGCCTCAGTCGTCCTCTCACTCCGGCTGAGGAGTCCAATCAGGAGCAGAGAGAGAAAGGGAATCCTGAGCCAGGGCCACCCCAACTGGTCTCTCACACCAGTGAGGTGGCCGCTGACCAGTCCAAAACCGTCCTCCCACCACGGTCCGGTCCCGGCCACACTGGACTATCAATAGGAGGGATCTTAACTCCCATCAGGCATGGAGCTAGCCAAATGCCTGCCTGTCAATTAGCCCACTGCTCCACCAAGGCTCTTTTAATATAATGGTGCTAGCACACCATGAAGGCTTACTGACTACTGGAGAGACCAAACTGGCATGTAAGAAAGATCAAATAAAGAATAGAAAAGAAACATGGTAAAGCAAAGCACTACATGGCCAGTACATTAAAAAAATAACAGGTGAAGAAAACAATAACAAGACCTGGCAAGGGTTAAGAACAAGAAAGTTGAGTTAATTCTGGAAGCAAGACCAAGACTTAAGAACAAATTCATATAAAGCTGGATTGAGAAAACAGCAACAGACAGCAAATGCTGTTTCTGCAAAGAAATTGAAAAAAATGATAGACCATTTAGTTCACTGCTGCAAGGAGATTGCACAGTCTGACTACAAACTATAACATGACAAAGTAGCAACATTGGTGCATTGGAACATCTGCAAGAAATACCATTTTCCTGCAAGCAAGAACTGATGGGATCATAAAATAGAGAAATTAATAAAAAAAATTAAGAAGCCAAAGTGCTCTAGGACTTCAGAGTTCAATCAGACTGGCACCTGCCACATAACACTTCAGACCTAACAATTATTGATAAGAAAGGCAAAAAAGTCTGGATGTTGGTCATCCTGCTGTACCTGGAGACAGTAGAATGGAAGAGAAAGAAATGGGGAAGATTATAAAATACAAAGACCAAGAAATAGAAATAGAATGACTGCGGCAAGAGAAAGCAAAGGTAATACCAATAGTAATATGTGCCTTGGGTTTGGTCCCAAAAGATCTGAAGCACTACTTGAACACCAGCAGCATTGACAAAATCACATCAGTCAGTTGCAAAAGGCAGCTTTACTCGGAGCAACTTACATCCTGTGACAATAAGCCATCAAAAAGCAGCATCTGCCTATCCCAGGTCTTTGGGAAGGACTCAGTAAGTTGATCAAAATATCAAATCCAGTCGAAGCCTCTGGTTGACTGTGTGACCAGCCATAACAATAATGAAGATTTACCCAACCACAGCTTGTATGACTGACAGCAGGATAGAATTCTGAGCCTTAACAATGAAAGATTCTTTTTTCCTTTGGATTCAGTTTTTCCCCAATTTATATTTACTGTATTGTATCATTTATGTAAGGGACATGGTGGCTCAGTGGGTTAGGACGCTGAGCTTGTCGATCAGATGGTCGGCAGTTTGGCGAGTCAAATCCCGAGTGCCACGTAACAGAGTGAGCGCCTGTTACTCGTCCCAGCTTCTGCCAACCTAGCAGTTCGAAAGCACATAAAAATGCAAGTAGAAAAATAGGGACCACTATGGTGGGAAGGTAACAGCATTCCGTGCACCATGGAGACGTCCTCGGACAAGCGCTGGCTCTTTGGCTTCGAAATGGAGATGAGCACAGGCCCCTAGAGTTGGAAACAACTAGCACGCATGTGCAGGGGAACCTTTACCTTTACCTTTATCATTTATGAACGAGCAATGCTGAAATAGGAAACTTGGGAAAAGAAGGACATTTGATTGGTTGGTTGCTTTTTCTGGGGAATTTGCATTCCTACTGTTGTAGGACCTGAAGTCCATGCTCCTGAGGCCATTTCCTTCCCTTGAACTCCTCAATTCCATCTAGTTGAGAAATCCTGTCAACACATTGTTTCCAACTGTTCACATTCACTGGTAGCATAAACTATGGGCATAGCAATAGTTTTGTCTCCCAAATGAGCGAGGCAGGTAATTCTCCCAAATGAATTTCTTCCTTTAATATGTGGGGTAACTACTCCAGGTTAAAAGAATCTAAATCTTTGTCCTTGGCCTTTAAACATGTACCTCAGTGTAGAGACACTTTATCAGTGTTGAAATAACTGTAGGTAATTTCCAGTTTAGTTTGTACTCAGCATACTCCCAGTCAATCTCTATACTCAGATCAGAGCAAACACACAAGCCGTTAAGTTCAGATAGCAAAAAGCATGCCTGAATTTTAATGTTTTTTTTTTATAAATGACCCCATGTCTTTGCTGTCTGAACCAAATGGTGTGGGTCCATGCTCTGATCTAGATAGAGGGATTGACTGGGAATGTACTAGGTACAAACAAAAGTAGATATTAGCCACAGTAATTTTCAAGTGAAAAGGCTAATGGGCCAAGCAGAGAGCCAGCCCCAGTCACAAAAATATCCCAATTTATTTCCAGGCACTTGGTCAAGTATAAGCTGAAGCTGCACTCAGAGGCCAAAAATTGGGGATGCTGATTGTGACTTAAAACAGCCTAATTGAGCTTTCTAATGTCTTCAAAGCAAGCTTATTTTTTTTAAAAAAATGTTAGAAATAATGCTAGAGCAAGGGTGGTGACTGATCTCAGTTCATGGAATGAAGTAGGGAGATTACAACAATGTCATTGTTGTCAGCCATTCAGTTATGTCCAACCTTCGTCCAGTCTATGGATCAGCACTCTCCATGCCCCTCTATCTCACACTGTGTTGTGATTCAGGGTCAGCCTGTGGGTTTGGCAGTTGGGTCGGACGATTCAGAGGAGGAGGAGGGGGGTGTTGGAGAGCCTGCAGAGAACAGCCCGGAGGCTTCGCAGAGCCCTCAGCCAGGCCCCTCCCATCTGGTTACTACGCAGACCCAGCTGTGTGAGCCTGACAGCATGGATGAAGATGACCCACAGCTGGCCCTGTTCAAGGACGCCCGACGTAGGAGGCAGTCAATCAGGAGTAAACAGAGGAAGGCAATGGGGCATCTCGGAAGGAGGCAGAGAGAAGCCATGCCTTGAACTGTTTAAAAGGGGAATGTGTGGGAGGGCTGGTTTGCTGAAGGCAACCGTGTTTCATGGTTTGTGTTTTTGTTTGGCTCTGTTTGCTCTGTTTTGTGTCAATAAATTTGGCAGGCTTAGTTGCAGCCTCTTGCCTTTTTGTAAAGGGGTTGTCCCTGCTTTTTCTGCAGGGCCGGTAGTAGGCTGGTACAGAACACACTGTTCCTTCAGATCTGCCCTGGTTATCCCAGGGTTGTCCTTTTATAGTGTCCGTCTAGGGCGGCTACTTCTCATTTTCCTGCTGATCAATCCCAGTATGATTGACTTTTTGAATGAGTCAGCTCGCATGACATGACCAAAGTATGACAGTCTCTGTTTGGTGATCTTGGCTCCAAGTGATATTTTTGGTAAGGTTCATTCTAGGACATCTTTATTATTTTTGCAGTCCATGGGATGCATAATAGTTGCCTCTAGAACCACAGTTCAAAGGCATTCACCCTTCTCCTACCTGCCTTTTTCAGAGTCCAAGTTTCACAGCCATAAGTAACAATTGAAAAAATTATTAAATTAACTAATCTGCATTTGGTGATGAGGCTGATGTTTTTACTTTTCCAGATGTTCTTCATGCAAGACATTGCAGTTCTTCCAGGGGCTACACACCTTCTGATTTCAGGGCTGCAGTCACCACTTTGGTCAATATTAGCCCAGGAAGATCCTATACTATTTCAATGGTCTCCTTGATCTGCCCTATGACCTTTGTGTTCATTACAGTTGTCATTATCTTTGTTTTCTTGATGCAGTCCAATTTTTTCACTTTCATCTTTGATTCTCCGGATTAGCCACTCCAGATCCTCCTTGCTTTCCATGAGCAATATTATATCATCTGCATGTCAGAGGTTGTTGATATTCCTATCACCAATTTTAACCCTGATGGTAGATTCCTCCAAATAACATAGGTGACAGGATGCAACTTTGCTGAGTGCCTTTCCAATTCTGAACCATTTTGGGTCTCCATATTCCATTCTTACAGTGGCTGCCTGATCAGAATGCAATGAGAGAATGATCTGGATGTTCTGTAGTGATATTCCCAGTTCTTTGAGGCAGTTCCAGAGCTTGTTGCAAAATTAATAAAAACAATAATGCTGGCACATTACAGCAACAGAGGCACAGAAATGGAGAGAAGCTGCATGGGAAGAATTAGTAGTCTTGCAGAAAAACAAAATACAGATTCTAGGAAAACAATTAAAGGGCAAGAAGATTATAGGATAGAAGTATGTTTTTCACTCAAAGTGTGATGCACACAGAAATGTGCAATGTCTTAAAGCTGGGATATTAGTCAGGGAATGCATGCAAAAATATGCAGAATTATGCTGAAGATTTTATGCCAGTAAACAAGCAAGCGCCAGAATTCAACAGCTTTTAGAAAATTTCATATGGCAGACTTAAATGTTAAAACAGCATTTCTGCATGGCAATTAGAAAAAGAAGATTTACCCCATCAACCTCTGGGCTTTGAACATAGTAATTTTCCAATTTTCCAATAATCATTAGCTTTCCGCAGTTACTTCACAATAATGGAATTTAGTCTTTTATTCCAAGTGAATCATATTATCTGCTGCTTTCTTAAGACTTCTTCTACTTCTTCCTCCTCCTCCTCCCCCTCCCCCTTTTCCTCCCCTTCCTCCTCTTCCTCCTCTTTCAAGGTGTTTGAGAATAATTTCCTTTCCTTTTGGTGGTATTTCTGAGCATCTTTGATTATTGGAATTGACAGAGGATCTACCACTGCTATCATAGTTTTCTATACAAAACTTTTCTTTCTTCTGTAGACCTTTTGGTGGTCCCCATTTCCAAATCTGAGAAGGAATTTTCAGATTCCTTCTGAGGAGATTCCTCAGAATGTGTGGCCTGGGATTCAACTGATCATGAGAAGCCAAGGAAGCTACAGCTCACTGGACACATGACTACATAATAATAAAAGACAGAAGACACATCCACATCCCTTGTCTGTCTCCTATCTGCATAACTGAAACATGCCATACTTCATGAAGTTTCTTTTCTTCTTTGGAGAAATTTCAGAAGCAAATTCTCTTTTGTCAAATTGAATAAGAGCAGGTAGGGTACAAAACACAGGAACGTCCTCTTGCTGACTCTAAGGAAAACTTTCCTTGTTTGACTCAGTCAAGAGAATTACAGAATGTGGGCAACAAACTTCAGAATTAACTATTAGTCATATGATGACTAAAAATAAGGGATAAATTCATTAGATCCAGATTTATAGAAAGATTTGCCCATTTTCCATCTCCTGAGCATAATAATCAATTATCCACATTTTGTCTTCCTGCATTTTTGGCTTTAAGAATATTAGAGTTCATATCTTTCATCATTCAGCATAACTATTATTGCTTTTGTGAGTGTCTTCCCATCCTCTCTGATTCAAACACCCCTTTGTAATAAAAAAACTTATTTATCAGATAAATTATTATATATATCCCATGCTATAGAACCGATAGCTCTTAATACAAACTAAAATAGACAAGAATGTTTTCATAGAAACCCCTGAGTACTAGGAGTGAGTGGCATTCCAACCCATGAAGTTTCATTTACTTTGCTCTATTATGTTCCCTGTAGCTACCTATGGTTGTGAAAGTTGGATCTTAAAAAAGCAAGACAGGAAGAAAATCAACTTGTTTGAGCTGTGGTGCTGGAGAAGGTTCCTGCGTATTCTTTGGACAGCAAAGGTGACTAACAAACAAGTACTGTAGCGCATAACACCAGACATGTCACTTGAAGTCAAAAACACAAAAGTGTGTCTCACTTATTTTGACTAAGTCATGCAGAGGAATTCACTGGAGAAAACAGTTATGTTGGAAAGAGTTAGAACATCAAAGAACACCATGGGTGGAGACTATCAAAGTTGACACCAACCAGAGCATAGAACAACTGAAAAGATGTAGTACAAGATCATAAGATGTGGATAGATGTAACCCATAGAATCACCAAGAATGAGACAGGACTGAATGGATAGCATCATTATCATTCCCATTCACACTTTTCTTTGGTGTTGCTCATGCAAGATCACTTAACGTAGCACATGTGGATTCATAGCCAATAAGAGTATAACAGTATTCAAGATCTGTTCACTATTATTGATTTTCTTAATCTTAGAACTCATGATGCTACTTAAATGCATCATTTGCATGGTTCCGTTCACCAATTTTCAACCACTGATCCATTTTCTAGAATCAGCTCAGTGGCAATGAATGAGGAGGCTTTTGATGAACTACGCATTCTGCAGATTGCAGTTAGAGAATCACTATTACAAGCAAAGTATTACCTACGCACATATTGAAACCCACTTTTCAGAAAGTTGCAACAGAGAAATCCATAATTTTAACAAGGGTGCACAAAACTGTGCATTAGGAAAGCATAGGTGCCAAAAAGCATCATACTGAGAAAAAAAATGCTTGTAGAACATGTTCCCTTTAGGAAAAGTATGCAATGAAAGGTGTATATCATGAGAATATGTAATATGCAAAAAATATCTATCTAGATTTTGAACTAAAATTTCAAACATCTTTGGATAGGGGAAATAAGAAACTGAGCAAAATTGAAATTTATACATTCTCCTTGCCTGACAAAATTCTAAAAGCTTACTTTTTGCCAGTGTAAAACAGGATATAGAGATGGGAGGGCCTGGGGGAAAAAAAACTGGGAAAATTGGGGTGTGTGTGAATTTTTCCCCTTTCTTCCAAACAGAAGTAAGCCCAGAATCTTTCTGCTATTCATTTGTCTTGATTGTTAAATGAATAATTCTTTTTTCTACAAAATGTTGGAAATGAAACAAGCATGCCTTCATTTCATATCTGGTAGCAATGCTGCAAAGCCCAAATGATTGGAATATGAAGCAATGCAGAATGGAACAGATTTTGGAAACTGCATAGAACATAGAATAACAGCTGAAAGGGACCTTGGGTGTCTTCTAGTTCAACCCCCTTTTTGAGCAGGAGATTCTGTACCATTTCAGACAAATGGCTGTCCAGTCTCTTCTTAAAAACCTAGGGCACAGGGCACAGCTTTGGGGGGAAAGGGGGGGACTCTTTTTTTCAATTTTTCCAGGTTTTTTTTTCAGGCCTCCCAATCGCTACTCATGAGTCACTTTTGTAAACTGGATAGTGGATTTTGTGGCAGGTATGATTTAAAAGCCATTTCTTCAGAAAGCAGGGAATGAAGGCACTAGGATGCACTTAATTCACCATTTATTCAGCTTCATTCTTTTCAGCTAATTAAGTATCTAAGAAATTTTGATCAGTAGAAATATGAGTAGTGAATAATAATAATAATAATAATAATAATAATAATAATAATAATAATAATAATAATAATAATAATAATTTTATTTATATACCGCCCTTCTCCCGAAGGAAAAGATGGAGCAGTCATTATTTTCTAAACTACATGTCTTTCATGTGACCAAAAAAAGAAAGCCATCTTCATGCTTCATTCAACATTGAAGTACTGTGATTTGGTTTTTAAAAACAGAGCATTTACTTTTTTAAAGTGTTCATATATCCCTTATTGTCCAAAATAGCTGTTGGCAGCTAGATTTATGATTAGCAACCCAGAAGACAGATATTCTTTCTGTGCCATTCTGGATTGTACTACTTATGATTTCAGCTGGAGAAAGTCCTGTAAATATATAATTATGAAGAAAAATACATTTGAGCTAAGAGACAAAGACAATCTAAAAGTTCAGGTAAGAGACAAAGACAATCTAAAAGTTCTACTTTTGAACAGAAATTGGATGGGTTTTTTTTTAAAAAAATGGCAGAGATGATGATGATGTGATGTCAGTTAGATGCCCAGCCTAGAATCCTTTAGTTGCCTACAGATGGGGAATTTTCATATATACAACCTAAAGCATACAATGCTTTAAAGTGGGGTTTTTTCCCAGCCAATCTGAAAATCTAAAAACACTTTGTGACTTAGAAGACAGTGTCTGTAAATAGCTACCTGAATATATCATCGAAAGTCTTCTTACAGTGTGCTCAAGTCAGAATACAAACCTATGTTAACTTGTAGGGAACAAATCCTGCTAAAATCAATATACTTACTTCAGGGTGAATGTTCAAAAGATTTCATCATGAATCACACCACAACAAAAATATTATTAGATAAGTATGAACAACCCCACTGTTTTACATCAGTCAAGGATTTTCCTATTTACTTTAAATAAGTAGTTTCCACTTTATTGACCACTTGTTTGTGAGTGTTCAAAGTTACCAGGAATTCAAAAAGGAGATTTAAAATCAGTCCTCAAAGTTGCAGCTGTCACAGCATTCCACACTGGCCATTTGCAACTTTCACAGCTGGCTTCCAACCAGCAAAGTCAGCAGGATGTTCCAAATTGTGGGTCCCGTGATGTTGAGCTTAATCATCACAGCCAGAATTGAGGAACTGTCATCACAAGTTTGGTATGGTTACATGATGTTTCACTTTACGACCACTTAGTGACTGATTGCCAATAGAATCCCATTGCAATCAGTAAGCGTGATCTACCTATATTCTATATTTTATGCTGTAGCATAAAAATCAGAAAAGTTTCATTCAATCTCAATGGGAAACATTTTGAATGAAGAAAAGCTGTCAGTTCATCATACAAAAAAGGGAAAATTAAATGAAGAAATTTACCACCTCACCAAAACAAATGCTGTAATGAAACCCCATGTATCTTTCGTAAGTCTTCCTTGGGAGAAACACATATAGGGGCAATTATGCTGCTAGTTCTCTTGACAATAAGATTGTAGCTACATCCACAGGACAGGGGTGAAAAGTTTGGGGAATTAAGAAAGCCAAAGAGGAAAAATTGCACCACATCTCAAATAGTATAAATAAAAACAGACCAACAAAATCCAAACAAGCAAAACCTATTTCCTAAAAATGAAATGATTCATTAAAAAGGTGTGATTTGCAGCCCTGGGAATAAGAAGAGCTCAGATACCTTTGTTTCTATCTAGCAAAGTATGGAGCTAGAATAAAAATCAGATCTATGCCAGTAGTAGTACTTTAACCTAACTATTGACAGATGGAGAATAGAAGCAATGTAAATGCTCTCTTTTTGTGTCAGCACTATAAAAATGTCTGACTAGTCCATGAAAGATGGAGATGAAAGCTCAAGCAGCCATTAGAAGCTGTGCCTTACCTCAAGCAATAACTCATTCCCAGGATATTATGAAAATGGTTTGATCACCATAGATTACATTTTTCCTTCTCTGCAAAAATTATAGCTTATCAGCAGTGCAGAAATAAAGCAAGCAACTCCCAGCCTTTTGCATTCTCCTTTTCACATTCACTCTGCTGCAATCTCTTACTGGTTGGTTAAGAATTTAATAAAATGTAACATTTCATTTAACTTGTTCATGTGGCTCTTTGAAGCCATACCATGATCTACAGGATGGTACTTCAAAATGGCCTGCTAATGCAAAGTTGCTCCTTCAAATATTGCTTGCAGATCATAGTGCAAATAAAATTTAAGAAATCACATTGATTTGAATATATCAGTTTCTAAAAAATCTGATGATAAAGACTCAAAACTAGAAACATTTTATGCACATTTGGCCTCCCTTCTAAATCTCTTATTTTTACAAAACAAAATACAGCCAGGTATTTATGTAAACAGTGAAATAAACTTGTGATTTTTTTCCTATTCACTGCAAAATATTGGTGGATATGTCTGATTTAGATATACAGTAGTCCAGTTAATACAAATGAGTGTGGAGGTTGTTTGATTGTGATTCAAAGTATGTCACCTTGTTATCCCAATTTTAGTATGATCATAGCAGAATTTAACAATTCTCTGGCAGTTGCAATGAACAATCATAATTCCTGAAAAAAAATGTTGAAGACCTCAGTATTGTTTTTTTTAAAAAAAATAGTTTTCTCTTTGTGGTTGCAAGAAGGTTCACATCATATTCTAGTATCTGTTGAAGATTTATGTTGTTAGAAATATAATCCTATATGTGTCAATACGTTTGATGAGTTCAATAGGATTGTTTTTCCTGCTATCCCTCAAACAGTTAATCAAACAGAGAGAGAAAAAAAGATGAATCAAGTCATATATAAAGCATTTTGAATGGGTTGATTCACACCATGCTATACTCAAATTATTATGGGTTGTGAAAATGTATTTGCACAAAAGACCAACCTACAAATAGAGCTGGTGTCATACACCTAGTCATGATTACTTCACATCTCAGAAGAGTAGATAAGACAGGGACACAATTACCTATTCTCCAACGCTTTGAGGGAGATGGAAGATTTAGAAATATGAAATATAAACAAACAAATACTTCCTATTCACTGCTTCCATCAGATTTTAACAGACCTCAGCTGCTAGTGGTTTTATGTAAAGATCTACAATTGGTGATAAGAAGGAAGTGATTTGGCATTCTCTTCTTCTCAATCTAGTTTACAATAGCTGTTGTGTGGAAAATAGGAGAAGGAAGGACTTATAAAATGATAAAGATAAAAATAAACAATCTAATACAAAAATCTGTAATGGTGTGCGAGAATGACTTTGGGAGACAGGTAGAAGAGTTACAGACATAAGAGGCAGCTGAGTACACAAAATGAAAGGGCCATAGCCAACATCTCAGAAGGCAAACCCTCTTAGTTTCTTGAACTGTAAAGGTGAGGGGGAAAGAGATGTACTTTGAAGACTTGTAAGATTCTGTTAATACAACCTTACAATAAAAATAAAACTAGCACTCCTGGATTTGCTTTTGGACTAGCTCACAAGGCTGACATCAATCTTGCAAGTCTGAAAGTACATCTCTCTCTCCCCCTGGAGGGGCGACCACTGCAAGGAGGCCCTCCCTCTGATTGCAGAAGGGCAGCAGCCCTCTGCTTGAATCTGGAGCAGCTCCTTTAGCCGAAGAAGATCATTAAGCCGTTCCCTGCTGAAAGCCAAAAGCACCATTTAGCACAATGAAGCAATCTGGAGGACCTGGGTAAGACCTTACCTTTCTTATCCCCCTATCTGCCTTCCTGTGGGACTTTTCCAAAAATTTCCTCCCCTTTTTGAAAAAAAGGCATTTGTATACTTGGGGAATAACATTTTAAGCCTTAAAGTGTCGAAGAAAAAAAACACCAACTGATTAAGCAAAGAAATTAAGCTATCTTATTTCTACTTATTAAAAAGTTTCTATTTTTGGTGGGGATCTACTACCCTATTTTCTGTTTAAGATGTGAATTAAGGAAAAAAATGGACTAATTATACAAAAGCTTTATATTAATTTGGGGAAAAAAGAACTTCACAATTTATTCTATATGCTATTGATGACATCGTGTGGTTAAACCTGGAATAACAAATAAACCTTTTGCCTATTGTGAGAGCTGACTGAAGCTGTCCTTGACACTATCTTCAAAGATAAGTGTGGGAACACCTGGCACTGAAAACAACTTTTAGGAACATTGGAGGTGGAAAATTATTGACTCCTATTAAAATAGCCTCCATGGAAGATTTAGCTGTAAATACCAATGAAATCCCACCACTTAATTACAAACTGATATTAGACACAATCTTGGCAATAACTGAGCAAATTAAAGCCAAGCTGCATGATAAACCTGACAACTCAAAGCCACCAAATCAAACTTTGACCTTAAATAATGAACTGATAATCCAAAAACAAATAGAAGAACTGGAAACTAATATCAAAATAGGAGACTTCAAAGAGCAACAAATGCAGCCTACAGAGAACCTTGAAGTGCAAACTGTAACTTCAACTACAAAACTTACAACTCAAAAAACAACAATACCCGAAGAAAGCAACATTAAGAGCAAAGATATCAAAGGCCTTCAAATACAGTACGTTGAGGATTCAGCTAATCAAACGATAACAACATCAGCTACTACTTTCTACCTAAGCCAGATGGAAATGGAAGAATAAAAAGACCAGACTGAATTAATGACAATTATATTACATCAAACATCAAAAACTGAGCTATTAAAGCAATATTTCAATGACTAGAAAGGGGACGCCTGCTTTGCAAAACTGTCATTTGGATGGTCTCCTCAGATTCAAATAAGAAGTGGAGGAAGAAAGGGAGACACATTTAAGAATTTAAAGGCACTAAGATGGAAGCCTGATTGGCACAAAAGGAAGGCAAAAGTTAGATTTAAAAAATTAGACTTGTCTCTTTTTTTGGGATTTGTAAGGACAGAGCTTAAAAAATCTTTTGATGGACTAAGGGGAATCTTTAAATATATATATTATATTATATTATATAAACTGATTTTATATTTAGGTTTTATATCTTTAAAGGAAAACAAAATTAAGCTTCTAGAACAGGGGTTGGCAACCTGAAAAAGCAAAAGAGCCACTGGGAACTGGTTCCATCACACATAAAAAAGTGGGAGCAAAACATTTTTTTTGCCCATGCGCATGCGTGGATACACGCGCGCGTTTCCAATTTTTTTTATGTGGACGCAACTGCACGCCAGCGGCGACGGGTCTCCATGGTGACGGGCGCTGGGTTGCGGTGCCGCCTTCAGCCCGGGCATCGCCGGAGACACCTCCTCCCATTCGGAGTGGTGCGCGCGCACCTCCTCCCGTTCAGAGAGGTGCGCGCGCACCGGGCGACTGGGAGCCGGAGGAGACGGCTCAAAGAGCCGCATGCAGCTCTGGAGCCACGGGTTGCCGACCCGTGTTCTAGAAGATAATTTTGAACTATACTATAAAACCTAGAATTTTATAACAAAAGATAGCATTTTAATAATTGTTGAATGGTTAGGACAAAAAATATTTTCCTAATAATTGGTGATTTGTTAAGATGAAAACTAGACTTTACTGGTAAAACATAAGAATATTTTGTAATGAACAATGTAAATTTTGTAGACAAGAGAATTATTCTTTATTGAAATAGGGAATTGTGGGTTACCCAAAAATTAAGCTTTCTTTTGTATATTATAGGCTACTCTAGAGTATTTTATTGCAATTAAGTAAAACTTAAAAACAGGATATTGATATGTATTAGTGAAAATGTATTGAAAATTCTGTTAATTGACTAGGTCACAACTAGAAATGTATTAACTTGATTATTTTGACTATATGATAACTAAGGGAATCAGAGAGGGAATCCTTGTTGATGCAACCTGAACTATTTACAAACAACTTGTTATTTGTTAGTTTGACTACCCAACTACCATATTGCTTCACAAATACATGTATATGTAAATATTAAAAAATCAATAAAACTTGTATTAAAAAAAACCTCTGATGTTTCCTGGTGGCTCTCCACTCAACCCTGCTTAATTTTTTTGAAATTAACAAAATGTGACAAGGTATGGTGGTGGCTCAGTGGCTTAGGACATTGAGCTTGTCGATCAGATGGTCGGCAGTTTGGCAGGTCGAATCCCAAGTGCTGTGTAATAGAGTGAGCGCCTGTTACTCATCCCAGCTTCTGCCAACTTAGCAGTTCGAAAGCACGTAAAAATGCAAGTAGAAAAATAGGGACCACTATGGTGGGAAGGTAACAGCATTCTGTGCGCCTTTGGCGTCTAGTCATGCCAGCCACATGACCATGGAGACGTCCTCGGACAAGCGCTGGCTCTTCGGCTTTGAAATGGAGATGAGCACTGGCCCCTAGAGTTGGAAATGACTAGCATGCATGTGCAGGGGAAACTTTACCTTTACCTTATGGTGCCAGTGGGTGGGCATGGACTTTTAATATAAAACAAAACTTTAGCTTGGTTAGGGAGACAACAGATAAACAACTTTCAGATTCTTGCTGAGTTACAGCAGCATTCCCCAACCTTTCTGGCTTTGTGGACTGGCAGGAGGGGGGGAGAGGGGGTGGTTCTGAGTGAGTGGCTGGCAAGCATGATGTGTGCAGCTCCATCTGAGTGAGTGACATGCATGTGTACCTGCTGCCCACTTAATTAGAGTGTCCGTGTGTGCGCTCACCCGCTGCTTATGCAAGTGGAGATGGTGCACATGTGCATGCGGGCTTGCCCACCATTTCCAGAAACCTGTTGCAAACAGCTCACAGCCCACTAGTTGGGGACCCCTGAGATACAGAGTCCAGTAAATATGAAATTGGCTGCTGGAAAATGTAGTTTATTACTTAGGGCAGTACCCCTGCTGAAAGATTTATTTGATAATTCTACTTTTCATAGAACCAAAGAAGAACTCTCTTTAAGTAGATGTTGTAGTTAATAACTGGCACAGCAGCGAATACAAAAACAGGCTTTTCTTTCTTATAACTGCTCTCTTTTAAACAATTTTCCTTCCATTGTCCAAATCATACCTACAGTACTTCTGAAAGCAAAGTTACTGGTCTGCCTGCTTACGGCTCAGAGTGGTCTGCCACTGTCTTTGTATTGCTCCTATTATACTAGCCAACCTTCAGGCAACAAGTAGCCTAACCAGGTCCATTTGGACTATGAAAAAAACCTGAATTATGTCAGCAAAAGAAAGTATCTTTTTTTCCCCAGGCTAAACAACTTTATTTCTGTGATATAGCTTTTTTAAAAAAAATAAAAATAAAAAAATCATTCCTCGACACAGAATGGCCTTTAAATGGATTTCTGAACCATCTTGAACTGAGAACCTTTTTAAAACTCTGCAAGGCTTTGTGAGGCAGAATTGTCATTTGATTTCCTTCCTTCAGACTTTCTCCTTCCTATATACACTCTGTGCATTCTTTCTTCTTTTGTTCATTTAAGTCAATGGCCCAGTGTAAAACCCCAAACGCCAGACTAAAACTTGAAATTGTATTATAAGTTGTTAGGGCTATTGCAGTGAGGGAAACATCTCAATTCCTCTGGACCTTTCCATTACTGACTCATACTTAAGTGGGGTCCATTCCATGTGTGAGGCTGAGGGCAAGTGTCTGCCATTGCAATCATTCATTCTGTCATTAAAAAAAATAACACAAACACAATGATAATCACTAAGACTGGAAAATTCACTCATCATCATCTCTAGTTGAGATCCAAGAATTCTAACCTAAGAATCAGCCCGAGAATCAGTACATTAAATGTGAAACTTGCTTCATATTTTGATGTTAGACAGCAACATTCTGTTGTTGCTTTTTCTCCCGCTACCTCTTATTTATTTTAAGTTTTATCTGATATCGCTAGAGAAGGGACAGCTAGGCTACTAATGCCATTTTTAGTGTGAACTGCCCAGGCTCAACCCAAGTCATTTGACACCCTGAAGTGAAAAACAGATTCATTCAATGTACTGAAGCTAATCAATGCTGAGTTTAATATTACTGGCATCATCCTCTATCACAATTAATGTAACAGCCTAATTTAGAAGACACAGGACAGGAATGGGAAACAAAGTAAAGAATGCCAAAAGAGAATAGTCACTAGACCTCTAATATCTACTGATGTGAGATTCACTTGGCTTAGCAATATCATTGGCCCTGTGATCTGCATATTTGCTATAGGATTCCATATGTCCTGAAGAATCTGTAACATTATGGTCTTGTGGGCTTTTCAGAATTTTTAATAATTGCTACAGCATGTTCTATGTGACTCATTTTACAGCATGGCCAGTTAAGCTTTCTGATTGATACAAGTCCATATGGTGCAACTGAACTTACACTAGAAACCAAGTTCTGTAATCTTTTTACTCCAATCCTGAAAGCAAAATGAGGGTGGCATTTCAAAGCTATACATGAACATTCCTGAAACACAAATTCAGTGTGGCAGCACCCTCACAGCAGAAAGAAAAAGCAGCATGAGGCTCACTGCAGAATTGGCTAGATTCTTGCAAGTAATTTTCTTGCAAAACTCTGCCTGCTTTACTTTCCTAATGCTCATAGCCACCTTCTTATGAGTCAACTGGTCAAAAATTCATTTATTAACAATGTGATTCCATCAAAGCTGAATGATTATGTCTTCAAATAATAAGTAAATAATATTTAAACAGGCTTCTTTTTAAAATCATTTCTATCAATCCTTCCTATTCTATCCTTTAAGACAGGGGTGTTGAAAAAGGAGTGAACTTTAGATGGTTGATTCCAGAAGGAATCTTAATCTACTGGGATACGAAAAGATACAGACCACTAGATACACCACTTAAAGCATTGGAGTTCTTTGATAGCCACAAAGCCTTTCTGGAGAGAGATGACTCAAAACCCAAGAAACAAGACAAAGCGCAAGTGAAAAGTGAGACCGATCAAAGAGTAAGAGAAGAAATTAAAGAAACTAAAACTACATATTCTTATCCAGAAGAGGGCACAAGACCAAGAGATCAGAGACAGATAAGATCGACTAGAACAGACTAGAACTCGTGACGTCATGTGATGTCGCGCTACGTATTGGAGCTTTTTCCCCATTGCCGGCAATGGGGTGGGCGCGGTTTCGTCGTGACACATCCGGCCCATGGGCTGGCAGTTTGACACCCCGGGAATAGAAGATTAAGACCCAGATATAATTGTAAAAGATGGAGGAAATTGGGATTTTATCAATAAACATCAATAGCTTAAACTCCCCCTCCAAAAGGAGGAAAAATTTTACACACTTACAAAAATTAAAAATGGATATAATTTGTCTTCAAGAAACCCATATTAAGAGGCAACATATCAAAATTTTAGAACAACCAAAAATTGGCAAGCTTTACTTTGCAGTGTCATCTCAAAAGAAAAGAGGAGTAACTTTTTATATCAAATAAAAGATGATGCCTAAACAAATTTATGCAGATGATGAGGGGAGAATTTTAATGGTTGACCAAAAGCAGATATTAATGATTGGAATATATACACCTAATGACAAACAAGAACAATTTTATCTTGAACTATATAAGAAAATATTAGACTCAAACTACCAAAACTTTTGTATAATGGGAGACTTTAATGAAATAGTGGATGGAATTTTGGACTATAAAAGTGCTAAACAAGGACAGAAAGGAGGAAATTTACTACCTAAAGCACTTTCAAAAATGATAGAAGAATTTAGTATTCTAGATATATGGCGAGAGAAAAACTCAGAGAAACTAAAATATACATTTTACTCGAATAAACACAAATCATTGTCAAGAATTGACATGATATGGATGTTTTTGGACTTGAAACTGATGATTCAAGAGGCGGAAATTGAAACCAATGACTGGGCAGACCACAGTCCAATAAAAATGATCTGGAAAGGAATTAAGAAGAAACCTAGATGGCCTCTAAATACATCGATAAAGAAGGACAAAGAATTCCTGCAACTAGCAATAAAGGAAATGGAATCTTTCTTAAAAATAAATAAGAAGGAAGAAACATCACTTCAAAATGTTTGGACACTGCCAAAGCATATTTTAGAGGCCTGGCCATAACTTATATTGCTATGAAGAACAAAGAAAAGAAACAACTACAATTCAAGTTGAGGAAGGAACTTAGAAAACTAGAATTAGAATTACAAATAGATCCAGATAAAGCAATACTCAAGAAACAAATGGAAATAATAAAGCACAAATTAAACTTAGCTGAGATGGAATTAATGGCTCAACAGATTAAACGGGTTAAACAGAACTTCTTTGAAAATGCTAATAAGCTGGGAAGATGGCTAGCATATAGACTGAGAAAGAAAAAAGAAAAGAAAATAATAAACTCCAAGATACAAAAGGAGAAATACAGTTTCAAAACGATGCAATGAAATAAATTGTGAAAGAATATTATGAGACACTTTATAAAGCAAAGGAAATCTCTAAGGAAAAAATAGAGTAGTATTTAATAAAAGTAAATCTACCGAAAATTCCTCAGAATATCCGAAATATATTAAACAAACCAATAACAATGATGGAGACTATAGAAGCTATAAAAAGGCAAAAAAAGGACAAGACTCTGGGGCCAGATGGTCTACCTGCAGAATACTACACTGCGTTACAAGACGTGCTTACTCCGATCCTGCAAGAACTTTGTAATGAAACTCTCCTGAAAACCAAAATACCAAAGACATGGACTGAAGCTAATATCACTTTAATACCCAAAGAAGATACAGATTTGATACATATAAAAATTATAGACCAATTTCATTGCTAAATGTAGACTATAAAATTTTTGCCTCGATAAGGGCAGAAAGAATTAAGAAATTTTTGATTGAATTTATACACACAGATCAAAATGGCTTTCTGCCTAAAAGACAGATAAAAACAATTTAAGAACTATCTTGGACGTTCTAGAGTATTATGATGCCCATCCAGGCAAACAGATGGCTTTAATATTTCTTGATGTACAAAAGGCGTTTGATAACTTAAATTGGCAATTTATGTTTCAGCAACTTTTGGAAATGGAATTTGGGGGTAATTTTATGAATGCAACTTATGCAATTTATGATAAACAGACTGCTAGAGTAATTGTAAACGAAGACTACACAGAAAATTTTGATATTAAAAAGGGCACAAGACAAGAATGTCCTTTATCACCATTGCTATTCATATTAACCTTGGAAGTATTGAACAGAAATATTAGATAAGACTCTGAGATCAAAGGACTGGAGATAAAGGGTGAAAAATATAAATTGCAGGCATTCGTGTATGACTTGGTCTTTATACTGGAAGAACCTCTGGAAACAAGCACAAAATTGTTGGCCATAATAGAACAATATGGTGAGGTTGCAGGCCTGATAATAAATAGAGAAAAGACTAAAGTTTTGACAAAGAACTTAACAGAAAAACAGAAAACGCAACTTGCAAGAAAAACAAATCTTCAAATAGTTAAAAAAGTTAAATACTTGGGAATTTATTTAACAGCAAGATGTATAATAGTAAAAGAGGAAAACTATACAAAATTATTAAAACAAATAAAACTGGACTTAGAAAAGTGGAAAAATCATCAACTGTCAATATTGGGGAGAATAGCTACAATTAAAATGAATATCATACTGAAAATACTCTTTTTATTTCAAACCGTTCCGGTAAAATTAGAAAAAACCTTTTTTGATGAACTGAATACCATAACATTGAAATTTGTTTGGCAAGGGAAGAAAGCACGAATTAAAGTGAAATTGCTATAGGACATTAGAGAAAGGGGAGGACTTGGACTTCCAGACTGGAAGTTATATTAGCAAGCAGCTATTTTAACGTGGATTAAAGAATGGATAACACTTAGAGACAAAGGTTTACTATACCTAGAGGGGCATGACCTGCAGATTGGCTGGCATGCCTTTCTGTGGTATGGAAAGAATAAAGCACATAGATACTTTCAGAACCATGCTATAAGAAATGCACTTCTATTAGAATGGGAAAAAATAAAAGAAAAAAATTATACTAAGATACCTGAATGGCTTTCAACAATGGAAGCTTTTGCTTACCCAAACTTAATTAACTATGATAAACTTGTAACATATAAAGACTTACTGGACAATGAAGGCAGATTGAACTCTAGACAAGACTTACAACAACAAGGTATTGACCTATCATGGTGGCCATATTTACAAATCCAATCAAGATATGAAAAAGACGTGAAAACAATGGGGCTATATAAGGAACAGACAGAACTTGATCTTACATTGTTAAAAACAGATGAAATGCTGATTAAAAAACTCTATAGATTACTGCTTAACTTAAAGATGGAGGAGGAACAAGTTAAAGAAACAATGATAATATGGGCAAAAAAGTTGGACATACTATAGAGCTTGAAGAATGGGAAAAGCTATGGGATAGAAATATTAGATTAACCAAAGCTGTATCATATAAAGAAAATTTGTATAAAATGTTTTATAGATAGCACATGACACCAGTGAGACTAGCTAAAATGTTTAAAAATACTTGAAATGTTTGTTGGAAATGTAATCAAAGACCAGGTACTTATTACCATATCTGGTAGTCATGTCCTAAAGCAAAAAGGTTTTGGCTTAAAATATACATTTATGGTTGGAGAAGATGATTAAAAAACAAATAGAATTTAAACCAGAATTGCTTCTCTTAGGAATGATAGGCCCCAACTATGACAAGGAGAGCAGATACTTAATGTTACATGTATTGACAGCAGCAAGAATTATGTATGCCCAATATTGAAAAAATGAAAAGTCACCGACTGAAGAAGTATTAATTAAGAAAATATTAGATTGTGCAGAAATGGATAGATTAACTTTAGAGATTAATGAGAAAGAACATTTAGTTTACTATAAAACTTGGAATAAATTCTATCAATGGCTAGATAAGCGAGTTAGAGAGAAAGGAATGTGATATGCAATTTTGAATTTATTGGAGTAAGAATGATATCATACATTGAAAATTTAGTATTGTTTTTGATAATTTATTATACCTATCTGTTATTATTAGCTCTATTTCCTTTATTTATATATATTTACCCAGACAATATGCTGTTTGCCAAATACTGAATGTTATTGGGGGAAACCCCAACCCTCACCCCCAACCTTTCCTTTATTTTATTTATTTATTTTATTTTTATTTTAATCCCATTTATATCCTGCCCTTCTCCGAAGACTCAGGGCGGCTTACAAGCTTAGCAGTAGCCTTCATTCTATGTATATGTCTGCTTATTAGGGCTTTTGCCCCCCCAAGCGGCATTATTACAAAGTCAGCTTATTGCCCCCAACAATCTGGGTCCTCATTTTACCTACCTCGGAAGGATGGAAGGCTGAGTCAACCTTTACCCTATCCCAAACCCCCATTCCCCTACACTCCTCTTTAACCCTATGAAAACTAATATATATATTTTTTAAAAGACAGGGGTGTCAAACTGCCGGCCCACAGGCCGGATGCATCATGCCGAAACCGCCCACCCCATTGCCGGCAATGGGGAAAAAGTCGCGATATGTCATGACACGTCATGTGACATTGTGAGTTTGACACCCCTGCTAAGAGATAAAGCAACTTGCACATATTTTTAAAAGTATGGATATTTTCCTTTATAATGAATGATTATGAGATTCTTAAAGCAGTCACATCTTTTTTTCAAGCTCACATGAATTGAGCTAGATAGAGTACAGAGAAGAGTAACAAAGATGATTAGGGGACTGGAGGCTAAAAGATATAAAGAGCGGTTGCTGGAATTGGATATGTCTAGTTTAATGAAGAGAAGGACGAGGGGAGACATGATAGCAGTGTTCCAATATCTCAGGGGTTGCCACAAAGAAGAGGGACTCAAGCTATTCTCCAAAGCACCTGAAGGCAGGACAAGAAGCAATAGATGGAAACTAATCAAAGAGAGAAGCAGCCAAGAACTAAAGAGAAATTTCCTAAACGGTTAGAACAATTAATCAGTGGAACAACCTGCCTCCAGAAGTTGTGGGTGCTCCAACACTGTAAGTTTTTAAGAAGAGACTGAACAACCATTTGTCTGAAATGATATAGAGTTTCCTGCATAAGCAGGGGGTTGGACTAGAAGACCTCCAAGGTCCCTTCCAACTTTGTTATTCTGTAAAATGCTGAAAAAACAAAATCAAGTTGCTTTAATTAGTAACAGAGTTGCTGTTCTTGAATTTACTGAGGTCTGAAACATTTGCCTTGAATCATTTTCAAACCATGTGCAGCCTTACATAGCTTTAGCATTAGATCTTTCCATGCTATATAGTGCAGGGGTCCCAAAGCCCCGGCCCGTAGACCAGCAGCAGGCCGTGGCATGCCAGAAACCGGTCCATGCAAACAAGCAAAGCCCCATCCGCAGGATGCAGGCAGTACACAAAACCACACCTCCTCTGGTCCATGGAAAAACCTCTCTGCGTGGAACCGGTCCCTGGAGCCCCAAAGATTGGGGACCTCTGATATAGTGCATAGGGCAGCACTCTCATACATACATATTAAAAACACAATACAGATAGTCCTTGTTTAGCAAGCGCCCCTAGTCATGGTTTGCAAATATGATAGTAATAAACAGTAATTTTGAAAAATCATTTTCTGACCAAAGCACACATTCAAAATAACAAAAGCCTTCGGGATGAAACTGATTAAGATCTGATCAGCTTTGGGAGCCTGCTGATGGGTTCTCGTCAACTAATTAAGGTCAGAGTGCTGTTAATTTGTGTTCAGCACATTTTAGAGATAGGATGGGCTACAGAGAAAAGGAGCTCAGAAAGAGGCAGCTTGTTTAAGCCATCTCTCTTACCTGCAAGGGGGCAAGAACCGGGCAAAAGAGGGTTAGCAACAGAAAACTGTTGGGAGAGATTGTAATCTGAATGATAAAGCAGCTAGCAGCATCTTTCTGTCATGTGGTTCACCTAGCAACTGTGTTGCTGATGGAACCAATTTCAGTCACTAAATGAACCCTACCTGTGTATGCCATATACAATCAATCAATCAGAATAGAGCTAGAAGAGACCTGAGGGGGGGAGTCTTCTAGTCCAATCCCTTGCTCAAGCAGAAGACCCTATACCAGATATGTCAAACACAAGGCCCGGGGGCCAGATCCGGCCTGTGAAGTGGTTTCATGTGGCCCGTGAAGCCATCCTGGAAACAGTGAGGGAACGGCCCCCACTGCCTTGGCCCTGGCCCAGAGACCCTCCTTCTGCCAGAGACCCCCAGATCTGTCCCACTCCTGCCCAGGCCCCCAAAGGCACCCTTGATGCGAACAATGTAGAGCTGGCCATGCCCACCCAGTAGGCCTTACGCACTCCAGCCACACCCACCCAGTAGGCCACTCCCACCCTGGCCATACCCACCCGGCCCCCTGAGGGCAACTGCGATGCTGATGCGGCCCTCAATGAAATTTAGTTTGACACCCCTGCCCTATACAATTTAAGACAAGTGGCTGTCCAGTCTCTTCTTAAAAGTCTCCAGTGATGGAGCGCCCACAATTTCTGAAGGCAAGCTGTTCCACTGGTTCTCACTATCAGGAGGTTTCTCCTTAATTCCAGGTTGCTTCTCTCCTTGATTAGTTCACATACTGTAAATGCAACACAGAATAAAAATAAACAGAGAGCTATCAGTACTACACAAAACAGTAATAACACACACACACACACACACACACACAAAAACATCCCAGCAGATTAAGAATGCATTAAATGCAGGAGACTCTAGGATGCTGATGAAAATAAAACTCTCCTTGCTTGTCACGAAAAGGACCACAGGAGAAGTGCCACACAAACTTCCCTGGGGATGTGTTATAATGGGTCATGGCTATTGAAATGACCTTTTCTCTTGCAGACATTTGTCTTAGTTCATGAGGTAGGAAATCTGTAGAAGGGCCTCTGATTAAGATCTATGTGATCTACATGGGTGCAATATAGGTGAAAAAAAAGTTCCTTTAGATACTCTTGTTATGCCGTTTCTACTTAACAAATAAAAGACTTTCTTTCAACTTAGGGGTATTTTCTTTCATATTTTCTTGTGCTATTGAAAAAACCAAAAAACTTCCAGCAGTACTACCTCCAGTGAAGCTGTAAGAATTATAATGTTTACAGGCAGTCCAAGTTAATTCATCACTCTGGGTGAGAAATTTGGGGAATTGAAGTCCACAAGATCCTAAAGTCACCAAGTTTGAAAAACTCTGACTTTAATAACCTCAGCTATAAAAGGAAGACTCTTGTCTCCAAGAAAGAACACATATTAAACTAAGTTCCATCCAATGTAGATTTTTTCTGATTTTTCTACCCTATTGAAATAAACAAGACCATCTATGTTTATTTTACGATTATATGTTCTTTTGAATCATTCTGTATATATCTTCCAAGGAATGAAGGCCATGAGGGGTCCTTGGTGCTCTCTGAGCTGGGTTGTTTTCTTGCAGATGTTTTATTGACCAAACTAGGTAACATCACCACTGCTAGCAAAAAGCACCAAGGACCCTTCATTTCAACCCTGAGCTACAAATATTCTCATTGGAACAAAGGCAATCTCTGCATTCAAGTAGCTGATTTAAGTAGAAGCCCTTTCTGAGGACTGAGGACTGACAATGGTGTTTGATGGTCAGTGATAAAGATAACCACTCCACTGTGCATATACCAATAGCAGCTTTTGACCTCCCAAACAAGCTTAGTGCTTCCCTATTTATCATAGCTTTTATCTTCAGCTATGAGCATGATTCAGAATCATGTGGGTGTTCACTATTCACTATTCTCTTTCTTAATTTCTTAACCGTGCAATCCCAATGCATCAGAAGCTTGTTTCACTGACAGGTGTGGGCTATAACGTGTGAATTCTCACAATTGGCCTTTTTGAAAGCTTTTTTGCATGTTTTATCCACCATCATGCCCACTACCTACCTGTAGTCAAGTGTTCAAGGGGTGAACTGCAGTGGTCAAATTTGCCAGGAATTAGTTATGATAATAAATGATAAGCCTAACAAGGAAAAAAAGTTTGTTGGGGGGGGGGGGCGTGTACTCGCAACTGAATGAATTTTCTTTGTTCACTTTGGTAGGCTTTGTGCATCAGGGGTGTATACAGGTAGTCCTTGATTTATGACCACAGCTGAGACACAGTTGTTGAGTGAGTTGTGCCTGATTTTATGACCTTTTGTGCACAGTTGTGAAGCAAATAACCTCAGCTGATTGAATCACATGGTCATTAAGCAAATTCTGGCATCTTCTATTGAATTTGCTTGTCAGAAGCCAGCCAAGAAGGTTGCAAATGGTGGTCACATGATTCTGACATACTGCACCCATTGTAAACATATACCATTTGCCAAGCATCCATGATGATGGGGATGCTGCAACATGTGTAAGCGTGAGGATCAGTTGCAGCGCCCTTTTCTTTCAGTGCCATTGTAACTTCAAACAGTCGCTAAACAAATGGTTATAGGTCAAGGACTATCTGTATTGCAATATGCAATGCTAGATTTAAACAAGTGCCATTTAATGCCCATGCTCTAATCTGCAAAAATGCCTCGATGTTTTGCAGAATCATTTCCTGATTTTTCTCTGGTGATGGTGGTGTCATCAAAATACCACTGGGTGCCTGGGAATGATAGTTTTCTCCACTATTGTTTGTTTTTTTTAAAAAAATCACAGCATTCACAGCTTCTGGAGGCAGGTTGTTCCACTAATTACTTGATTTCTGTGTAGCACAATAGTCATTGCAGTCACAATTGCAGTTTATGGCTCACAGTGACATGCAAGCACACTGTAGCTTATTTAATAAGGTAAGGTAAGGTAAGGTAAGGTAAGGTAAGGTAAGGTAAGATAAGATAAGATAAGATAAGATAAGATAAGATAAGATAAGATAAGATAAGATAAGATAAGATAAGATAAGATAAGATAAGATAAGATGACCTTTATTGTCATTTTTTTTACTGTGGGCACAACGGCACACATAAAAAATGAAATTTAGTTGCCCTCTCTCAAAGTGGAACACATACATGACACACACCTAACCATACTATATACACATATGTATAGACCCACACCCCTACATATAGATAACACATAAATATTAAATGTTAAATACTGTCCATCTTAAATATATAACAGAATGAGGAAGCTTGAGAGTTCACAAGGTTAATGCTGTAAGGAATGAAACTATGGCTGAATCTGGATGTTCTGCTGTAGATACCACGAAGCCTCCTCCCAGAAGGTAACAAGATAAACAGGTTGTGAAGAGGATGTGTCTAGTGTCCCAGATAATCTCAAACAACGCTTCTGTGCTATGTCCTGGATGAAGGGGAAGGAACTGCCATTGATCTTTTCGGCCATCCTCACCACTTTCTGCACCGCCTTCCTGTCTGAAGCAGTGATGCTTCTAAACCAGACTGTGATGCCGTATGACAGGATGCTCTCGATTGTCCCCCTGTAGAAAGTGGTCAGGACAGGGGAAGGAAGATGTGCTTTTCTCATGCGACACAGAAAATGCAGGCGCTGCTGTGCCCACTTCACCAGTTTCTCACTGTGAGCGGCCAATCCAGCCTACTCATTAGCTGCACACCCAGGAATCTGATGCTGGTAACCATCTCCACAGGTGAATCATTTATGCACAGAGAAGTGTGGCTGTGCCTGCCTTGTCTGAAATTGACAATGGACTCTTTGGTTTTTGCGGTATTTAAAACTAGGCTGTTTTCCTTACACCAGTTCACCAAACCCTCAACACTATGTTTAAAAGAAATCATGGCTGAGGGAGGGGGATTGCACCTTTTTTCCTGCCAAAAAGCACATTCTCTCAAGGATAACTTCCTTGGAATGCATAGCTGACAAAGTGGAAGCAAGCAGTAGATAGAGCCATACCAAAGTTAATGGAGATATACTGTACTTTCTTGCTGACTTATTTTTCTTCTCTTTCTAACAGCTACTTCTTTTACTTCCTCCCTCCCTGGGCTACAGAGAAGGACATAGAGTTCTTACCAACAGTCTGAATTGCTTTTCTGCCTGGAGAGGAGTGGGGGAAGGTTAAAAAATAGGCTGAGAGTCTTATGCATTCTGAGTAACATAAGCTTAGACAGGGTCCACTCATAGCTTAGCGTAGGGCAGACATGTCAAACACAAGGCCCGGGGGCCACATCCGGCCCGCGAAGTGGTTTCATGAGGCCCACGAAGCCATCCTGGAAACAGTGAGGAAACAGCCCCCACTGCCTTGGCCCTGGCCTAAGACCCTCCTCCTGCCAGAGACCCTCAGATCTGTCCCACTCCTGCCCAGGCCCCCCTAGGCACCCTTGATGCGAACGATGTAGAGCTGGCCATGCCCACCCAGTAGGCCATATGCACTTTAGCCACGCCCACCCAGTAGGCCACGCCCACCCAGTAGGCCACACCCACTCGCCCCCCTGAGGGCAACCGCAATGCTGATGCGGCCCTCAATGAAATTGAGTTTGACACCCCTGGCGTAGGGGTTCCCAACCAGGGGGTGTGAGACCATATTCCATTTAGAAGCTTCAAAATTATAGTGTATATGCAAAATTCATTGTCGTTAGTTTGCACTTTTGTAAGGGGTGCAATAATATATCAGAGGCGTTCTAGGAGTGCAGGGTATAGAAAAGGTTTGAAACCACTGGCTTAGAGTAATGTGGGAAAGTAGCTGAAGTTGATCTAATAAGCTTCATAGTGAAACAATCTCCTGGACCACTGAGTTCAACAAAACCCACCACACCACAGTGGCGTAGAGTTCACTGTTTCAATAGTTTTTGCTATTTCACAGATTCCTTCTTCACAGGTGCAACTATCAAACCACTTGTGGCTTGGGGAACAAATGTCTGGCAATTACCACTAAGCACTTTACGGAAATGAAATTTGGACCACAACTGCAATCTTCAGTGTAGCTACTAGCAAGGAAGCCCCAGGGAGCTCCAGGAAACAAATGTATGAATGATGCAAATCTAGACATTGGCTCTGAGTGCTGTTGTTTTAATGGCCCAGGGGAGAAGTTACAAAAATGTAAAAATGCTTCACGTATAAAATCTGTCAGATTAAGAGAATGGATAAAGAGAGAGAGCGGGAGGAAGGAAGAAACAAACTCCCCCAAACCAAAATTAAAACATAGCTGTCATTATACAACCAGATCCAAATTCAATCAGCCACCCTGTTGCACCCTGTTTGCCATAGCCTGATCAGTCAAAGCAAGGAACTGACGGTTATGTGCCACTGAGTGGGGGAGAAGATTAACATGCCATCGATTTATGAAATCACAATCTAACCAAAGCATCATCTTGGAAAGGGAATGTCTGGGGAGGCCTCTGGGAATGCCCTGGCAACCATTTCTGCCTTCCTTTGGATTAATTCAACACGTCCTTTTTCATAAGCCAAATCAGATCTATATGTAAAAAATATATGTGCATACTATAATGAAGATACAGTTCATTAAGCCTTTCACTGGCTTGGATTCTTTTTCTTGGCTGTGAATTGTCTTCATATCAGCCTTGTGCCAAATATTTATCCTACTTTTTTTTTCAATTGCATTCAGTCCTTTGAGTGAAACATTATTTGCCTTCAGTCTGATGCAAAAGAAACTGCTTTTGAGTGGTTTCTTCAAAGGAGAAGACAATTTCAGTAACATGGTCAAGAATAGGTTGCTGGGTTCTTGAGCTGGTCTAGTGTACATGGCTGTTAAGAGGAATGAGGTGGGGTGTCTCTTGAGATCCTACAGTATCCCTCCAGCAATCCACAGCTTGCCTGCATCCACAGAGTTCCCTTCAGCCAAAGGATGACATTGTGAGGGGACACACTCCACTAAACATTTTAGTTCAAATGTACAGGTAGATTGAGAGTCCTCAGAAGTATCCAAACAGCAATAGCCCTTTATCTCAACAGTACAGTTATCTCAGACATAATCTGAAGTTTAAACTGAAATAATTTCTCAAGTCTCTTGAACTGATCCTGCAGCTGCAGAACAGTTTCTGGTGAAGTATTGCCATGAGCACACATAGAAAGTCCATTCCAGGTATGTGAAAACAGCTCAGCCCAGGCAATTGTGGCCAATAACAAGGAGCCATTTTGGTGTATTGGTTCTAGCCCCAGGCTAGAAAGTGGACTAGTGAGTTCTAGTTCAGCTTAACCATGAAAAACCATCTGAGTGATTTTAAGCCAGTCTTTCTCTCTCTCAACCCAACTCACCTGACAGGTGAGTTTGGAGAAATGAAGAGGAGGAAGATGCGTTGGATAGGTTTGTTGCCTCATTCATCAAAATGAAAAAAGGCAGGATACAAATAAAATAATGCAGCATTCTGATAATCTGTGTCATCAATAATGATTAGTCATCATCATCATCTGATCAGAAGTACACACCTTGGCTTTTACATCTTAGAGCAACAGGTGTCAAACTCGATCATGTCGCAGGATGTATCATGATGTATCACAACATTTTTTTTGCCTTTGTGGAGCCAGGGTGGGCGTGGCCTGCATGTGACGCATCTGACCTATGGTCCATCAGTTTGACACCCCTGTCTTAAAGCATCATCCCCAAAAGGAGCTCATCAGAAAACCAGATATGCCCCACTTTGAAGAAAAAAAACTGCAGTAGCTGTTCTTTCCTTCTTTTTTTACTATTATTGATAGGAAGGTTGAGGGGCTTTCTCCTTTGGCTGTGACTAATCAGATTTAGGATAAAGTGGCCATTCACATAAGGTTTGTGCTGACATGCATAGCGCCCAGGATTTAGCAATTTACAAAGGCTAAAGATGAGAGTGACATTATTTTTGTTAGGAGTTACTAAACAGCTATGCCCTGGGTCAAAAAACATGGGTTATATGTTCTAATTTTGGGCCCTGCTC
This sequence comes from Vipera ursinii, assembly GCF_947247035.1. Classification (NCBI taxonomy): domain Eukaryota; kingdom Metazoa; phylum Chordata; class Lepidosauria; order Squamata; family Viperidae; genus Vipera; species Vipera ursinii. Next base: position 198,133,719 of record NC_139512.1, read on the forward strand.
ACCATCACATTCTCCTCCAAGTGCCTTTTTTTATGTTACAGGCAAGGAACAAACTGTACAAGGATGGAATGCTTCTTTTTATGCTTTCCAAATAATGTGCAAAAAGGAAATATTAGCATCATCTTCCCATCGGGCCCGGCCCAAGATATTTTACTGCTTGAGGCCATACAGCAAATGGTACACACACACATGCACATGTGCACACACTCACACATACATCAAAGCTGGCCAGGTTCTTTTGGCAGTAGAGAAGAAACTCCCCAAAGAATTCAACCTCTTTGTTATTTATGATATAAAAAGAGCCGTGTGCTGTTCTTTCAACCCGTTCTCAACAGTTGCAGGAAACAAAGGCAACCCCCCCCCAACAGCTTGGCCACAATTCTTTCTTGTATTTTGGTAAAGACTCGATATCATTTGAATGAAAATGAACTTGAAACTCATGATTGACTTAGAATCAGATGTCTGCTGCCCCTGAATAGTGTCAGTCTTCTGCATCAATTAGTCAGGAGAGTGTGGGACAGGAGCCGCTGAAAGTTAATATTAAAAAAAAACATCGCAAAATTCCCAAAAGCAATTTCTGGTCCTGTTTATCCTTTTTTTTCCACCCTCTCTATCTTGGCAATGCTTCCAGGACCAGGTTCTACTCTGGCAGAAAAGTATGAGCTGCATTCCAAATGCATTGAAGATCAACTGCCCATCAGAACCCATCAAGCCAAGATCATTAATCTCTCTACTTTGCAGACAGAATAATTTAGTTCCTACTTAACAGGCGGTTGCCTTCCGTGTGATTTCATTGCCTAAAAGTGGACCTGGAGCAACCTCTGCCTTTGGCTGCATTCCTCCCCCTGCTTACTCATCAGCCACCTCGCTGGAGAGCTCAGAATCTTCCTTAAGGCCCTCTTGGGATGCCATTTCCAAGGCAGTCTGAGACATCCAACAGCCTCTCCGCCCCGATGCCATGTTCAGACCTCCCCAGCTATCTCGCTTCCTTTGTGATGCACATATTGCAATTACGTGAAGCACGCTGACCTTTCTGCAGCGGGGAAATATAAGCTTATAAATATTGCACACAGACCAATAAGACTAGAATGGAGCAATTAGAGGAAGCAGCACATCTCACATATGTTATCATGTGGCAAGGCCAGTGCTTATTAGCATAATAACGGTATGTTCAGCTAGCAATGGCATTCAAAGAAAGGAAAATGTGTTAACAGAGGCTAGCCAGCCAGACAACAGTTGGCTTTGGTAATTAGCAAAACCATGGCCACTTTGAGAGCTCTTTTTGGGGGGCCACAGGAGAATTCCAGGCTCCAGGCCAGCATTGCTGCAATGTGTACTAGTAGCAGCAGGTGAATGCTAATATGTGAAGGATAATTTCTAGCCCCCCCCCCACACACAAAAAACACAGAGAGTTAAACACCTCTGTTTTACAAGGAAGAGTTGCTCTAAGAGAAAATATCTAGACAGTTTACCAACTCAATATTTTTGAGCATAGCACATAATCTGCATCAGATACCAGACTTTACTTGTGCCTCTTTTATTTTTTCACACAAAGGGAAAAAAATTCTTAGGCACCTCCAGCCTGTTTGACTTTTATAATCCCACTTAATCACAGTCTTTTTTGCTTCAATTTGCAGACATATTAGACTTTCCCAAGGAATGCTCTTGGCTGTTGCGATATGCTTGAGTGAATGTTGCAGTTAGCTTAAGACAACATCTTGAAAAAGACTATCTTAGAGTTAATAGCCACAACAATTCCAAATGCTTCTATTGGGACCAGATATTTAGAGATCAACTACAAATTGGTCAAGATTGCAACGTAGTAATAAACCAAAATAAAACGGGATCTATCCTGGCTAGGTTGATGAAGCTGATTTTTTTTTATTCTTATTTAAAGTTGTTTGGATTAAAGCAAATATTTTTAAATGCAACATAGATCATTTTCCCACTAGCAGGTTGGGCTATGTTTCCTCTTGCTGAGTGTTTTCCTTGTGAAGATGACAGGCTGCAATGATAGCCACCTGATCTACAAACGCTTCACATTATATCAGTAGCAAAATCAGGTCATCAGCAATGGATGGGATCACAGTGATGGTTATTGGCCATTTCAGACTATGGCAAGAATACTCCCCACCACCACCTGGGCCCTGTTCATCCCTGTGAGTCAGCCCTGTTCTGTTATTGCCTCCCTAGAGAATGTAACATAAGACTCCTCAGCTGGCAGAGTTTTAACTCTATGCCCCTTATATGTTTAGCCTGGGGCTGAAATAGCATTGTTGTGGAATGAAGTGGTTAATGCTTCCATTACCATTGTGAAGAGCCCAGAAAATCTGAAAAGCTCAGAAAATCTGAAAATCTACATATGTTGCCTATATGAAGATAGGAATGGAAGAAGGGAGAAATCCTTGGTAGAAGTGCTAATTATGACTCGGCTTCCTTTGTAAAAACAATAGCACTTAGGTTTATATACCACTTTACAGCCCTCTCTAAGCAGTTTACAGAGTCAGCATATTGCCCCCAACAATCTGGGTCCTCATTTTACCTACCTCGGAAGGATGGAAGGCTGAGTCAATCTTGAGTCCTGTCAGGATCAAACTCCTAGCAGTCGGCAGAATTAGCCTGCAATACTGCATTCTAACCACTACACCATCATGGTCCTCTTGTAATTCCAGTTCATCCAACCATCCAGGCCTCTATCCATCTATCTGCTTTAGAAACAGCTCAAAGTAGTTGCATTCCCACAGGTGTCTGCCCCTTACTGACTGGCTGTAGGTGGGTTGTGACAAGGTTTTTATTCTGATGTGTGTTTAGTTTGTTTATTTAGTAGTACTTACATCCCATCCCAATCACAGATACACATTCTATATACTATGTTAAACAACAATTTTTGCTGCCAGTTTAAACAGTTAATAGTTTGGAGCTGGGTGGGATTGTCATCCGGTAATATGTTCTAGAATGTTCTAAGTCTCTCCAGATTGACTACAGAACACTGGGGTCAAAAGGCCCGTAACAGTAATGGAAAGGCATTATACCCATGATCCTGGTGAAGGAGAGGAAAAGAAGGTGGTGACCTTCATCCTGGTCTATCCTGGTTTGTAGAGGCAAACCCAGGGGTGAGAGGGAGCTTATCATAGCCAGTGAGATACATACATAGAGACAGACGCTCATTTTATAATTGTTGTTTTGCACACATACAGCTAATGGTGCTTATCCCTAAAGAAATGTGTTTTTAGCATCAGGTCAGCAAAAGCCAATTCCATTTTGACATGATTCGTATTGACATATTCCTATTTGACACAGTTTCAGTTTGAAACTGTTCGTGGACTGAAATAAAAAGTTGGCTAGCTCTCATACAAACGAAAAGTTGTTTTGCTTTCATGCCCCAGAAAACTAGAAACATTTCTATAATCAATGGATTGAGAGGAAATTAAAGAGTTCTTAAGGCTGTCTGAGGCATGAAAGCCAGCTGGGTGACTTTGGGGCCAGTCACCCAACTCACCCACAAGGGTTGTTTTTGTAGAAAAATAGGAAGCTTCCCCAAATAGACAAAATAATAGTAAATGAAGAAGCTAAAGTGTTCTGGGACTTCAGGGTTCAAACAGACAAGAATCTACCACACAACACCCCAGACTTAACAATTGTCATCTGGGAAAGTAAAAAAAAAAAGAGTCATAATAATTTGTGTGCTACACAACTCTAATATACGTAGCATAGCCATGAAGCCTCCAATCTAATCAAGTGAGTAAGTATTATCTAGTCCCATTGTTGTGCCAAAGGACAAGGAAAAACTATGCAAGTCTCTGCCCTTTGATGAACTAGTGTTCTCTCCCAAGCCCTTCTTCCCAATTTCTTTCTAAGGCTTCCAAAGATGTGATCATTTTGGCTCTACAAGAAGAAAGAGGATCATTCTGTTCTCATGGAAGCTGAGTTTCTTATATTTTAAAACTGGAAACCATATACACAACAGGCAAGAGTCCTCACATGCTAGCTTTTGGCAACAAGAGACCCTTCTGATTTCCTTCTGTTTCAACATTGTATTTCTTTATCTTTGTCCTCCCCATCATATTTGGCTCAGTTGCCAATTTTTAGATTTGCTGTCTAGACAGTCTTATCAGGGACAGAAGACTTCCCTCTTCCTGCGGCATCAGATACAAAACTATTTTGCAACCACTATTCAAGTTTGCATGTGGGGTTGACCGTACAGAACATTCCTAGCCTTGGCCTCCCAATTTAAAAGAGGCCACACTTCAAACAGTCTCTGTAGAGAAGCTCAGGGTGCCGTCTAATTCCACGTTATTAGGATGTTTAAAATGCTGTTTACGTGGCATAATGATTTGGCTTGGACCCCAAGAGTTTAATTAGAAGACAGGGGAGAGTTGTGTTCTTCCATGTAGCCCCATAAAGTACTGGTTGAATGGAGAAGCAGACAGAAAGGCATATCTGGAAGACAGTCTGAAAGAGGAATAACCTCTGTGGACTGCAGTATTTCACCCAGGGAGACAGAGGAATTGGTCAGTATGGGAAATTCTCATCACATGATAATCTGCAATGTGGCCAAAGACAGGGATAAATTAAGGGGATTAATTGCTCTGATCCTACTGCTCCTTTCGAAAAACAAAAAGACTAGACAAGGATGGGATTTTATTGTACAAATTGGTTGTAACTAACCGGGAGTAATGCAGAAATCCTATTTAAGAGAAAGATTTTTTTTTTCAGTTGTACAGTTCATGTTAGGATACTTGACCCTCCTTGTCAATTTTCCATCACAGGATTCAGCAGCCTACCAAGACATTTCTTCCCAAACCAAGCAAGCTGTGTAACTCAACAGCTCTCTTTCTGGGACACCAAAGTTTCACTACACAGCATAAGTTTCAAAAGTTCCAATTCAATGTGCCAGCAGCAGCAATGTTCACAAATAAAGCAGCGCTTGTTGAAGCATCCAAGAGTCACATGAAAAGGTATTCCTGAGTATGTAAACTGAATCTTCTCCTGTGTTCCACCTTCCTTCTCTCGCTCCAGCATCTCAAGAAGTTTCTTTCCAGTCCTTCTCCAACATTGAATGTGAGCCCAGTGGGAAGAAAGGTATCAAGTGGCCTGGAGTTTAAAATCAGACTTTGTCCCTTTTTATTATTGTTGCTGTTGCTATCATTGCCATCATTTGTATGGTTCTTTTTCTCCAGAGAGTACTCAATGATAATAACAGAGTAATCAATCATAGTAAATTACAACACTAAATTGATAGTATTCAATAGTTACTAAAATGAAATCCCTCCATAGCTATATGGCACAAAAAAGAACCAAGGCAAAAGCTTGGGTGGTGTGTCCTAAACAATTTATGAAACTGAATTACTGAAGGCATTAAATACATTTCAAAAGACAGGGAGCTCCAAGGCAGAACTAAGAAGCCCTCATTTTGATATTGGAAGCATTGCCCATCAGCATCCCATAAACAAACTATTGTGTAGTGGGTCCGACGCAAGAGAGACACCAGCCGGTGTGTGAGTTCAGCTCTTTATTGGAAGGGGAAGTGAACTGAGGAATGAGGGCTACCTGGCCTCCTTATATACCTGGCCAGGTAAGCTAACAGCCAATGGGGTTGGCCCTAGGTTTCCCGCCGAAACTGTCCAGGCCAACGCCCCCTGAGGGCTGTTGCTATGCAGATGCCTGCATACATAACACCCCTCCCCCCTTAGAGAAGACCCACATAACAACAACATGCAACTACTATAACTATGAGTATATATATAAAAAAACAGTGGTGTCCTTGTGTGAGGGTCACTTGCACACATAGTCCGACAGGTAGGCTGGTGTCCTGTGTGGACGGGTGGATCGTCTGGGTGTGCTTGGCCCCTGGGCTTGGACCGTGGGTTCCTGAGGCCTTTGTGCAGGGCTGCAAGGAGCCGGCATCAGGAAGTCCTCCTCCTCTGGTCCCTGCCCTGTGACGTCCTCAGCTGGGTTGACCCCTCCTGGACTGTGGTCCTCCTGTTGATTGTGTGCGTTGAGTTCAGGGACGTGTGTGACGCGCTCAGGGGTGTGTGTGACGTGCTCAGGGACTCTTCCTCTGAGCTGATCGATGTGTCGCCTTATGCGTCTGTCCCCCTCCACCCCTACAATGTACGAAAGGGGTCCTGTTTTCCCGACCACTGTCCCCAGAACCCAAGGATGTCCAGCCCCATAGTTCCTTGCCCAGACCAGGTCCCCCAGGTTGAGGACCCTGTGTGTGGATGATGATGGCAATGGTGATGGTAGTGATGCTGGTGGTGATGGTGATGATGGTGATGATGGTGATGTTGCCCTACCGGTTTCGGCTGCTACCCGGTCTGGGTGTAGGCGGTCCAGCTTGGTGATGAGGCGCCGTCCCCATCGCAGTTCTGCTGGGCTCTTGCCGGTAGCCACGCATGGTGTTGTGTGTTGGGCTAGTAAAAATTTGGCCAGTCTGTGGTACCAGTCCCCGCTGATGATGCGCCGGAGTGCGTCTTTGGTCGTCCTTACCATCCGTTCGGCCTGCCCGTTGGTAGATGGATGGAAAGGCGCGGAGGTGGCGTGCCTAATCCAGTTCGCCTTCAAGAATGCCTGGAAATCAGCAGCAGTAAACTGAGGCCCATTATCAGACACAATTATGTCGGGGAGGCCGTGTGTGGCAAAGAGAGCTCTGAGCACCTGGATTGTCCTCCCTGAGGTCATGTTGGGGACAGGGACTACCTCTAACCACTTGGAGTGACTGTCCACCACTACTAAAAATAGTTGACCCTGGAATGGCCCCGCATAGTCAATGTGAATGCGGGACCATGGCGTGTGTGTGGCCTCCCACCGGTGTACTGGTGCATGTGGCACTTCTGGCCTGGATCTCTGGCACGTATAACAGGCCTTGACCCGATTCTCCACCTCCTTGTCCAACCCGGGCCACCAGAGGTAGCTCCTAGCCAGTGCCTTCATCCTGACCACCCCCGGGTGCCCTTCGTGTAAGGAGTCCAATACCCTGGCACGTAGTGTGGGTGGAATGATGACCCTGCTACCCCAAAGGAGGCACCCTTTGTGTGTGGAGATTTCATCGCGTCTAATGAAATAGGCCTGAAACTCTGGTCCCGGGGATTTGTCCTGCCATCCTGTGCAAACCCATGAGTGCACCCTGCCCATGATGTTGTCTGTGGCTGTGTGGCTGGCAATGTCCTTGGCAAGAACTGGGCACTCGGGTAGTTCCTGCAGGGCTAGGATCTGTGTGGCTGGTGCTGGGTCTGGGTCGTGTGTGTCTAGGGGGAGCTTAGACCGTCTGCGTGACCCATCTCCTTCCCTGGCTTGTGTACCAGCTTGCAATTGTATGCTGCAAGGAAGATGGACCACCGGAGCATCCTGGGGGACAGAATCTGGGGGGGTTTGCCTGTCTGTGGTGAACAGGCACAGGAGTGGTTTGTGGTCCGTGAAGACAGTGAACTCCCTGCCATATAAGTAATCGTGGAATTTCTTGATTCCTGCCACGATTGCCAGGGCTTCTTTGTCTATTTGGGCGTAGTTTCTTTCTGCTCCAGACAGTGTCCTAGAATAGTATGCTATGGGGACTTGTGCCCCGTTGGGCTCAAGGTGGCTTAGGACAGCGCCCACACCATAAGGGGATGCATCGCAGGCGATACAAATGGGCTTGGACTCGATGAAATGGGTTACTGTGGACTTGTCCGACAGCAATGCCTTCAGGGCCTTGAAGCTCTGATCATGGGTGGCCGTCCAGGCCCATGTTGCCTGTTTGTCTAGCAGCCTATGGAGTGGTTCAGCGATGGCTGCCTTGTGTGGGAGGAATGTATGGTAGAAATTCAGCAGACCCAGGAATGCCTGAAGCTCTGCTTTGTTCTTGGGTGTGGGTGCTAGTTTGATGGCCCTCACCTTGGATTCTGTGGGGTGGATTCCCCTGGCATCTACTCTGAACCCCAAAAATTCTGTGGAAGGAACGCCTATGCTGCATTTTTCCTTTTTGAGTTTGAGGCCAGCTGTGCGCAGCCTTGCCAGCACTTCCCTAAGCCTCCCTGCCAGTTCCTCTGCTGATGCTCCTGCGATCAGGATGTCATCAAAATAGGGACAGACTCCTGGAATGCCCTTGAGTGTCTTTTCCATAACCTCCTGGAAAATTCCGGGAGCAACGCTGACTCCAAACTGCAGCCTGTTCACCCGGAACGCCCCCCTATGGGTTACTATGGTTTGGATGTCAGCTGTTTCCCTAGTGACCGTGAGTTGCTGGTACGCCTGTGCAAGATCAAGCCTTGCAAAAATGGCGCCGCCTTGGAGTGAAGCAAGAACGTGGCTGACCGCGGGAACCGGGTAAGCGTGCGGGTTTAGGGCGCGGTTCACCGGGCACTTATAGTCGGCGCAGATCCTTATTTCCCCATTGGATTTGAGGGGGGTCACGATGGGGGTTTCCCACTCCCCTCCATCTACAGGCTCTAAGATTCCCTGGGCCACCAACTTGTCTAGTTCGCGCTCGATTTTGTGTTTGAGCGCAAACGGGACTCGCCACGGCCGGACCCTAACAGGGGAGACGTTCGAGTTAAGCTTGAACGATATGGGGGCCCCGGTGTACTTGCCTAATGACCCGTCGAAGACGTCAGCGAACTCCCGGCAAACGGCCTCAACGGAGTCCCCCTGGATCCGATGGATCCCGGATACTGAGATTCCCAGGGCCTCAAACCAGTCCAGCCCGACCAGGCTGGCTCTGCGGCCCTCTACCACTACAACGTCCAGGTGCCCTTCGCGACCCTTAAACCCCACTGAAATGGTGACCTCCCCCTTCACCTTGACCGGCGAATTCTGAAAATCGGTCAGGGTTAATTTAGTAGGCCGTAATTTAATCCGTTGCTTGCTCCGGCTAATTATGTGGTTAAGGGTCTCGTCTGAAATAATCGAGACCGCTGATCCAGAGTCAAGCTCCATGCTGCAAGGGACACCTTGCAAATGGATTGTTAATCTAATTTTGGGTTTGAGCAGCCGGCGGCTACCCGTGTGGTTAATGGCCAGCCGGCTCTCGACATAGCCAATTTTTGTTTTGGTGGGGGCCCCAGTACCTTCGAACGGCGGTTCCTCCGGCTGCAGCTCGTGGATCTCCTCTCGGGGGCGGCGGCTACGGCAGACGGCGGCTATGTGGCCTGTTTTCTTGCAGGCCCGGCACGTGGCGGACCGGAACTTGCAGAGGCTGCGCATGTGGTTCCCACCACACCCTGCGCACCTCTGGGGAATGGCAGTGTTGCTGGGAGGCCTGGGCCTGTCTGGGCGTCTGGCTCGCTGGTCGGGGGTCGATTTCCGCTGGAGGAGGTCGATGCTCAGGTCGTCCTCCTCTGTGGCCCCTTGCCGGTGGACGCTGGTTGCCTGGTTGCCGGGCCGGGTTCCCTGGCAGGCTTGGACGGCCCCGCAGGCCGCTTCGTGGGCTAGGATGGCGTCCTCAGCTTCCTGGAGAGAGACCTCCTCTCTTTCGAACAGGCGCTCCTGCAACCGCCTGTCGCGTAGGCCGCAAATCAGCCGGTCCCGTAGTCGCTCCTCCAAATTTGTGAACCTGCAAGTGACGGCAGCTTCCCGTAGGGCGGCGAGGAAGTCGGCGCCAGTCTCGTCGGGGCGCTGGTCCCTTTTCTTGAATTGTGACCGTGCGGCCACCTTGGAGCGCCGGGGCCTGAAATGTGTGTTGAGCCTGGCCACGAGGTCTTGGTACGCGACGGTATTGATGGCCTCCTGGGGGAAAAGGTTCGTGGTGACTTCCAGCAGTGCTGGTCCCCCAAGGCAGAGCAGGGCGGCCGCCTTTGCACCGTCCTCCGATATCTGATTGAACCGCATGTACAGTTCAATGTGAGCCAGGTAACGGGTCCAGGTTTCGGGGCGGTGGGTCTCGAATTCGCAGGGTTGTCCGGCTCTAGCCATGGCGGCAGTTGGTCGTGGATGTGGCGCTTGGCGTTGCCGGTTTGGCTGGCGGTCGTGGGGGGAAGAAGGAAAAATGCCTTTCCCTTCAGCTCGCGGAGCGTTTCCCCAGTGACTTCAGCTCTTGGTCGGCAGCGATCCCACCTTCGTCGCCACTATTGTGTAGTGGGTCCGACGCAAGAGAGACGCCAGCCGGTGTGTGAGTTCAGCTCTTTATTGGAAGGGGAAGTGAACTGAGGAATGAGGGCTACCTGGCCTCCTTATATACCTGGCCAGGTAAGCTAACAGCCAATGGGGTTGGCCCTAGGTTTCCCGCCGAAACTGTCCAGGCCAACGCCCCCTGAGGGCTGTTGCTATGCAGATGCCTGCATACATAACACAAACCATCCTACTTGTGCTATTTGAGATGACCTTTATTGTCTTTTTTTTTTTACTGTAGGCACACTGAGACACATTAAAAACAAAATTCTGTTACTTGGTCTCAAAACTGTACACATTCATAATACACATATAAACATGCTATATTCATACATATGTATATACCTACACCTATACATATAAATATTAATCACTGTCCATCTTGAATACATAGCAGGAAGAGGAAGCTTGAGAAAGATCTCCTCACCATTCAGGAGCCCATTTATTCCATAATTCTCTAAGGGCATAACAGTCCCACAGCCTTACAGGCCTGGTTGGTCACAATCACTTCAAATTTGATTAGGGAATTGTCCTTCAGTGACAAATATAAATCCCTCCTGCTACTGGTTTGTTCCAAATCCAATTTATAACAAAAACAAGGTTGGCAATGTGATAGGTCTCATGTGGGGAATCCATAATATATCTGGGAGAGGCAGATATCCATGAATGCCAGAGCCATTTTTCTCAAGTCATCCTTAGCAGAACACCAAAGTATCTAGAATCATTCCATTTTGCTCTCAAGATTAATTCCTGCAGGTCCATCAGAGACAACATTCAGCCACTAGATTAGCAACATCCAAATACGATTCTTATTCTCTTTCTCCAGGCCCACCCCAGGAACAAATACGTACTTCTTGACAGGAATACAAAAGCTTTACACACAATTTCAATACACTCAACTCCCCTGTATAAGACCTACCCCAAATGCAAAACTGGTCCCTTATGTCTCCAAGGAACAAGCTAGTCTCACTCTCTTGCTAAGATTTTGGGTACATGTAATATCCAATGAAAGGCAAGGATTTTGAAAAGTCCACCAAAAAGGCCACTAATGTAAATCATTCAAGTCAGTCTTCCGAGGGTAATCAGGATGCAATCCTAAATTGACAGTTTTGTATTCAATAGTGACTTTAAGCTAGGTAAAAGAACTGTTCTCATAAAAAGTCCAGATACCCAGTTGTTGCTCAGTCCAGTTATTTGTTGTAGCTCTTTAGTCCATATTCTACAATGAATAGAATAGAATGGAATGGAATGGAATGGAATGGAATGGAATGGAATAGAATAGAATAGAATAGAATAGAATAGAATAGAATAGAATAGAATAGAATAGAATAGAATAGAATAGAATAGAATAGAATAGAATAGAATAGAATAGAATAGAATAGAATAGAATAAACAGAGTTGGAAGGGACCTTGGAGGTCTTCTAATCCAACCCCCTGCTTAGAAAGGAAACCCTATACCATTTCAGACAAATGGTTGTCCAATATCTTTTTAAAAACTTCCAATGTTGGAGCATTCAAAACTTCTGGAGGCAAGTTGTTCCACTGATTAATTGTTCTGTCAGGAATTTTGTCCTAAGATCTACAGTAGGTTGCATCTCTCCTTGATTAGTTTCCATCCGTTTCTTCTTGTCCTGACTTCAGGTGCTTTGGAGAATAGCTTGACTCCCTCTTCTTTGTGGCAACCCCTGAGATATTGGAAGGCTGCTATCATGTCCCCCCTCGTCCTTCTCTTCATTAAACTACACATACCCAATTCCAGCAACCATTCGTTATGTTTTAGCCTCCAGTCCCCTGATCATCTTTGTTGCTCTTCTCTTTACTCTTTCTAGAGTCTCAACATATTTTTTTACATCATGGTGACCAAAACTGGATGTAGTATTCCAAGTGTGGCCTTACCAAGGTGTTATAAAGTGGAATTAACACTTCACGTGATCTTGATTCTATCCCTCTCTTAATGCAGCCTAGCACTGTGTTGGCTTTCCAGAGGTCTCACATTATTCAAGAGCAAATATCCACTCTTCTGCTAGGGACATAATGCTGTAAGGCACACATAGAAATGGAAATCCAAAGAACAGCAAAAGTTTTTTGCCATTAAAAAATGGTCAAAACAAATTGTCCATAAAACTTAACTGGACTCAGTTTTCAATGTATTATTGCAGGCAACAATACAATGTGGAAATGTTATTTTTTATGTAAATTTTATTGAAGGGATAGGGTGTGGGGTTGGGATAGCGGGAAAGTTGGGGGAGGGGTTGGGTTTTCCCCCAATTACATTCAATATTTAGCAAATAGCATATTGTCTGGGTTGATATATATCAATAGAAGTAGTAAGAATTTGTTGTTGTTAGCTGCAAAGTCATGTCCGACTCATCGCGACCCTATGGACAACGTTCCTCCAGGCCTTCCTGTCCTCTACCATCTTCTGGAGTCCATTTAAGCTCACACCTACTGCTTCAGTGACTCCATCCAGCCACCTCATTCTCTGTCATCCCGTTCTTCTATTGCCCTCAATCTTTCCCAGCATTAGGCTCTTCTCCAGTAAGTCCTTACTTCTCATTAGGTGGCCAAAGTATTTGAGTTTCAACTTCAGGATCTGGCCTTCTAAAGAACACTCAGGGTTGATCTCCTCTAGGACTAACCAGTTTGATCGCCTTGCAGTCCAAGGGACTCGCAGGAGTCTTCTCCAGCACCATAGTTCAAAGGCCTCAATTCTTTGGTGCTCAGCCTTTTTTATGGTCCAGCTTTCACTGCCATACATTGCAACTGGGAAGACCATAGCTTGACTATACACACTTTTGTTGACAGGATGATGTCTCTGCTTTTTAGTGTGCTGTCTAGATTTGCCATTGCTTTCCTCTGTTAGGTCCCTGCCATTTTGGTCCTTTATCATGCCCATTTTTGCATTAAACGTTCCCTTCATCTCTCCAATTTTCTTGAAAAGATCTTTGGTCCTCCCTATTCTATTGTTTTCTTCTATTTCTCTGCACTTTTCATTTAAGAAGACATTCTTATCTCTTCTAGCTATTCTCTGGAATTCTGCATTCAATCTTTCTTTTTCTCCCTTGCCTTTCGCTTCCCTCCTTTCCTCAGCTATTTGCAAAGCTTCCTCAGACAGCCATTTTGCTTTCTTGCATTTCTTTTTCTTTGGGATGGTTTTGGTTTCTACCTCTTGTACAATGTTGCGAACCTCCGTCCATAGTTCTTCAGGCACTCTGTCTATCAGATCTAATTCCTTAAATCTATTTGTCACCTCTACTGTATATTCAACAGGGATATGATTTAATTCATACCTGAGTGGCCTAGTGCTTTTTCCTACTTTCTTCAGTTTAAGCCTAAACTTTGCAATGAGAAGCTCATGGTCTGAGCCACAGTCAGCTCCTGGTCTTTTTTTTACTGACTGTATAGAGCTTCTCCATCTTTGGCTGCAGAGCATATAGTCTATCTGATTTCTGTGTTGACCGTCTGGTGATGTCCATGTGTACAGCCGTCTCTTGGGTTGTTGGAAAAGAATAATGATTGATAACAATAATAGATATAGCAAATTACAGTAATCAATGTTAATTTTTCAATCTATAATATTTTTCTTAGTAGCATAAGATCAAAAATAAGTATCACATTCCTTTCTCTCTAATTCGTTTGTCTAGCCATTGTTAAAATTTATTCCAGGTTCTATAGTAGACTAAATGCTCTTTTTCTTTAATCTCTAAAGTTAATCTATCCATTTCTGCACAGTCTAATATTTTCTTGATTAGCATTTCTTCAGTTGGTAAACTCTCATTTCTCCAATATTGGGCATACAGAATTTTCACTGCTGTTAATATGGAAATGTTATTTTGACTATTTTGTTAAGTGTGTCTCTTCTAAGTAATATGCATCTTCTCCCAAATTAGTCACATATATGCAGGCTTTAAAACAGTTTCTTCTGACTCCGCATCCTGTCCAGCTTCTGCTACTTCTCTTTTAAAGACTTTCCAAGGTAATTGTGATATCCCATTCTTAAAAAGTGCTACTCACAGAGACTGGTGGGATGGCTAGCAGGAGAGTCAGATTTTCATTTGCCTTCTGAAGTTGGAGTCCATGTCTAACTTTAGAAGAGAGAAATCCTCTTATTCCATGAATTCTTGCTCCAGAGATCATAAAATTGCAACATAATAAAGAAACATGGATTTTAATTATCAACAATCTGAACAAGTTAAAGTAAATTAAAGCAGTTATTGTTTACCTAGCAGACTGTAAAAATTGTTTTTAAGTTAAATAGCTTGAAACATAAAGTATGTTATTGGATCAGTGATATAAGATTGTGCCCCTGTGAACAGGAATTATAATTTCAGTGTATTTTTCCTAAAGACTCTTGAAAGTGAGTACTAGAAGAACCAAAATTGAATTATCAAGTGAAAACAAATTATACAAAGTCAGGTATGTAGCTGTTTCTAGCCTGTTGCTGCCTTTTAGACACATTTGATTTGCATATCAAGGGGTATAGTTTATGTCCAAACTAGTTGAAAAGGGAAATTGAAAACAATCATTCATTTTTTATGAATATACACAATGGTACAGTAATCAGGATCATGCCAAATATGATATAAACAAGTTGCAAAATATGTGTGTAATGTACTAGTTAGCCCATTAAGTTCTAGAACTGTTGATATCCCATCTTTCCAATGTGTGTGAGAATGGATGTATTTGTGTGTATTCTACACAAGAAAAACAGACTTCTACTTAATAAAATAAACTATCTGCATAACCAACTACAAGGAAAAGATAATAGAATAAGGGAAAAGCAGAAATGTCATTGATGGTTTAACTTAATTCTGTTGCTTTCAGATATACTTTATTATTTTTTTAAAAAAAATATTTTCCAGTAATTCTGAATCAGACTTACCGGAAAGAATTTACGGCACTATAGATAATTATAATTACATTCATTTAGGTTTAACTTTAATCTGTATGCACATTTAGAGAGGAAAAGATTTTTTTTTTCATTTATTTGAGAGATAATATACAAGGTTATCTGAAGAACCAGAAGCACTAAACATACATGAACTTTTTTTCCCCTTATGTAATGCCTGGGAAAAAAGAAGCCTGCCATGAGGAACAGACTTCACATTTTCTTAAGAACTGCTTTCTTTGCAGATGAAATGTTTTATTATGTAGCCAAATCTACAGATAGATTATTAATGTTGCATGGAGGAATGGAAGATCCAGATACAGACACACTAGCAGATTAACAGAAGACACTGCCAGAAATTCATCAATGTCAGACATAATTAATTACAACTTTCCATTGACCGATATAGCTCTGTTTATCAGACGGGGTTCCTGGAATTACAAATGCTTGCTGAATATTCAAGCAAGGCTTTTGTTAATCCACTTGTTTGTCATTTGTCTCTTTCAATTATTTGTCTGCCCCCATATTAGGTTAATTTGCAAATAAATTAATGCTAAGTAATATTTGGAATTCTGTCTCTAATAAGACAAGTCTATTTTATACATAGAGGAACAGGAAAAATTTATTTTATGGATTATGAGGAACTGAACAAGTATTTGGAGCTATCTGCATAGGTCTTCTTTTCATTCATTCTGGTGCAGGCACAAGATCTGTCCTCTTGAAGGGTACATGTTTGTCAGAATAAATTGGTACCTACTAGAAAAGGAGGCAATATTGAATCCCAGAGTTCTTGCTCTCTTCTTTGAATGTGCATTCAATTAAAGATGTAAGAAAAAGAGTAGTATCTGCTACAGTATATCCTGTACTGTATGTTTTCTTTCTTGGGAATCATGATTAAGGAATGACAACTGTGATAAATCAGGCCACATAGGGATGAGGTCTTCAATTGTAGGAAGGCCTAATTCTAGGTGAAAGGTCGTGTGTGTGTGGGGGGGAGAGTAGCAATAGCAATAACAGACTTATATACTGGTCCATAGCACTTTACAAACCTCTCTAAGCAGTTTACAGAGTCAGCCTATTCCCCCACCCCCAACAATCTAGGTCCTCATTTT
The DNA here is from genome assembly GCF_947247035.1 of Vipera ursinii. Taxonomy (NCBI): domain Eukaryota; kingdom Metazoa; phylum Chordata; class Lepidosauria; order Squamata; family Viperidae; genus Vipera; species Vipera ursinii. The sequence goes on from NC_139512.1 coordinate 198,149,805, forward strand.
ATCGACCTCAGAAGGCTGGAAGGTTAAGTCAATCTTGAGCCAGTCAGAATTGAACTCTTGGCTGTGGGTGGTGAGTTAACCTGCAGCAATGCATTCTAACCACTGCACCACCACAGCTGTAACAGAAAGATCAGCAATGGAACCAATCTCTCATTGAGGTAATAGGCATCCTTGTTTGGATGTGTTAAGGAATGACTACCTAGCCATCTGTCATGTTGCTTTAATATCAATGTCTGTACTAAAGGTCTTTCCCAATTTGCTGAATTAAAATGCTATCCAGCCAACTTTGAGTCAGTAGAATACTATATTGGCATGAAATTGACTGACCAGCAGGTTGCTTTTAAAAAATCTTTCACATGATGCTTTATGTAAGTTGTTAGGGAGACAACATCTGTATGATTGGGGATGAGAGAACAGGAAACATGCCCTCATCAGCCCAAGACAACCAATAGGGATGGCCATATGTTGATCCACTTTGGGTTACTTGACTTCTCCTCTGACATAACTTGTGATGAACAAATTTTACATACTTGTGGCTGTGTTGCCTGATGTTAGCTTACAGGGGAAAGTACAGCTAGAGATGACATAAGTCTGTCACTCTTACAAACATAAAAATGATTTGAGACATTTAGTTTGACTTGTTTGACTTCTCACTTCATTTTTCTTCAGGTTTTTTTTAATTTCTCCTTTTTTATGCATCATCATTATATATTTCAGACTCTGACCAACAAGGGCTGCATTTAAAACTCAACAGGTACCCAGGAAGATGCTTCTCCAAATTGTAGTTTAGACCAGAGGTCCCCAACCTCTTGGGCACCAGGGACCGGTTACGTGGAGAGACGTTTTTGTGCTACCTGCATCCCACATGCTTTGTTTTGCATGCTGGTTGCTGGTATGCCACAGACCAGTACTGGTCAATGGACTGGGGTTGGGGACCCCTCATTTAGACAAGATAGCCAAGTTGTCATATAGTCCTAGTTGAGCCTAGAAAGCAATTGCACTTGAGCTTTAATTGAAAACTGCTTAACTGAAGGAGATATTTGCTTGTTCCTCAAGCAAAATAATAGGCTTGGGTGGCTAATGCTGATCTCAGTGCATTCTGGAATATAATATTCAGATGAGTAGTTTGGCTTCGAAAGTCTTTAAAAACTATCCTGTAATATTTAGATATCTGAACCTGCTTCATCCAACATTTAGATTCTCTGTCTTGAATGTTTTGAGAAGGTAAAGATCTTGTGGCAAAGTTTATTATTAGTTCCTCTTCATTACCATGGCTGACAAGTGATCCCAAAGCTCTTTTAAGACAAACAGAGGTCAAGGACAGAATTACTGAATCATTTTCTTATCCTAATGCCAGCTTTATCATTTAAAAGAATGGTCTGCATGAAAACATGGGTGCGAAGATACATTTTAATTTGTAATTTCTCTAATTGTCTTGAAACTGTCGCATGTATGGTATATTTGTAAATTGCACTGCAACCTTAGAAAAATGTAATCTTCAAATGAGAGTTAGTCCATATGTTGATTTTAAAAAAAGGGAAATAGTCTTGTCCACATTAGCAACTACTCAGATTATAGTCGTTTTTATTTTAAATATGCATTTTTTCCTAAAGCATCTCACTATAATTTATACAGGGGATTTCCATTAATTGCCTAAATAGAATTTTCCTTGAGGACTTTAAACTTTCTTGTGGTGTTGTTTTTAAGCTAACTGTCATAAAAGGATTGCTTGTCTATTCTTAGTTATGTTTTCTCTCTTTATTACCTTACGGTTTCATTTTGTGTCCTCACTTCCTGCTTTGAAACAAGCCCCATGATAAGAGTGACTTCACAATGTCTTTCCTAGGAATATGATGATAACTTAGAAAGCCAGAAATGAAACAAACTGCTTGAGATAGACCTACATGCGAGTCTTGGACAGAATTCTGTTTTCTGCTTCCGCAATCCCATCTCCCATCACACATGAGAATTTCACCCAAATGTTTAACTGGTTTGAAAAAAAAATGTTTTTTATCAGGCTAAACAAGCATGACTAAGAAATATTTGGCATAACACTTATTAACATATAAGATATAGTCTTAAAAAAAGACTACTGTGTAGAAGAAAGGAATTCTGTTATTTTATGTGCGTATGTGCACACATGCGACTACATGCACATGCTCACCTTTTAATCAATGTTAATGCCAGGTGACTGTCTGGTGAAGTCCCTGCAGTTTTATTGCAAAGTTTTTTAATTTAATTTAATAATTTAATTTGTATACCGCCCTTCTCCCGAAGGACTCAGGGCGGTGAACAGGGCAATACACAATAAAAATAGAATACAAAAATTAAAAAGCCATTAAACAATTATGCCCATAAAATTAATGCATATTAAAATTAAAACTATTTATAAAAACCCAACCCCATCCCATCAGACCAGGCCAGCTTGTTCGAAAAAGAAAGTTTTGAGATCGCGCCGGAAGGAGCGAAGGTCGGGGGCCATCCGGAGCTCAACCAGTAAGTGGTTCCAAAGGTCTGGCGCACCCACAGAGAACGCTCTCCCCCTGGGGGTCACCAATCAGCATTCTTTGATCGGCGGCACCCTGAGGAGGCCCTCTCTGTGGGAGCGCACTGGACGGAGGGAAGTTGACGCCGGCCGCAGGTGTTGCCGTAGGTAACCCGGCCCCATGCCATGAAGGGCTTTGTAAGTCATCACTAACACCTTGAACCTCACCCGGAGAGCAACCGGTAGCCAATGCAATTCAAAAGTGGTTTGCCACTGCCTGATTTCTAGGGCTGAGAGAGAGTGATGGGCTCAAGGTCATCCAGCTGGCCTCATGCCTATGGCAGGATTAGATCTCACAATCTCCTGGGATTTAGCGTGGTGCCTTAACCATTACAGTACACAAAAACTGTCTCTGTCTTATTTTGCTATTAGACTATCATGTTTGTCTTTACCTACAAATTTTGCAATGCAAATAGTAGGTGCAAAACCTCGACAGTGCCACTGATTGCAGAAAACTTTGGGATACGTTGAATCCTTTCATGATGGCATTTATCTTCCCAAATGTTCAAATTTTGACCATGCAAACCACATTAAAGAATTATATCCTGTGCAAATTACCACAACATCCTCCACCTCAATGTATGCATACTTTGGAAGATGTTTTATCGCAGAGCATATGCAAAAATGAACTCGCTAAAAAGTATGGTTTTTATTATGTGAAAAGGCACATACAGAAAACAAGGGAAATTATTTTCTGGTAACAGGCCAGAGGAATAACATGAAGTCCAATTAGCAACCTTTGTCCTAGAGCAAATGATAACTGTACAGACCTTTTCCATCATTCTGCATTATATGCTTCAGTATGGAAGAGCACTTCATATTGCTACAATTCAGAGCTATTGTATTGCATACTAGAGCATTAAACTTCAATTTCCATATCAGCTGCAAATTATAGAGCACCGAAGTTCAATCCATTTGGAGGGCACCAGGATGTGGAAAATTAATTTTTTTAAGCAGGCTTTCTCTCTGATCACTTTTAGTAGAAACAAGAACAGAAGAACATTGAGATTCTTTTTCTAAGTCTGTGATACAGGATTGCTGTCCTCACTTTACGTATCATGAAGTGGGTTTCAGATTCAACATCTCCACTATTCTTTGGCTGCTCCCTCCTGTGACCCAGTGAATTGCTGTAATGTGTAAAGGTGAAAGTTGTGAGCTTCAGCTTCACCTATTTGGGAAGACACTGCTGGAAGTGAAAGAACTTTGGCTAGGAAAGGGACATAACTGTCCAATCCAATACTTTGGCAGTTCTCAAGGTTTATTTATACTTTGCCCTATGGGCTAAAAAAGAGCCACCTGATTCCTTGAATGAAACTTGAATCTCCAACTTGCTGAAGCAAAGTATGAAAGCTATGGTATAGCCATTAAGATACCTAAGATGCCCTTTAAAGCAACCATGGGCTCCATTTCTGTGACCTCTCCCATCCCTGGACCGATGTGACCTTGCTTTCAACAGATTGTAGCCATGATGACATGATGGCAGAGACACTTTTTCAGCAGTTTTTTCCAGGAGTTCTGAACCCTTATCATGCTATTCAGAGTGAAGGTATGATCTGCACCTATTTTTAAAGAGCTCTCAGTGAAAGGATTCAAGGGAAAGGTCTGTAGATCCAGGCTGCATGTAGACGAGGTATTTGGCTCAGATTTAATACAAACAGGATTAAACTTAAGGAAGCTGCAGCTGTTTGCAGCAACTACATCTGTCCTGCATCGCCAAATACATGCTACTTCAGGCCAGGTCAAGCATACATGCATGGGAGCATCACTTTAGTCTATGGATAGAATAAGTAGGGAATGACTGGGGAAATTGCTGTTTTCAGACATATCAAAAATTAAGTATATTTCAGAAAACATATGTCAGGTATATTTGGCTATCTGTGAAAATGAATGCCTTCACTCCATCAGTAAAGAATCAAATAAAAACAAGAGTGCCACAGAGTTTTCTTTTGCAGATTGATGACACTCCAGAGAAAGGAAATGTTGTTTTCCAAAATCCATTGTGTGTTTTTTAATTGAAAAGTTTTAAAATACATTTTTAAAACATACCGTATACCCCATCTACCCCACCCCTCTCCCCATCCCTCCCATCCCAACACACACACACCGACTTCCCAGAGCCGAATACAGGGTATTACATTATACAATCTTACTCTAAAATATTCTAATTACTATAATTACTCTTTAAACCCTATCGCACTAACTCTCCTTAACCATAGAAAAGAAAAATAATATAGCCTCTAATTACAATAACTAATAACTATTCAAATGCTAAATGATACTTTGTAGTCCCATATTTGTTCTGAATAAAATCAATCCATCTTCTCCATTCCACTATATATCTCTGTCGTAAGTGATCTTTCACGTATGCTGAGATTTTAGCCATTTCTGCCAAGTTCAAAACTTTAAAAGTCCATTCTTCAATAGTAGGCAGGTCCCAAAATCCATTGTGTTTTTACTGAATGAAGCAAGATATGAGACATTCAGTAAAAACACAATGGATTTTGGGACCTGCCTACTATTGAAGAATGGACTAACAGGTGCTCACTCTGTTACGCGGCACTCGGGATTCGACCCGCCAAACTGCTGACCTTCTGATCGACAAGCTCAGCGTCCTAACCCACTGAGCCACCGCGTCTCTAACCATACCCTTAGCATTATATGAATCCTAGTCTTTTTATCTCACAGTGCATTCGTTCCCATGAGCAGTCTTCAGAGGAAAACCATCATGTATTATCTTCTATGAGAAGGCATGTCAAGTTTCCGAGGTATGGGCTTTACAAGTGACTCTGAGGCATTGTTTACCTTAAAAGTCCTTTATTAGCCTAATACACTGGCAAATGCTTGCTTGAAGGAAGCTAGAATCTGAAATCTCCGCCCCTTGCACAATATAATTAAACAAAATTCTCCACCTTTCTAATTTAGTCATTAATCATATTCTCCAATTAATTTAAAGAATCAGTTTCCCAAGAACCGCCAAAGTCTTATCTTCTTTAGGCAGACAAATGGCCTTCAAAGTGCATTCCTACTCTTCCCTCCCACCAATTTTAAACTAAAACAACACACAAGTCTTAAAGCAATACACAAGTTTAACTTGCTCATGTGAACTGGCTTATTTTTCATTATATTTTGGGTCTCCTTTGCCTCAGTTTCACATATTCTACTGGCCACCTGGAAGAGAACATGGGAACCCACTCTATGAGAAGGAATAAATTACGAGATAAGTATTTCAAATCCTATCTAGAATATTGGTTGAGATTTCACTCACCAGAGAGAGGCCATTTTAGCAGTCTTCATAGCATGTGCTTCAGCAAAAGTCAAACATTATATGACTTTCAGCTTTATTTGTTAACTCATATGTTATTACCTAGATCAGTCTGTTTCAAACAAATACCGGATTACTTATAACTTCAAAAATGCTATTCTCCAGACTCTTTTTGCCAGACTTTCATGTGAGGCAAACATTTGATAGAAATATGGAAAGTGGCCTGAACTTTAAATGACAAACAGATGAGAAGTTCTGAAGGAAATCAAACATTTCTGAAAGACCGTGTATTTTCACTCAGATTAGAAAGGGTTCTTTTGATGATTTGAACTCATGAACACATATCTGGTTATCTCAATTAGCAAAGTCACAAAGAAAAATTGGTTGGGGGGAATCAATCTAGCTGTAGATTCCAAAGAAAGTTAATGTCTGCAAAGGAGAGAATTATTTCTATTTCAAAACACATTTTGTTATGAATTAGCTTTTTAAATATGTGATTGTAGGCAGATGGTTTGAGGATCTTTGAGAGTGCCAAGTATCATTTTTTGGATTGCCTTTTTTTCATTTTTACCCCATTTGATCTGATTAAAAAGTTAATTCTGTATATTTCTGTTCAAAGCACAATAAGTTGAAAAGAGAAGCCATTCATTATTTATTCCAACCTGATGCCTCCAAATATGTCACACCATTATTGCAAAATCTAGATCAGTCTGAGGATTCTTTTTTTAATTTTTACTTTTAGTTGGAATAAAATAAGTGATGGAAAGAATCAAAGCCAGAAGTGATCAAAATCCTCATTTTTCTGTCCTTCTGACACACTTTTGCAAAATTGGTTGAGAAGGAAAATAGTGTTAGATCTTGCTAAAAGACTACTCAAAATCTCTCAAAATGTGTTGTTGTTGCATGGACAATATCCGCACTTGATAGACAATGTATTTCATCCAATAATCTCTACAGCTGACATGTTATGTATTCTAGCACTTTTCTAGATATTACAGACTGGCATAAATTATTCAAAAAAATAGAATTCTGTGGAAAATTTAAGTGTTTCTTTCTCATTTTTTTAGACATAGTTGCATCACTCCAGGTCATAAAGAGATAATCACAATTAACTTTACATCATGGCCAATCTGTTTTTGGCTGCTTGTGAGGAGTCAGAAGCAGCAAGGGTTAAGTTCATACATTGAATGCTACCATAAATGTCATGAACTGACAAAAAATATAAATAGAAGACCAATTTAAAGAATGTATAAACTGGTGTTTCCTGTAGCTTCATCACCTGATGCATTATTCCGTGTATAACATACATCCTTAGAAGAATTCTAACAGCCTTGGTGGAGCAGTGGGCTAATGCCTCCTTAAGTAACACCAGCTGCCTGCAATTAGTGCAGGTTCGCATCCCACCAGGCTCAAGGTTGACTCAGCCTTCCATCCTTCCGAGGTAGGTAAAATGAGGACCCAGATTGTTGGGGGCAATTAAGCTGACTTTGTAATAATGCCGCTTCGGGGGTGTGTGAAAGCCCTAATAAGCAGGCATATACATAGAATGAAGGCTACTGCTACTGCTAAGCTTGTAAGCCGCCCTGAGTCTTCGGAGAAGGGCGGGATTTAAATGGAATTAAAATAAAAAATAAAAAAAATTCAAGGCAATCGATAATATACATTCCAACTGGGGTTCTTTAGTACTTGCATAGGGCAACCTAAGAACAGTCACAGTAATTATGAGGAAAGGCAACTAGTAAATATTTTGCATGTATATACATGCACATTCATGTGTGTTCTATATATTAGCCTCTGCAACACTCTCATGAGCTCAAAAATACGTTACTGAAATTACTACTGGTGATTGGGGGGGGGGGAAATCTCAACTCTAAAAACTCAAATGCTTATATTAGTCATGCTTTGAATTAAATTGAATCGAGTACTTTATTTGCCCAAGTATGATTATACACACAAGGAATTTGTCTCCAGTGCAGAAGCTCTCAGTGTACGTGCAAAGCAGCAATCTAATGATAATCGTGATAGTAATAATACCAATAAGAGGGGAAGGTAAGAAAGATAACAAGAAGGATAAATAGTAATAATACTGTTATATATTGGGCTTAAGTGTAACACCACGTAGTAAGCTGGAGCTAGTTAATGGCTCCCAGCAACTCAGACACCCTGTCTCCGGTGCTGCTATTGGCTGCCCCTAGGCGGCAATGGGTTGCTTTAAACCTATTGGCTGCCGCCTAGGGGCCAGGCTATAAATTGCTGCAGGCTGCAGCTCAGTTCCTCAGTTCAGATCCTGCAAGCAATTAAACATGACCATTGCTGAACTCACTCACCTCATCTTCATTCCTGCACATTGAACTCACTACACAACACTGGTGACGAAGGTGGGATCCTGCTTCTCCAAAGGAGCTAAAAGTCACTAGGGGAGAGGCAGCACATGCCTGGTGGGAAAAGGCATTCCCCCCCCCCATGGTCGGCTAGCCAGACATGCTAGTGACCACATGCTCAGTGGATCAGTCCCTGAGCATCAGAGAAGCAGGATCAGAAGACGCAGGAACCAGCCGAGAAGACCAGAAGAATGCCCAAGGTCGGAAGGCTGCGAGAGTTCAACATCAAGTGACCAGAAGGATGGCCAGTGTACCTGTCCCAGGTTGAAAACTACCTCTGGGCAAACCAGGTTGCAGAGGATGGACTGAAGGCCGCCACGCTGCTCTGTGTGTGCAGCCCAGCAACATTCGATCTGGCTGAAAACCTGTTCATACCAATGCCACTGGAATCGGTCTCCTACGCTGATCTAAAGAAGAAGCTCAGAGAACACTTCCAACTGAAGATGTGGGTGATTGCTTGGCGCTACGCCTTCAAACAACGAATGTAGCAGCCCGGTGAGACCGCATCAGAGTACATCGTGGCCTTGAGGCAGGCTGCACACCTGTGTAAATTTTCAAATGTTGAAGAGCAACTTCGAGACCGGCTTGTCTGCAGCCTACGAAATTGAGAACTGCAGCAAAAACTTTTTGCTAGAGCAAACCTGTCGTTCGCTGAAGCCCAGGACGAAGTCATGGCAGTCAAAGCCGCTGGAGGTGCTGTCCGAACAATCCGGCCCACCAAAACAACACATTGCGAAGAAGCCGTCCACCACGAGGACACCGAACACACAGAGGAATCAGAAGATGAAGATGCCAAAGTCGATAAGCTGCACAGACAGCCCGACACACAGTACCGCAGCAGCAAGCAACAAGAGACTCCTTACAAAGCAGATCTCTTACCTAGATGTAAAGGTTGTGGCGGCTGCCACCAATGTATAGACTGCAGATTCTTGTCAGCCATGTGCCGGGCCTGTGGCAAAACTGGCCACATCGCAGCAGTATGCAGAGCTCGCCAGAGGGACCGGCCATCGAAGCGCCAGTCGGAAGATCCGACCAGGAGGGGTACCAGGGCCCAGGGGCCATTTAGTGTGGGGTTTTGTGCAAGCCACTGAAGTGTATGCTGCACCGGGGCCCGAGGCCCCCTCAGACCCACTTACGAAGTGGGGCTGGAGGGAGGGCGAGTTGTCAGACGCCACTTTGATCAACTTAGAAAGCGATTTCTAGAATGGCCACTAAGTGAGGACTGCATCATAAGTCCCTCCCAAGGTCCCCAAACTGGCAACCAAGCCAGCCCTTGCATAGACTCAGAAGACTATCACAGCACAAGCAATGAGGAGTTGGCCATAGAGGAGGGGGGTCTGGAAGTGCAACATGGATCCCCTGACGGAGCAAGCCAACCTGATTTCCACAGCCGCTGTGCCAACTCTGCTGAACAGTCTGATTCTGGGGTGGGTCAGCTTGGAGAGGCCAGCCAGAGAGCACCAAATCCTTCTGGCTCAAGTGCATCAAAGGACACTGGTCTGCCCAGCCCGGTGGGTAAGCTGGTAGACCAGAAAGTGACTGAACCCCTGAGGCGTTCCACAAGGGCACGCAATCCTCCTGCTTATTTAGCAGATTATATAGTAAAAGAAAGAACTATAATGTTGTATGTACTTGTGTTAAATTATTGGCTTGATACTGTACTGAAACAATGATGGAGCTATAATGTTGTTAATTGTCTTATTGTACTGATAATGGGAGCACATTCATACTGGTGTTAAATCTTGTAAGTTGTATTGTTATGCTTATTGTTGCTATGATGTTGTTTGTTCTAAGAGGGGAGGGGTGTTATGTATTGGGCTTAAGTGTAACACCACGTGGTAAGCTGGAGCTAGCTAACGGCTTCCAGCAACTCAGACACCCAGTCTCCAGTGCTGCTATTGGCTGCCCCTAGGCGGCAATGGGTTGCTTTAAACCTATTGGATGCCACCTAGGGGCCAGGCTATAAATTGCTGCAGGCTGCAGCTCAGTTCCTCAGTATGAGCCTTGGTGGAGCAGTGGGCTAATGCCTCCTTAAGTAACACCAGCTGCCTGCAATTAGTGCAGGTTCGCGTCCCACCAGGCTCAAGGTTGACTCAGCCTTCCATCCTTCCCAGGTAGGTAAAATGAGGACCCAGATTGTTGGGGGCAATTAAGCTGACTTTGTAATAATGCCGCTTGGGGGGGTGTATGAAAGCCCTAATAAGCAGGCATATACATAGAATGAAGGCTACTGCTAAGCTTGTAAGCCGCCCTGAGTCTTCGGAGAAGGGCAGGATATAAATGGAATTAAAATAAAATAAAAAATAAGTTCAGATCTTGCAAGCAAATAAACATGAACATTGCTGAACTCACTCGCCTCGTCTTCATTCCTGTGTAACGTACTCACTACAGAACAAATACTACAGCCATACTACATGGTAAATATACATAGACATTAAATATATAGTAAATACACATAGACACTGTGAGTTTCAGAGATGAACCCTGATTAATGTGATCAGGCCTACTAGGCCCCAGATATTGAGGTGGTACAGACTACATAAGAACTCAGAAGCAGAATTGTATAGAATAACAAGCTTATTACAATGAGGCAACCTTCAGGAGGTTCAGGTGGAGGATTAAGATGGAGGGTAGTTCTAAAAACAAAAGCTTGCAAGTCAGAAAAAATAGCCGCCCTCTGTTGACCCTGTCCTCTCACCTTGTGATTTAACATCCTTTCCCCAATCTTATGAAAATCTTGTTCTAAAAGAATGGCAAACCGAGTTTCCATCTTCATTCATAAACTACACAGTCAGGTATAGTTTGATAGTTTGTTACGCAGGCCATATTTGATTTCCTCACAGATAATTATCAGTGCAAGCTGAGAAGCATCATCATTTAGAGGTAAAACATCAGGAAGAATGTGTCGCCTTCCGAATAGGCGCTGCATTTTCTGAGTCAGCCTTACCCAAAAACGAATATCAAAGCCAGGTGAAGCTTTGGCTGCATAAAGATAATTCACAAGGATAACTTGCAAAATGTAGGTTTTTACAGAATCTTCAGGTGCACATATCAGTATGTCAGGAAATCATAACACTTATTACTTATGAACAGCATAAAGTACAATTGGGCCAGTTAGATTTGCAGAAAATGCAGAAAGAAAAAAAAACAGCTTCAAAGGTTCTTTATTTTCTTCCTATCATTGTAGAATGGACATTACACTTTCTCCTGTTCAACCACAATGGTGAATAATTACACAGCAGCAAAAGTATTGCTCTTCCAAATCCCAGCTCACCTGGGAATACAAATGCCAGGCTTATTATTTATGTAATTAATGTCTTACTGAAGTGGAACATTGTTTTCTTTTTCTTTTCTTTTTTTTTAATCCTTCCCTCTACAATTTGAAGACTGGAAGATAGAATATCAACACACCAAAGCTTGTCATTTTGAAGTTATTTTTCTCATTAGCCTGTGTGCTACAGGATACAGTTTAGTTCCCTGGAGATTTATCATCTTTTGTTAGGCAATCAGGGGCCTTGAAAGGTATATAAGTATCGGTTCTGAATATGCATATGGTTTTTAGAACAAAGGGAATCAGATTGATCAAACAGAGAGGCTAGGATATATATAAAAAAGTTAAGAACACAAAATAATCTCTGAGGAGTGGCCCATTTTCATAAAAGAAAACATCTCAATGTGCGTGCCATATTGTCAATTAGACCTAGCAATTTTCAGAGGTAATGGGAAGTGGAATACAATACCTACAATCTGAACTGTGAAAACAATGGTGTGAGAATCAATACCAGATGGCAGGGACAATTTTTATTCAGTAGTATTGGATTGTACAAAAAAAAAGCTAAGCATAAACTCACAGTATTGTTCTTTGACTTTTTTTAATGTGTCTTTAGCAAGAGGGTTCTGAAAAAAAGTGATAAAAACAATTGGCAGTGTTAACTCTTGTTCATTGGCTTTTTAGGGACATTTGGGTGCCTTTTCAAGAAGCAAGACCGAACCAGGGTTTCCCACAGCAAACACCTAAAGGGAAGGTTGGATATGTAAATGAATGGATGTGAGTTTCATAGCCCGTGTACACATGGGGGAACCTGGATGTAATTAATCTTTCTGTTCTCAAACGTGGGTATTTTAAAGTTTGTTGTTTTTTTGACATCTCTAATTTGTGTTTCATTTTCCCAATGTATATATTTCTTCTGTGTTTTTCAAGTTTAAAAAAAAAATGAGTCTTTTGGAAGAGCAGCACAGTTTGGCCAGCCAGCTAGTTTTCCAGCTGTGAATCTCATATAGATCTATCTACCCTAAGTATGAATTGGGCAGCTTAATTGAGCCAATGTGTAAGAGACAATTTATCTTTTTCACTGAAACTATTTCCACAGCCACATGCTGGGACTGACAGCTCAACAATTAAACCAGTTCAAGTGGGTCAAAATACTAATTCCAAGATACTATCCAGTCTAAACTCAGTACTATTTCCTGTTGTTTCTTCCTTTGTTTTGCTTCACACTGGGTTCAGACCTTGGATTTCTCAGAGATCAAAGTTTGAATCACAAGACATTCTGAGCGTAATTCCCCCCTTCGCTTTCCTCATTCCTAAAAAATTCCCAACCTCATTTCCTTGCGCTGGGGGAAAAAAAGCTGCTTTGATTGCACATCGACCTACCCTTAGGTAGGTGGGAGTTGCCTGCCGTATGAGTTAACAAGCTCCTGAAAAGTTAGGTATAGTTTAGTTTTCTAATGATGTGTAAATCTCAGGGATGAAAGGAATGTGTCATCGTCAGAGAGATTTTTCTAGGCTGAGGATTCTGGGTTCTTCTTGCCTGCAATGCTTCCCCTGTACTCTGGCCAGGAGTCATGTGGACTTTGGCATTCTCACAAGCAGCCTTTTGGAGACCAAATGACACACAAAAATAGCATCTGCTCATCAAGACTGATTGGCTCGTTTCAGAGCAGATGGCTCTAAAATGCTGATAGAGCCCAGCATCTGAGGTGAACAAAGTGGGAAAAGTTTTGCTGGAAACAATGAAACGAAGGCTTGGACTAGAACCTTGTTGAAATATGCTTCCATTCAGCACCTAGGTAGGTTATTGGGTTAGACTTTAATGATAATAAAAATGGTCACAACTTTATACCGGTTGAGTCTTTGGGCCCCTACCAGATTGTTTGTTCGGATTTTATGTTTAGTCTAAATATGTAATTATTTTCTCTGCGCTCCTTATATTCAAGTGTCCCAAAGACCATTTAAACTGCAGGATTCTCAGGGGGGGGAAATAACCACTTAAACTGGGGAAAAGGGAATGTGATATTCTTCTGTCCATTGAAGAGAACCGCCCCTGCTGAAAGTTATTTTTTTTATAAACAGACAAGCAAATCTGAAACACCCAAATGAAGTCTGGATTTCCCAAACAATAATATCTGGATTTCTGAAGCAGTTCCTGGCTAAGGTGAAGCCAGCTCCTTCTACAATTTCAATTGTGTTCAGCTTCTTTGGAAATTGATCTGTCAGCGCATAAAATAAAAGAGGCAACCATTTTCCCCCAGAGCACCTTACCTGAGTTTTAAAATGGCAATCTAAAGGCACAGCCAGAGAGTTGCTTAAAGTGTTTTCCTCCAGTCCACAAGCCTGAAGAAAATAATTTTAAAGATGCTGAGCATTGGCCTTCTCACCAATCTCTACTGTGTGCCTCAGTAACAAGTGGAGCTGTCTTTCCTATTTAAAGACGAACAAGTGAAGAAACACAATTAATTCCCTTTGCTTTGCTTTCCCTCCCAAATGCTGATAAGAAAAATAATCACCAAGTGTTCTTTTTAATGGGAGAGCTGAGTGAGTGTAGGTGGGCTGTTTAGAATGGCTGGTTTACCTACCTGTCAAAAGTTGCCTGATTAGTAGATAGCAGGTACAGAGGTCTATTACATCTGTTACCTGTCAGGTGAACAATTTCTAAATATGTGTCCATCTAGTCGTTTTGGCATGAATTTATGGTTTTGAAGCTTAACCATATTTGATATACTGCAATCCAATTTCTGTTCCAAAACACTGAACCAGATCTAGAAAACTATGAACCAATCCTCAAATGGCTGCTTTGAGAGGTTCCAGGGAGAAAAATGGAATCTTCTGGAATGCCAGGCAGGTTCAGTCCCTAAATGATTAATTTTGTATGTAACTACTTCTGAATTAAAGAGACAATGTGGCAATCGTAATTAATTACCGCAAGGCTCAGTGATGAGGGATTCCAACCCAGACTTTTAAGAGCAAAAATTCAGAGTCTTCTGCCTACGTGGGTGAATCTATCAGGCTATTTTCTCTCACATTCAAAATCTCAACTTATTTCTGTCTCATTTATGATGACCTTTGCCGATTTTAATAAGCACTTACCAAAAAAAGGCAAACTAAGTCCTGATACATCTACACTTGAAACAAGGAAGGCAGCACTAAATTACATTATTATTATTATTATTATTATTATTATTATTATTATTATTATTAATAATAATAATAATAATAATAATAATAATAATATAATAAAAAAGTTGGAAGGGATCTTGGAGGTCATCTAGTCCAGGGCTTTTCAACCTTTTCACCCATTGTACCACTTTTAAGATATGGCAAAATCCGAGTAACACCAGTCACCTAGCAAGGTGTCAAAAACTTGACCAAAAAAAAAGGAAAAAAGTGATGAAGTACAGGTAGTCCTCAACTTACAACAGTTCACTTAGTGACTGTTCAAAGTTACAATGGCACTGAAAAAAGTGCCCCCAAAGCCACAGCCGAGCAAGACACCTGCCTGCCCGCCTGGTGGCACTCTTCCTCCTGCCCAAGGTTTTCATTGTTGTGAGCATTTCTGTTGAGGATTGGCAGTGGGGATGGGGGGTGTTTGGTTTTTATTCCCCCCCCCCCCGTCTGCTAGGTGGTTGCAGCAGGTTTTGGTCACTGCACATGACCCGGGGACACTGTGACCATCATAAATATGAATCAGTTGCCAAGCATCTGAATGTAAATCACAAGACCCTGGAGATGCTGCAACATTCCAGCTGATCGGCACTTCTTCTGGGCTCAGAAGTACCAGGATCAGCCCTGAGCTCCAGCTGGAGCCTGGCGCTGATCCTGGTGCTTCCACTGAGCCCTGACAGCCCTGCAGCTCCAGCCATCTCTCGCTCAGGCTTGTGCGGTGCCACCACCGGTTCAGCTCATTCCTCTCTCCCACTACCTCTTTTTCTAGGATGGTCACATACCACCTGCCAGGTGCCAATGTACCACAGGTGGTACCTGTACCACTGGTTGAAAAGCCCTGATCTAGTCCAACCCCCTGCTCAGGCAGGAAACCCTATACCATTTCAGACAAATGGCTGTCCAGTCTCTTCTTAAAAACTTCCAGTGTTGGAGCATTCACCACCTCTGGAGGCAGGTTGTTCCACTGGTTAATTGTTTTAACCGTCAGGAAGTTTCTCCTTAGTTCTAGGTTGCTTCTCTCTTTGACTAGTTTCCATCTGTTGCTTCTTGTCTTGCCTTCAGTTGCTCTGGAGAATAGCTTGACTCCCTCTTCTTTGTGGCAGCCCACAAAGAACTCATTTTAGAATATGTTATTTCAACCCCAGAACAACTGAGCAAACTGAGGTGAAAATGCAGCATGTACTAAATGGATAACCTACCAGCACATCAAGTTCATTGTAAATACAGTCTTGGATATATATATGGTTCGCATCCCACCAGGCTCAAGGTTGACTCAGCCTTCCATCCTTCCGAGGTAGGTAAAATGAGGACCCAGATTGTTGGGGGCAATAAGCTGACTTTGTAATAATGCCGCTTGGGGGGTGTATGAAAGCCCTAATAAGCAGTCATATACATAGAATGAAGGCTACTGCTAAGCTTGTAAGCTGCCCTGAGTCTTCGGAGAAGGGCGGGATATAAATGGATTTTTTTAAAAAAAAAAAAGAGAGAGAGAGCACAGTTCTAGGGGATGAAAAATGCCTCTCCGGTAGCCTCTCAGTTATAGCACAGATGCCTGTGAAATAATAATAATAATAATAATAATAATAATAATAATAATAATAATAATAATAATAATAATAATATAATTATAATAATTATAATAATTATAATAATTATAATAATTATAATTATAATAATTATAATAATTTTATTTGTATACCGCCCTTCTCCCGAAGGACTCAGGGCGGTGAACAGGGCAATACATGTTAAAAGACAAAATACAAAAATTAAGAGATTAAACAAAGTGCCCAAAACTATAACAATAGGTTAAAATACATAAAACCCGACCCCATCCCATCAGGCCAGGCCAGCTTGTTCGAACAGATAAGTCTTTAGATCCAGTTTCAAGCAATGCTTATCTTGAATGAGCCAGGGTAGTCCTTGACTTACAACAGTTTATTTAGTGACCGTTCAAAGTTACGACAGCACTGAAAAACATGACGTAGGACTGTTTTTCATATTTATGACCGTTGCAGCATCCCCGTGATCGTGTGATCAAAATTCAGCCTCTTGGAAAATGACTCATATTTAATATGGTTGCAGTATCCTGAGGTCACGTGATCCCCTTTTGGACCTTCTGACAAGCAAAGTCACTGGGAGAAGCCAGATTCACTTAACAGCTGTGTTACTAGCTTAACAACTGCAGGGATTTACTTAACAAATGTGGCAAGAAAGGCAATAAAATGGGGCAAAATTCACTTAATGACGGTCTTACTTAGCAACTGAAATTTTGGGCTCAGTTGGGGGTCATAGATCAAGGACTACCTGTATTGGTATTTTGGCCCAAATGAGGAAATCAAGCATGTATTTAATTCAGTCCTAACTTCATCCAATCTATTCACCGACTGAACAAGCATGCCTTCACACAACCCGTTATCACTTGTGGAAGAAGCTACTATAAGAATGCTGAGGATCAGAAGCTAAGAAAACTTAGAGGAAAACTCTGGGGCTTAGACTTAGGTCAGGGGTAGGCAACCTTGGCTCAGGAATTCTGGGAGTTGAAGTCCACGAGTCCTAAAAGAGCCAAGGTTGCCTACCCCTGACTTAGGGTCAGTTGCTTCCTAGTTCCACGCCATGAATGTCCATGCAATGAATATTGATAAAACATTAGCAAGTATCAAAAGCAATCTGAATTCTCATGTCTAATATCAAGGCCTTGGTGGAGCAGTGGGCTAATGCCTCCTTAAGTAACACCAGCTGCCTGCAATTAGTGCAGGTTCGAGTTCCACCAGGCTCAAGGTTGACTCAGCCTTCCATCCTTTCGAGGTAGGTAAAATGAGGACCCAGATTGTTGGGGGCAATTAAGCTGACTTTGTAATAATGCCGCTTGGGGTGTGTGTGAAAGCCCTAATAAGCAGGCATATACATAGAATGAAGGCTATTGCTAAGCTTGTAAGCTGCCCTGAGTCTTCGGAGAAGGGCGGGATATAAATGGGATTAAAATAAATAAAAAAATAAAGGCCGACTCACTTTGCACTTTCGCTGGTAGCCAGACAACAGAAACCAGGGAGAGGGGGAGGGGAGGGATGATTGGAGTGTATGGGTGGCTGGGCGGGAATTAAAGGTTTCATGTGCACCATTTGTGGCCTGGGAGAATTTCGACACCCTCAAGGTCAGACGATGAAAGCCTTCTGAGCCGAGCAGACTGTTTCCCAAAGCAAAGAGATTGCACTGCATTGGTGGACACTGGGCAGTGGGTGGCCCGGGGGTGGGGGAGGGGATTTTAACTATGCAACGTTTTGCGCCAAAAGGTAGAACTGCATTTGCTTTCTACTGTGCTTATATGGATCTATCAGTAAAGTTGCACTCTTTGTAAAATAATGTCCCAGGAGTTTCTTTTGCTGCATATGCCAATGGGACGGTTGACATCTAATGTTTAGCATGACACAAGGTAATATTTGTTATATGCCCATTATTTTATTATTGGATTTTTTTAAAATTGATTTTCCACCTATCTTGATATATTATATAAAAGTACTTTAGTTAGACCTGATTTTTTTTCACCATTCACTATTACTACTATTTACAAGTTAGAGTTTATCATTCAAAACACATTGTTTTTATATTAATGATATCATTACAATAAATTTCTTTTGATATATTTTGGGTTCTGGCCCTCACCCTATTTTATCAATTACATATGAATCATGTTTAGGAAAGTGAAGTAACTTAAGGATGCGACAGGTTTCATTGATAATAGATATTGGCAGCAGTTGCATATTTATTACATTTATTTTATAATTGATTTTAATATAATTGTATTTTATAATTGATTAATTGTAAAGGAGTTTGTAGTAAACATTAATTCAGTTTTCATGCTTTTTAATGATTTACAATGTTAGTACCTGAAGTCTAACCCATTTCTGGATAGATGGTGTACTAAGAAGATTAAATTTCATTAGAAATTTCATGGTGGTCATAATTTTGGGGGGGTTTAAAATCTGAAGTATACACTTTTGATACATTCCTTTAGATGTTGTGAATTTTTGCATACTTTTTGTACAGTGTTACCAAAGTTTTGTGTGGTCCTACTGATATATAATGAGACCCCATTTCAATAAATAATAACTGAGTTTGATGCTTGCTAGAAAAGTCATTAAAGTCATTAAAAAGTCATCCAACAGTTGATGTGTCAATGTGAAAAAGTAATTACCCTCTTAGACTCAATAAGCAGTTGCACTACTTTAAGCTGCAGGAATTGGTCATCAGTCTCTTAGATCAATGTGTAGGGATTCTGGCCATTCCACCATGGCAATTTTTTTCAATTCAGTCATATTTCTAGGTTTTTCTGGCATGAATTGTTCGTTTCATGTCCTTCTATAATAGTTGTGTGGATTTAGACCTGGAGTTTTACAAAGAATTGGTTCTTTTTCATTCATTCTCTTGAAAACTTGTTTATATGTTTTAAGTCATGGTCTTGTACATGACCATATTGTGTGTTAGCTGATGGACAGATGGTCTCAAATTCTACTACAAAATTGTCTGATACAAAGCAGAAATCACACTACTGTTAATTATAGCAAATTATCCAGGTCTTCAGGCAACAAATTTGCCATCTCTATGCTTTAGAGTTGGCGTGAATTTCTTGTGGAATGTTGTGTTCATATCCACCACACATAACGTGATGCAGCCCCAAAGTTCCACTTTTGATTCATCTGTCAATAGAATATTTATCCAGAAACATGCAAGATATGCTGGTGCTTTTCAGCAAATTTGATATTAGCATTAAATTTCTGCCTTTCTACTCCTGTGAATCCCCTTTTTATAGAGTGCTTTTTTTAATGATGGAGTGATGCTCAGTGAATTAAACCAAGGTGGGAGTTGCCTACAAATCCCTGGATATTGCTTGAAGTTATTTATGGTTTTGGGGCCAATTTTATGCTATACTTCTGCAGTAATTTTGGAAAGATGCAGTTGTCCCAATTTTTTTTAAAGTGCTGGATCCCTAGAATTATAGAAATTGTTCTGGAACATTTTGATAGGCACCAATGACTTTAATGGAGGTCTTTGGAGATTTCTTTCAGGAGTCATGTCTCCAAACATCCCATCTGAGGCACGCCATCAAAATATGAATGGGGGAAAACTTCACTGTAATGTGTGGTGAGAGAGTAGGAGGGAATTGGGGAGATTTATGAAAGAGGAGAACTGGCTCAAATTAGTCCTGATTCTTTTATGAAGTACCCACACAACTGGTCTTACTTATCCCTGGTTAAATTAGGCATATGATTACTTTTTCACCCTGGCACAGTACATGTTGAATGACTGTTCATGAAGTACGGTAAATGAAGCAAGCACTAAACTTGGATGCTACTCATTCTAGTTCCCTTTATATACCAGAAGGACTCATGCAAAGATGAGATAATATTGAGCAGCTAAAACATCTGAATGTGGGTGAATATAATTTCACAGAATTGTATTTACAATTTTGATGAGAAAGGATTGGAGACCATTTTTTTCGTATGCACTGGCATTCATGGATTTGTTCGGTAACCCTATCAATGACTATGAGTCAAGTTCAGTGTTGGCTACATGAACATCCAGGTTCCACAACAGCATATTATTTCATGCTGGTTGCTGGTTGCTCAGTTACTGGAGAAGATCTTGCCTTCAGATCCTCTTTGTAAGCATCTAACTGGCCGCTTGCTAAAACAGAATGGGGCATTGCCTAGTTTTTGTCAGACATTTACAATGTTCAACTAATTATTAAAAGTAGAGAAAGAACAAAGGGTTCATTGGCTCCTATGCACACCTGCATTATCCACTGCAAACTGTGTCTGGATTTATGTAGTGCCCTAAGCCCAGATTTGGCTTATAAAGTATTGTGTGAACCCAGGCATTGTTTAGTAGTAGATACCATATCAGTTGTCAAAGGAAAGCAGGATTGAGGGAAGAAGAGATGGCTGAGGCTGGATCAAAAAGCAGCTGGACCTGATATTCTCTCCTTCTCTTTTATTTCAACATCTCCCTCTTCTTCCTCCCCCAATAAGCTGGTCGAGAAGGGGAAGATCACTTCTGCTATCATTGATGGCTTGGCTAAGACTTTGATTGAAATGAAGTCTTAACCCACAGGTGGCCATTTATATGGCTGAAATGAGAGAGAGAGAGGGGGGGGAGAGAGAGAGATTTTAAGAGATTGCCTTAGCAGAATATAGCAGTTCACTATATTTACTTCTGCTTTGAGGTGCAGTGATGACACAGACATCATGAGATCAACATTTTTACGATAACGTAGTAGCATTGTGCCAGTGTTTATTTAAATAATCAATTCACCCACTACCACCACAGCAGCCACCAGGCTGAAGGACCCATTGCTGAGCACCTCCAGGATTCATCGCCATTGCCACCTCTAGCCCTATCACCACTTCTTCAGCCACAGCTGATCAGCACCCAAGGTATTCTATTTGACCCAGAAGGATTTTTATTTTATCAGAGTGGCCCTTTTCCCCTTTAACAAGCTGATACAGAAAATTCACAACATTTCACATTCATTAACATTCTATTGTTTCATGCAGGATTAGTGTTAGATTGCTTCTTAATATTATGCCCAGTGTTTAGTGAATGTACATGTACAATTTACCTCCCTTTCTAACCCATCTTGTGCAGGGACCCCCAAACACTATTGAAACATATATAGAACACACACAATACACACCACACATAATACACACAGAGGTTTTCAATAAGTATAGGGAATCAGTTGAAGAATTAGTAGTAAGGAGTAACAGTGAACAACTATTTTATCATATTTTATACATACATACACATACACACACAATAGAAGAAACACTGAAAGATAAGCAAGATAACAAGATAACAAAGCCAAATAGTAAGTCAAAATATCCAGGTGATTTAGAAGGATTTGGGCCACCAGCAGCAATTTTTGAGAAAGTGACTTGTAATGTTGGGTTGGTCATTTGTGAGGTACAACTGTTTCTTCAGTGACCCCTGGACAAAATTTGCAGCTCTACAGAAACCTGAAAAGCCCATTTAGCTGAACAAAATGGAAATAAATGTGATCAAGGGAAGAATGCCTCTCTCATATTACTTCCATCTTTCTCTGAAATTGGAGTTTTATCTTATTGCAGACAGAACCTTAGTGTGATTATAAATGTGAAGCCAAATTTACCTTTTCCTGAAGAAGATGTTAAGAGTCTCAGATCAATATTATGTAAATATTTGTAACTCAGCTGATGTGGATCTCTAGGCCACATCTATTATATGGGATAGGAACTTTCTCAGTATTATACACAGCCATGGGATAATGGCAGTACACTGAACCTATTCTGCTAAAACTAGAATTCCCATTTGTACTTATAGATTTGGAAAGTACTGAAGTGAGAGAATCTTATCGGTGGGAAAGAAGGGCTATGATTGAGTCAATTTATGAAACTAGACAACTTCGTGCAGCTTTTCCAGCATCCCCAGGACATGCTAAGAATAGTACTCCACACCTGAATGCAATTCTTCAGATTGCTGCTGATCCATTTTTGTGCCAGGTGTAATTTGACACAGCCCCAGCTGCCCAGACTGGCTGCTCAACAAACAGAAACATTCCATCTTGCCGTGTATATCTACACACATCTGTGAAGATAAAGGAAGCTGCTGTAATGGGCTTTGCAACTATGGCATATTTAAAGAATAAAAAGCAGAAGGAATCTGCTGCAGTCACGACGACATGGGGGAAACAAAAATCCATCAACAAGATGAAGCACTAAGGAAATATTGCTTGCACATATTGCATGGTTGTGCCAGACTGAATTAATGCTGAGACATTGGGAGTTCAAATACATTCAACTCCACCTGGCATAGATCCAAATCTGGAGAGTTGAGATGGTAAATGGGAATGGGTGCTTTCAGCCTGGCAGTGTATTTTCATCCTTGCATAATGTGATTTATCATTAGGAGAGAAGGAACAACATGTATAAAGGATGGCACTGGATGCATTCCTATGATCATAAGGGATGCAGGGCTGTTGCTGTCTTTTTGCTGGATTTTTAACTCCACCTGGACAGATTTGCAGATGGTAAAGTTTCACAATAGTTATATGGCCTGTACAAATGGGCCCTTCAGCACCTGGATGTGCAGATAGGAACAGACAAGAATAGTTCAGCAGATTTCCTCCACTTACCTACCTCAGATTAAGAAGATGTGGGTATCAGTTAGGAATCTTTCCTTAAACCACCATAATCAAATAGCTGCTTTACTTCTGCCTTAAGTCTTCCAGCCATGGAGAATCCTCCCACCACTCTAGATTATGGAAATATGTTGCTGAACTGCTCTTACCATAAATACATTTCACCTAAATTTTACCCCAGCTTAAGTTAAGTTTATTACATGGGGTCTTCTCTGTGTTCCCACACAAGAGAAGAGGATTGGAGTTTTAGACTACCTCAAAATGTATGTTCTCTATGGGCACATTATGACGGTTCAAGTATCAGTTAGCAGTATGTGGAATGGGTTTCTCCAGCATTGTCTCTAGGCTAAAGATGTTGATGGTTAAAATCTTCCGGCTATATTGCCAAACTTCATTTACCAAGACTAGCAGCCAATCGGGAAGTTCTCTTGGCCTGAGGACTCCTTTGGCAGAACTTTTTTTGCAGACCTCCCTGTCGTCCCAAAGAGATGTTTTTCATTGCCTTTGAACACAACACACTGGCTGACTGAAAAACCTTTGGCCGAGTTTCAAAGTTTTGAAAAAGACACAAAGCCTTTTCTTGAGATTTTGAAGCAATTTTTCACCACCTCAGCAAGGGTAGAATATCACCTTGCGGGGGGGGGGGATAAAGAAGACACCCACACCCTTTTCCATCAAGATCTTTTGTGGCAGGGTTTCGTGACTCAAACTTTTTAGGAAAGAACCAGTGTCAAATTCTGGCATCCACTTAGAGAGTTCTGATATTTCAGAAACAAATTAACTGGCCTGCTGGAATTTACACTAAGCTGAATGTGCTAGGGGAGTGTTTATTTTAACAGAGGTTGCCTTGGCTGGATGATGATTGAGCTGATAGCATAGAAAAGAAACTGGTATGAAGACAATGCAAACATGACTTTTAGCAGGCAAAAATCCAATTGCCTGACTCTCCAAGCACATGCCAGGAGAACGGCTTGAAGAGATCAGAACTACAGATAGCTTTCATTCACAGCTTCACGGCGTGCAAGTTAGAACAACGCTTCTTTCCAAGTTTCAGTCAGTATGAAAAGGGAAATTTTGACTCTGCTGACATCTGTGGCAACATTCTTGTGGATTGTAATAGAATTTGCTTTTACACATCTATTTTACACTCTTAAGAATCATTAAGAATCATTTACGGTATTGTTGCTCAAGGCTTCAAGCAAAGTGCAGAGAAAGAGGACTGCTGCCACATTTATTATATTTTTTGTATCATGGCAACAAAAAATTTTTTTCCTTTTAATATACCCTTACAAGTACTCTTTCTGGTTATAAGAGATTAAAAAAATATCACAAAATGTTTAGAAATAAATAAGGAATCATCCTATATAGTCAAATTGCGTGCATGAGATAATAAACAGTGCAATCCATTTGGAATTAAGATTAAAGATCGGCATTCAAAATTTGACTGATATGCATAACCCAGTTGAATAGGGAATGAAATTTTCTTACTGCTTAATGCAAGTAGTAGCCTATAATGTGGGAAGCATCAACAGCTGGCTTTTCATAGTAGTACACGGGAATGTATCACATTGGAAACTACTTCTCTTCCTGCCCCCAGCTCTATGTGAGTCTCGAGGTGCTATATTGCATGCTGACACACTCACCCGAACGTTTGAAAATGAAACGATAGCAGAGTAAATGTCAATGCATTCAACATGACACGGTGAGCACCAGATGTTGAACAGTTTCATCACTGTGGCATTTACTGTATCTTGAAATAATATTAATCCCACTGTTGTCCTTCTTGATGGAATCAACCATGAATATGCTTTATGGGACTGGCCAAAGTGCTAATAGGTTAAAGGAGCAACCCATCCGGTGTTCCACTAAATTAAGGTCGCTTCATGGGATTTAATGAAACGAAGTGCCGGATGGGATTTTCAAAGGACGTTCTTGTAATTCATGTCTATTTAGGGCTCCTGATAACCAGAAATCTAATTTCTTCTAGTAAAATAGCTTTTTCTGAAGGCCGGCCATGTGAAAAAGAGACGTTAAAGGGCAACGATCAGAGGATCTTGACTTTGTTATTTCACAAATCACATTTTGGGCAGAGGGGAATTGAGGAATAGAATTTGAAGTCTCAAAATTAATCAGAGTCTGTTTAATACTCTTATTTGTACTGCAGAAGAGCAGACATTTTCTAGCAGATACTGGATTCTATTATGAAAAAGAGATACTGTACAATCTTTACCATTTATCAGGAGCTGAAGAGGAGATTCTTATTTCTCACAACCTTGAACACATACTTTTGTTTTTCGGGGTCTCATACTAACACACTGTGATTAAGTCATATCTAAAATATATACATAACATAAAGTGAAGGGTGGGAAACCTGTTATTGGTTACATTCAGACATACTAAGCTAGATTTTTAATCACAATTTGATGAAGAAATAATATAAAGCCACTATGGATATGTTTACACATGACAATAAACTATATTATGACATTGTTATGCAGGAATGAGATTATTGAGTTTATAGGCAATAGAAAGATATGGATTCTCTAAGTACAGCATTCTTATTATTATTCTAGTGGATGGCTGATTCTCTGAAGTTTTTATTTTATACTTGTAAAATATGAAAAGAAATTATCCAGAGATAGAAAAATGTGATCTGTCAAATGAATTCTTCAATTATTCCTTTTTAAATAATTCAATCCTCCAAACTCTATAACACCTTTTTCAGAATAATCACCTCTGCAAAGATACAAAGAAACTATGGTTGTTTTGAAAAATAAAGCTTATAATGAATTCAAGTAGCTGTAACAGGAATATTTCAGATTTTTCAAAATAACTATTTGAAGGAAGTCAACATGTCAAAAAGAGCAGAGTCAACGGACTCATCTTTAAAAATCACAACTTCTGTATGTTAAAAAAAAAGGAACAAAGAAATGAGGAAAACCAGCTTCCAGGCAGCTAATGTGGATGATATATACTGTATACATGTGGCAGAAATGAACATGTAAAGCTCTTTCTTTAGATTCATTTACAAGTCTATAATATGAGCATCCTAAGCACACCTGTAATTTTGACTGACTTGATAAGGGAGAGAGAGAGAGAGAGAAGGAGGGATGAATTTTAACAGAGTATGTGGTGGTTGTAAATACTATAGTAGTTGATGTTTTTAATATTGCCCTCTGGCATGAACCTGCAGGTGTTCAGAAAGGCAGTTAAGACCTGGCTTTTGTCCCAGGCACTTGGGTCAGAATGAGTAGAGTTCCCAGAGGTAAGCTACAACAAATTTCAGTTCTGATTACCATTTAATTGTTTTACTATGTTTTGGAGGCATATATTGTTTCTTTTTTCTTTCCTTTTTCTTTTTTTTTTTGTTTAATGATTTTGTATGCTACCCAGAGTCAAATTCTTTCAGTTGGGTGGCCATATAAATGTTATAAATAAATAAATGGAAGCTCTTTTATATATTTTTTTCATGAAGTACATGCAAATACATCGACCATGTTTAAATTTTCAAAAGTACTTCATTCTAGAAGGATTTTGCCCAGAGATTGTTAACTATAATACTATAGAGCAAGTCTACTACTCTAGCAATTTTGATTGAGTACATAGTTCAAATATCCAAGCACAGTAAAGAAGTCAAGTTGGGTTAGGTAAATTATTCTCTTTTTTTTTGTTTCTGCATCTTAGCATCTGATCTGTAAAATGGGACTATTAATCAAAGCCTGTCATATGTAATTTCTGTAATTAATGATGTCCCATCTCCCCCTTCCACCATTTCTCAGCCGTCTTCTTTTTTCGGTTTCCAACATGCTTTAGAATTTATTTCTAAACATTTTATTGCTGTGAGGAAGTGGAAGGTGTTATTGTTGGTTTTCTTTTCTGGTCTATATTTTTCCATTGCTTTGCACCTTCTCTGGCTGGTCATAGATCCTGTTCTAAAAGAAACTCAGTGAAAGAAATCCCTTTGAGATTTAATACAAGACTATCAGAGAACTGACAATACAATGAAAAGAAAGGACATCATGCAATCATTTTGGATATCTGAGGTAAAGGGAAGAATGTCACAACCTATAAAGGAATTTAGAGATGACTTTAGAGAATGTATGAAAGAACTGTTAAGGAAAGATTTGAAGAAGTGATTAAACAGTCCACATATGGAAGCAAGAGAGAAACTCAAAATAGTTCTGCTTGATTTTGTTTAGTATAAGTTAGAACTCAGAGAAATTTGGACAGACTTTCAAAATTCTACTGTTATACAACCATAAAGTAAACTTTCCTTGCCATGTATGTTTCTTGATCTGGCCTATCTAGAAGAGCTGATACTTCACAACCTTTCAGGCTTTCCATTTTGACAAACCTCATTTTGAAAACATACATAAATACAAAAATTCAAACTCATTTCATTCTCATTGAATGGAAAATATGGTCAGGGAAAAAAATACAGTGGACTTTTTTCAGTGCAACTCCTGTTTCAGTAGCTACAAAAATAATTTATTCTAGGCACTTGATGTTCATATGCAAATATGCTTCACATCTGTGAATCATGAGTCATTCCAGCATTATTTTAAACTTTTCAGCTTTTTGGAGCATAGCATTTTAACTGGAAGTCCAAATTTGTTCTGTTTCTGGTCTTGCTCCCACTACTGTGTTTATGGTCTGTGACTACATATCCTGTGGACATTGGTTGGAAAAAAAAACAAGAACCTTGTTCAAAGAAAGAAGCTTTGGGCATATAGAAATGATGTCAGTGCCAGTGAAGCAGAGGGAACTGGGGAAGATTTATTTAAACAATACTTCACTAATAATAAACACCATCAAGCCAAGCCATTAAGCTGACCCTTCAACGGCCCATCTGTCATACAGTTAAGACCTTTAGAAGTTGTTCAAGAAAATGTTAAAGAAGATGACATTCAGCAGCACAAAATGCTTGAGTGGTTAATGCAACATGAAAAGGAACTAGCCTGCTGGAGCACTTGATATACAGATGGAAGGCTCTAGAGCAGGGGTAGGCAACCTCGGCTCTTTTATGACTCATGGACTTCAAATCCCAGAATTCCTGAGCCAGCTTGGCTCAGCTTGGAAACCTCTCTCTTTCCCCTCAGCTTGGCTGACTGAGGAATTCTGGGAGTTGAAGTCCATGAGTCATAAAAGAGCCGAGGTTGCCTATCCCTGCTCTAGAGTGTGAGAGGCCCCCTACCCAGTGCTTTCAATCTGAGCAAAGTGTGGGGAACGACAAAGAAAAATCACCTTCAGCTAATGGCTTAACAGCAATCTGCTTATGAGCTACTACCAATAGGAATGTTGACAAACCAGCAGGGGAAGAGAACAAGGATGATAGCAAGGAAAAGATGGTTAATAGTAAGAAAGAAAATGACTCCTACTGCTACTGGGCCTTATCTCTTAATCCTACACCACAATGGATTAGATTCAAGCTGTTAGTTGAATTGAAAAAGCCATCCTAAAACTATTTGCTCAGTTAGGTCCCCTTTCAGTCTAAATTTCAGGTGACTTAATTTAGGTGAACATTAACTTGTTCTGCTCAATTATAGTAGCTATATTCAGTGTATCTAATTGACATTCAATATTAGATTTGCATTGCCACAATGCCTGCCTGATAGTCTGTGGGAAGATTAACATCCTCTCTAAATCTAACACACAGTACACTTTTTTTAAAGGAAGATATACCTAAAATTGTAAAGTGTGAACATGACAAACACCATATGCCACATTCCGGTTCTGTGTGCTTATGCTAAGCAGAAAGAGTCTGGCTAAATGCACATTCATGTCCAGATACGTTTCTTAGTATCTCATTAGGGAAAGATGAAGCTTGTTATGATTGCACACTTAGAATACAACACACATAACACTATAATAATTAAAAAGAAAACAAAATGATGTGAATGTGACAATATCTAGGGATAACATAATCAAGGAAAAAGAATTGGGAAAAATGCAAAATATAGAGATATAATTATTAAAAGGGGTACAGTATTGGGGGAAAAAAGTCATCCCTATTTGTGCTTTAGATAAAGGGTGTCAAACTGCCGGCCTACAGGCCGGTTGCATCATATGGAGGCCACACCCACCCCAGCTCCGGCAATACAAAAACAGTCGTGATACGTCGCAACATGTCACGTGACGTGGCGAGTTTCACACCCGTTCTTTAGATGAAATAACAAACAGATGATACTATTTTTTATAAGAACTAAGTATTTCTGTGGATTTAAAACAGGGGTCTTCAAACTTTGCCCTTTTATGACTTGTGGACTTCAAGTCCCAGAATTCCTCAGCCAGCGTGTCTGGCTGAGGAATTCTGGGAGTTGAAGTCCACAAGTCATAAAAGGGCCAAGTTTGAAGACCCCTGATTTAAAACAACAACAACTATTCCTACAGCTCTGCTTGGGCATATGTTTTACCTTACAACAATATTTGGATAATTCCCAGATTCCTGCCTGGAATTCAAATTTCCATGGTCAAGATGTGATTCTTTGTGTTGATTTTTATCCTATATTATATTTTGGCAAATAAAAACATGGTGCTGATTATATTATGGTTCGTTGCACTGTTACTCAGATGTTTAGACTGGATTTGGTATTGTTATCCACCTATTAAGTCCTTTCCAAGGACCTAGGATAGGTAGATGTTGTTGTTTACTAAGTCCCAGAACACTTTAACCTCCTCATATTCTATTACACTGTCTAATTTTTGGTTCCACCAGTTCTTTTTTGAAGACAAATAATATTTCTTCCAAATCTTCCAATGCACCATTGTTGCTACTTTATCATGCTGTTGTTTGTAGTCAGTCTGCATGATCTTCTTGCAACAGCTAATTAGATGACTTATTATTATTATTATTATTATTATTATTATTATTATTATTATTGTTATTGTTATTGTTGTTGTTATTGTTGTTGTTGTTGTTATTGTTGTTGTTGTTGTTGTTATTGTTGTTGTTGTTATTATTATTATTATTATTATTATTATTATTATTATTATTATTATTATTATCAGTGCTTTTTTTGTAAAAGAAAAAGGTGCCGGAACTCACACATGTCATACAACCTGCCTTGCCTACCCTACAAGGTTCCATCCAAAAAAGGTGCCGGAACTCCGTTCTGAGCATTCTATGAGAAAAAAAGCCCTGATTATTATTATTATTATTATTAAATAGGTGAATATAAGTGTTCTTGAGGCTCAGTTTGAATCCTTCAGTTACTGTAAAGAGGACCCTTTGAACTGTCCTTGCTAGTCAAACACAAACTATGTTTGCTTGAAATAGCACTCAGGGCTTGCAGAGGATAATCTGTGATGACATCAAACATTATTGTTATTGGATGTATTAGTAACAATAAATATTTCTGCATTTTCCTCCTTCAGCATATAATGCATTGAACAATGTCTTTTTCTTCAAAAAATACATTGTGGTATAATAGTAGAGTTTGCATGTAGGATTCACATTTTGACAGTGCTAATCTGACCCCAGTTACTCAGTGAGATGCCTTGCTTACAGGATCATTAGAAGAAGCAGTTGACAACCTTCTGCAATGCACAGCAAAAGGCAAAAAGATCAATTACAAAAACGCTTAGTATGCAAACTGTATCTACAACTGCATGATGACATTTTTAAAGACAAACAACTCTATTGCTTGTAATGTAGACAGAAGTTTCTGAGTGGAGAAACAAAGTTTCAGGCAGTGAGAGAAGTGGGTCATGGAGTAGGAAAGAACTTGTACTCCACAGAAAGAGTACAACTTAGAGAAAATGGCGAGTCCTTAGTTCATATTTCAGTTCAGAAACAAAGCTATTTGAGAAGATAGTGGAGAGCAGCATCTGCTAATAAGCAATTGGATTTTATTTCATTCAACAACTTAAATCTTCAATAGTTGAAGAAATGGCTTGAATTATGAGACAACTGACATCATAATGGACCATTGTATATAAACCCTGAAATAGGCAATCCACAGTACAAAGCAGGACTGGAGACCTGTAACACTCAAAATATTGCTCAGCTCCAGTTCCTACCAACACAATCTGCATGACCAAAATGACATTAATAACCCCCCCAAAAAAACCAAGCATCACCCCACTCCACAACAATATAAATAACTGAATGTATTAAAAGTAATTATAATAGCAAATGAAATCTTAACTACTGTTTTTAGAATTTTCAGAAGAAGCCTTCAAAGGAACAAGCCTCTTTCTTTTCTTTACTGTAGTTCTTGATCAATTGCTTAGTGACCAATCAAAGTTATGACAGAAGCCCCCTCCCAAAGGTACTTACAACCCAGTTCTGAAGACCCAATGGCTGCCCACTCCACCCATGATCAAATGACCTATTTTGGGTGCTTGGATACTTGGCATTTATGGTTGTTTGCAAAATCCCACAGTCATGTGATTACAATTTATGATGGTTTTGCCAAAAACTGCCCTTTACTTTCAATATTCAGCAAAAACACTCCATAGCAAACAATGGGATCACGTAACAACCACAGTGATTCACATAAACAATTGCTGCAAAGAAGGTCATTAAATCAGGTTGGGCATGTGGATGGCCTGCTTTACAACTGTCTTAAGTTACAACTGTAATTGGCAGGCTCCATTACAGTGGTAACTTGACAATTCCCTGTATATATTTTATAGCTACATTCATGAACATCTCAAGGCAGGAATAATTTTTGTTGGGAGTGGGTTTCAAAGCTCACATGGAAATGAAAAGGCCAGACTTCATGTTGCTACTAGCTCAGTAAGATGTGTGGATTTCAGCTCCAAGAATTTTCTAGTCAAGTATGCTGGATGTGGAATCTGGGAGTTGAAGTCCACATATCTTAACTTGTTAAGGTTGAGAAACACTGTACTAGGGTAACCATGATTATAGCTGATAGTTCTCTCCACATGGCCTTCATAAAAGGTGGAAATCATATAGAAAAAGATGCTAAAACTACAGGGACTTGTCCAAGCAAATGCTAGCAGTCAACACTGTGTCAAAGACACACACACACAACACTGAGTCAAAGACACACAAACACACACAGAGAGAGAGAGAGAGTTAACATTCACATAAACTTTCAATAAACTGATACTACCTAGTTGTCAAATAATTTAATGATGTAGTGACATTCTTTTTCTTTTTACCACCCTATAATCCCTTACTTCAGGGTGGGGTTGGGGGGACTGAATGGAGCTGAGCATTTACTGGCTGAATGCCCTTCCTGACACCTTTGTGGAGGATGCAGTAGATATTTTCTCTTTGCACACTGATAGAGAAACATCTGCCACTTCCTAGGATTGAACTCTCAAAACTTCAGAGTGGGAGGACAGTATCTTCACCTCTAGGTCATCTCACTGCTCTGCTGTAGTAACATTCTATAATACAGCTTCAAGCAAAATGGCAAAATTCTAAATACTGAAACCACTAAATGAATCAGGATTGAATAATTTGTAAATTATCAAAAAACAATAATATCTGGGAACTCTGGGCTTGTGGTCCTAATATATCGCTTGAAGCATCAGGTTTGACAAATGTGTTTTCTAAAACTCCATACACATATGATAAATAGAACAAGAATAGTTGTGAATGACCTTCGATGCCTATTTATATAAATATTTAGTTGTAAAAATATGTATGTAAATATTTAGCTGCACCTGCATTGTTTCCACAAAAACTTCAGTGTTCAGTGATGTGACATGAATGATTACAAAAAATGCAACTGATATAACAGCATTTTCATTTTTTTACCAGATTTGATTACCAGACTCTATAACACACTAAACTGCTATGATATAGAATGAATTCTAGTTATCTGTTTGTATTCGTAAAATCTTATTCAAAGCTATCAGCATTCTTGCTTCCATTAACATTTTATTCCAAAGTAAGATTTTTTAAAATTTTATTAAAGTTTATAGGGTTTGCTGCTACAGCTGCTGCGGATGTTCAGAAGGCGAGCTCCATCTTCCATGCCTGATTTTGCACCACTGGGGCACTCTGGAAAGGGTCGAAAGTCACCCTGTAGGAGCAACCAGCAAGGAGGGGATCGCTGCTTGATCGTGGGAGGGTGGTAGCCCTTCCTCTTCATCCAGGGCAGCCTTCCAAACTGGCAGATGAAAGACTGGCCATAGCAATATAGCTTATCACTAGGCTGCAGACAGCCAAAGTCAAACTTACTACCAGGCACCTACAAAGCAGCACGGATGAGTCTGGGTGAGATCTACCTCTCTTCAATCCTAACTATTTTTTCCACCTCTATAAGCTGCCCAAAGTATTTTTCCACTGTGAGAGAGGGAAGGGAGATTCTATCCCACCCTCTAAAAACAGTGGCAACTGACTATTCAGGGGAGCTTAAAACATTGTAAGAATAACCTGATTCTGACTGGATCTTTATCTTTTTAAAATTTGTGGACTAAAAGAATTTTTTATTCTTATTGAAGATTTGGGTTTTTACTACAAAAAGAAGGAAAATTGGACAAAGGATTATAAAAATTTTGGACTAAAAAAAACTCTAAATGGTATGGGTGACATCTTGTGGCTAAATCTGATATTACAATCTGTTATTGCCTAAAAGAGACTTGGCTTGCAGCCCAGACTATAGATAAGACTGCAACCTTGACAAATATCATTTGTGAAAAGCCCAGCTGTGTTCTGTACTTAGTGACAAAACTATTTTCATTCTCTGACTGTAAAGCTTTCAACTTAACACTCTACTAAGAGAACATGGATGAAGATCAGGAACAGATTCTCTTTATGTTGAAAGCAATTCATGAGACTATTCTTAAAGCTACTGATGAAATAAGAAGCTACAGAAAAAAACAAGATGCCAGTCTGGATATACGAACCCAAACTTTGATTACAACTAAAGAATTAACTACACAGAATGTAATAGAAGAAGTGGAACAATTAAATACTATGATAGAAGATTCAACTGACCAACAGATACAGTTAATAGAAAACCCAGAAAAGAGATTGACAACATGGAAAAGTGAGAAGACTTTCTATATAAATCAGAAGAAACCTGAGGATCAAGAGGAAGAACAGACTGAAGGGAAGATAAACATTTCAGGACAACTACGTCGAGATGGAAAAATAGAGAGACATTTTGTTAGTCCTTCCAAAAAATGGTGATCGGATGGCCTTTTCTACTTCAAACAATATATATCATAATACAGGGAGATCTATTTGATGACTTAAAAGCAGGGATATGGAAGGCGAGTTGGCAAAGAAAGCAAGCTAGAATAAGTCTTAAGAAAATTGGTAAATTATTAGTGAGAATCAAAATAGAACATACTCAAATAGACAAATGTGTATTTTGAGTACTAGATTTTGTTATGAGCTGGGATAAAGAAAACTTTGGTCATTTAAAACTTGGAAGTATAAATATTAAAAGTTAAATATGAATATTGATTTGCTTATAAGGCTTGAATGCAAAAGTAATTAAGATATATATATATAAGCTAAAAATCTATTAATAAATATAATAAATATGTTTTTACTTAGCTGCTATAATAAAAATTACTAGCTTAAATATGAGATAGTAAACACCCAGAGAAAAAGAGAGGAAGTATTTAATGTTGAAATAAGAAAAATTTTGGTTACTAAATTTAAGACATTTGGAAATTAATAGAAAATAAGAATGTTATACTGTATTATTAATTAGTTGATATAAGATGGTGAGAAATAGAATATATTCAAATAGATAAGATGTATATCTTGAATATTAGATTTGGTGATGAATTGGGATAAAGGGAACTGTGGTTATTTAAAACTTGGAAATTATAAATATTAAATATTAAACTTAAACATTAAAGGGAAACTAATAATTGGGAAAAACTTAGGACATTGATAGTCTATAAAGATTGATTGTTAAAATAACCAGGATATGTATAAACTAAAAATTATTGATAATGTAAGAAAATTATTTTTATTTAATTGATATAATAAGAATGGTATTCATTTAAACATGAGACATTAAACACTAAGGAGAAAAGAGAGGAAGTATTTAATGTAATAGTTTGAGATTTGTACTAAATATATTGGTATGTGATTGAATGATCGATTAACTCATCTGCCACGTTGCTTTTTAAATATTTAAATGTAAAACTAGAAAAGCAATAAAAAATTTTTTTAAATAAAGTTTATAAAACTTTTTTTGCTAAAGATTGAAGGAGACTCACTTTTATAATAGGAGGGGACTTTAATACCCATCCATTCAAAACTCAGATTGGAATGTATAAAAGGCCCTCTCTGAGAGAAATGGGCATACAAAAATGTAAAGTATAAATGAAAATAAAGAGACTTCAACATTTAATGCATAGTCTTAGGTTCATAGACATTTAATAACCACAGATTTTTTTGTGTTATTTAGCATTCATAAATAGTAAATGTATAATAACAGATCACAATTATTATTGCAGGATTTTGACAATAGTACAAATTTTAACTTGATGCAGGAAATCTGAAAAAAAAAGTTTTAGATAGCCATACATAGTCTATCCTAGATATAGATTTATATCTACCTGAATAAAATATAGATGATTTTGTTGCAGGGTTCATAATTGTCCATGTGTCTATGAATCCAAGATTAAGCATTAAATTTTGAAATTTCTTTATTTTCATTTATACTTTTCATTTTTGAATGCCCTTCTCCCTCAGAGAGGGGCTCTTATACATTCCAATTTGAGTTTTTAATGGATAGGTATTAAAGTCCCCTCCTATTATAAAAGTGAGCCTCCTTCAATCTTTAGCAAAAAAAAGTTTTATAAAGTTCAATAAAAATTTTAAAAAATCTTATTTTGGAATAAATAGCAAAAGAGTAATAAAAATGTTGACTGTGGAAAGTTATAAGTAGATTAAAGGGCCAGATGGATTGAGATAAGATTTTGAAATTCATTACAAGAAGCCTTCCAGTCGAGTAGAATTCTATAAAAATAGATGGAGAATTTTAAATTAAGTATAAGAAACCCTCCTGTGGGTAAAATGTTGTTAATTAGGGGAAAATCATGATAAGATGGGACTCTGAAAATAGGACAGTAGAGGGAACCAAGAAGGATTAATGGTTATAATTAAAGGAGCAGAAACACACTAATATAGAATGGAGGAAAATATTCTAACTTTGGAAGGATTCAAGAATATTTACAAACAACACACTCAGAAATTACTCTTAAGATTGTTGGTTATCAAAAATTAGATTTAAAAATGGCCAGAAATGAAGAACAATTTTCACTGGACTGAACAACTGACTGAAGTTTATTTGAATGTTGACTTAAAAATGACACATTATAAGAAAGAATTGTCTTATTTTGGATTTACAAAAGAAATATGTTAAAGTTCGGAAAGAGTTTTTGAGAAGAGACAAAGAAAAAATGAAAGGAAATCGAGTTCTGGGACACTATTTAAAGGGATTAAAGATGAAGAATGTTGAAAGCAAAGGTAAGGTATATAAGGTTGGTTTATTTGATTAAAAGCAAAATATACAGTACATGTTGCTATTTCTGGATTAGGACCAAATGATGAAGGCTTAAAATGGACAGTGATTAATATTTATATGTATTTATAAGTAAGGGTGTAGGTGTATAACTATACTGTATGTAATGTATTTATATGTCTGTTATGTATATGTACACTTTTGAGAGCAGGCAACAGAATTTAATTTTTCATGTGTGCCAGTGTGCCCACAGTAAAAAAAAATGACGATAAAGGTATCTTGTCTTGTCTTGTCTTACCTTGCCTTGCCTCACCTCGCCTCACCTCATCTCAAGAATATGTTTATAGATAAGAGATAAGATGTTAGAAGAAGAGATTATTCAATTACTGAAACTGTACTTGTGATGGAGGAACTCATTTCTTTCTTTATACAGTTTTTTTAACTATATTTTTTAATTTTTCATTTTTTCTCAATACTTTTTTCTTTTTACTCTTATGGTTTTCTTAATTTGTATTAGTTTTTAATCTCTGTAACTGTAAACTTTAATTTAAAAAATTATTGTAAAAAAATTTAAATGAGTTGTTTGTATCTTTACAATATTTAGAGTGCTATTTTAATGATTCTAAAAGACCTTCTCCAGTCTGGGCACCATCGACAGTAGATGTGTGGCCTTCAAATCCTAGAATTCCCCAAGAACATGGCCAGCAATGGTGGAATCAAACTTTACATATTGATCAGCATTCTGATGGGGAAAGATGAGTACAGAGGAAAATAAATAAATGGGATGCCCTGGGCATTAGAGGATTGCTGCCTTGTTTCCTTCTTTTAAAGGTTCATTTCTAGGCAGGCATACATATTCAATTCAGTGTTGGCTTCTGGTGATTGCCTGGACCGGCACCTGAAGTTTTCTTGGCAAGATTTTTGAAACTGATTTGCCATTCCCTACTTCCTGGAGCTGAAAGAGAGGGACTGATCCAAGATCACCCAGATGGACTTGAGTCTAACATGGGACCTGAACTCACAGTCTCCTGGTTTTTTAGCCTAATGCCCTAAATCACTACCCAACACTGTCACACTCTCCTCTCCCCCCCCTCTCTCTCCTCTAATAAAATATATTGCATCTAATATTATTTATGCTTTTCTTATCAAATTTCTTTAACAGTTTTTTCAGATGATTCTTGAACATTATTCTTCTCAAGCTGGTCCTATTTCAATAAGAGTTTTTCTTTTTCCCTAAAATGAAGATGCAGAGAACTGATGGTACATTCAAAATCCCTTGAGGGTTAGGGTTAGGGTTAAGAGGACTTTAAGAGGAAACACAGAGCAGGAGTTCCCCTTCTTTTTCAGGCTGAGGGTTGCCCTCCGCCTTTGAGATGCATGCCAAGGCGGCACTCCAAAATGTAAGCAAAGGAATAGATGAGGCTACGACAAAAACTAATTTTGATTTCCTTTGAAAGCAGAAGCAGTTTACAAAATGCAGTCAAGAGGATTTCTCTTCATGTATTTAATTATTCTCCTTTCTTTGAGAAGAACAGTCACCATTCAATGAGTTTGGGAGGCCCTCTGGACATTGTGCCCAAGGCTTTAGCGAATCTGTGTGTTTTCTTAATTGAATTTCTCTTTAACGTGCAAACAGTGATTGTCACTTATGGCCTCTTTTTTTTTAATCAAACTTAAACGCTTCCTAAAAAATGGATGGACTCAATTATAGCAGCAGTGGATGAAAACTTAGGAGAATGAAGGACCAGGCTGGGGACAGACGATCCTGGATAAACAAATGCATAATTTCACCTGTTCCTTTTCATTCTAGTTGTATTATTATTGATCCAAAAATATCCAAGCAGTTGTGCTGTTTCATGAGCTCTTAAGCAAAAGCTGGCAAAAGATATCATGGGTGTGATTTTGTAAAAGAGGTTGTGCCTTAATCTGACTTTTATGTCATTTTCTTTGTTTCCTGATTTTGTATTTACTGAACAATAAGTCTTTCTGGGGGGAAAAATGGGAATTTGCATAATTTGTAAAACAAGTCTGATTTGTTTAACTTACACAAAATTACTCATTATTATTTGGAATGATAAATTTTAAAACAGTCAGATCCATCAGATGTCTTTTGTTTTCCCACGTCCAAGTCCTAAATTATTGTCCTTCCTTGTTACATATACGCTGGATGTGTCTGGTTTATTTTTAAAAAAAATTCTTCTAATATAGAAGGAGTATGCAACTCATGAAAGGTTTTCTCTGATTCCAAGTAAATTCAAACTCTCTTGAAATGAGGCTGTGTTTTGCAAAATAAGAAAAAGTTGGACATCATCAATGAGGTTACCAAGTTTGGGTAATGAAACATCTGCAAGAGAACAACCTAGCTCAGAGAACACCTGGGACCCCTCATTTCAACCCTGAACTGCAAATATTCTCCTTTATTAGAAAGAAATCACATTTTCCCTCTTTCACTTCCACTTATTCAATTAAATTATACTTAATGAAAAGTATGTAGGTTTTTTTATTTACAATTATTTATCAAACACAGGCCCCACATGTGCATTATTAAACACCATTCCAAATTAAATAGAATGCAATGTAATGACTTTCCAGTGAGGTTGGTCATGTATGCATTCATTTCCTTTTTCTTTTCTGCCAGGTTAGGGCACGGGGGAGTCACAATTTGGTTACAACTTCCAGAGGTCTTTGGTGGCCAGCCCCAAGTCCTGAGGAAGTTGTTTACAGCCCCAGGGTGTCTGATTGTGCACCTACCCTTTAGATCAGTGGATAAGCCTGGAAGTAGGAGATGTGGCCGAGAAGGGGATCAGGTAAGATTATGTAAACAACCACTCTGCCTTGAAAATGGGTTTCTGACATCTCTCCGGTTGTTGTTGTCGAAGGACAATTGGCACTTCTCACATTTCAGACCTCATGCTTGGATGCTTTCATCTGAAACTCTTTAGGTAATAGTAGCCTTTCAATGTTATGATATCTCTGGATGAGATTCAATAAAAGAAACTCCCTTTTTTGCTTAAGCCCTGGACTCTGTCCAGGCAGCCTTGACAAACGTGAACTGACTTCCAAAGAAAACAATAACAGTGCAGCATGGGGGGGGGGATTTCTCTTTTTTTTTTCTTCTTTCGTTTCCCACTTCTAATCTCGCACCCGAGTTGTTGGGTTGCCTTTCCTGTTTTATTTTCTCGGTCAATAATCTTGGAAGCCAGGAACCTTTTTTAAAAAAAAAAAAGAGAGAGAGAGAGAGAGAGAGAAAGAAAGAAAAGAAAAGAAACCTCCTTGGTTTAAATGGTAGCCCAGCAACGAGAACGAGTGTGAATTCAAGCAGCAAAAGTCTCGCTTGCTTGCTCACTGACCTTTGCCATGCAAGGGAGCTGCAGAATGAAACCATTGCTCTAGGTGAGCTTAAGCATTACATTATAGCCACCAGTTTTCCATTACACATTCAATAGAATTGCTTTACTGTCATTAACAACAACAACAACAACAACAAAGCTAAGGAAAGCAAACACTCAGAAAGTCAAGCTAAGGGCCAGGGTTTTTCTTCCTTTTTTCTCTGAGTTTTATTTGGTATCTTTCAGTTTACTAAGCTTTTTTTTTTTCCTCTTCCATTTCTGGCTTTGACTGAGACACTAATTATATTTCCCTGGTTTCATCCAAGTGAATGAATACAGAAATTTTTAATGGGGTAGAAACAGGATCATCATCATCATCATCATCATCCTCACAATCCATTTATGTCTCTGTCCTATGCTGAATGCTTAAAAGTGAAGGAAACACAGCTTGGAGATGAAATTCCGCCATCTACTATCCAGGTAACATATGTGGCTCTCTTTACCATCCTGCTTCAATCCACGCCCTTCTACAATTTCATTTTGTCACCTGGAAAATGTCACCACTGTAGATAAAACAGGTCAGAACGTTTTTCCTCCTTCTCAAAGGAGGAAAAATAGGACAGGAAGCAAAAGACACGCACACCCCCATCTAGCAAAGATTAGCAAAGCCAAACACTTATTTAAAAAAGTGATTCCCTGCTCTTCAGTTCTCTGGTGCAACTCATAGGTCTACCTTACCCGCATATTTATTTCACTTGCTGGGGTGTGTGGAGTACTAACAAGGCTGGCAAAATTTATAAGGGATAACTTCCAGGATGACTTATGCTGAAAGGTAAGAATTTTTAATTAAATTACTCCAGATTATGTTATGTTACAGCAATAGCACTTAGAGCCAGCATATTGCCCTTAACAATCTGGGTCCTCATTTTACTGACCTCAGTAGGATGTAATGTAATGTAATGTAATGTAATGTAATGTAATGTAATGTTATGTTATGTAATGTTATGTTATGTTATGTTATGTTATGTTATGTTATGTTATGTTGTTATGTTATGAGAATACCTGTATTTGTTAATATACTGATGAAATAAAATATCCCATATTCTCTGGCACCTGTTTAAACTTTTTAAAAAAAATTTAATACAGCAACTTCTCCAAATAGCATGGACAGGCAATTTAGGGAGCCAATGGGCCCAGTGGTGGGATTCAGCCGGTTTGCACTACTTCAGCAAAACTAGTAGCTAAGTTTTTGTTGCCCAGGCCCAGAATGGATTTCCGGAAGCGGCATCCACACAGAGAACCGGTTGTTCACATATCTGAGTCTCACCACTGAATGGACCTGATTACAATTTGGAGATCAGCTTTTTCTAAACAACTGTCATGGGCCAGGCTGGACTAGCCTAGGTGTGGCTTACACCAAACACCAATTGTTGAGAATGCTTCTTATCATTCTAACTTCTCAATTCCTGTCATTTTAGTTTATTTTTACCTTTTTGAAAAACTAGTGTCTACACTTACAAATAAAATTCTGGATTACAGAGAGCCATCAATTTATATGTTAAAATTGGAAATTAGTCCTATGTGTTATATAGAACAATTCCTGTAAGATGACCTTTCATTTGTCTTTGCAGCTATTTGAACATAAATCATGGTTATTCTCCTGTGGCCTGCAACATGGGACAAATTATCCTGTAGATCTGCTGTAGGCATCATGCCAAACTGGTTTCGAATTATGCAAGTCTTCACTCCAATTATGAACAAAGTATGCTCTTCCCAGAACATTCTGTCCCAGGCATTCAAGATGCATTCTGCTTCTGTGGGTATTCCCTTGTTCCCTTTTTAGGGGATTTTCTTTGAAAAGAGAAGGACAAGTTTGACTGAACTTTTTATAACATTCAATAAATGAATCAGAGCGATTAAAAGTGTACTTGTGCTTTTCCTATGCTATTATATGAAAAATGTCAAATGTCAAATGGACAGTTTCCTCTGATAAAATTTTGAGGACTTCTGAAATGTACTGGTTTTCCATCTTTATTGCATTTTCAACTATGTCCAGCTTTAGGCAACATGTTAAGCCTAACTATATTATGTCATATCAATATGTGCAACTGTGCTCATACACACATATGGGAACATACACACTTGTGGGAGTGAAGAATCTGCATGTGAAATATGACTATAAGCAATAAACTTAAGTATAACTATAAGATTTGAAACTCAACATTAAGAAAACCAAGATCATGGCATCCGGCCCTCTCAATTCCTGGCAAATAGATGGGGAAGAAAAGGAGGTAGTGACAGATTTTATTTTCCTGGGCTCCAAGATCACCACAGACAGGGACTGAAGCCAAGAAAGTAAAAGACACTTGCTCCTGGGAAGGAAAGCCATGGCAAATCTAGACAGCACACTAAAAAGCAGAGACATCACCCTGCCAACAAAAGTGCATATAGTCAAGGCTATGGTCTTCCCAGTTGCAATGTATGGCTGTGAAAGTTGGACCATAAGAAAGGCTGAATGCCAAAGAATTGAGGCCTTGGACTGCAAGGCAATCAAACTGGTCAGTCCTAGAGGAAATCAACTCTGACTGCTCTTTAGAAGGCCAGATCCTAAAGTTGAAACTCATATACTTTGGCCACCTAATGAGAAGGAAGGACTCACTGGAGAGCCAAAGAATTGAAGCCTTTGAAGTATGGTGCTGGAGAAGACTCCTGCGAGTCCCTTGGACTGCAAGGCGATCAAACCGGTCAGTCCTAGAGAAGATCAACCCTGACTGCTCTTTAGAAGGCCAGATCCTAAAGCTAAAACTCAAATACTTTGGCCACCTAATGAGAAGGAAGGACTCACTGGAGAAGAGCCTAATGCTGGGAAAGATTGAGGGCAAGAGAAGAAGGGGACGACAGAGAATGAGGTGGCTGGACGGAGTCACTGAAGCAGTAGGCATGAACTTAAATGGACTCAAGAAGATGGTAGAGGTCAGGAAGGCCTGGAGTTGTCCATAGGGTTGTGATGGGTCAGACACGACTTTGCAACCAACAACAACAACAACAAAATAACTATAAGATATTCTTAAGCAAGTGGGTCCAAAGATACTTGTTTTTATTGCTTAAGAATATCAGTGGACTGTTCATTACATGAAAAAATTAATGCAAAATTTAACTCAGACTGTGTTCCTTATTCAGAGAAGATAGAAGGAACAAAAAATGATGACATAGATACCCAAGGCTGTACTAACCTTGGGCCATTAAACCTCATACAGACATTGTCTGGCCAAAAAAGATTGAAAAGTCTTTATTAACTTGGATGAAAAGGAACAGCATCAATTTACTTTTTTAGCAACAGCTCAAATATCAAAATATATAATATTTAAACTAAATTACAATACAAAATAAAACACTTCAAGTTCTCACAATCAAATTACAAAATATTAGTCGAGATTTTGTTTTATAAATAATAAGTGAAGAAAATCACACAATATAATGAGCGGCAAACAGTAGCAAAAGAAAAAGGGTAGTACCAAGAGTCATAGGCACCTTGGGTGCAATTCCAAAGTATCTGGATCATCACATGAACATCATCGGCACTGACCAAAGTACCATCAGTCAATTGCAAAAGGCAGCTTGACTTGGAACAGCGATGATACCTTTAACATCATCAAACAACAACATCTGCCTATCCCATCCTTGGGAAGGACTCTGTGTGTCTGCCAAGAATCCAAAATCTTCCATTTCCCTCTGTTGTCTCTGTATCTTTTCCTAAACCAGAGAAAGTTTGCTTTTTCCCCAGAAAGACAGAAAACCCTTGCAACCTTTAAAAGTATAGAGGTCCCTCTGCATCCAACCTAGAAGAATGGTTTTAATACGGACAGAAACATTTGGGTAACTGAATCCTTTCACCATGCCTCACTTCCCTGACACACTTTTCCCTTCAATGCTTCTTCAATGCTATTTTAACTTTTTTCTTTAAAAAAACAACAACCAAGGGTAATAAGATCACATGAAGAGAACAGCGGAGATCAATTAAGTATCTAATTTCTCCACAAGCTATCTCTGTCACAAAACCCAAATGGTTGGCACTATACAGAGACTGCTGCTGGGTGTGTAACAGGTTGTAAGCTCCTAGCAGGGCTGAACTTGACTCACCACTGCTAGCAACAGCAGCAAATAATGGTTCCTTTAAGGAAAAATAACAATATTGCAGAAGTTTCCCTTTTCTCATAATAATCCACCTGGTTTATTCTCTTATCTTGATTCTCTACAGAAGTATGAGATACAAGGCTTTGAAAACAAGCTGCTTCCCACCCACCCCATCCCACCCTCAATCTTTTCCCATCCAGATAAGTTGAAATTGGAACACCTGACATTTCAAGTCTAGGCAGCTTATTCAGATCCACCGCTTGATCCAGCTAAAGCTTAATCTAGTCCAAGATTTGGTTTCCAAAAGAGGCCAGACAGGTGCTCTTGGCAACTCAGGAGGTGAGAAAAATGGCAACCAGTTTTTTTGTTTGTTTGCTTGTTTGTTTTCTGTTACCTGCAGCTAG
The DNA here is from genome assembly GCF_947247035.1 of Vipera ursinii. Lineage (NCBI taxonomy): Eukaryota > Metazoa > Chordata > Lepidosauria > Squamata > Viperidae > Vipera > Vipera ursinii. The sequence continues at coordinate 198,193,887 of NC_139512.1, forward strand.
TCTCAATGTTACCATGTCTCTTCTAATACAGATTTCCCTTAGTTCTTATGGCTGATCATAGCTCAAATCCTTGTGTTAATTTTTTAAAATGCAAAGTGACACAGAAAGAGATGGAACCAATTTAGGGCATGAACATGCCAAATTGTACAGAAGAAAATTGTACAGACTCATCCATCACTATTGTTACAGTTATCTTGGCTCTGTGTTCAGCAAATCATCCTGTATTTGAAATGACACTCTCTGAAGGAATGAGTTCTCTTGCAACATGTGTGACCTACCAGAATGTAAAGTGGATAGCTAAGCGACTGATATGTTTGTGTACGTAGGTTTTTTACTTGCAATATTTTTTGTTTGCCATGTTTGCATTATCATAAATTATAGCTGTGAGCTAATACTAGATTGGTGTATGATAGCTAGGAATCTTAAGGATTTTATTTCATCTACATTTCAACATGAAACAACCAGATTTGTATAATCTGAATTAATTTGTTGAGGAGAATGCAGTTGTACGTAAAATTGTATACTTCTCCAACATCTGCAATACAGTACTGAAATATATCCCCTTCATGGATTACTTTCTTGTCATGGCGAAGGGGCTTGCGTAATTCAATGAAGCTATGAGCTATGCCATGCAGGGCCACCCAAGATGGGAAGGTCATAGCAGAGAGTTCTGACAAAACATGATCGACTGGAGAAGGAAATGGCAACCCACTCCAGTATCTTTGCCATGAAAACCCTATGGACAGTACCAAAAGGCAATACAATATGACACTGGAAGATGAGCCCCTGAGGTCGGAAGGCATCCAATATGCTACTGGGGAAGAGCAGAGGGCTAGTACTAGTAGCGCCAGAAAGAATGAAGTGACTGGGCCAAAGCCAAAAGGACGCTCAGCTGTGGATGTGTCTGGTGGTGAAAGGAAAGTCCGATGCTGTAAAGATTGTTTCTCCATAGGAACCTGGAATGTAAGATCCATGAATCAAGGAAAGCTGAACGTAGTCAAAAAAGAGATGACAAGACTGAACATCGACATCTTAGGTATCAGCGAACTAAAATGGACAGGAATGGGTGAATTTAATTCAGATGACCCTCAGAAGAAATGGAGTAGCCTTCATAGTCAATAAAAGAGTAGGAAAAGCAATACTGGGATACAATCCTCAAAATGACAGTTCGAATCCAAGGCAAACCATTCAATATCACAGTAGTCCAAGTCTATGCCCCAACCACCAGTGCTGAAGAGGATGAAATTGACTGATTCTACAAAGCCCTACAGCACCTTATAGAACTAACACCAAAAAATAATGTCCTTATCATCATGGGGGATTGGAATGCTAAAGTAGGAAGGCAAAAGTTAACCGGAATAACAGCAAACACTCTTTTCCAACAACCCAAGAGACGGCTCTACACATGGACATCACCAGATGGTCAACAAAGAAATCAGATTGACTATATGCTCTGCAGCCAAAGATGGAGAAGCTCTATACAGTCAGTAAAAACAAGACCAGGAGCTGACTGTGGCTCAGACCATGAGCTTCTCGTTGCAAAGTTTAGGCTTAAACTGAAGAAAGTAGGGAAAAGCACTAGGCCACTCAGGTATGAATTAAATCATATCCCTGTTGAATATACAGTAGAGGTGACAAATAGATTTAAGGAATTAGATCTGATAGACAGAGTGCCTGAAGAACTATGGACAGAGGTTCGCAACATTGTACAACAGGTAGCAACCAAAACCATCTCAAAGAAAAAGAAATGCAAGAAAGCAAAATGGTTGTCTGAGGAAGCTTTGCAAATAGCTGAGGGAAGGAGGGAAGCGAAAGGCAAGGGAGAAAAAGAAAGATACGCCCAATTGAATGCAGAATTCCAGAAAATAGCTAGAAGAGATAAGAATGCCTTCTTAAATGAACAGTGCAAAGAAATAGAAGAAAACAATAGAATAGGGAGGACCAGAGATCTTAAGAAAATTGGAGAGATGAAGGTAACGTTTAATGCAAAAATGGGCATGATAAAGGACCAAAATGGCAGGGACCTAACAGAGGCAGAAGAGATTAAGAAGAGGTGGCAAAATTATACAGAAGAACTATACAAGAATGAGATTAATGTCCCAGATAATCACAATGAGGTGGTCACTGACCTCGAGCCAGACATCCTAGAATGTGAAGTGAAGTGGGCCTTAGAAGAGCTGAGCAACAACAAAGCTAGTGGAGGTGACAGTATTCCAGCTGAGCTTTTCAAAATCTTAAAAGACAATGCAGTAAAAGTGCTACACTCAATTTGCCAGCACATTTGGAAAACTCAACAGTGGCTACAGGATTGGAAAAGATCAGTTTACATTCCAATTCCAAAGAAAGGCAGTGCCAAAGAATGTTCAAACTATCGCACCATTGCACTCATTTCTCATGCTAGTAAAGTTATGCTTAAAATCCTACAAGCTAGACTCCAGCAGTATGTGGATCGAGAACTACCAGAAGTACAGGCAGGATTTCGAAGAGGCAGAGGAACTAGAGATCAAATTGCCAACATACGCTGGATCATGGAGAAAGCTAGAGAGTTCCAGAAAAACATCTACTTCTGCTTCATTGACTATGCTAAAGCCTTTGATTGTGTGGATCATAACAAACTGTGGCAAGTTCTTAAAGAGATGGGCGTACCAGACCATCTTATTTGTGTCTTGAGAAACCTATATGTGGGCCAAGAAGCAACAGTGAGAACTGGACACGGAACCACCGATTGGTTCAAAATTTGGAAAGGAGTCCGGCAAGGCTGTATACTGTCGCCCTGCCTATTTAACTTATATGCAGAGCACATCATAAGAAAGGCAGGGATAGATGAATCAAAAGTTGGAATTAAGATTGCCGGAAGAAATATCAACAACCTAAGATATGCAGATGATACCACTCTAATAGCAGAAAGTGAAGAGGAACTAAAGAGCTCTTGTTGCGGGTGAAGAAGGAGAGTGCAAAACTTGGGTTGAAACTTAACATTAAAAAAACCAAGATCATGGCATCCGGCCCTCTCAATTCCTGGCAAATAGATGGGGAAGAAATGGAGGTAGTGACAGATTTTATTTTCCTGGGCTCCAAGATCACTGCATTTGGGGACTGTAGCCAAGAAATTAAAAGACGCTTGCTCCTCGGGAGGAAAGCCATGGCAATTCTAGACAGCACACTAAAAAGCAGAGACATCACCCTGTCAACAAAAGTGCGTATAGTCAAGGCTATGGTCTTCCCAGTTGTAATGTATGGCAGTGAAAGTTTGACCATAAAAAAGGCTGAGCGCCAAAGAATTGAGGCCTTTGAACTATGGTGCTGGAGAAGACTCCTGCGAGTCCCTTGGACTGCAAGGCGATCAAATCGGTCAGTCCTACAACCCTGACTGCTCTTTAGAAGGCCAGGTCCTGAAGCTAAAACTCAAATACTTTGGCCACCTAATGAGAAGGAAGGACTCACTGGAGAAGAGCCTAATGCTGGGAAAGGTTGAAGGCAAGAGAAGAACGGGACAACAGAGAATGAGGTGGCTGGATGGAGTCACTGAAGCAGTAGGTGTGAGCTTAAATGGACTCCAGAAGATGGTAGAGGACAGGAAGGCCTGGAGGAACATTGTCCATAGGGTTGCGATGGGCCGGACACGACTTCGCAGCTAACAACAACACAGAAATATATGTACATTTGCTTATTGCATTTATGTCTTCCTGGTCTTTTCTCTGAACAATGAAGCATCTTACATGAGTAACTCCCCTCATCACATATCAAAGAACATTCCTTAGCTTTTTGTCCCATTTACTGTTGGCACTTGTTCTTTTTCTAAAAATGAATTTTCACTGCGTTTTTCATTGGGTTCTTAATTAATTTGGTTTGTTTAAATTTCATGTTTTCCTACAAGCTGATTTAAATGCCCTCTTTCGGTGAAAGGAAAAAAGAATGCATAGATCTGCACATCATGTTTGCAATATTTGGTGGAGCAATGTGTTAATTTTTTAGAGCATGAGCGTGCCAAAACTGTACAGAAGAAATATAGACCCATCCATCACCATTGTTACAGTTATCTTGGCTCTGTGCTCAGCAAATCATTCTGTATTTGAAATGACCCTCTGAAGGAGCTGTGTTCTTACAACATGTGTGACCTCCATCAGCTTCCTATGAATGTCCCCAAATACTCATGGCCCCTTGTCATTATGCCTGCCACCCTTCCACAGCCCTATCTCAAGAATGAGCTTTTAAAAATCTTCTGATTATATATGTTCAGATGCATAATGAAAATTAATTAGGCCAGGCATAAAAATCTAACAGCCCAGCCTACATCATGAAGATTAGGATAATGAGAATACACAATGACAGCCATAAGTAAACTTAATTGCCCAAGGCAAAAGTGCGAATAAAATATCCCAGCCTTTTACTTGCAGATAAGGTGTTTCTCAGCTACTATTGTAATGTTCAGCTGTGGAGGAAGTAGCAATCGGATTGTTCTTATAATTTAAAAGGTGGGACACTGTTGGAGAAACATCAGAATAGCATCATTAGAGCAGCAGAGTGCCCTTTGCCTAAAGCATATTTTATGGGCAGTGGAGGTTAATATCAGCAATTCTATGAGATAAAAAATGCTGCAGTCTCCTCTCCCCTTCAGATAGTCTTTAGAAGGGCCTCTTAGAAGTCATGTGACCCCATTCAAGCATCTTTCCGATCAGTGCTGAAAGATTAATGAAGAAGAGACGGCATCAATGGATGCTCTTCTCCTTACGCTTCTCTGCCAAGTCTGAACAGCAATATCAAGGGCATTTTCATCCATCCAGCCAGAACAGGGCATGACATATATACAGTAATGACTTTTTTGTTGAACTATAAGGCGGTTTTCGCAGAATCTCAGTCTGGTCATCAGAAGAAAAAAAATCTGGCTTATAAAGGCAATCCTAAAGCCAAACTGAAATAGTCCCATTTCAGAATAGCTCAGTCAATTCAAACCCACTTGGGTCTGGAGGTACATTTTAAATCACATCCAGTCCATAAAATTACTGTAGCTATAGATCTGTCCTAAGAGCTAGTCTGGCGTAGAGTTAAGGCGCCAGGATAGTAACTGGGAGACTGTAAATTCTAGTGTCACTTTAAGCACAGAACCAGATGGGTGAACTTGGGCCAGTCACTTACTCTCAACTCTCGGAAGAAGGAAATGGCAAGCCACTTCCAAACATCTTGTCAAGAAAACTACAGGGATCAGTCCTGGCAGTCACCAGGTGTCAACAGTGACTTGAAACCCCCTCCTCACAGATACAAATACCAATAAAATAAATATGATTTATTTCTTGTCTTGGCCAGTTTGTGGCCTATCCATTCAAGGCTGGAACCTAGGAGATAAAAAACAAGCAATGTTTGGTCACAGAGACAAAGTCCTGTGGAATTTACTTTAGTTAGGGAAACAGGGGTGCTGTGGGAATTGAACCTCTTCAAATGTTGATGCCCAATGGAGCTCCTATTTCTCCAAAAGTTGTGATCATGTACTTGGCTAAAAAAGAAGAAATAAAAATACCTTTTTGAGATTGGACTTGTTTAGAAGTAATCCTTTGACAGAAAGGATATTTAAATACATATTTGGATGCAAGGTTTCATGTAAATTAAGGAAATATCAGCTGTCACGTACAAGCAATAGATTACAACTGCAAATCACAAAGAGCAAATTACAACTAGATCAAATATGAAAGTCAAATGAAGTGTATACAGATTGATCCAGAATTTGTCTTGTCATATGAGTTTGCTCTGTCTAGTTGTAATTTGGTCTTTGTAATACATATATTATAAAATATTTTTTATTTTACCTGTGTCAGTCTTGATGCCTAATAACTACCTGGGTGAATCTATGGATTGTCTAGGCAATATTTTCACAGTTTTTTCCTGAGAGAAAGTAACAGGCCCTGAATCACTGTTAGCTTTGTGCCTAAAGCAGGCCTATAATTCAGGCGTCCCCATTCCTAGTCTAGCATCTTAACCTCTAGACCAAAGTGGTTCATCTATCTCTATTTTTAGCTATCGTTCTACCTATCAGGTACCTTTCTGTAAAAGCAAGATTGAAAGGCCAGCAATAGTTCTTGTATTTCAACCCTGTGATTTTTCTTCAGCCTGATTTTCTCTCTTAAAAGATTACTGACTCCACATCAATTTCTCCCTCCCCACCACATGCACACACACACACACACAGACACACACACACACACAGAGAGAGAGAGAGAGAGAGAGAGAGAGAGAGAGAGAGAGAGAGAGAGAGAGAGAGAGAGAGAATGAATTATGGTTTCACTTTGCACGACTCCTTTTGAGTTTGCAATTATGTAGGCGAAAAATGGCAGGAAACCTGCAAATGACTGGCACCTAATAAGTACAATTAAAGTTCAAAAAAAAAAATGATGCTCTCTTGTACTCCAAGCATTTCCAAGGGTATGTGGGAGGGTTTGTTTTCTTTCTAGCCCTGCTGCTGGGGTCATTCACTTCTGCTAAACATGACTCCATGACCCATTTGATTTCACATTCCCACACTCCAGGTTTCCTCTCTCCCTTTTTAAATAGTAGGTCTCTTTGTACTTGCGCTTTGATTTCAGGCCTTTGTGCCGCTCGCCAGGCAGCGAAGACAAATGAGAGCACAGGCCAAGCACACACTGCCTGTTCTTTGGTAGGTGTGATGAAGCAGCAGTGCTGGCCGTACCTTCAAAAGAGGCCATTTATAATATAAACGCAAACTGGTCTTAGCCCTGTTTAATGCTCGGGTTTTTCTATTGAAAAATCTTTGGAGTCTGCTTTTGATCAGAACGTTGAGAATTCCTTCTTAGGGTGGAATTACATGTTACATGTTAATCATCTCTGTGTTGCTTCGTGCTTAAGCTGGCCTCTCACATTATAAAGAATAAGCGCAGTTGAAGACCTGCAAAAAGGAACATGTTTTCCAATGAACACCAGGGTTCAGATCTACTTCCTGTTGAAAGTCTTTAGAAAAGAAATGAAAGAGGGGCAACAACGACACCTCCATCACCAGCTCTAGGAGAAAAGAAATGGGCAGTTACAGCATGTTATCTATAACTCCCAGCCATGCGTGTCCAGGCTCAGTTTCGTAGACTAATCTACAAAAGGAACCATTGGGTTCTGGTTGCTCAATACAGGTTTCCTATCCACATGAACTAACTGCAATGCGATGCATATTCCATGTCAAATTTATAGGGAGTGTTTCCTCTGTGTGCGTCTTTGTGCATGCGAAGCAAAACAAGCAAGGAGTATGTCTTGTCTAATTAATTACTCCACAGCTGTGGCTAGAAACAATGAATGGAATACCCTGACAGAATGCAATTTGTTATAAAGTATCACTGCAAATCAAATTTGAAGAAGTATAAAGGTACAACACAGAAATTACTAGACCGCAACTATTTACCAAAGTCTTTTAAATTCCAGCCTGAATTAGGGAAAATAATAGTTCAGTACAGTACATTTGAAGTTTAAGTTAGCATCCTATTGGTTACATTTTTACCTGATAACAGGCAATGGAAGGCAATAGATAGATAGATAGATAGATAGATAGATAGATAGATAGATAGATAGATAGATAGATAGATAGATGATGGATGGATATGGATATATATATATATATATATATATATATATATATATATATATATATATATATATATATATATAATATTTTTATATTTTATATCTATATAGATATAGATATAGATGAAATGATCCATTCTGTAGCAGCAGCAATAGGAACAATTTGTTGCCTAGATTATTTTAAAATTTCTCTACAAATGTCAGTAGAGTTGCATAACTGGCAAGATATATTGGGAAATAGTTACACTCAGGCCCTAATGGGTTCAGAATGTGACTCTCTCCTGAAGAGCTATCCCTTTTCTTTTCATTGGTAGCTGTTGTGTTCTTTTGAGGGTTCAGCTTTCCACAATTCTTGGCCGGAAAACTCCTGGAGCTTACTTCCAATGAATTCACAACACTAGGCCATGGGAAGGATTTCATAGTTGGTCAGCCTTAATTGTTGCAACCAAGGATGATAAATGAAAGGAAATTCCATTCTTGACTTGCCTGATTATGGTGAAGTACTGTAGAGTAGGTATTAAGTAACATCATATGTTGTTTCCAGGCCCATGGAAGAAAGAAACATAAGAGGCTCACTGGCCGTGCTCATCATTTTGAAGAGTTCTTCATCATTATGGCTCTTAAAAGCTCTTTTCATTTGGTCTTGGATTGTTGCAAAGAGTAATTACCTGAATTTAAGAAATTAGGCAGCTGATGGGTATTTCTTTTGCAATCCAGAAAACTGAAGGTGCAAAATAGCAGTTCATGTTCAAAAGATAGGCAAGCGTCCTGATTGAAGCTCAGGGAATCCAGCTACAGACAGCTTTGATTGATATTCCAATCACTTCTATAGAGAATAAAGAAAATAACCATGATATAGCCTACTTCTCCTGGACCACCCTTCTTCCATTCTTCTTGATGCAGGAGGGAAAAGCGTTCTCTCTGGGTGCCAGATGTATGGAGATTTTTTATATATATGTACAAATGTTTCTTCAACACTCTGCAATGAACATTTGGCAACGATTTCACCAATACATTATGTTGAGCTAGAAACTGATGGGCATTTTCATAAGATAAAAGATGGAAACTATAACAAGAAACTGCCTGAGTAAGAATGTTGAGAATTGATGGCTTGCCAGACAAACCCATTTGATACTCTCCTTTCTTGCTAGTTTGAAAGACATTTAAAAACACAACTGTTGAGAAGAGCTTTTAAAGCTATGTCTTATTTTGGGGGGGGGGAGATTCCTATGTGTAGCATAATTCTGGTATTTTAGCTATTGTTGAAATGTTATGTAATTTTTACTTCATATTTTTTCTAAGTGTGGTTTTATTGTACACTACTAGGGGTCTGTTGTGAGTGTGGCAGCATAAAATTAAAACAAATAAATAAACGTAAATAAAATGAAATATAAATAATAAAGCGATCGGATGTCTATCAATTCCTTTTTAAAACACCAATTCAGTGTTTATTTCTTCTCTTTTTTTTAAGGCAGTTGCTATAGCCAGAATTCCCTGTTGTTTCTTTATAACCTTAGAAGACATGGAATCAGCTGTAAACCTTAGATAGGAGACATCTGGGATTAAACAAGCAACAGAAAGCAAACCACAGAGAAAGTACAAATACAGATACATAGAAATGCTATTATTTAGACAAATTCATCCATTCTACACTGTTGACACCATCAAGATAGACTCTGGATGTAAGAATTTTGGCGGCCAAGGGCACTGACCAGATCATAAATATTGGTTAATGAATCATAATTTACTTGCTCCATATGACTTCATTGTTTTCAGATTCATTTAATAAAAAGCATTTGGGAACCAATGGACTATCCTCAACTTTATTTCTAAGAATGTCACTTTAGATCCCACCTTGGCCAGAGTAAAGCTTTAAAAATGTACTGTTAATTTTAAAAAGTGTTGTGCCTGAAGTTCTGTACTTTAGAAGCATGCCTTCCTGTCAAGAGAAAAGATGGAGACAAACTGGAGTAATGCAAAACATACTGAGTGTATAGAAAGTGTGGCAACATGCAAGTCCATCAATTCCCCTTCTGGGGAATGGACATTTTATGCTTGGCATGTCCACTATGACAGTTTTTGTTCATCATTGATTTCCTTCCAAATGGCTGCCATCTTGTGAAGGAGCCTGTGATGTATTCTGACATACACCTCCTCCACCACCATCTCAATCACTGCTTTTCTCATCCCCAAAACCAGATTTCAACCATGTTTCCAATCTGTGTCAGTTTTAAAGAATGTGAAACTGATGCTTACAAATTCCTGCTTTAAAATGCAAGTGCAGAACAGTTCACAACCCAGAGTTTAAAGACCAAATATAACATTCCTTTCAGGTGAATGCAATATTTTTCTTGAAGTTCCTGCAGAAGGAGAAAGCCCTCCACCCCCCCCCCCCAAAGGAGTAATCAAAATCAGAGAGATGTTGGAGAAAGAAGGAGTTTAACGTTTCTCGGTCTGCTGTTTCCATGCTCAAGTCATTCATGATTTTGCCCTTTTGGGATTCCAAATACCAATTAGCCCTTTAGCCCAGGAAAGAAGATGGGCAGAGGATGAGTAATGAACATCCCTCTTCATCATTTCCCCAGTTACATCTTCCTTCTAAAAGTAGCTTGTGTTACCTAAAATGGGTCACAGAATAATCATTGATAGAATGCTGAGATTTTTGGAACAGGTCTAAAGATGACCTGGCTTACATACCCAATCAGGCCTGAAAGTGGCTAGGTGAGACAGTCCTTCCCTTTTGCATCCCAAACTCTCTGCAGGGTTATTGTAAGGGCAAAATAGAAGGGAATCATGCACGCTGGTTATACAAATCCATTCTCTAGCAGCATCAGGGATGATCAAGTCCATGCATCTTTATATAACTTTTATTTTCATTCTAGTAAATATTTCAATCCCCAACATCCATCCTGTCAAGTGAACAAACCGAGTCTATAAAATTCGAGAAAAGAGGAGGCTGCCGTGTTTTCAGGCTCAGATGTTGGCTGAATGAGCACAGCTGAAAAACTCCCACTGCAACAAGAAAACGGGAGAGGAACACAATATCTTCTTTGCTTTGTGCCTTGCAACTGACCTTAAGGGCAGGCAGCAATTGTCTGGGAATGGCTTCATCACCAGGTCCCGAAAGCCAGCTTTTGATAAGAGGGTTTGGAAGGAGCTTGCCTTAAAATATGGACAGCCGTGTTTCTGCTCCAGTGCTTTGCCGCCAGGTTCTGAATAGCTACAAAGGGAGAACGGGCAAAGGCAGCTGGGAAAGCTCCAAAAATAGTTTTAATTACTATACAGTAAGATCCTTTGTCCAGCAAATAGATTAGATAATATCACCGATAACCTTTGTGGCATTAGTTCTAACATTACACAGTGCCATTCTCCTGAGCTAAGGACATTTTCTGAGGTGAGTCATGCCATTTTGCAATGAAATAATAATGGTATGAGGCTTATACAGCAGCTCAGGTGAGATTCTTCTGTTTGACTACCTCCTCACAACCCTGGATCTGATCCAATAGGGCTCATCTGCAGAGCTGGAGAGGGATGAGTTAAACCAGTCTTGTCTTCTGCCAGGTCTAGCTCATGGTTTCTGTTTCCCAGGCTTTGCAGAGTTGGGATGCTACTTCAGCACCTCTTAAGAGCCAGATTGGGAATATCTTGCCCAATGCCCTTTGTACAGTCATAGTTAAGAATGACAGTCTGAGGAAGTATAAAAACTGGCTATGAAATCAATTCGGCAATAAAAATAATAGCAACAACAGCTCACTGTCTTTATGGACTCTGTCCTTCTTTCTTCTTCTTCTCCCTCAAAAAAGGGCATGAACTAGAAGATGTGGACCAATGCAGAATATAGTTTTAAAAAATATGCAATATGTAATTTTAGGTGGTCCTAAAGGACTGTGCCTCTATCAAGTTGGTTTTTTTAAAAAAAAATGTTTAAAGAAAGCCAATGAGATTTATTTTCTACTTTGTTAAATAAGATCTATGGTCAGTGGTGGGAACTATGGGGAAATAAAGCCCTGTTCTGTTTTGTTTTTTTTCATCATAGGATTTATTTCACAACTTGGCCAAATTGATAAAGGTTGACATGGACTAGTAATTCACTCAAAGTCAGTGGGAAATTGATCCAGTTCTAGTGTCGTAGAACACTTTGTTGTCTGCCTTTAAAATGTGAGCAGCAAATTTTAGTCAAAGTGTACGGCTTAACCGAGTTTTACACTTTGAGTGCAGGTTGCTCTTAGAAAACTTTTTCTTTCAACAACAGAAGATTTATTTCAAACTGTGGCCCAACACAGAGCCATAAGGTTAGATTGCAACACTCTAGTTGAAAGACTTTGTGGCAAGATTTCAATACAGCTGACTTTCTTCATTGGCTAAATGGGGAACAGGTCGGTCAACAGAAAGATTACATAAAGATTAGGAAAAAGGGAAATGGTGCTTGGCTGCAGGTGGAGGAAAGAAATGATTTTTTTTAAACTTACTTTTATCCACTTTTGCAGTAGCAAGAAAACCTGAATGCAATCCCCTGACATTAATTGGGAGGGAGGAATTCTCCCTAGGAGTCTGCCATTGTTCATGAAATGAAGTTCTATTCCTCACATGAACTAGGTTTCACCACCTCAAATGGCAGACTGGGATTCATCCACATAGAGAACCTGAATGTCAAAAGAAATGTCCTCATTAGAAGTCTCTTGTCCAATATTTAATCTTCTGGAAATAAATATCTCTATAGAGTAGCACTAACAACAGATAAGTTGTGAACCCTAACAGATAACCCTAACAAAATGAAATTCAATGGTGAAAAAAGTAAGGTTCTACTTTTAGCCAAGAAAAACCAAATGCACAGGTATAGTATAGGTGGTACCTTGCTCAATAGTAGTAACTGTGAGAGGGATCTTGGAGTCCTAGTGGACAGTCACTTAAATACGAGGCAGCAGTATGCTGCAGCTGCCAAAAAAGCCAACACAGTGCTAGGCTGCATTAACAGAAGGATGGAATCAAGCTCTCGTGAAGTATTAATACCACTTTACAATGCCTTGGTAAGGCCACACTTGGAATACTGCATCCGGTTTTGGTCACCACAATGTAAAAAAGATGTTGAGACTCTAGAAAGAGTGCAGAGAAGAGCAACAAAGATGATTAGGCGACTGGAGGCTAAAACATAAAAGGAACGGTTGCTGGAATTGGGTATGTCTAAATGAAGAGAAGGGCGAGGGGTGACATGATAGCAGTGTTCCAATATCTCAGTGGCTGCCACAAAGAAGAGAGAGTCAAGCTATTCTCCAAAGCGCCCGAAGGCAGGACAAGAAGCAACGGATGGAAACTAATCAAGGAGAGAAGCAACCTAGAACTAAGGAGAAACTTCCTGACAGTTAGAACAATTAACCAGTGGAACAACCTGCCTCCAGAAGCTGTGAATGCTCCAACACTGGAAGTTTTTAAGAAGAGACTGGACAGCCATTTTTCTGAAATGGTATAGGGTTTCCTGCCTGAGCAGGGAGTTGGACTAGATGACCTCCAAGGTCCCTTCCAACTTTACTGCTATTATGATTAAGTGGATAATTCACATGCAGCCTGAGGGTAAGGGCTCAAGTTTATTACTTGCAAGCATGGGCAAACAGATATAATCTCTTGACATTGGTCAGGTTGGCTGAAAATGATGAAAATTAAAATCCAAAACATCTGGAGAACACTGAGAAATCTACTTTGGAACTATTGTGTAGGTCACTTTTTCTCCAAAAAGTTCTCCAGTTTTATTTAGCCTGCTGAATTTTTCTAACTGTAGAACTTTTTTCCAGATCACATCATATTTTTTATATGTACTGTATGTTTTGGGACTGGCTAAACTATCACTTATAGGACAGTATTTATGAATAGATATAGAGTTAGATAGCAACAGAACAACAAAAAAAAGAATATATCTGTTCAGGGTCAAATGTTAAATTAATAGTGGACAATAAGAAATTAAAAAAAAGAAATCAAAAAGTTATATTTTAGTTAGTTGGCAAGTAGTTCCCATCCATGATAAATTTCATTCCCAAGTTGACATGTTTTTAAATGTTAATGTTCTCTGGAGGAAGAAATTGCATTCTAATGATAGAAATAATAGCTTCCAAGCTGAGTGTTCTACACAATCTGGATCCAACCCTTGGCATTCAAAATGTGTAAGTATTAGGTTTTACTTTCCACAAGAATGAAGAATTTTAGCTGTGTAGTGGAAATAAACTGTAAGAAAAATGGGAATTATGAAGAGGATCTGAGTCATGAAGGAAACAGGCTACTTCATCAGTGAAAAACCATGGACAATGAACAAAGGTAGTCTATAATGTGGCTTGCATTTTATGAAAACTCACATATTAATTGAAGCATGGTGAATTCTGGGATGCTTTATTAAGTCACCCCATGGTCAGTTACACAATGTGTGTCTAGGCTTCTCCTTTGATCTTCTCTTTCTCTGCCCAGCTTTTGGGGTGAGGAAATAAAAAATAGGTTTAAAAAAGAAGAAAGGGGAAGTAACTCTGCAGGAAAGGATAAATTCTATGCCAAATCTTGAAATTCTCAGATGAAAGTCCATGATCAAAAATCCACTCTTTTCTCTGGGCTCCTAAGCTATCAGTCTGGTTACACACTAAATATTCCCTCCTTGAGGGAGATCAGTGGTCTAGAAACATGATAGATAGATAGATGATAGATAGATAGATAGATAGATAGATAGATAGATAGATAGATAGATAGATAGATAGATAGATAACACACACACCTTTGACAACCCAGATTACATAGCAGACTGTACTTTTTCTTTTACTGTCCAAAGTGTTAGAATAATAGATGTTTTAAATAATCTATATACCCAGAAATTTATTTCCTTGGATCATAGATTCCCTGAGGATGTCCATCTAAGAATGTCAGGTGCAAGGGTGTGGAACCTGTTGCTGGAATATCACCAAGTGAAAGAGGTCAAATTGCACAGTTTTGTATTTGGAGCCTTGAGTCATCCTTTGAAATGCAGAAATATAGAGATCACCTATACCGTTGTTCCCCAAACTGAATAATCTTAAGGTGTATGAATGTCATCTCCCACAGTTTCCCAGCTTACTGGCTGGGGAATTCTGGAAATAGAAGTCCACACATCTTAAAGTTGTCCAGGTTGAGAAATATTGATCTATAACATGGCTGTTTGAAGAGAGGGAGGGAGGGAGACACAGCAGTGATGAATACTGTAGTCTGCCTGATTTCAGACAGTTAAATTCCTCTGTCAGTCCTGGAATGCTTTTGATAAAGTTTTAGTTGTGCATTGTCTGTAGTCTTATCTGAAGCAGAAGTTAAAGTCTCAGTTAGCATCTTTGCCCTGAACTACTTAATGAAATGTAAGCCTTGGGGGAAAAAACTTCAGTGTGTAGGAAATTCAGCCTCCTGAATGTTAACAGGGACCAGTGTGTCAGGACCCACCTCAATCCACATCTTAGGAAATAAGAACTCTTGGATGCAAGTTTAGTCCAAAAGGAAAATGTTTACTAGGAAGGAATCGATTGTGGGAATACAAGACGGAATCTGACAAAGGTTACATTTCAATCCTATATAAACCATTCCCATTTCAGCCCCTCCCCTCATCCATTTGATCAGGCTGTCGTCAGTTGCTAGGTGTCAGGTCCTTCCATGGGAAAGGGAACTCTCCTTGGTTTCACGGTTATTGCTTTCCTTTTCAGTTGTAAATGAAGATACAAACCAGATCTGTCTGTCCCCCTCCCTTCCCCCGTTAAAACATCCCCTGTTGTTTGAAAATCGCTTTAGTAACCATCCTCTCCCCCCCCCCCTTGGAGAGATGGCAGAATCCCCAGTATAGCACGTTGTTCTACCTATACAATTATGAAATGTGATATAAATGGATTCTGACACAGTGTGTCAGAGCATATGATACCACTTTTTTGCCCATTGAAATTTCTGAGCCTTATTCCAACTGATAATTGAAATGAAATAGAAATCTGTTGCATTACAAGAATGCAACATTCCCTTATCAAAAAGGCCAGAAGAAATAGTAAGGAATTTAGAGAGAAAAGAGTAGCATTTAGAGTTAGGCTTAGGAGATAAGCAAGTTACATAAAATAAAAAGAAAAAAAATAATACTAGAAAATACTGGAACTCCCTATCAAACTCATCGTGTAACTTACTACTTTCTCCTTTTGATGCTCTATAACCTGTTTGTTTTGTTGTTGCTTTTGGTTAGCTGGCTTTGCTACTGGCTGTGTTTATATCCCTGCCTGTGAAGTCATACAGGATGACCAGCATGAAGACAGGGTCTACTCAGTGCGAGCCTATAGTTGTCACACTGAGAGCATTCTTCTGGCCCTTTTGAAGACAGCATTCAAAAAGACACATGAAAACTGTTTAAAATACATACTGGGTTGTTTTTTAAATGGATAGTGTAATCTAAAGCAATTCTTCTACCATCTTTCTTTTAATCCAGACATGTCAAACACAAGGCCCGGGGGCCGATTTCGGCCCGCGAAGTGGTTTCATGTGGCCCGCGAAGCCATCCTGGAAACAGTGAGGGAACGGCCCCCACTGCCTTGGCACTGGCCCAGAGACCCTCCTTCTGCCAGAGACCGTCAGATCTGTCCCACTCCTGCCCAGGCCCCCATAGGCACCCTTGATGCGAACAATGTAGAGCTGGCCACGCCCACCCAGTAGGCCATACGCACTCTAGCCATGCCCACCCAGTAGGCCACGCCCATCCTGGCCACACCCACCCGGCCCCCTGAGGGCAACCGCAATGCTGATGCGGCCCTCAATGAAATTGAGTTTGACACCCCTGTTTTAATCTGTCCACCTCATGCTTAAATATGTTAATATCCATTCCTTATTTCTTTTATGTCTATTGCTTAGTGAATAGTCAATTGCATAAAGCAACTAAGAAGCATTTTAATTAACTAATTACTTTAATTAATTATAAAAAACAAGCAAATACATTCACCCAATTAACATCGGGATTATTTTAATGCTTCATCAGTGGGACTCTCCAGATCATCTGTATGACTTGCTGCAGGAGAAACTGAAGTTGTATCTATAGAGGGATTAGTTTGGCAAAGAAAAAGAATCTGTTCCTTTTCAAGACTGCAAAATGGAAAATTAAACTTGGACTAACATAGTATTTTAATGATAAAAATGACTTACTTGTCTAAGCTTCTTGTGCCGCAGAAAATGTAATGCCATAACTTCTCACATCTCTATTCTAGATGTCACTTCAAGTGCAGCCACTCTTATTTTCTTTGTGAAAATAATAACTAATAACATTTGATCTTGCCAATGACCCTCTTGTATCACCGTACAGATGTTCCTTCTGAAAAGCCGCTTAGCAATCAGACAGAAAAAAAAACATATGCTATTAATTTAGCAATTTTGCAAATTTAGAAATACAAATTATATTGTTTTCAACCCAAATAATGAGCTACCAATTATTCTGCCAAAGAGGTTGACTTGCACTTCTTGATAATTTTTCTTCCCATTGGCCATTGTTTTTTTAGTTATTAACAAGGTTACAGTTGGTATTTCTTGACCAAAGACTTTTTGCCAGAGTTGCTTGCTTGAGCTTAAAAAAAAGATCTCTTTAAACTGAAATCCCTTTGAAATTAAATCTTACCTCTTTTATAAGTAGAACATTTTTCTGCAATTAAGTGAACGTCACGTTTTGCAACACCAGGGTTTTTAAAACCCAGCTTGTAGCCAAAAGATTTTCCCTCCCTCTAACCCACAAGTTTAATAAAAGATCCTTCTGAGTCATTAAGCTTTGTAAATGAATTTATGTTGAGGAATATTCTACACAGAATTAAAATGGTAAAGTTCAGCGATCTTTCTCATGGTACTTCAAAGGGAAGAAAGTAGACATAAAAATGAAATGAAATGTTTGTCTCAGCCTTTCCCAACTGAATAGAAGGCATGTTCCAATCGTAATCAGAAAAAGAGATGTTGGGGTAGGGATGGGAGGACAGCTCTTTCTTAGTCATAGTCTTCAGCTATGCCTCCCCGGGATGGAGTTTTTCTACAACCTTATTTCCCCCTTCCCATCTTCACTTTGGCTTTTATGAAATGTTATCATGCAAGTTGTTCTTTTTAGATTTTGGCTTAAAATGCCATCCTTTCTGGTCTTCTCTACTGATGAAGATACAAAATATAAATAGCAAAATATGGCTGGCAGATCCCAAAATCCTTATTGTTTTCTCTGCATATGTGCTCTTGTCTGGGGCCTGCCATTCTGCTGGGGGGGGGGGGTGGATTTTTGCTTTCTGCTTTTCCTCTCCCACTCCTGTCCACTTGAGGAAAGATTGTGTCTCCCTTATCAGGGAGACAGCTACTGAGAAACGAAACTGGAGAAGACCTTGAGATGCAGGCCAACTATGCCAGTTACCCAAACATCATGCCACCTGTGGATTGGCTGGATTTCAAATGGACACTATGACTTTGGTGGGGGGAGGAGGAAGATTGCTTGTTTAACTATACTATTTAGGCGGGATTTTCTCCAGATCTCACCTTGACTTCCCTACTGTCACTGACTCCTAATAAAAGTTCCTTTTGAGACAATACCTGTTTCAAGACTTCTGCTTTCTTGGGTGGTTAACTGAGGTGGATCCTTACAATGGCACTCACTTCTAGAATACTGTCCCTGATACTATCTTCAGATTGCATAAAATCCATGAACCAAACATGGCCCAGAGATCAATTCTAGGCAAGAAAGGAGAATAGAAAGCTTGCTGTCAATCAGTTGATAGTTATCCAATGGGTTCATCTATATATCTTTCTCACCCTGGAGCCGAGATGGCCTCTTACCACTTGTTGAGAATGTATCCTCATAATAAAACTTCATCTCCTTGCCAACATTTTGGAAGCAAATTATTTTTCATACTAACTTATAGTGGGGGAAAGAAGCAGAGAATTCTTAAGTAAAGCACTAAACCAACTAATGAAACAGGTCAATTCAGCGCCAAACTAAGGTGTAATGTGATTTGTTTGACTTACAATGTTGTGTGAATCCAGCTCTTGTCATCTGTACAACTTGAGACCCAGAGCAACGCTGGCATGGGGCTCCCTAAAGCTTTGGTCCTAACCTTACTTTTGTCATTTATAGAACAAAATAAAATTAATTAATTTGAAAAGGAAGGAAGATCAGAAGACAGAGAGATACGAATGCACAATGTCTCTCAAAGCTTTCATAATTAAAGTCATAGAGTGGGCATTGCTAAAATTATATCAATTCATTCAGAGAATATCACAAAATAATATTTATCTTTCTCATATCTTTTCTTTCTTGTTGCATTTCTAATTCTTCTTTTTCTTGCTTTTTTAATTTTTCTTTTGTATTTTGTCATTTTTGGAAATTCAATAAAGTTATATTAAAAAGAGGGGGGGAGAATATTACAAAATAAAAAGGTTCTTTATATACAAGTTGCATATTGTCAATTAAATCAAGCAAGAACTTAAATAATAAAGAATATATTGCACATTGCACAAACTTTTAATTAATCGCATAAGAGATTGTATATCTGTTTGAATGTATTCCAGTGGCATCAGATGTTTATGCAAGGAGTAGAAAGCCTTAACCTTAAGAAGGACTTTGGGGCAGAAGTGAGAACTGGTCAAAAGGACTTTATAGGGAAGAAGTGAGGAAGAATCTCTTATGCATTGTCCCTGTCTACATTTTATCATTGAATTCTGAACTTTCTCTTAATGGGTAATTATTTTGCTTTGATCAGTTTGTAGAAAATGTCCATAGTATTTACTGGAATAAGCATACTAGAAACTAGAAAGAAGATGAACATTTATCTGGGAAGGCAGCCTACTGATTTCTAAAGGGGATATAATGTCTTGTCATGAGAAATGAACCTGTAAAGTTCAGAATGGAGAATCTGTGGTCCTAGAGATCGCTCAGCTACAGGTCATTTTTGTTTGTTTGTTTGCATGGGTGTGTGTGTTTAACTTTATTACAAATTTAAAAACAAAGGTAAAAACTAATACAAACTAATATAGAGCAAGGAAGGAAAAAGAAAAAGAGCTAAAAGTAAAGGAAAAATAGAAAAGAAAGAAAAAAAAATACAAAGAAGGGTCTTTCAATTTTCTTTACGGCAGTTATACATGCAATTATCAGTTTACCTCTCTCTCTAAAGTTCCATCGTGACTCTCTCCTTTCTGTAATCTGTCCTGTCTAATCATCAAAACCACAATTCATTTTTTTCTGTTTTATGCAAAAAGTCCATAAGAGGTTTCCAGTCAGCAATAAATGTAGATAATTGCATTTTCTCCAATCAAACAAGTCAATTTGACCACTTGAGCAAGTTCTATCATGTTCACCAACCCTTTCTTCATTGTACAGTGGGTGTTGTGAAATCTTTCCATCTTTGCACATACAATAATCTCACTGAGGTTATCCTGTGCAGCTACAGATCTCATAATAAAGCAGGATCTGAAGATTTTGAAGATTCCTTCAAAAAAGGTTTGTGAGTGTACTCAGTGGATATGCATTTATTTTATGATTACTGAAGCTATCTCCTACCTTTCCTATGAAAGATCCACCCTTACAGCCATAAATTCTGTAAAGCAGATTAGGATGAGAGGAGGACCTCCAATGAGATGCGTTGCTGCAGGAAGCCAGGAATGTGGCATTCCCAGTGGCTCACTGGTGTGAGTGTACTGGCTCACTGGTGTGAATGGAACTCACAAACTTTAGAAAGTTAGCCAAGAGTCTTCCCTGCTTTCCAGATTTGCCCATGTCAGCATGCAAAGCTGTATAATAACATGGTCAGTGGCAAAATTGTTTGGGAAAAGGTTTCTATATACCATAGAGCTCTATACTGTGTGAACAGATTAATTTAATTTAATTTAATTTATTGAATTTATATACCGCCCTTTCCCGAAGGACTCAGGGTGGTTTACAGGGTACAATTTTAAAACATTAATACAAAAATTAAGACCAATTTAAAAAAGATTAAACGATTTAAGATTTAAGATTTAAAAGATTAAAGTCCCTGCAACATGTAAAACCCCAGTTAAAACCCAATTAAAACTCAGCCTGAGACGGAAAGCTCGAAGAGCCAGGTCTTCAGGTCTCGGCGGAATGATCGAAGGTAGATTGAGGTAGAAAAGCAGCCCAAAATACAGAGGCCATTTTATAATTTATATTATAATTTTTGCCCTCATTTTTTTCTATATTTTAAACAAAAATCAGAACAAAAAATTGCCAGAACAGGCATCTATCACTGAAAGTGGACAGAGAAGGGAATCCTTGATCCCTTAAGACTTAAATGTTACAAAGGCTTTGTTTATACAAATAAAAACAGGCATTATTTTTTTAACCATTACTGCTAATGCTTTTTCCACTAATGGTTTTTTGTTGTTGTTATGGGAACAAAAGCAGCTTGTGGATAAGTATTTCGTCTGCAAATACTTTTGTCTGAGTAATGAATGTTAAGTGTCTCAATCTGCCATGGAGTGCTTCAATACAAAGTCTTCCAGTCTTCAATGTAAAGTTCCATGAAATAAAAACAAATGAAAATCCTATCAGCTATCTTTCTCTGCTATTAATTTTAATTAATGTTCAAAGTGATCCATTTCTGGGGCAAGCAGATATGCTTCCTTATGAAACTACCACAGATGGAGTCCAATTTTCCTGAGGTAGTGAGTACATTAGAATGGGAAACACATGCAGGACTGAGGCAAGGAAGCTGGCCTCTCAACCCAAAATGTAAAATTGAATGCTAAGAAAATATTCCTAACTTCAAGAGCAGCTCAGCAGTGAAATCTAGAGAAATAGTGGGCTCCCTTTTGAAAGATGCATTCAAGGGAAAGCTAGAGAGTGGTTTGTCAGGGATGATTAAATTTGATTTCCTGTACTGAGCTGGAGGCTGGACTGATTGGTATAGATGGATCCTTACAGCTGTGTGATTCTATGAAAATGGCTGAAATGGAGAAGTTTGGTTGTAAACAAAATGGCTGACTTTAATAAAATGGTTTGGAAATAATCCTATCCCCCAAACAGGTTGATTGTAAGCTCTCCCACAATAGGATTTACTATCTGTTAATGATCCATTATAGTTTGTCACCACAAATAAATACAATATATGTTTCAGATCCTTTTGTTGCCTCAACTTAACCATTGTATTTTTCATTACACACAAACATTATAAAGGTACCTGATATGTTCAAGCAAGTTTTTTTAAAATGTGATATATTAACAAGAAAGAAATATGTTTTATTTTCTCCAAGGCAATAGATGCAAGATTCCTTCCCCCTGCCCCCACAAGAATATTCTAAGCATTCTCTTTCTTTACTGCTAATAAAGATAAAACAACCATAAAAAATAATTACATCTGCGACAAAGTACAATAAAGGCCAGATCCTCAGCTGCCATAAATCAGCATAAAGCCATTAGCTTTAAGGGAATTATGTTGTTGATTTACATCTGATGAGGATCAGATACTACCGCTTTAAGGACTTATCTGCCTAATCATTAAAGACAGCTAGAAAATTATATTTAGCTGCAACCAGCAAGTTCACCTTGTATCATTGGGTTGTATTTGTACATTTCCTGAACTCATCCATCATCGAGATTTAATTAACTTCCAATCAAAATTATATAACTTGAACTATGGGTGGCATGCTTCTGATATAGACTGAAAGCTCCCCACCTTATTTTAGTGGGTCTGAAAATGTCTATAGGCATATACCTCAAGCCTGAAGATAGTAGCCATTAATTCACCTGGGGAACTCACTGCCTTGAGAAACAGCAAGAAAGAGTCCTGTTCAAATAAAATATAACAAATTCAAGAGAAAAAAAATACTCAGAGATAACTACTGCAAAGCTTTGGTTTGTTGTAATAGTAGTATTGTTTTAATTAATAGTCCATCTTGACTTAGAAGGCTGAGTAAACTGCTAAAAATACTTTAGCTAACTCTACAGTTAAAAAAAAAAAGTTTGCTGTTCTTTCCAGTTGAAAAAAAAACCCACCAGTGAATACAAGGCCGAGGACCCATCACTGTGAACTTTCAGAAAAAATAAGTTGTGCATATAAATGAGAACTCAGTGTGAGGATGACTGTGGACAGTTTAGCATTTGAAATTTCATTTAGTTGAGAGCAACTTCTTCCTATGTTAAATAAAAGGCAAATGGTAGATTTACTCTAATTTTAGAGTTTGAGATTGTGAAAAACGCTAGAGGAAACTTGTTTTCTTCCACTTTCTAATCCTTTCCTAATTTTGCAATAATAAAAACTAGATTTTGTTTAATTGAAGCTGCAGTGTTCAGATCTGAGATACAATCCTGAAAGGTGCATTAAAGTCCAATGAAAAAATGTACAAAAGAGATGGTCTGCATCCATCCAAGAAAGGGACTGAGTTACTTGGCAATAAATTCACAGCTTTTCTGGAGGAACATTTAAACTAAACAATGGGGACAGTGAGTTAATTGATACAGACCATCACTGTCCCCGGCAATCTAAGAAAATAGGGGAAGTCAGGCACCACACAAGTTATGTAGCAAGTAAACACAGGGTCAGTCATAAAGGACTCAAATGTCTATACACCAATGCACAGAGTATGAACAGTAAGCAGGGTGAACTAGAAATTCAGGTAAATGAGGGCGGATATGATATTGTTGCTATTACGGAAACATGGTGGGACAAAACCCACAAATGGAACACACAGCTAGAGGGATTTAAAATATTTAAAAGAAACAGACTAAACAAACGAGGAGGTGGAGTTGCTCTCTATATAAGAAATAACTTTATCTCTACAGAAATAGAGCACAACAATGACGAAAACTGTAAACTTGAATGCATTCATTATAAAAATGACATTGCCATAGGTGTATACTATAGGCCGCCTAACCAAGCAAAGGAAATGAACTTTTTGCTAGTCAACTAACTAAGGTATGTAAGAAGCACATCACAATAGTAATGGGGGACTTTAATTACCCTGATATCAACTGGGAGACAAACTCTGCACCAAGTGGAAGATCAAACAGATTCCTGACAAACCTAGCAGACAACTTTCTCTCCCAAAAAGTAGAGAAGGGAACTAGGGGATTAGCCATATTGGATTTAATTCTCACAAACAGATGAAATGATAGAAAGTGTCGAAGCCACAGGAACCTTGGGGGGAAGTGATCTTGCAATACGGGAATTCAACATTCTGGAAGCACAAGCAATAGAATACAGCCAAACTAGAGTCTTGGACTTTAAAAGAGCTAATTTCAATAAACTTAAAGAGACCTTGGGAAGAATTCCATGGATGAGAATCCTAAAGGGGAAAACAACTCAAGAAGCTTGGGAAATTTTGAAAAGTGAGATAATAAAGGCCCAGTCTAGTACAATACCATCAAAGAAGAAAAATAACAGCTCTCAAAAGAAACCAGCATGGCTGAATAAAGAACTCTCTGATTAATTGAAAGATAAAAAGTACAAGTATAAGAATTGGAAAGAGGGGCACATAACTAAGTCAGAATATCAGCAAATAGCCCGTGCCTGCAAAGACGAAGTGAGGAAAGCTAAGGCTCAAAATGAACTAAAGCTCGCGACCAAAGTCAAAAATAACAAAAAAAGCTTCTTTCAACATATAAAAAACAAGAAAAAAGTTAAGGAAATGATTGCTCCATTAGTGGGGGAAAGTGGCAAGAAGGTGACAAGCAACAGGGAGAAAGCAGAACTATTTAACTCATTTTTTGCATCTGTCTTTACACAAAGGGAAAAACAGACCAGCCTACCAAAACCAGTGCCGTAAAAAACAGAATAGAAACACAAGTTAACATAGGCAAGAAAATGGTAAGTGAGCACCTGTCCAGCCTAGACAAGTTCAAATCACCAGGACCAGATGGATTAAACCCCAAAGTTCTCAAGGAATTGGCAGACGTGATCTCAGAACCACTGAACTATATTTTTCAAAGATCCTGGAGCACTGGGGAACTACCAGAGGACTGGAAGAGAGCTGATGCAGTTCCCATCTTCAAAAAAGGAAAAAAATGGATCCAGGAAATTACAGACCTATCAGCTTGACCTCAATACCTGGGAAGATTCTGGAAAAGATAATCAAACAACAAATCAGCGAACACCTTGATGCAAACAGTCATCACTAAAAGTCAACATGGGTTTGTCAAAAACAGATCATGCCAGACAAATCTTATTGCATTCTTTGACCAAGTGACAAAATTAGTGGACAAGAGGAATGCTGCAGATATAATTTACTTGGACTTCAGTAAGGCATTTGATAAAGTAGATCACAACCTACTACTTGATAAGATAGAAAAATGTGGGTTAGATAGCATCACCACCAGATGGATTTGTAGCTGGCTGACAGGCCGTACTCAATGTGTGGTCCTCAATGGAACTGCATCTACATGGAAGGAAGTGTGTAGTAGGGTGCCCCAGGGCTCTGTTCTGGGCCCAGTGCTCTTCAACATCTTCATTAACGATTTGGATGAGGGGATATATGGGGAACTCATCAAATTTGCAGATGACACCAAGCTGGCAGGAATAGCCAATACTCCAGAAGGTAGGCTTAAAATACAGGAGGATCTGGACAAACTCGAACACTGGGCGCTATCTAACAAAATGAAATTCAATGGTGAAAAAAGTAAAGAATTTCATTTAGGCAGGAAAAATCAAATGCACAGGTATAGTATAGGTGGTACCTTGCTCAATAGTAGTAACTGTGAGAGGGATCTCGGAGTCCTAGTAGACAATCACTTAAATACAAGCCAGCAGTGTGCTGCAGCTGCCAAAAAAGCCAACACAGTGCTAGGCTGCATTAACAGAGGGATACAATCAAGATCAAGTGAAGTACTAATACCACTTTACAATGCTTTGGTAAGGCCACACCTGGAATACTGCATCCAGTTTTGGTCACCACGATGTAAAAAAGATGTTGAGACTCTAGAAATGGTACAGAGAAGAGCAACAAAGATGATTGGAGGCTAAAACATATAGGGAACGGTTGCTGGAATTGGGTATGTGTAGTGTAATGGGTATGTTGCTGGAATTGGGTATGTGTAGTGTAATGAAGAGAAGGACTAAGGGTGACATGATAGCAGTGTTCCAATATCTCAGGGGTTGCCACAAATAAGAGGGAGTCAAGCTATTCTCCAAAGCACCTGAAAGCAGGAGAAGAAGCAATGGATGGAAACTAGTCAAGGAGAGAAGCAACCCAGAACTAAGGAGAAACTTCCTGACAGTTAGAACAATTAACCAGTGGAACAACCTGCCTCCAGAAGTGGTGAATGGTCCAACACTGGAAGTTTTTAAGAAGAGACTGGCCAGCCATTTGTCTGAAATGGTATAGGGTTTCCTGCCTGAGCAGGGGGTTGGACTAGATGACCTCCAAGGTGCCTTCCAACTTCTTCTTCTTCTTCTTCTTCTTCTTCTTCTTCTTCTTCTTCTTCTTCTTCTTCTTCTTCTTCTTCTTCTTCTTCTTCTTCTTATTATTATTATTATTATTATTATTATTATTATTATTATTATTATTATTATTATTATTATTATTATTATTATTATTATTTATTGTCTTGGGCATGCTCATTGCAACCTATGTGTCCTTTCCCTAGGAATCACCTATGGAAGAATAAGGAACCAAAGAATTAACTACCTTGGTCCTTCAGTTATCTGCTGATGAATATCATCAGCAAGTAAGATGTTGTGCTAGGTGGTAGGTCAGTCCCGGACCGGATAGGATCTAAAATTCATTTTCATGTCAATAGATTGCTGTACACATAAAGCAATAATCAAGGGATCAAGAACATGATTATGGTCTCAAATTTATTGCCTTTAGGTGTAGTGACAACCACCATTTTAGCAGCTTTTAAAATAGATCTAGACAGCTTTTTTGAAGAATAAGCTATTGTTCTTGTACTGTTCTTGTGAGTTGCACTCTAGCTCCAAAATAAAAAACAGAAGGCTTTAGAAGTCAGCTTCTACAGTACTAATGGAATAAATCTGTCACCTTCATTTCCTGCTCATGAATTTACTGGATGGATGCATCTAGCTGGTCTGTGGGTGATCCAGATTAGGCGTTCATCTTGATTCAGCAAAATTTTGATCTGTGTCTGAGCAATTTTATTCCTCTTTCAGGTGCCACAAAAAAATTCAAGAAAACCCAACCCATGAATCATATCACTAAAGGTTAGGGCTTTAATGTTTCCAAGTGTATGCTCTTGGCTTCAACACAAAGCCCTGGAGAAATATTTCCTGTGTTTCTAGTACTGTAGTTTGTTCCAGTCATCATAACTTGCAGATAATTTTGCTATGCCTCACTTTGCAAAGTTCAGAACAGTCTGAAATGCACCTCCCCTCTGCTATTACCTTCATTTAACCTATATTCTGATTTTCATTTATTATTTCTCATGATGGAAACTATCTAACAGGCTCTGAAGAATCAGTACAAGACTTCTGCTCATTTCAGTAGGCTACAAACCTCACCAGGAGCTTTCCTGGCACATTTTATCCACAGAATAAAATGACTGCATTAGCAAAACTAAAATCCAGCATCGTATCCTTTATCATGCAGGATTGATAAATACTACATTTGTGGCTACCTTACTTAAATATCTCACCCATTCATGAATCTACATTCTGATTGGGAAGAACTCTCCAGATTTTTCATGAAAATGCTATTTGCTCCAGCTCATGTTCCCTTTTATGTGTGGTTCCTCATAGTTCAACACTCTTCCGGTTTCTATTTAACATCTATGTGAAGCCATTGGATGACGTCATCCAACAGTATGATATGAGATACCATCAGTATACTGATTATACTCAGTTGTACATCTCTGTCCAGGATTGACCAAGATTCACAGCTGCTATTCAAGGAGCAGGTAGCAGCCATGACCAGGAGGGCTTTTGCAGGGCTTCATGTTATGAGCCAGTTGTGCCCTTTTCTGGGCTAGGAGGTACTAATCATGGACATGCATGATTTGGTCATCTCCCATCTGGACAATTGTATTGTACTCTACATGGCAGTGCCCTTAAAAAACATCTAGTAGCTCCAGTTGATCCCAAAGGATGGTGAAAGCAATTAGGGTATACCTGTACTTCTGCTTTGTGAAGTGCATCCTGGGTGAAATTGAAGGTGCTAGTTATCACCAATAAAGCCCCTCATGACATGGGACCAGATAATTTGAGGGGCTGCCTTTCTCCAACCGTTTCAATTCTGGCAGGAGGTTCATGTTGTAGCTGCCATCTATTAGAAAATGCTATCTTGCAGAATCTAGGAAGCATGTGCATTCTGTTCCATGGAACAGCACCGTGTTGTACAACATTAGGTTAGCCTCAACATATCTTGGCTTTTCAGAGAGCAATTAAGACCTCACAGGCATGGAGATTGGGAAGATAGTTGAACCCAGGATAATTTGGTTGCTGGTTTCCTCAGTTGCCATGGATATTTTCCTATGGTTCTTTATTTTATTTTGTTGGTTGTATGTCTTTTCTTATGTGCCCAGAGCTGCATTTACATGACAGGTGGCTACATAAACCAATGAATTAAAAATAAAATAAAAAATACCCACAACTGACCTCCACATGTTTTTGCATTTTTGTTAATGGTTATAGATAAAGATTTCTCTTTCTCACTTCTCAAAGTTACAGGTGAAACTCTAAAAATTAGAATATCGTGCATAAGTTCATTTATTTCAGTAATGCAACTTAAAAGGGGAAACTAATATATGAGATAGACTCATTACATGCAGAGCAAGATAGTTCAAGCCGTGATTTGTCATATCTCCTGACAATCCTCTCCATGCTGCGGTCATCCATTTATTGGGACCCTGAGAGTTGGCTGGGCACGGGTAGGGGCCTTCGTCGTAGACCTAATAAGAGGCCCCTGATTATTTTTCTTTCAAAATTTTTTAGGGGGTTAGGGAAGCGGGAGGGTTCTTTTGGTTGTTTGGATAAGGGGGGCTATCCAACTACCGCTGTTCTGGCTAGGGCCGATGGAGATTGCTGGGGGGAGGAGCGGGGGTCGGTCACCTCCGGGGCTCCAGGGCTGGTCGTGGGGCTACCTATTCCCACGACATCAGGGAATGGCAGCAGATGGAGGAGCAGAGGGCCGTATCGATCTCAGGGAAGGCCTCTCCGCTACTTACAAGCGGTGAGGTACTCCGACCCTCTGGCTCTACCCCAAGGTCCCGGGAGTGAGGGTGTGCAGCCCCCTGAGCTCCGGCTGGTGTATTTGAACACCAGGTCCGTCGCTAATAAGGCTCCTCTCGTTCGTGATCTGGTCGAGGGTGAGCAGGCGGACCTGGCGTGCATCACGGAGACTTGGTTGGGCCCAGAGGGCGGGATTCCTCTGGTTGATCTTTGCCCACCAGGTTTCCGGGTGCTGCACCGGCCTCGGGCTCAGGGTAGGGGTGGGGGTGTGGCTGTTGTTGTGAGGGAGACCTTGTGTCTGCGGGAGGCCACTGTTCCTCAGATAGTCGGGTGTGAGTCTCTCTTTTTGAGATGCGGCCCTGGTGCGCAGTTGGGCTTGCTGCTGGTGTACCTTTCGCCTAGTCATGCAGCAGCAGCCCTGCCTGAGCTGCTCGATGTCCTCTCTGCGCTGGTGGTTGAGTTCCCGAAACTTATAGTTTTGGGGGATTTCAACCTACCATCGCTGGGAGGATCATCTGAGTTGGCCCGGGAGTTCATGGCTTCCATGACGGCCATGGACCTGACGCAGGTAATTTCGGGACCGACTCATGAGGGAGGCCACACCCTTGACCTAGTTTTTTTATCTGGACAGTGGTTAGATGATCTTGGTGGGGGCTCTCCAATTATTATGCCCCTGTCATGGACCGATCATCATCTCCTGCGACTGGTCTTCCGTTTTGCCACCCCCCGCCGTGGGTGTTTGGAACCAATTAAATGGTACCGCCCCAGACGCTTAATGGATCCCCAGAGGTTCCAGACAGCTCTGGGGTCCCCACCTGCCTCCCTTGCTCACAGCTCGGCAGATGCCTTAGTGGAAGCCTGGGAAAGGACGGCCACTGAGGCTCTTGATCGAGTTGTACCCCTGCGGCCCCTGACCCGGTGCAGATCCCGTCGAGCTCCATGGTTCTCTGCGGAGCTTCGGGAGATGAAGCGTCGGAGACGGGGCCTAGAGAGCGGTTGGAGGTCCAGCCGATCCGAATCCGACCGATTGCGACTAAGAGCCTACATTAGGTCTTATCTCGCTGCGATAAGGGAGGCGAGGTCTAACCACTTCGCCACCCTTATCGCGTCCGCAGATAATCGCCCGGCCGCCCTGTTTAGGGTGACTCGCTCCCTCCTAAATCAGGAGGTGAGGGAGGATCCCTTGCAGGGCCGTGCCGAGGAGTTTAACCAACATCTGTCGGACAAAATCGCTCGGATTCGGACCGGTCTGGACTCTGACTGGGCAGAGTCTGACGATCAGGACACGGGTGGTCTTGTCGATATCATCTGGGAGGAGTTTGATTCTGTGACTCCGGAGGAAGTGGACAGGATCATGGGGAGGCTGAGCACCACCACATGTTTATTGGACCCGTGCCCTTCCTGGCTGGTTTATGCAGCCCGGGAGAGGACACGCAGCTGGTTCCAGGCAGTTATATCGGCTTCTTTGAGTGAGGGTATCTTCCCCGCCGTCTTGAAGGAGGCGGTGGTGAGGCCTCTCCTCAAGAAGCCTGCCCTGGACCCTGCTGTATTGAATAACTTTCGTCCTGTCTCCAACCTTCGCTTTCTTGCGAAGGTTGTTGAGAGTGTGGTGGCGCATCAGCTCCCTCTGGTCCTGGATGAAGCGGATTATCTAGACCCGTACCAATCGGGTTTCAGGCCCGGGCACAGCACGGAGACGGCATTGGTCGCGCTGGTGAATGATCTCTGGAGGGCTCGGGACAGGGGGCATTCCTCTGTCCTAGTCCTATTAGACCTCTCGGCGGCTTTCGATACCATCGACCATGGTATCTTGCTGCGGCGTCTCAGGGGATTGGGAGTGGGAGGCACAGTTTTACGGTGGTTCTCCTCCTATCTCTTGGGACGTTCGCAGTCGGTGTTGGCAGGGGGGCAGAGGTCGACCGCGAGGTCTCTCATTTGTGGAGTTCCTCAGGGGTCGGTCCTCTCGCCTCTCCTGTTCAACATCTATATGAAGCCGCTGGGTGAGATCATTCGTGGCTTTGGAGTTGGGTATCATCAGTACGCTGATGATACCCAACTTTTCTTTTCGACCCCAAACCACCCCAGTGATGCCCTCGACGTGATGTCCCGTTGCCTGGAGGCGGTTCGGGTCTGGATGGGGAGGAACAGACTCCAGCTCAACCCCGACAAGACTGAGTGGCTTTGCATATCTTCATCCCGGGTTTATTCGGACATTCCACCTCTAACTATGGGGGGTGAATTATTACCCCCCGTAGATAGGGCTCGCAACTTGGGGGTCCTCCTAGATTCACGGCTCACCTTGGAAGATCATATAGGAGCCGTGACTAGGGGGGCCTTTGCACAGGTTCGCCTGGTGCGTCAGTTGCGGCCCTATCTTAGCCGGGATGATCTGTGCACGGTCACTCATGCGCTCGTGTCCTCTCGTCTGGACTACTGCAACGCTCTCTACATGGGGCTGCCCTTGAGGACCACTCGGAAGCTCCAACTGGTACAGAATGCAGCCGCGAGAGTGGTGTTGGGAGTCTCCCGATACTCCCACGTTACACCTCTGCTCCGTGAGCTGCATTGGTTGCCAGTTGTCTTCCGGGTGAGATTCAAGGTACTGGTAACGGTATTCAAAGCACTCCATGGCATGGGGCCGGAGTACCTCAGGGAACATCTGCTGCCGGCATCAAGCTCCCTGCGCCCTGTGCGTTCCCACAGAGAGGGCCTCCTCAGGGTGCCACCGATCAGAGAATGTCGATTGGTGGCCCCCAGGGGGAGATCCTTCTCTGTGGGCGCTCCGGAGCTGTGGAATCAGCTACCGGTAGAGCTCCGGATGGCGCCCGATCTTCGCTCCTTTCGCCGCGATCTCAAGACATTTTTGTTTGTACAAGCCGGCCTAGCCTGAGGGGGAGTGTTGGGGTTGTTTTATTTTTTGTTTTTTAATTTTTCTGGGGGTTTTTAGCGTTGTATCATATTGTTTTTAACTAGGGCAATTGTTTAATCTGTTTTTAATGTTTGTATTGGTTATTTTATTCTGCCCTGTGAACCGCCCTGAGTCCTCAGGGAGAAGGGCGGTATATAAATGTTATTAAATTAAATTAAATTAAAATTAAATCCCTGCTGCTTGTGCACCTTTTTCTTCCACACTTTTCCCTTCCACATAACTTTCTATTAATGTGCTTTGATACAGCACTTTGGGAACATCCAACTTCTTTTGCAATTACCTTTTGAGGCTTTCCCTCCTTATGGAGGTTGTCAATGATGGTTTTCTGCACAATTGTCAGGTCAGCAGTCTTCCCCATGATTGTGATTCCTACTGAACCAGACTGAGAGACCATTTAAAGGCTCAGGAACGCTTTGCAGGTGTTATGGCTTAATTAGCTGATTAGAGTGGGACACTTTGAGCCTAGAATATTGCACCTTTTCACAATATTCTAATTTTCTGAGATTGTGGAATTGGGGTTTTCATGAGCTGTAAGCCATAATCATCACAATTATGACAAATCACGGCTTGAACTATCTTGTTTTGCATGTAATGAGTCTATCTCATATATTAGTTTCCCCTTTTAAGTTGCATTACTGAAATAAATGAACTTTTGCACGATATTCTAATTTTTCGAGTTTCACCTGTACATAGCAAGTGTCTCTAGTGTAGCTGCAGTGTACATCTGTCAAGAATGAGGCAAAGCTGAAATTAAGAGAGATTTAGAAGTAGATTGCCAAAAGCCTTCAGTGATATATTTGAGTAAAAATGAAATCAGGCATTCAAATCTTTAATGTAAGATTTCCACTTTTTATATGTCCTCTAGTCTTTTATTTCTTCAGATTGAAGTGAGCAGTGATATAGCCAATGATACCCTGTTTTCAAGTTTGCTGATTCACTCTAGTCAACCTAAATTTGATAGGGCATGATGTAAATTTCTCATGCAAAACAAATGCCTACAACGAACAATGTGCTTGCTTTCTAGAAAAAGATATGATGAGATTCAGCATTCTCTATTTTGTGGATCTGCTATTCTTTCGCATCTACAAAAGGAATTCATTCTTTACTATAATCAGCTTTTAAAAACTATTCTCAAATTGTATGTTCTGGAACCAAGTCCCGACACTGAAATATATCTGAAGGTGATTGCTATTTGGTATAAACAGTCCATTGTTTTAACAAATTTAACTTTTGGGGAATATTTGGATTGTCTCAGAATTCATTGGCTTGAAGGAACAGCAAGAGCACACATCATAAGTGTAATCTTTCTTCATTTGGAAAAAGTGTTGGAATTTCCAAGTTTAAAACTATGGGAAGATTTACATATCTTCCCATATTCTAATGTACTAATGTATTTGTGTTCATGTTTTAGATTCATGCTTTAATCCAGTTTTTTCATTGACTCTAAACTTTAGAAATGTTCCCAGGCTAATCCTGTAGCCAGGGTAGCAGTACATAAAGTATTCCATGGTAGTGCATGGATGGAACCCATGTTTCACAAATATAAAGGAAACACACAACAGGAGATTCATTCTTTTGAAATCAGGCATTTCTTCCACATGACTTTGGCAAGAAAAGGCAGCTACTGTATAGTCAATAAGTCCTGTTTGTTTGTTTAAGAAAAATGAAATAGTAATTACGGTATGCGCTATGTTGGTTGAGCTCCATTTCCTTCTTTTTCTTGCTTGGTTAGTTTCTGAATTGGAGTGGGGATAATTTTGGGTAGGAGTATTATAAGATAATTGACCAACTTTGGAAGATAAACTTTTGTGTTTCAATTCTGACATTCACAGCATTAGCAGAAAGCATTCTCCTTGGAATGAATCCTTTGTATATCCAAATGAACTGTGTTGAAATGGAGATCTTAAAAGAGACATGGTCTTCTGAGATAAAGTTCACTGATCCAGTTTTATTTCTGTATTTTGTGTCTCTGGAAAATTGAAGAGTATAGGACTATATTACTATATCAAACTCTCATTTGAGCTACATTAAGAAATCCACACAACTGTAAAATTCAGCCCAAGAATCTATTCTGCCCATTTTTTGCCACCTGTTATAGTGGAGATACTACTCATTTTCATCTCTTGGGTGAAGAAAACAATAGGGTGTTTACTTCTTTTGATATTTTTCCAGAAAACCCATGAAAATGATGACTGTTCAGATATTCAATTTCAAGTCGGGGTCCCAAAACTCTTCTGTTCATTGATCCTTTCTTGAAGTTTCAGATTGTTCATCAACCCCAAACATTTATTATGTGAAAACAATTTAATACATATTTAATTAATAGTACTATGAATAATAATAGCAACAACAACAATGGATTGTGGGGTTCAATACTGACCACTTTGAGGATCCATGGTTTAAAGAATGTCCTTCTACTACAGTAGTTCTCTCAGGATAGGGCATCTTGTGATTGTTTCAAAAACATCTCATAACTTATATTTCAGGCTAAACAATGTAGGTAATCCTCGACTTATAACCACAATCAAGCCCAAAATTTCTGTTGCTAAGGGAAACATTTGTTAAGTGAGTTTTCCCCATTTTACATTTTTTCTTGCCACAGTTGTTAAGTGAATCACCATAGTTGTTAAATTAGTCAAAACTAATAGGCTTCCCTATTGACTTTGCTTGTCAGAAGGTTGCAAAAGGCAATCACGGGAATGCAACCATCATAAATATGAGTCAATTGCCAAGAGTCTAAATTTTGATCACATGACCATGGGGATGCTACAATGGTCGCAAGTGTGAAAACTGGTCATAATTCACTTCTTTTCACTGCCATTGTAGCTTTGAACAGTCACTAAATGAACTGTTTCATTGTACTTAAATTTACTATGAGCTAGCAACAGAGCTGAATAATTAGTTCTCTGAGGTCAAAATTAAATTGGTACCCTACGCGGTGGCTCAGTGAGTTAGGATGCTGAGCTTGTCGATCAGAAGGTTGGCAGTTTGGTGGGTCGAATCCCGAGTGCCGCGTAGCAGAGTGAGCGCCTGTTACTCGTCCCAGCTTCTGCCAACCTTTATGTTCGAAAGCACGTAAAAATGCAAGTAGACAAATAGGGACCACTACGGTGGGAAGGTAACAGCGTTCCATGCACCTTTGGCATCTAGTCATGCCGGCCACATGACCACGGAGATGTCCTCAGACAAGCGCTGGCTCTTCGGCTTTGAAATGGAGATGAGCACCGGCCCCTAGAGTCGGAAACGACTAGCACGCATGTGCGGGGGAACCTTTACCTTTACCTTACCTACTTTATTGTACATCCAGAAGCAGTCCAGATGGGCAGTTGAATTCTTCTTCAAATGTGGAATTGTGTCATCAACTATGTTCAAAGGACAGGATGTTACTTAAAGGACCCAGAAAAAGATATATGGCACACACAGCTGTGGCTATGAACACCTCACTGCTGCTCCTTGCATTTGCCATTTGAGGGGATCCACTCATGCTCTATAGTGGAGGAGATCGTTTATTCTTAATGCTAATAAGAACGTCCAGGTTTCCACTGATTTTGGAAGAGCTCCACATAAGAGATTTTTTTTATTGCTCTAATTTCAGTCTTACAGTCACAGAGGTTGCTGAAGAGAGGTCTCATAAAAATTGAGAGAAGAGATTTTATATCTGCAGTTTCAAAGAATTCAGGCTCTTTTTCACTTCTCATTATATATTGCAATATACTTCTTAAGCAGAGGTTTTTTTTTCTGTACCGCCAAACTATAGTAACTGCCAGGAATGTGGCTACCATTGCAATAGTAACAAGCAATTTTCAGAAAACAATATAGTGAACACTTTTTAGGCTATAAAAACCATGCAGACAACCCATTTTAAGCTATATTGTAAAATATAATTGATCATGAGTTTTGTGGCATGTCTAAATTTTATTTATTTATTTTGGTGCTGAGCAATTATAATGCTCACTGACTCACACATTCTCTGGATACAGATGGGTATATAAATATGCACACACGAGATATAACTATACTATGAACTTTTGTGTCTTTTATAAAACACTAACTGTTGTGGCTTTCCCTAAACAATTCTGATAATGTTAACTTGGAGGTGGAGAGAGAGTTGCCAGATTGTAATAAGGCTATATTTTAGTTTCTGAAAACTATGATGTATTGTCAACTATTTCTTTTTTACAAAGACAGGGTGATATAATAATAATAATAATAATAATAATAATAATAATAATAATAATAATAATAATAATAATAACCTAGGGTTACGTGTTAGTAGTATCAGGAGAAATATGGGTACACGCTGTACCTGTGAGTAAATAAGAAAATATACTACTTCACAAGCATTTAAACCGAGCAATGCAATAGTCTTCTTTCCAATGGAGAAAATGTGTTGAAAAAGCTTCTTTTCTTGCCTCTCCTGGATATAATGTCTCTCTCTTCACAATCAAACTTTACCATGTAAATTTCTAGGGGCATCCCTAGGTTGCTGGAATCTAGACTGTTTGTAACTAACTAGTTCTTGTTGCTATTGTTGCTGTTATTATAATTACTGTTCGGATTTTATCCATCTTTTTAATGTGTAACTCAAAGTGGTGATCATGCCTAACACATTGACGAACTGTTTGATATTTCTGAAAACATACAAATGCATTCATTTTCAAATGACACACCAGATAATAATGCTGTTCAATTTCAATGTAAACCCCTAGAAAGCTTCAGGTAATGGGTCATTTAAAAATTGTAATCAATGTATTGTTGTTGTTGATGATGATGATTGCACAGTCAGTTTAGACTAGATTGCACAGTTGTTTAGACTAGATTTGGCATTTTTATTCACCTAAGGACCTGGGATAGGCAGATGTTGTTTGATGGTGTTAGAGGTATTGTCGCAGGATGTAAGCTGTTCTGAGTAAAGCTGCCTTCTGCAATTGACTGATGGTGATTTTGTCAATGCTGATGATGTTCAAGTGGTGCTCCAGATGTTTGGGAATTGCACCCAAGGCGCCTATCACTATCATTTTTATTACTGTTATTATATCTGAAATCCCAATTCTGCTTTTGTAGAGAAAAGACAGAGGGTTTTTCTTAAAAAAAAACCTGTTTTAAACATACTGAATAAGAGTTCAGAAACTTTAATTTCAGCTATGATCTCATAAAAATATTATGGGGATAGGGGAGGAGGTTGCTGGGTTTGCAACTATATTGACCTGATAGGAATGGAAAATGCCTGCAGGTATCTCGCATGTTCTAATTATGCATGATTTTTCTTTTTTAGTAAGTATTCTGTCCCTCTTCTCTTTCCCTGCCTCAATAACTAGGAGAATCTTTCAGCAATTTGTGAAGCTGCAGCCATCGCTTGAGCGTTCAGTGTTCCTTTGCTGCCACCCAGTGCAAAATGGATGTACGGAAATTCCCCAACTAAGTTACAATACGTTTTCATATTTTTTGATCTTCATATTAATATTTCTCCTCTGAAAAGGCATTTTTAAAATTAATGGTCTGCTTTTAAAAAAAATGCACCTATGTTTCCAAATCATTTACCATTCCTCTCTGAATTATCAACAGTTATGAGAGAAAGCAAAAATATTGGCTGCAAAAGCTCCAGATTTCTTAAGTATACACAGAAATAAACACAGGGATAACATTTGCATTTGCTGGAAATGGTGGGCGAGTTTCCAAGCAGAGTGTCTCTTGTGATAGCAGATGGAGCTGTTACAACTTTTCCTTCATGAATTCTGCCAAAGCTGCAAAAATGGAAGGAAAAGAAAAGAGTGTTACAAGGGAGAGAGTTCATGTCAGTCACTGCCCACTCCCCACAACATTTGCAAATGAAGAGTAGAAATTCAATACATGTTTATTTGGAAGCCTTCTGTCTTCAAAAAGGAAAGGACAAAAGTTCTCTATTACAGACCCTAAAAGTGCTTTTTTGGTCCCCTTAAAGGGATCACATATGAATTGTACACTTACTTACCAAAGCAAGATTGGGCCAACTAATTACTGTATTGGCACAGCAAGGAATTGTGGGAGGATTACCGGTGAGGGCTCCATTGAAAGGAATCTCCCAGTGGGATGAAGGAAAAGTGAACTACTAGTGAAAAACATGGTGGTGTAGAACATCTCTTTCCAGTTTATATTCCAAAGAGAGAAGAAACTAAGCAGGAAGACATTTGGGAGTTGATGGTGGAAGGACAGGCCTGAGGGAGCTGTAGCCAGTGGTGGAATTCAAATATGTGAACAACCGGTTCTCTGTGTGGATGCCGCTTCCAGAAGTCCATTCTGGGCCTGGGCAACAAAAACTTAGCTACTGGTACTGCTGAACTGGTGTGAACTGGCTGAATCCCACCACTGGTTGTAGCCTAGGAAAACCTCCATCTATTAGAGAGACTCAATACTAAGTTCAATGCTTAGTAGTAAGGAAGGCAAGCACTGACAAAGTATAGATATGCTGTAGTATGTAAAACTGTTGAAAGCCTATTTTAAATTAGTTAGTAAAGATGAATTTTACTTCTTCATTTAAATGTTAACAAAGAGATTGTGCGGTCCTATATCTTTCTTATTCTACTTAACCACATCCTTGAAAGACACAGGGAATAGAGGGAACAACAAAAGAATTTCTAAGCCAGAAAAAGATTTAGTGGTAACAGTAAGATAAATAGATCCTTTTAGTGTGGTTCCTGAGTTAATGGGGTTTTGCCTTCATTTTGAAAAACAAGAAAATAAGGGGGGAAAACTATCCCCTAGAGAACTTGTGGTTCTTCTGTGGCTGACAAAACTCGGTTACAAAAACCCAGATGAACCATTTCATTCATTCATTCATTCATTCATTCATTCATTCATTCATTTCACTTTTGAATGACTCTTGGTGGTTACACATAGAAAAAAAGAAAATGGTGTACATGAAAAGATAATAGCTGACCAGAAGACCAGGTCAACAAAGTGTAGAAGCCAAACTTAATCAATAGGAATTCCAAAACTATCCTGCCCAGGAGAACAACAAAGCTTTGAATCATCTCCTAATTATCATTAGAGTGGGAACTGTACAAATCTCTGTGAGGTATCATTCCAGAAGGCAGGTGCCACAACAAAGGCACTGCATCTTCTGAGTCATAAAGGAGAACACTGTTCAATTGATGGGACACAGTGCCCACTCTCTCTTGACCTCATCATTTGGACATAAACATTTGGACATAAGCAGTCCTTCAGATAGCCAGGCCCTATTCCATGAAGGGCTTTATAAGTAATAATCTGCTCCTTGAATTGTACCCAGAAGCTGATTGGTAACCAATGCAGCTCACAAAGCAATGGGGTCACATGAGCATAAAATGACATATCCATCACTGCATACACCACCACATTCTGGATATGATATAGGTTCTGCATGGTGTTTAAAGACAGTCCCATGTAGAGTGCATTACAATAATCCAAATGTGAGTTAACCAGGACATGAGTGACTATCTGAATGGCCTCCCAGTCCAGGACACATTGTAGCTGGCATACTAGCAAAGGTCCTCTTGACCACAGCTGCCACCTGCTCTTTGAGCAGTAGCTATGAGTCTAAGCATACTACCAGAATGCACACAAATTTCATGTAGGGAAGTGGATCCCTGTTGAGGACTAGCAGTGGAATATTCTCAAAACTGGCAGGCCTGAATAAATATAGCCACTAGGTCTTGTCAGCATGGAGCCTGAGTCTCCCCATCCAACCTCTAGATACTAGGCCAGGACTTCAATAGCTTTGTTTGATCAATCTGGTCTTCATATGTACAGTTCCGCATCATCAGCCTATTGATGGTACCTGACCCCAAAGTGATAGATGACCTCTTACAGAGGTGAAAGAGGAGAGGACACCCCACAAATGAGAGACTGCATGCAAAATGTCTCCCCAATTTCAACATCAATTGAAACTCACCACTAGGAAAGGAAAATCCATTATCAAATTGTGGATGAGGACAGACCTATTATGTACCAATCTACTTTAACAGCAACAGCCACAGCCCAGGTCCACCAAGAATTGAAAGCCAGTTTAAGGAAGCAAGCTAGAAAGCAGGGGACCATGAATGTTGGTCATACTTTAGCCATGAAAGTCAATTGGATGACCTAAGGCCAATTACTTTCTCAGTCCAACTCACCTCACAGGGTTGTTGTTGTGGGGAAAATAGGAGGAGGGTATGTTAGATATGTTCACTGCCTTGAATTATTTGTAAAAAGTATGAAGACAGGATAAAAATAAAATAAAATAATAAAATAAAATAAAATAAAATAAAATAAAATAATAAAATAAAATAAAATAAAATAAAATAATATAATAAAATAATAAAATAAAATAAAATAAAATAAAATAAAATAAAATAAAATAAAATAAAATAAAATAAAATAAAATAATAAAATAAAATAAAATAATAAAATAAAATAAAATAAAATAAAATAAAATAATAAAATAAAATAAAATAAAATAAAATAAAATAAAATAATAAAATAAAATAAAATAAAATAAAATAAATAAAATAATAAAATAAAATAAAATAATAAAATAAAATAATAAAATAAATAAAATAAATAAAATAAAATAATAAAATAAAATAGGCCTTGAGAGGAGATTCTGAGGACTGGATGTTGAAATCTCTTTTAAACAATGAGCCTGACATCCTCTAGAACAGGATCCTTCCTTATCTCCCACTGCCCATCATAATCCTGATGTTCAGCATGCTTCTACTTTTCTCCCCGTTCCCTCCTACCCATCATCCCCTACCCCAGCCAAGCATCCATTCACTACATTCAGTTACCATGCACACTAGATCACCAGACACACTCTGGTCATGCAATCAAACACACTACAATCAGCCCAGACTTTCACAGCAGCCCTCCAATTACATACCAAGCTGCATCTGCCTGTGGACACTTGGCAGTCCACAGGAGAGGGTTCTTGTGGCAGATGGCAGTGAAGCCCTGAATGACTATATTTTTATTTATAATTTCCATTTCTAAGGCTGATTATTTAGCAATGAATTCCAGAGAAGGAGAAGGGGGAAAAGCAGAATTCCTATGTGTGTGTCTTTAGGATCAGCTGCATGAGAGTAGGGGGGAAACTCATATGAAGTCAGGGAAGGAGAAATGACTTTATTGGAAGAAATAAAACATAATGGCTCTGTCTTCTCAAAACAAATATAGAGATGAGGCACAGAAACTGCAGCCAGTTGAGCTGGAGCAAATATGCTCAATCCGTTTTGGGCTGAGTCCATATATTGTCTTGGGATTCCATTTAAAAGAAAAAGAATAAGAGGGCCAGGAAGCAGCTTAATTTAATTTAGTTTAACTATAAGAAAATTAAATTAAGTTAATTAAATTCAGTTAATATGATTACTTATGAAGTATTTAAGAACTTTCCCCTTCTGTCACATTAAAATTAGAGTTTAGGAAAATGTTTCAGATGGTCTCTGGAGATTTGAGCTACATTCAGGAGGCTCTGAGCCTAGAGTCAAGAGTCACAAATAATAGAAACAAAGAGGAACAAGAACATGAGATCAGGATCATACGGAAGAGATGCAAGGAGCTATCCACTCTCAGCAGTAGTGGGATTCAAATATGTGAACAACCGGTTCTCTTTGTGGATGCTGCTTCTGGAAGCCCGTTCTGGGCCTGGGCCACAAAAAATTAGCACTGGTTCTGCCAAAGTGGTGCGAACTGGCTGAATCTCACCACTGACTCTCAGGCATAAGCAAGTGAGTGGTCCAGGACACAGCTAATCCTAGATTCCGTTAACTACATCAGAATTTCGATGTTTCCATAAAAACAAAGATCTTATTTTAATAAGACCAAGTTTTACTCACCAAATGGGAGAAACCCCTAAAATCTTTCCCTTCTTTTCTTCCTCCCTCTCTCCATAAATCTCATGGTACTCCCACTACCAAAGCATACAAATGTCTCCCTTAACAATTCCATTTTGGCTCTAACCCCATTGGCACTTGACCAACAGTATTCACCAGTATTCACATTATTGCCAGAATAAAATATCTTAGACCTTTCAGACTGCAGCCTAGGTATATTCATTTGGAAAGAGCAAATTAGATTTATGCTAAGTAAACGTGCTCAATTGTATTCTTAACGGTCAACATTAAGTTAGATTGCCATGTGATTTCTTTTTCATAAAATGGTTGAAAAATCATACAGTTGTTCTAGCTATCTATTTTCCCTGCCTTTATTCTCCAATAGTGTTAATGCCTATTAGACTTACTTAGCTGCATAATGCACATGCAATCTTTCAAACTCCTATTGATCTCCTATTTCCACATTAAACTATCAGCTGATTCTCTGAAATTAAGATAGGCATCATACTGATAAATCAAATATGTAGGGCTAGTTGTCACTAGTACATCTATTGTATATCTTGTCTATTTCTATAATGGAGGTTCGGCTATTTCTTTGTTTATTAACTTTATATCTCACCATTCTAGCCATACAAAGCTAAAAGCATATTAAGAATAAAAATAATTAATTGTAAAAAAAACCACAATACGGTTTAAAAATAAAAACAATACAGTTGAAACAAGAGACAACACTAAAATCAATATCCTTAAAATTCAGTCCAATTAACAACTGAAAGCTTGGCTTTGCCATTTTCCTAAATTCTGGGAGATTAATGGTGAAATGCACCTCTTTCTGTGTGCCAGGTAGATAAGCTTCTGGCCCTGGGGAGAATTTCAGAAAGGCCTCTCCTGCTGATCTATGATACAGAGCAGAATCACAGTAAGAGAGGCAATCCCTTAGGGCAGGGGTCAGCAACCTGAAACAGTGAAAGAGCCACTCGGAACCGGTTCCCTCACAAAAGGAAAAACTGGGAGCCGCAAAAAAATGTGTGTGCATGTGCGTACATGGGCGCATGCGCAGAACAGGGTTTGACTGAAGAGTGGAGCCAAGGCGAGATATGCACCTACCCTGCATATTTGAATTGATTGGTTGAACTTTTTTAGTCCCACTTTTTTGTTTTGTGGACTGCACATGGCAGAGGACTGGGAGCCGCAGGAGAGGGCTGAAAGAGCCGCGGGTTGCAGACCTGTGCCTTAGGGAAACCATTTGGGATTTTAAAGACCAAGAGCATGTTAAATTCTCCCAAGCAAGCAATTGGCAGCCACTGAAGTTCTTTCCATTCAGAATTCGTAAGATCTCAGTGCGTTGCATCACTTAGCAGCCATCTGACTACCACAAATAGTAGAAAAGTAAAGTGCTGAGAAAAGCAGGTAAGAATGGTTATTATGTGAAGACATTCCCCATGTTATTTATTGTCCAAACTGGATATTAAGTAAAGCACTAACCAGAAGAACTCAGAAACATCAGTACTCTTCTATTCTGTTTCTTCAAAGACCAATTTTTATCTCATAGTGTCACAGGAAAACCACTGCCAGCACAGTTTTGATCTTTGTAGGTATATCTCCTGGCATCTGAATATTTTTCCCCCAAGGCCTTTGTAGCTACCCTACCAAATATTAATCTGTAGCATATTTCCTTTACTATTGACAGTTGATCCTAAAAGGCAGAAGCTATCCATCTCTTGAGTGTCTTCATTCTCAGTTCTAAGGCTGATTGATATAGATGTTGTCGTTGCTTGGTCCTCTTTCTGTTTAATTGGGGACCCTAGTTTCACTGTGTTACTTAATTTTCATTACAAAAGTTTGCAGATCATTATTTTCAGTGATCAGAGAAGCTTACCTTAGCTATTGCAAGAGCAACAATATTAACCATATCAAAATACGAAAGATTAAATAAAAACATCTGTAACAGTACAGCTGAAACAAAATTGAATCTCATACTTTTATTTTATTTTATTTTTATTTTATTTATTTTAATTCCATTTATATCCCGAAGACTCAGGGTGGCTTACAAGCTTAGCAGTAGCCTTCATTCTATGTATATGCCTGCTTATTAGGGCTTTCACACACCCCCAAGTGGCATTATTACAAAGTCAGCTTATTGCCCCCAACAATCTGGGTCCTCATTTTACCTACCTCGGAAGGATGGAAGGCTGAGTCAACCTTGAGCCTGGTGGGATGCGAACCTGCACTAATTGCAGGCAGCTGGTGTTACTTAAGGAGGCATTAGCCCACTGCTCCACCAAGGCATCCCTATTACCTTTACAATTTAGCATAATCAGATCTATGGATAGTTCTCGGTCAATGATAGTAATTGGGAATGGGAACCCTGTTGCTAAGCAACATGGTCCTAAAGTGTGACATCACATGACTGCACCAACTTACGATGACACTCCCATTTCAGTTGTAAATGTTAAGCAATCCTGTGTGGTCATTAAGTGTGATATCACATGATTGCCATTTGGAAACTCTTGCTGGCTTCCAATTTAACTTTGCACATTGAAAGCTAGCAGTGAAGGTTGCAAATGGTGACCACATGACTGCGGGAGTGCTGCAACCATTGTAATTGTAAGCCAGTTGCCAAGCACCCAAATTGCGGTCATATCATATGGCCATGGGAACACTGCAATGGT
Organism: Vipera ursinii; assembly: GCF_947247035.1. Classification (NCBI taxonomy): domain Eukaryota; kingdom Metazoa; phylum Chordata; class Lepidosauria; order Squamata; family Viperidae; genus Vipera; species Vipera ursinii. The sequence goes on from NC_139512.1 coordinate 198,237,988, forward strand.
CATATCTTCAAGAACCGGTTGTAAGTCTTCTTGTTCAGTGCCATCATAACTTTGAATAATCACTGAACAAATAATTATTAACCGAGGATTACCTGTACATATGCAACTCTCAATTACATTGCTTTATTGTTTTATTGTCAGGGACGTGGTGGCTCAGTGGGTTAGGACGCTGAGCTTGTCGATCAGATGGTCGGCAGTTTGGTGGGTCGAATCCTGAGTGCCGTGTAACAGAGTGAGCGCCTGTTACTCGTCCCAGCTTCTGCCAACCTAGCAGTTCGAAAGCATGTAAAAATGCAAGTAGAAAAATAGGGACCACTACGGTGGGAAGGTAACAGCGTTCCGTGCGCCTTTGGCGTCTAGTCATGCCGGCCACATGACCACGGAGACGTCCTCGGACAAGCGCAGGCTCTTCGGCTTTGAAGCGGAGATGAGCACCGGCCCCTAGAGTTGGAAACGACTAGCACGCATGTGCGGGGGAACCTTTACCTTTACCTTATTGTTTTATTGGCTTGGGATATTTGAGTTCTGGCCACACAAAATCTCATACTGAGGCATGGGTGCCAGTTAGTTGTTCATATGGTTCAAGATAACAATCTCTTTCTGTGATATACAACTGCCATTCAAATAATATACGTTTTATATCTGCAGTATGTGATACACCACAGTAACATGCATGTTCCAGATAAGGAGCTTGATTAAACTTTCCATGTTTTACAGTTATGTCTAGTTGCTCAGATTTCACATGGGTAAACCCTCGGACATTTTAATAAGTGAATACCTTTTGATTTAAAAATTGTATTTATAGTGACTCATCTGTTTCCACATACCAGCCTTAATGAAAGTAGCCATATCTTTTTGAGCTCTACATTGAAGGTTCTTTGTACAACCATTTTCTTAACTTTTTGTCTGCCAGGAGGCAAGAAGCCCAAACTCCTAATGTAATTTGTAAGTCATGCTGTCTTTGGTATTGTATGAAGACTGACCTCTTCCAATCTGTAGTCTGCTGTGCCTGGTTTTCAGAAAAAACCTATCCTCAGCATGGGGAAAGTTAGGTTTTGTAGGCATTTTGCAGGTACCCAAGTACCCTTATTTATCCAATTTCTGTCACATTGGGTTCAGCTCTCAGCAAGTATTATGTTCCTTCCTGGATTCTTTTTCTTCCTTGGCTTTGGCTTCTCTTCTCTTCTTGGCAATTTCCATCTAAGTCAGAGTTTGTTTTCTTCTTTCTTAACTTGCTTAAATTCATTCCACAGGTTCCCTATCTGAATCTCTATCAATGGGGTTCAAAGTGATTCCTGATGTCCCCCTTGAAAGTAGTAGGCATTTAGACAATATTGATCAAGGAAACTGGTTTATTTATTTTTTATTTATTATTGGGACTTATATGCCGCCCTATCTCCCGAAGGACTCAGGGCAGCTAACAGCAATAACATACAATAATACAGAAGTTAAAAGAAAATTAAATTAATGGCCCCTGTAGAATAAATTAATTAAAATTAAAATAAGTTAAAAATTAAAGTTAAAAATTAAAAACATAATTAAAATCCCTGTCAGTCCAGGTCAGCCTGGTGGAAAAGGAGTGTTTTGAGGCCGCGGTGAAAGGACTGGAGATCTTGGGGCCATCCGAAGCTCAGGTTAGCTTTGTTATTTTACTTTGGTTTCACTCACAATTTGTACATGAACGAACCTCTATTCTCTGCTCTACAGTCCGCCCCCGTTTGCGTCTTTGCAATTATAACTGAGATCTTCCACCACCTTGTGCCAATCATATTGTCAGCTGACTACTGGGTGCTCTGTTTGATGAAATCCACATATGTAAGAATAATTTTGTAATTTTCATTACAAAAATGCATTAGGAATGAAGAAATAATTGGATTGGCAGAAACTGATAAATTATTCTCTTGCTTGATTCCTATTTCCTAGGCCATTCAATCCATCTATATTCTCCTCCTTACTATTTTCAATCTTGGCATTCCAACCATAGGCAGCATGTCTTGCTTGCATGCTCTGCTGATTTCAGATTGAAGTTGATCATAAAATCCATCAACTTTCTTTTCTTCTGCATCCATGCATAGGTTTGGATAATCATCATACTTAAGGGCTGTTCGTGAACCTAACTGGTATTATGCAAGTACTATCTTTGCCATATCTTTTTCAACTATGAAAGCAATGCCATTCCTTGTTTTTTGCGTCCTGATTGAAAACTGTATGACTTTCTGACATAAGTTCCATTTGTAGTCCGTTTCAATTCAAGTCAATGCCTAAGATGCCAAGTGTAGTTAATTCATGTCATTTTTTTAAATTCCATTTATATCCCGCCCTTCTCCGAAGACTCAGGGCGGCTTACAAGCTTAGCAGTAGCCTTCATTCTATGTATATGCCTGCTTATTAGGGCTTTCACACACACCCCAAGCGGCATTATTACAAAGTCAGCTTAATTGCCCCCAACAATCTGGGTCCTCATTTTACCTACCTCGGAAGGATGGAAGGCTGAGTCAACCTTGAGCCTGGTGGGACTCGAACCTGCACTAATTGCAGGCAGCTGGTATTACTTAAGGAGGCGTTAGCCCACTGCTCCACCAAGGCTCTTAAACTCAAACTCTTTTCCACAGTGTTAAGCTTTCACTTGTTCATGCTTCCTACATTCCATGTTCCAACTGTAATTCTGTCTTTACAGCTTCAGATTTTCTTTTGCTGCATAGCCACATCAGCAGTTGGATGCCTGAAAGACTTTAATTTAGCTGCATCATAAACACCATTGGCACATCAGCTCTTCCTCAGTAGAGGTTTGAGTGGCATCCAACATGAGGAATCCATCATTTTGTCTATCCATGTGGTTTTCCTGGTAAAACATATTGCCTTCTCCCACACAGTACAAATTGATATCTTTGCCACTGTCACTGAAGTGACCATTGCCTCTACTATCTCTGCATGTAACTGGTCATCCCAGATACCCAGTAAAGGAAGCAGACATCTATATTGGGCAACTGGGATAACCTTTACACCTTGTGCATCCACAGTGTCCTTCACTCATCCCTCCAAGAACAGCCCCTCCAATGATAAAGCAGCATTCTTCTTTGGGATAGAAGAATGAAAAGGAGATAGAGAAAAAAACCCCAAAGTCATTTAAAAGATTAAAGTTTTCTACCACTAGTCATTCCAAAAGTTTGCTGTACTTTCATAAAAATGCAAACAGGCTTATTAAGGGAAAGCAAAAAAAAAATGCCCTTAATAAAATTAAAATTAGGCTTGGTGAACTTACATACTAAATTTAGTCTAGTTTTGTCTGGAGCTCATATTTTGGATCTCCTATAATGGTAAAGGAAGCCATCTTAATAAAACGGATTAAAAATAAATTATGACTTGTGTATAGACATATAGAAGAACTGCTCAAACGAGGTCATAAATAGGAACCGAGAACGAGGGAGTTCACTGTGAGACACAAATAGGCTGGGATGTTAAGGGCCTTGATGAAAATGTCTCTCCATGGAAACACCACATGTTCCCTCCTTCTCTCTTCATGAAGGAGGTTTCACTTGCCTAAGGCAGCAAATTAAAAAGGCTGTTTATGTCCTCCCCGACAAGGTTCACTAGCAAGATGCCTGGATTTTTCATCTTATAAATAAGACAACTACAGGAATTTGAACAGTGACTAATTCTTCCTCACTGGAGATGAAATGGAAGAGAGGATAACAAAAACAGGTGTGCAAGGAGAATTGACAGATCATCACATGTAGGAAAAAGGTAAGGCCTATAACAGGCATAGGCAACCTTGGCTCTTTTATGGCTTGTGGACTTCAACTCCCAGAATTCCTGGCTCAAGAATTCTGGAAGTTGAAGTCCACAAGTCATAAAAGAGCCAAGGTTGCCTACCCCTGGCCTATAATATAGATAGTCCTTGACTTACAACAGTTTGTTTAGTGACAGTTCAAAGTTACAACGGCATGGGAAAAAATGTGACATGTCACATTTTTCACAGTTACTATCTTTGCAGCATCCCCATGGTCATTTGATGAAAATTCAGATGTTTGGCAACTGGTTCATATTTATGACCGTTGCTGTGGCCCAGGGTCATGTGATCTCCTTTTGCGACCTTCTGACAAGCAAAGTCAACGGGGAAGCCAGATTCACTTAACAACTGGGTTGCAAACTTGTCAACTGCAGTGATTCACTTAACAACTGTGGCAAGAAAGGTCATAAAAATGGGTCAAAACTCACTGAACAAATGTCTCACTTAACAACATAAATTTTGGACTCAATTGTGGTCATAAGTCAAGGACTAACTGTAGCCATCCCCAAAGTTTTCCCATTTCTGGTTCATATTTTTCAATCATGAACCAACTGTTATAAACAGCATTGGTAGAATCAGAATACCCAGCCTAATCTAAATTCACATTTCTAGACCATATTAATAAAGCAGCAGGGTAGACAGGAGTCAAACAAAAATTATTAGAAATTTTTTTTTCTGCTACTCCCAATCATATTATTGCTGGATTCATGATTTTTCTTTCTGCAGTGTTACTGCCTTATTTCAAAATTTATAACTTGTCATTATTAAAAACAGTACAGGTGTTTACACCCCATAATTATGCATAAAATAACAATGTGATTGGAATACAAGGTTGCTAATCTAGTCTGCTTTTATTGTTTAAAAGATCTTGCTGTGTCTAGAAAAAGCCTGATTCTGAAATCCATGAGATTTATACTCCATAAATATACCCCATAAATTAATGCATCATTTGAGATTTATAGTTTTATTTATATGTTCAAGCCAAAATGAAAGGAGCTTTTCTGAAATGATGAATTATTCTCTGTAAACTGACATCAATATTTTCCTTTCGTCACTGATCTATCTATCTTAATGGAAAATATGCTTTTGGATTGCTCAAATATACAACTATTCTAAGAAAGAGCTATTGCTCTTCCTGTCGTATGGATTAGGAATAGAAACTAAGCAAAGGTGAGGGATTATAGCTTTGCGGCCAAGTATTATATACACCTAGCTGTCAAAGATCCCAAGTTGAATCCCAAGTATGGCTGGAAACATTGGTCTGTCAGACAATGTTGGGCAAAGTAGATCTTTCATCCGATGTAAGGGGTATGTTCAAACATGTTAAACTCTCTTCTTTTGATAGTGGTTTGTAAGTAGGTTTCTGGGTCAAAACCAAAACCATATACTGTACACAGTGTAATGTATTGGGCCTGTTTTACTTGAACTGTACTACGTGTCTTGACTACTGTTGAGATTGCTTTGATCAGGGAGTTGGGTAACGGTCGCTGGCTCCTCAGACAAGCAGTCTCCAGGACCACCATTGGCTGGCTCTAGGGTGGCAATAGGCTACTTCAAACCTATTGGCCACCGCCAATAGGCATAGAAGCCTTAGTTAACAGTTCAGTTCCTGCATTCAACAAAGCATGTTCCTGCCTGAACTCTCTTGCCTCGTCTCCTGCTTGCTGCAAAGAACCCAGTACTCAACACACAAGCATTATAGATTTTGTTGTGTGAACCTAAGGCTGATGAAAATAAAAAGTACAGTACATGCTCTGGGAGAGAAGAATAATACAAATGTTGTACCCATGTCAGAGAAACTGATCCTTGTTTTTATCTGAAAGTTTAGGATCTTGGTCCTCCACAGTTTTGTCATGTTCCACCACAGGGTTGAGGTCACCTTGGGCAGACTGTATGCCTATGCTTATTCTGATTATGATCCCATTCAGATGTGAGCTACTCAAGTCAGCTCACATTCTCATTATACAAAATAGGGTTGTGCATCTCCATTATAAATCTATCTGTGTGGCTGCTAGGAGGCGAAAATGACTTGATGGCACATAATCAATTCACCAATCTCCAGCTACAGATTTTGTCTATAATGCACAATGTTATGTGCAATTATATTTGAGAAATTTGCCTTTTAAAATATTTTAATGTAAAAATATTCTATGAATACTTTATAGGTGGTTGAGTTTTAGTTTTCAGTGATTTCCAACCTTCTGCTTTTTTAATCAACAGCTAAATATACCCCTTGATTTCCACCAGGACTTGCCATGGCTAAAAATGACTCCTTTAAGATGTTCCTATGCTATTTGCTCAACTTCAGAATGAGAAACGAAAGACATTCTTCATCCTGAATGCAACTAATAAAAGGCAAATCAAACAAGCCCTGCTTCATTTATTATTAACATTCCATCACAGAAAACATTCATTGATGGAATCTGGATTCTATGGAAGTCTCATTTTAATCTTTTAATAGCTGCGCTATTACACTCCAACATATGTTCAGAGAAGCAAAAATTAGAAAATTGAATTCAAGAGGGTAGCAGCTCTTTAATTTATCTCAAATCCAGAAATAGCAATAAAGGAAAGCCTAGCCTTCACTCAATACCAGTTTAAGGCTATAATATCTATCTATCCACCTCACTCTCTCTTGCTTGCTTTCCATTATGGGATAGAGGAACAATAACACCCACTTCATATACCACCATAATTTCAGGGGCTTTCAATTGTAGTATACTATTATTGTGGGACAGCAAAAGCCTAGATGAATAGATACATCTTCAGTACATGTATGGATTATATTAATCTTGTTGCGATCCTTATTTTTAAGAGGAGAATATTAGGGGGGGGACCCAAACCCTCTTCCTGATGTATGCCAGATGAATTGAGATTCAACCAAAAAGGCCTCTAAGTCACCAAGAGGATCATAAAGAAATTCCTTGATTCCAAGTGGTTTGGAGGTTTCTAATTAATTATAAATTAAAACATGGCCCACAGCAAAGGTGCAGCCAATGTCCTTTCCACTGTAGTGATGTTATATCCCAGTAACTGGCAAGAAACCTAAACAACAACCTTCTTTCTGTATTTTTTTTGCACCAAAAGCATTTTCCAAGCCCACCCATTCAGTGTATTTAAACAGGTGGAAATGCTACAGAATTAAAAAAGTGATTGCAGTTGTTACCCAACAATCTAAGTCTGCGTAACTGCACCTGATGCCAACTGGGTCTTTTTCATTCAACACATGGCCACATTTCAAGCAATTGCAACAATGTGGATGCACACTGTTACTACCGTGTTTGCCCCAAAATAAGACCCAACCTGAAAATAAGCCCTAGCATGATTTTTCAGGATGCTTGTAATATAAGCCCACCCCCAAAATAAGCCCGTTAAGATCGTCAGCCAAGCAGACACATTTAATACCGTACTTGCCCAAATATAAGCCCTAACCAGAAAATAAGCCCTAATGAGTCTTTTGGAGCAAAAAATAATATAAGACTCAGTCTTATTTTTGGGAAAACATGTTAGGTACATGGATTTGACTATGTGAGTCTCATTCCCTCTAGTTTAGTTCTCTTTTGTTTTTCAAATAAGGCTACTTGAACACCGAGACTTTCTGGAGCAGTGATGGTGACATGACACAACATTTTGGGTAACATACCAGCATTCACCAACACTCAACAACAGCTATCCTTCCTGTTTGAGTTTCCAAAGACATTGACTGAACACAAATACAAGAACTATAGAAGCCTGCACCACTTGAAAGGAATTCTCACCATCCGTATCAGAGAGGATCTGTCACCTTCAGAATTGTGTTTGGTGGTGACATGAAAGAGAGAGCAAACTTGCAAAATTCAATAGGAGCACGGCAGATGTGTAATTAGGTGGGCTTCCAAGAGTGGTAGTTTGTGCCACGAAGTTCATTTTCAAGAGGATACCTGCAACTGCAGTTTCCAAATTGACTGCACCATCAGTGAAGTTGTGAAATCAGCTTTTGCATTCACGTAAAGAAGGATATGTTGAATTATAAATTAATATGTAAAGAATTGTTTCTCTTTTGTTCAGAGCAAGCGGGGTGACCCACTGACTAGCAGGATCAACTTAGTCATTTTTCCAAACTTTTGACACAACAAGCACAAAATGTTCACCATCACTGTTCTAGAGTCCCGTTATCAGAAACACAGAAAGCCATTTATACACAAGAGGAGGGGGGAACAAGGTGGGAGCAGAGATTTGGGAGAGTTTGTCTCATGAACTCTGGATTTTTAAAACTCATGTTTGTCATTCATCTCTTCAGTGACAATAGTCACAAAGCCTTCCAGCAGAACTTCAGTGTTCAAACCAGGTTGATTAAAACTTGTTAGCCACTGCTTTTTCTAGGCACCCGCTCTTAGCCACTTCTGTCTCCGGAAGTGGCAGTCCCTACCTGAACATGAGTAGGTGCCTCTTGGAACATTTTGGAAACTAGGAATGAAATCTAGAAACAAAAAGCTTGAGGTCATATTTGGTGGTTACAACCCAATAATACGTGCAGCAATAGTGAGAAATTTTTAGAGTATTACACCACGGAAGAGACATAAAATTACACTGAAGTTAGTGTCGATATTAATTAATAGATTTAGCTACTAATTACCCAGAAGGTGGCGGGGAGGGAGAGAGAGACGGAATGAATGAGAGAGATGGCTTGTTTTTTTATAGTCTGAAGCCATTAGATTTCTTCTCCGATGGCTTTTTAGCTCTTATAATCAGCATTGCTTATCCAACAGTTGTGTCCTCCAATCATTATCTGTGAGACTCCTAAATGCTGTAGCAATCAAGGTCATCTACATGCTAGACTGGGAAGTAAAACAATCAGCAAACCAGAGTTCTCTTCAGGATCCTATGCTTTCCACAAAATGACAAAAGCGGCCAGCACAGCTTGGCCCCTTTCATAGACACATATATCACTGTGCACTTACAAAGGGGACAGAGCTTGGATTGCATCAGCATGACCTTGTTTTCATAATTTGCCTTCCTTGATACACACATATGGATGCTTCTGCATTTCTATAATACTTGCAAGACATTTGCATGGCAGTTACTAGCAATCAAACTTACAGTATATTCTGGTTTCTCTTTAGATCATAGAAACTTGTCTGAAAGATGTTTTTAGAAATAATTGTTAAGAGAAAGAGTTTGACAAGATTATAAAACAAAATGAACAAGGGCAATGTGCAGCTCTTAATTTGGTTTCCCCAAACTTTGTCTTCTTCAGATAAGTTGCACTGTAATCCCTAAGCAACTATCTTTATGCAAGCATTGTGCTCTTTTTCTGAGAAGGCACTTTTGTGTGTGTGTGTGTTTTTAAGAGCAAGAATTATGGATGTGAATAAGACTTACAAGGCCTATAATTCAGTTTTCTAACGGGCTTGGGCAAAATATATCCACTCGCCATGAAAGTTCGAAGCTCATGAAAGGAAATCAGTATGATGATCCTGGAAATAAGTAGGATGCCACTTATGAAACCAGTGTTTGAAAAACCGATTTTTGTAAACAACTTATTTAGCTTTTTAATATATTTCCTCAAAAGCACTGCTTAAAATTATTAGTGGGCCTGATCGTATCCATTCATTTACTGTTTTTAGTTCTTCACCTGTGGAGCGCATGATTTAGGATCCAGCCGCTTCTTAAACAACACTGTGACGATTGGGAGTGATTACCAATTTCTCAGGCGACAATCCCAATCTTCCTTACGATTCTCTTCCACCACATGTCCCAAAATCACACTGCAAAGCAAACGATTGTTACATCCAACCCTTCTTTTCCCTTTTGAGCAAAACACCATCCAAGTCCTATTATGCAACTATGGGGATTAAGAAAGCCAGACAGATGCTCAGAAGTGCTTCTATGTTATTAAGGCCCAGGTGTTTGGGGGAAAAAAGTCATTTTCCTTCCTCAGGGGAAATTCAGAAGATTAGACTTGTCATTTGATATCAACCCTTCTAACCTGGTGCCTTCCAGGTATGCTGGCCTCTAATTGTCATCATCACCGGCTAGCATGCCTTTGGGAAATGTACTACACCATACCTGGAAGGCAACAGGCTAAGGAAGGTTGATTTAAGTCCCTCAGAGTCAAATCAGAACAGTTAAAAATGTAAGAAGAACCACAAACCCACAAGATATTGGATTTAATAAACTTGGTCATATTTGTGACCTTTCCTTGACTGTCTTGTTCCAATTGTTCTCCTTCCTATCTGTCAGCTATTTCCTAGCTTCTGAGTCCTGCCCAGTTCAAGATTAGATCCCATATTTTAACTTGAACCACTAGAATTTCTGCCTACATTCTTTTCAGCAAGATTGATGCCCTGTTGATAATTCACCATCTTCTTTGTTAAAAGGAAGCGCTATTTCAAATTGCTATTTTTTCTTTAGGAACATACATGCTCCTTCTTAACTTCAGCAACCTGAAAGAAAGAGAAGTGTCTGTAAATTATTATACATGGAACACATAAAGGACGTAACAAAGAGACATTCCTCTGAGCCTTGAGGGGAAACACTGTACAAAGTGGATAAAGTGTAACACTGATTATGCATGAAAAAATAATGCCATGCAAGTTATTTTGGCACACACATGTGGCTGGCAGGAACATGTCAACAGGATGATTTATTGTTGCCAAATCCACCTACCAGCTATCTGCATTAAGTTAAAACCACTTTCGTTGCTTCCTGTCTAAACATAGATCAGTGTGCTCCCTGTATCTAAAATGTTTTTGATTACACTCCTCTAATGGGTTTCCAGAAAATCCAACACAGTGACAAACTTTATGATGTTGTATGTGTCCAGATTGTAGTGAATGGTACTAAATCTATACAGATGGCATTTTGTATCTACAAAGGGAGGATGTACCATTGGACGGACACACACACACAACAGTCATTATCCTTGCCTTAACCTCCAAGTTACATATTATGACCTAACACTGCAAGCTGTTGTCTATCATCTTTTTTTCCCCTTTGGGAAAGGCATAAAATCACATGATAGGTCACTGTGCCAACCAGACATGGGAGATCACAGAGCAGTTATAACCTTGGTTCTCCAGCAAGACCAATTTGCAGAGATGCACTATTACATTGCACATCACATGCCTATGTTTGCTCCCCACAGCATAAACCATCTTTTTTTATTTTGCTGTGCTTTATATTGGTTTAGAGTTCTGTCTTTTAAAATTCTTCTAAATTACCTAAAGCCAGTTTAATTAGTGATTAAGATATCAGATTAGAAACTGGGAAAAACCTTTTTCCCAAACCAGATGAGATTCAATAATTTCTAACTAAAAAGAAAAAAAAATCTCCAGGTTTGCATAAATCTTTTTAAAGCACTTATTATGGTACATCCCTGAAAAAGCAGTCGCCTCTTTGCCCACTCAGGGAAGGAAAGGAGATTACAAGACATTAAAATCATGCAGCGAACCATCACTAAATTATCCTAATGCAGTCATGGAGTTGTCTTAATATTCTGTATTAGCCCAGATTTAAAGTTATCTGCATTCTGTGCTGAGATCCTATATTTTAGTTGAGTTGATCTCCCATTTATTCAGCAGTTGATTTTGAATTACTTGAATTGATGTTTTGCAAATGTGTTTGAGAGATGTTATACATTTGGATAGTTAATTAATATTTATTTCAACAGTGTTGGATACAGTTGGCTGGGGAAAACATATTACTAAACAAGGAAAAAAATTACAAAGAAAAAAGAGTAGGAAAGTACTCAGACTATGAGATGTAAAGAAAATTAATACCAGCAGAATAGTCAGACTGAAGTTCCATATAAATAAAATAAATGTCCAAATATCTCTCCTGTTAAATTGTAGTTAATTCTCTCAAAGTAATATTTATGCTTCTTTGTCCACTTACTAGTATCTTTGCATTATTGTCTATTTAAAAAAGATTAAAAAAATATTTTTATTTAAAGAACAAATATTAAATACACTCCTGATTTTTCCCTTTTTCCCACTGAAACCATTCTCTTTTTTTGTAAATATTTTATTGATTTCCAGTTTTACAATCATAAGTACTTAATAAACAACTCAGTTTCTGGGTTCCTTTATCATTCAGTGGTATATATTAACTTTCACTCAAAATATCCAATACTACTCCATCCAGTATTTCCCTGATCCTCTCTTCTTTCAATAGTAATCATTTTCCCCACTATGCAAGTATAATTCTTACTGCTATTAATACCTATACAATATAAACATCTTCATCACGTTTCTAATGTTAGTGTCAATAATATCAGTTTATAATATCTTTTCTAGCCAAAACATATTGCAAATGTATTTGCAATCAGAGTTCCCTTATTCAGTCCATATCCTGTTTTCCCCCCAATTTTAATTTCCCATCAATATTCAAAATAACTTTATCAATTATCATTTTTCTCATAATTAATATTTGGGTAACTAAAAGCTTTCCTTATACCAACCCTCTTAGTACTTTCAAATTTCCCATCTTATAGAAAATTATGTTATCCTAGTTACAAATCATACCTTCCTATTTTATAACGGTCCTTTTATTTCTAACAATTGTCAATTCTTTTAATCATATTCAAACATCCATTAGATGGTATACCTCATCCCTTTAGTCAGGACCTCTATTTTCTTCAGTCTTACTCTAGCTTCCTTCCTTTGCCAAGTAACTTTGCAAGTCAGTACATTTAAGTCACCAAGTATTCCTTCCTCTGTTTCTGTATATATTATTTGGAATAAAAACGACAATTTAATTATTATTTTTGTAAAAACACTTAATCCATTTATATTCATTAAGCAGCCTCCATTTTCTTTCTCCTTCGGTTTCTCTTTTAGTTTCTTGTTCCCCAGTTTTCAGCATTTTTCCTAACAGCTCTGTCATCCATTCTATCAATTCTTCTTCCTTGCTCTCAAATACGATCTGAAGTCTTGTAAAGTAAAATGTCTTTCCCATTTCCAGTGTTATATTTGGTTTTCCAAATTTTTATTTATCTGCGCCTGTCTGTTGGTTTCTTCTTTTGAATCCTCTATCTTTATGTCAGTTTCCTCTGTTTTTTCTTTGGTTTCTCAGTTTCTAGTTCATTCTTTATGGTCATTTTCTGAATGTTTTTTGCCTGTAAGTTTAAGTTGGAGTGTTGCTCATTTATGTTATTTAAATTATTTTTAGTCTCCTCATAATTTAGAACAATTGTTTTTTGAAATGAGTTTAACATGGAAAGAATTTCTTTCTGGAGTCCTTTTACATTTTCTTGTTGAGTATCCATGTTTCTTCCAAACAGAAATAGTCCTAACCACTTCTTCTTGGTCGCCTCTCCGGGGTGACTTTAGACCCTTTTTAGAGTCCCCAGCAGAGCGAAGTTGAACATGGAAAATGGAGCCCCATTTTCCTGTGCCTGTCACACCACGTCGTCTAACCTTGAAGTCCCCACTGAAACCATTCTTAATCTGCACATAGCTTATATTAGAAAAGGCTTTTACAAGAACCAGGACCCAACTATTTAGTTACAAACACACACTAGTGAGCAAATCCTTCTAATCAAATAGTTCAGAGGATGTAGCAACTTTAAGGAGTAGAAGAGCCACAAGATCAATTCCTCCCAATGAAGTGAAACAGAGGAAAATGAACGTGCCCTGATTTTAAATCAACATTAAAAAAGAATCATGCTTACAATTACTATGAAAATAATATTACAATATAAAACTGCAGTGTGAGGGCCTGAATTTATGATACCCCTTTGATGGCCTCATTTATATCGGAAAGGATATGTCAGTGAAAGCCCAAACTGGACTTTGTTGTTGTTATTGATCTCCTAGACTTTTCTGTGTTACACTGTTGTATTTTTAGAGTTTTATTAGTTTTTTTAAAGATAGGAGTTCTAGTGGTGCAGTGGTTAGAATGCAGCATAGCAGGGTAACTCTGCTCATTGCCAGGAGTTTGATCCTGACTGGTTCAAGGTTGACTCAGCCTCCCATCCTTCTGAGGTTGTTAAAATAAGGACCCAGATTGTTGGTGGCAATATGTTGACTCTGTAAACCATTTAAGAGTGCTATTAAGCACTATGAAGTGATATATAAGTCTAAGTGATATTGCTATTTTAATCTAACAGAGAAGTTGTTATATTGTACTACTACCTTTGCACTGAAAAAGTTGGAGGTCACTTTAGTTTTATATTTTTGGTGTATTTTGTCATTTTTTAATGTTTTACTATTCCCTTTCTGTTTTTCCTCCTTATATTAGTTTATATTTTAATGTTTATGAAATATAATAAAGATATTTGTAAAAAAAAAAGACAACTTACTAAGCTGATTTCTAACAAGCCTCAGACAAAAGATGTGGTTTTTCCTCCAAGGTATTTAAGTGAATGGGCAGAATCCAGTAACAATAATAGCCATGCAATTCATCTAGAACAGCAGGGAAGCTGAATGGCTAAAATCTTCCATTAGATTATTTGAATGAACTTGATAAATACAGCTGTTTACACATTACAATAAGTTAATTTCTCCTACAGAACATCCTTCCAACATCTCCTGCCAAGTAAGTGATGTGTGTTTAAACAATGACAAGCAGCCTGCATGCACTGACGAATTTCCTCTTAACACACTCCTTAATTCATCAGATTTATATCTTGACTTTCCTTCAAGCAAGACAGCATACATATCACTCCCTCATCTAATTTTCCACCACAACCACCGTATGAATTAGAGTTGCTCTGGAGTCAGGCAGCCTTAAATCTAACAAATGAATGAATGAATGGGTTGACATCACAATCAACCCAAAGCCACTTGGTGAGCTTCCATTGTTGAAGGTGGACTTTGAGTCTTCTCTGTGCTAATTTAACAGCTGAAGAACCACACTGCACTATGTACCATGTTCTTTTCAGATCCAAGGTGGAAAAAATAGCCATGTAAAATATTTAACCCAGAACACTGGGTTGATTTTACTTTTTAAAATACCCCAAAAACAAATATGGGTAGATTTGGATACTGTACTTGGTGATATATCCATCTGTGAAAAAAATGCTATTTTACCAGGAAATAGTCTTGTTATCCTTTTTTATCAGAAATCAAAATAAAGATTAGATCTTTACAAAAAGTTATAGGAGAGAAAAACAGAAATATCAAGGGCATTTTATTACATATAAAACTTATTAAAATAATTCTAATCAATATTGAACAGGGAGATTTTAATGAGTTTTTTTCTTTTTGGTTGGAATGGGACTTTTCTTTGTAGGTTTGCTTTGAGTTTTTGGCTCGTACAGTGCATTTCGTAAAAATCTTGATGCTGCGCCTTTATCCAGCTTGGCAGCTTTTTTCTTTTCTTCAATCTCTTTCACTCTGTTCATGTATGTTCTTATTCTCTCCTGAAACATATGAAAATATAAAAAGCACATTTCCTATCATATCAAAAAGACCAAATATATAAAACTACCAACCAAATCAAATTGTTGTAACCTAAGCAAATATTATTATTATTATTTATTGAACTTATATACCGCCCTTCTCCCGTAGGACCCATGGCGGTTCACAAGGCAATTAAAACAATATTACAATACAAAAGTTAATAACAATTAAAATAGATTAAATTATCCTTGATTGAAAATCTAAAACCCCTATAACTCTGATTAAAAAACCCAATTACAATAAGTTAAAGATTAAAAATTCTCAGTCCTGGCCGGAAAGCTCAAAGAGCCAGGTCTTCAGGTCCCGGCGGAATGAACAAAAATCAGGGGCAGTCCTGAGCTCTACGGGTAACTGGTTCCAAAGGGCAGGCACGCCCAAAGAGAAGGCCCTCCCCCTGGGTGTCGCCCGCCGGCAATCTTTAACCGCCGGCACCCCGAGAAGGCCCTCCCTGTGGGAGCGCACAGGACGACGGGAGCTTGATGCCGGCAGCAGGTGTTCCCTCAGATATCCCGGACCCAAGCCATGTGACCTCCCATATGCAAGAATCAGTTGTTCCCAATTCCAAAGATGTTTAATTTTAATCCTAATAAAGTGTAGTTTGTATAAAAATTCTCATGTACTCAAATACCTTACAGAACACTGTTTTATATCTTAAGCTCTTGTACAAAATCACAAGAGAATGTGAGTGTGTGTGTGTGTGTGTGTGAGAGAGAGAGAGAGAGAGAGAGAGAGAGAGAGAGAGAGACAGAGAGAGAGAGAGACAGAGAGAGAGAGAGAGAATTAATGAAAAAATGGATTTGGACATCACAGAGCACTTGAGAATATCAAACTACTGAGCACCTATTACAAAGCATGAAGTTGCAAATCTGAAGGAAGCAAAACTGCTAAAAAGTTGTTGTTGTTAGCTGCGAAGTCGTGTCCGACCCATCGCAACCCCATGGACAACGTTCCTCCAGGCCTTCCTGTCCTCTACCATCTTCTGCAGTCCACTGACGCTCACGCCTACTGCTTCAGTGACTCCATCCAGCCACCTCATTCTCTGTCGTCCCCTTCTTCTCTTGCCCTCAATCTTTCCCAGCATTAGGCTCTTCTCCAGTGAGTCCTTCCTTCTCATTAGGTGGCCAAAGTATTTGAGTTTTAGCTTTAGGATCTGGCCTTCTAAAGAGCAGCCGGGATTGATCTCCTCTAGGACTGACCGGTTTGATCGCCTTGCAGTCCAAGGGCCTCGCAGGAGTCTTCTCCAGCACCATAGTTCAAAGGCCTCAATTCTTTGTTGCTCAGCCTTTTTTATGGTCCAACTTTCACAGCCATACATTGCAACTGGGAAGACCATAGCCTTGACTATACGCACTTTTGTTGACAGGGTGATGTCTCTGCTTTTTAGTGTGCTGTCTAGATTTGCCATGGCTTTCTTCCCCAGGAGCAAGCGTCTTTTAATTTCTAAAAAGTGCCTTGCTCCAAATCTACTGTGTAATTATATTAAGCATCTGTATACTGAAAAAGGATATTGTATTGCTAAAAAAGACATGCAAAACCCCCATGATCAAGGAATTGGAGCAACTGTCCTGAAATAAGAGGTTAAAAGTAAGGCTTCCTAGTTTAGAAGAAAAGCAAAATAGAGGGTAAAAATTATATCTGGGGTGAATCATTAAGGTAGTTTTTCTCCACCCCCTCCTCTTTTCTTAACAGAACAAATCACTATTGTTTAACAAATAATAGGAAATTCAGGTTGGATGAAAAAAAGTACTATACATAGTACTTTCTTGACATGTAGAATTTGCAAAAGGTGTAGTGAAGATAATACAAACATTAAAAAGGAAAGAGAAGAGGGAAACCACAGCAAGGTGGATGGACTCAATAACAATGGATATACTACCAGGAGTCTTGAAGGGGCAGGTTGGGGACAGATCATTTTGGAGCATGTCTACCAGCGTGACTGCTAAGAATGACATTGAACTAATCAATCAGTTAACTAATCAATGGCTCCTTGCCACAGCAATAACTATGTAATGTTCCACTATCTCTCTTACTGAATGGCATTAAGTAGGAAGGGCACTCCTGCCCTGCTTGTGAGCCTCCCTTTAGCATCTGAATGGCCATTCCAGAATCAGAATGTACCTTTGGCGAGCCATCCCGGTTCTTCTTATGATATGCTAGCATGGCTGAAGTGTTGCTAAGTGTTGCTTATGATGGAGGTTACAGAAGTAGCAGCCACATAGGTAAGCTGCTGTGTGCCATACGAAGCAGCGTGGCCCAGAAAAAATAAATCCAAGAGAACTCTTGCTTCTTTTGACAATTGTACGTCTTAGACCACTAAACAGTATTCTACAGAATAGGAAAATAGCTTTGACTTCTGTTTTGGCCTCAGTTAATTTCCCCATGCCCTCGGCCATCACTTTTGCCCCAAGGCCAGACTTCTGAGGTAGCCCTCAGCATCTTAGAAAAGGATTATTTTTGGAGTTGGGGAAAAAAATGGGAGATTTTTCTTCCACTAGAACAGTAGGGCCAACATTTAATTTGATTCATACTGCGTCCTTCAACTCTACTTTATCTCAATCATTCTGTCAGGATATAAGAGAGTATGATAGGAAGTAGAACTGCGCCACTAACTCAACTAAAAACAAAAACAAAAAAACAGAATTGTTGGCTCTTTTTCTTCCTTTCCAGCTAGCTGTGAAAGATGACTAAGAACTTCCAGTTGTATTATACCTGGTTATTACAAAATGGATATAAAATTAAAAAATGCTGCCTCAACAATCTTGCTTTCTGTTCCCCTCCCTTCCAATTCTCTTATTTCATCCCTTTTTAGATTTAGGGGAGGGACTCCTGAATTATCAGTAACTTAGTTTGGGAGCCCTTCTGGCAAAGGAACGATGTATAAATTATGTTAACTCTTTGAGCCAAGTCACCAGCATTCATCCCCTTAACAGAGGAATTCCACATTTCTGTAAAACTTTTTAAATGTTTTAATACCAAATAAAATCTTCATCTTCTAGTTCCCCTTCCCCAATACACACACACACTCACACAAATGATAAATGTAAATTGATGGATTAATTATAGTTTCCTTTTTAAGGGAATTTAGAGATTGCTAAATGCAATCACTCAATTGTTGCAACTCTCCCTGGAAAATTAAGTGATTTCCGTTCATTCAATCAAGGCAATTGTTTTATTTTAAGTTTGTCTGCTACCAAATCTTAGTACAACTGCCTTTTGTAGAAAATGCGCAAATTAATTTTGACAAAATTACTTGTAAAAGCACATTCTTTTAATACAACCATTTATGTTAAAATTACCTAAATAAAGATCTGTCTGCATTCCATTTCATTTGTTATTCTAATGACACATTCATAACAGAATAAGACAGAAATGTTCATCGGTCATGCAATACTGCATCCTGCTACATCACTGCAAAGGTTGTTTATTACTATATTGGTTTTAATGTTTATAATGTTTAATTATAATATTACTACAAAAATCCTCCTTTAGCAACTGCCTTGTTTAGTGGTTATTCACAATTAAGATGGTCGTTAAAGTGCCCTTTTTGTTAGCGACCACTTCATTTAACAACCAACTTTCTTGTCCCTACTGTAGTCACTAGATGAGGATTACCTGTAGCACTTTTAAAGAATGGATCCTGATCCAAAAGGGAACAGTAAGAAAAGTAATTCATACTCTACTCTGGTTACCAAAAGAACAAATAAGTTCTCTCAAATTAGGGGTATACATAGGAACTAGATTTCATTAATGATTTGATCTATCAGAGGTCGGAAATTTACACTGTTCAATGCCTTCCACAATCATGGAAGCCATTGATCAGGAGAGAATGCAAGTCTAAGGCTGGTTTCATTTTTCATACTAAAGAATGATTTATTTTGGATTAGGTTGTGTGAATCCAACCCTGGTATCTTATTCAACAAAATGTGGACAAGTGCAACATTCAAACCTAACCAATATGTTAGTGACTACCTTCACACTTAATCCTAAATCACAATTTACTGTTATGTGGATAAGCCTCTATAAGCCTGGCCAATAGGCAGGCCTTAAATTTCTGTATTGTCATTATAACCCCAACTCAGTCACTAAATATATCACAAAACATTTGGTTTAACTCATAGACTGTTTAACTGAACAAATCAGAATCTGATTTATAGCACGGTTCTTGGTTCATATATAAATAACATACCAAGATAAGTCTTCTTTCTTGTTGCAAGAGGGAATACAAATTAAGGCTTGCACAGACTTGTACACATGGTCCTAAATGATGTCTTAGCATTATGTAGCAACCAGGTCAATATTCCCCCCCCCCAAAAAAAAACGGCCAGTAAGAAATGATCTGCAGAACAAATTCTCAGGCAACATGAAATAATTATTTCACTCTCCAGGCAGATGAAAAGTCAGTTCTCAGTATCAAGCTACCAGTCATAGCAAAACAAAAAAGAGCAGCTGACTGATCTTTTGGATGCAAGAAATGGACATCAAACTGTTATGTATCCAGTTGCAGGCATCTGCATAGCAACAGCCACTAGGGGGCGTTGGCCTGGACGGTTTTGACGGGAAACCTAGTTTCGGCGGGAAACCTAGGGCCAACCCCATTGGCTGGCCGCCTCCCTGGCCGGGTATATAAGGAGGCCAGGTAGCCCTTGTTCCTCAGTACGCACCCCCCACAATAAAGAGCTGAACACGTACTCCAGCTGGCGTCTCTTCCTTGCGTCGGACCCACTACATTACAAAACTGAGCTTTAGAGGAAATAACATCCATTTCACACTGCATATGTTATAAAGTCTGTAAGAAATTAAGAGAAGCTGTAAAATAACTGCTTTGCTCTTGAGAAGTTCAAGATAACACGAAATATAACAGTGACTGAGCTTTTTGACATTCATTATATTTACTGTACTGGATATTTACTAGCATGACATACTTTTCATACTGATGTGACCTGGGAAGGAGTTAAAAAAAATTGAGTGGCAATTTAGTCAATCTTGAGCAAAAAGCAGTTTTGCTTTTTTTTTAAAAAAAAGCAACTTACAGCCACAAACCAATATGTATATATGTATATACCTACATTTCCCTATGAATTTTATTTTGTAATTAGTTTTATTTATTACTTGTATTTGTAGTTGTTATTTTATTGTATTAACAACACGGCATATCTGGATAAGTCTTATAGAACAGTAACAATTCTGGTAGCCAACTGTAGATTCGATCTGTAGTTTTTCTATCTGCCAAGCTAAATCATTTGATCTGTTTCTTCAAGTCAGCAGAATTTCTAAGATATCCAGTCTTATACATTCTGTTCATGCTTCTAAATGGATTATAAGACAAACCTAAAAGATTTATTATTGGCAGTAAATATGTCACTAATGCAGAATTACTGGACAGAACACATATAACTGGTGCCAAAAAAGCTTTTAGCTTTGTTGCTGAACTGGATTCTTTACTGCTGAGAAAATGAATTAATGGAGGGATTGGAGTAGGGGAGGAGGGAATCTTTCCCGTCTTTGCTAGTAAATCAAACACATGATACTTTTAAAGTCAGGCAGGAGTAAGAAAAGGTAGCCTTAGAGATTAACACGAGTCCAAGTATTTATAGGAAAACATACTGTACTGGAAGTTATAAATAATTATTAGACACATAATATTTTTCCACTCCGTAAGGAAAGAGTTGGTTGGCACAAAATTCAAACTATTTTTTTTTAAAAAATGAAAAAGAAGGAAAGGATCATCTTATTTGAGAATTGAACTGAGATCAAACCATCTACTTTGAAAATGACAATATCATTTTGAGCAAAAACTATGCCTGGGTATTCAAGGTTTTGCAAGGTAAGCAAATGAGATGAAGAACAGATTAGGTCCTATGGCAGCTTTGTCTCAGGGCTATCCTATCTGGTTTGCAAAACAAAAGGGCAACCAAGAAATACTGAGAGCCCTGTTTTGCTGCCACCTAGAGGTCATTAAGATTTTTACAATCCAGATATACAGTAGTAGTCCAGGTTTTTTTTACTACAGGAACATTAGCAACAAAGTGATCCCACAAAACAGCAGAAGCTGTGATTCCCCACTTGCAGTAGAAATGAAGCAATTCATCTCTGTTCTCCACCATGCATATGGAAGGCTTACACTAAGTGAGACACAGGCTTATTGTTCTCCAGTGCTGCTCTGTTACTTCACTTTTTTTTCCCTGTCAAAATACTGACTTGCAGTTAAACCAAACAGGCTGTTTACAATAATCACCCCCTTTAGAAAACAATATGAGAGAACTGTAGTACAGTGTTTTCATACACGGACAATTATATGCTTCATGGAAAAAAGCAGATGGAAAACTGCATTTGTAATGTTCAATGATCAATATTTAACTCAATTGTGCTTTGTTTGGAATTCACAAAATTTCTGCAAACCATTTTCTCAACATGAGAAGAATTTTGCATGGTAGCGAACATAAGAAACTTACCAATTCCTGTTTTACTGGATGCTCCTTTGGATTTATTCCTTGTGTAGCAAGGTACACTGCAAAGTGAATGCATTGTTACCAGAATTAATTAGAAAGATGTAGGAGTATATTCTTCACTATGTATTTAAAATACAGGAATACATTATCACTGGATAATGGAAAAGTCCTTTGCCAAATCATTAACAATCAAAATGTAAAATGTTTAAGACTTGGGAAAAGGGTATATTTTGGTGTTACAAAACTAAGTACAGGTGAAAGTGCAAGTAGCTGCACAAGAAATAGTTTGCTTGCTTGCTTGCTTATTTATCTATCTGCTAACTTCTCCCACAAGTAGCCACACAAAATAGTTTGATATTTAATTGCTAAGCTATCACTCAGTTCCAGAGATTCAGGCAGTTGACATTCCAATAAAACTCATAAAATAACATAAATATCACAATAGCAATATAAATATAATGAGAAGGGGAGAATTAAAACTCCTATAGGTATTACAGATGCAGATTCACCTGTATGTATTTCTTACTCTGTATACTTACCCCAAAACATTGAATTCAGTGTATAAGCAGAGACCAAATCTATTTTGGCTTGTTCAAGAGGATCTAGCTAAAATGAGAAAAGACAGAATAACCTTCAAAACAGTTTATCGTGCACAAATCATCAGATGACACTGGCACTGATGAAAAGTACAGTCAATGCCTTTCCTTCCACATCGTGAAGCTAGATGGACAATAGCACTTTGCTCAACAAATGAGTTTACAAGTCTTTGAAAAAGATTCAGAGAGGGATCCCTACCTGTAATTTAGTCTTTTATCCATCATGCAGCCCTTATTCTCACCTAAAATAAGAGAATGTGTTCTTTCTTGGAAAATGAGAGTACCATTATCTGTTTGAGTTGCTTTCTCTCCTCCAATGCCTTCTAGGTGTGCTGGACATGAACTCACATAGCCCATCAGCCTGCTAAGGAATTATGGGAATAAAGTCGAGGACCTCTGGTGGGCACTGCTTGGGAGACCCTGCTCTAGGCACTTGCCACTTGTCATTTTTTGCACAATTCATGACTCTAAAATATCATAACCGCACATTAAAAGGCAAAAAGAGTTTAGGCTGCCAATGCCAATCTATCATTTCGTTCCTCTAGGACTTCTAAAAACACAGGCTACAAGTTTGAACAGGGAACCTGTCAAAGGGCTGTATTGTAAAGCTGTTGTGCTCATAATTTATTTTTGACTGAAAGGCTGAAGACTTCAGGGGTGAAACTTCCTGATATATGAGCTCTTATTTTGCCCCAAAGAAACTACAAATTGGATGTACATAGGTAATTGTACAAAGAACTCAGGCAGCATCTTGCGCTGTTACTTCAGGTTTAAAAAAAAGGGAACAAAGGACGCCTTATATATTCCTTTACTTCTTAAAAAAAAAATCCCTGATACGTAGCAAAAATCCATCTAAATCAAACATTTTTGGACCAGAACCCCCTTCTAAAGGCAAGGAAAGCAAGAAATATATTTTGCTTTTTAGTCACTGTGCATAACCCACTCAAGTGTTAAGAAAGCAACGACCCCTGTAATTTTTATTTATTCTTCTAAATCTCTGTAACTGCCATTCCAACTGGCACCATCCAGATATATTGTTCTACAGCTCCAACCCATCCATCAGCACGGATAACAAAGAATTATAAGAATCATAATCAAACAAATAGGCCTATGTGCAGAAAGTCAAACCGGGGGTGTCTCTCCAGTCAAGCTCACCCAAGGGAGCGAGCAAAAATTAAACAGCAGCAAAAGGTTTTCTTGCTCTCATCCTCTTCTTACCTTCTGGAGGAGCTCACTTCTGGATACAGACATCATTGTCTTCAACACTGCATCTACTGAGCCAACAGCTGTTTCAAAGGCTGAAAGGTAATCATGAATCTCTGTGGGGTAATCTTCTTCGGCAGGATCCATTTTCAAGATCGACACTCACTACATGAAAAGGTGCCGGGAAATAAATAAGAAAACAAAGATTGTTCACAAATGGTGCCAAACCGTACTGTGTAGGCCACAACTGTCTGAATCCACACATGCTAAACTACAGAACCAACGTAGCTTAGCACAATATAAAATACCAGCTATATACCATTTGTGAAGTAGCAAAACAGGCTTACATGGTATTAAGGGTTCCACTCCTCCTAACTTGTAACATGTAAATCAAATATACACAAGAGAAGTTTTGGACCCTTCAAAGAAAGGTAGTAGAGGTAGTCCTCAACTTACAACAGTTCATTTAATGACCGTTCAAAGTTAAAATGGCAATGAAAAAAGTGACTTTTGACGATTTTTCATACAAGAACCACTGCAGCATTCCCATGTTTATATGTTCAAAATTCACATGCTTAAGATTTAAGACTGCTGCTGTGTCCCAGGGTCATGTAACAAGCAAAGTCAAAAGGGGAAACCAGATTCACTTAACAACTGCATTACTATCTTAACAACTGCAGTGATTCACTTAACAGCTATGGCGAGATAGGTCGTAAAATGGGCCAAAACAACTGAAATTAACAACAGAAATTTGGGACTCAATTGTGGTTGTAAGTCGAGGACTACTTGTTCTATTGCTAGGTTTTAATGCGATATAAACAGTGTGATGATGCCTCTTAAATGCAGGAGGTCTGGTAACATTTGTGATTAGCATCCAAATAAAGACTCAGTTACATGGCCAAATACCACTCAAGGCACAACTCTCTACATAGTAAAGGAAGTACTTCTTTAATATATGATCTGATAGTATTAATATGTTGCAGAAATAGCAAATACTGAAGGTACCATCATTGTTTCATAAAAGACAATACTCAGGGCCACACAAGCTCATCATGTTCAAATCCTAATTAAAAAACTACTATGCCTCATTTCCATCTGCTCAACAATAGTCATTCAGACCAGTTGCTTGAGTGACCAGTATTGCTGTTTCCTACCTTCGACATTCAAAAATGAAGTTTGCTCTGATCAAGAGATAATTTCATATTTTGAGAATCACAGGGATTTAGCTGGATTCATAAAACAGAGGAAACCAAAACTAAACATTTCATATTAAAGTTCTGCACAATGTATGAATTGTGAATATTAATCCATGTTTCATGACCTAATGTGATGTGACTTAAAAGAGTTACGAAGAATAATATGATGTAAAGAGTTGTGATGGGAGAGGATGAGATATATAACTTCAAAAAGAATTAAAACAAATCATGACTTAAGGCAATACACTAATTACTTAAGGCTGTATGAACATGTTGCTGAAGTTATATAAGAACAATTATTTGTTTTTTAAGAAACCTAAAATAGAGAAATGATTAGTCTATCAATTAATTAGAGTAATTTCATACCTTCAGATATAGAAAAATATTTCTAGTTAATCAGAAAGTCAATATATTTATCAAATGTGCTCACAAAAATTGCCAAATGCACAGCAGATTGTTACACAGTTTACCCAGTGCCAAAATATTTGTTTCTCAGCACAATATTTTGCACATATAATGAAACTAATTGTATCTCACCAAAGTTCATGAGGATTTCTCCCAAAATGGCAATCTCTCAACATCATGAGTCCTTATGGCCAGTCAGAATTACTTCCACCTATACAAAAAGTCATTTCTGCCTATAGGCAGACATTTGATTTCTTCCTGAACTTTCTCTGACCATTTCACTGAACCTTAATTTACTTAATGTAGAATCTATGTTACGGTATAAATTGCTTAGCATTATATAATTGAAATGGCCTAGAAGCCCTGGTAATAAATAAGCAACAAACCACCTGAAAATTATTCTACCAAACAAAAACAGTATTTTAAAACCCCAATATTGTTTTAATTGCCTTGTGAACCGCCCTGGGTCCTACGGGAGAAGGGCGGTATATAAGTTCAATAAATAATAAAAGGTGCCGAATGAATTATGAAAAGAACATGAAGTAGTACAAGCACCAAGCATAATTCAAAATCATGAAACTGAACACAATTATTTAAAAATACATTCTTTTTGTTTCTGAGTTCACCGATTCTTTAAATATTGGTTTTTAGAAATATGAATAATGCCAACATTTAAAAAGGTTTTTCTCTTGCACCCAACTGCTATTTACCAAACATCAACTCCTGAGAGTTATTACATGGAATATATACTTTGTAGACTTTATGGTAATGTTTTCCTTTCAAATATTTAATATATAGGCCAGGTTCAAACCTCTGTGAAGCCATGATATTTAACCACAGTTTGAATAAGCCACAAGCTAGAAGTGAATATACCATAAATCTTGGTTTACAAACTACAATGGTTAGATTGCATAACTAGGCTCATGAAACATTCAGAGCCCAATTATAGAAAAACACAATATTGAAATAAGGGAAGCCTAAAAATGTAAACATTCAGGAAACTGCCACTTAATCTATAGCTTTAAAAGACAATTCACGGGCTCTTTACAATTATTAAGAAGGACTAAAAGTATAAAAATTTGGCTTTTCAAGAAACAGTCTATAAATGGATTCTGGCATCAGGTTACTTTCACTTGTTGAAATACATACACACACACCAGATTGGATTCACATATTACATTAAATGATGATTTAAGCTAGGACTACCAGATCTGAGCTGCAAAAATCCAGAAGATCACTAGACAAGAGCAAAGAGTTGCAGACCACTCTTACCATTTTGTTGCCATTTAGTGGCCATCCAGATTTGCGTACCCCAAATGTGGTAGCCTCAATTAAGCATGGTTTATTGAATGGACCCAACTGATTAGGCTCACACATTCTGCCATGCCAAAACCAGGCAAACAACATTGTCTTATGTAAATGCCATATGAACCTAGCTACAATTTTGTTTTGGAAAATGGTAAGTAAAACTGACCCAATTTCTCCACCTTGAACAATACTGGGGGGGGGGAGAGCATTCCACCTTAGCATTTATTTTCAGTTACACTGTTCAGGATGATGCATCATGTTGAAGATTGGATTTGCTCTAGTGGACCAAACTGCATCAGTTCCACTGATATAAAGGTGGGGTGCTTCTATTTTACCCATCAGTCTCTCAGACAGATGTGACAACACAAAGCTTTGTACTGGCACAGCCCAGACTGTTCCAAGCCCATAACAGCAGTTTTTCAAAGTGACAAAGGAGGTAAGAAAGGAAGTGGTTAAAATCGGGCGTCCGGTCGGTCTCCTGCCACAACCAGAGCAGCTATAAGCAAAAGCACAGCCTTCCCAAGTCAAGGCCTTTCTTCGGTCTTATTGTCCAGCAAAGGCAGATGATGGCACTAACCCTGCAAGGTGTAACTTCTCCCTCAATGTCCCAAAGGTGCTTTCCCCCCCCCCCCCACATTAAAAAAAAAGGCAACTGCCCTTCGTTTTTTTGCTTGAAGA
The DNA here is from genome assembly GCF_947247035.1 of Vipera ursinii. Lineage (NCBI taxonomy): Eukaryota > Metazoa > Chordata > Lepidosauria > Squamata > Viperidae > Vipera > Vipera ursinii. Next base: position 198,264,997 of record NC_139512.1, read on the forward strand.
CGTTTCGCTTCTCGTCCAAGGCGCTTCTTCAGTTCTGATTCAGTTCAGAAGAGCCTTGGTGGAGCAGTGGGCTGATGCCTCCTTAAGTAACACTAGCTGCCTGCAATTGCAGGTTCGAGTCCCACCAGGCTCAAGGTTGACTCAGCCTTCCATCCTTCCGAGGGAGGTAAAATGAGGACCCAGATTGTTGGGGGCAATTAAGCTGACTTTGTAATAATGCCGCTTGGGGTGTGTGTGAAAGCCCTAATAAGCAGGCATATACATAGAATGAAGGCTATTGCTAAGCACATTGGTTTGCGCTTCTTAGATTGTAAGCCGCCCTGAGTCTTCGGAGAAGGGCGGGATATAAATGGAATTAAAATAAAAAAAATAAATAAATGATTGTCAGAACTGATGAAGGGGTCCTTGGATGAGAAGCGAAACGTCTTTCAACGGAAAAAAAAGCACCACCTTTGGGACAAGGACCAGGACCTGGATGACTGAGAAGCTCCACAGGCAGTCTGTCTCCAAAGCCCTGCTCAGCCGGCCCGTCCTTTGCGCAGCAGGAAAAGGATGCCCGGGCACGGCTGCTCCCAACCTGCAGGGACGCGCGCCCCGTTCCGACGACAAGATCAACGTGGCCAGACGAAGCATCCACGGCGGCAAGCGCCATCCGCCCTCAACCTACCCAGCCTCCTGCCGGCACTTCCGCCCTGCCGCGCGAAAAGAAGGGCGCAACCTACCCGCGCCGGCCTCCCCTCCCCTTGCCACCCACGTGACGGAGGCGAGTGCGAGAGATCAGGCGTAAGTAGGCGGAGTTGCAGTATTTACTCCGGACCGGCTTAGACACGCCGTAGTAATGGAAGACTCTTTCACTTCTCTCCCTCCCACCCGCCAGATAGAAGGTGGTTCAATCCGATCCCCTTTCTTCCCATTCCTTTTCGCCAGCCGCGATCCAAAGAATGGGGATCGAGTTTGCCTTAGCCCAGGGGTAGGCAAGCTCGGCTCTTTTATGACTCATGGACTTCAACTCCCAGAATTCCTGAGCCAGCCAAGCTGGCTCAGGAATTCTGGGAGTTGAAGTCCATGAGTCATAAAAGAGCCGAGCTTGCCTACCCCTGCCTTAGCCGTATAGGGCGTCCCTCCGGCTTTGGCGCAGTACGGCAGAAGCCCGGCAACGAAATGGCCGGTCGGCTTGCTTTGAATGGCGATGTATAGAGCCGAGCAACGGGCAGGTGGTTCTGTTTGCCGCTGGAGCTGGGCGGAAGGCATTCCGGCAGGCGGTGTGTATCGTCAGCGGAGGAAAAGGAACAAAAAGGTCGACATACCGGCCTTCGGTGCTATTGCTATTAAAAGAGCTTTCTCGGCTTAGCGTCCGCCCTGCTGCAAAGTGAAAGCCAAGCCTTGGGCAAGAGGTCGGAGGAGGTTGCAATGCTCCCGGTTTATTGGGGCTTGCGTGGTGTTTTTTCCCGAGCAATCCTGGGGTTATTTCCAGGTTTGCTCCGCCCTGTGAAAGCGTGTGCGATTACATAATTCAATCCTATCTTCATGTATTTCTCAGCAGATAGTGGCATTCGGGTGACCTTACCGGAAGTCCAAGGCCAAGCAGTATGGTTAGCTCTGGCTGGGGACCAACCCAGGACTCTTGGGGGTGCAGCCTGGGATGGGAAGTTAAAAAGAAAATCACGGAAGAGGGCCAGGGACACAGTGCTTCCATATTAATGCCTAGAAAACTGCCTGGGAGTCTCCCATTTATTTACCAATTGCCAAGTTTATTTTACCACAAATGTAGTTATTACTTGCTTCAGACAAAAGAGAGAAGGAAAGCCCACCCCGTATAGTCAGTTTTGTCCTGGGAAGATCTAAAACCAGTCAAGTGACCCATTAAACATATCTAGATGGTTGCACTGCTATCCATCATTATGAAATGCTTTGAGAAGCTGATAAAGGCCATTATTGTATCTAGCCTCCTGCCAGCATTCGACCCCTTCAGTTTGCTTACTGACCAAATTGCTCTACGTAGGATGCTATTCTGTTCTCCATCTGAGCTTGAAGCACTTAAGAGGAAAAAAAAATCATGTGCATTTGTTTTTTATTGTTATGTATATGTAGGGGTGTGGCTCTATACATGATGTATGTAGTATGTTTTAGGTGTGCCATGTATGTTTCACTTAGAACGGGCAACTAAATTTCATTTTTGATGTGTGCTGTTGTGCCCATAGTAAAAAAATGACAAGATTATCTTATCAACTTCAGTTCGGCATTTAACACAATCATTCCACAGCATCTAGTAGACAAACTGGGCCTTTTAGGTGCAACTGGATTCTTGATTTTCTTACTAACAGGCCCCAATACGTGCAAACTGGAACAAATATTTCTAACACCATTTTCTTGAGCATAGGTTCTCCTCAGGGCTGCGTCCTAAGTCCGAACATGATTCACTTGTGGAGATGGTTACCAGCATCAAATTCCTGGATGTGCAGTTAACAAGTAGGCTAGCTTGGTCGCTCAACAGCGAGACACTGGTGAAGCAGGCACAGCAGCACCTGCATTTTCTATGTTGCATGAGAAAAGCACATCTTCCTTCCCCTATCCGTAATACTTTCTACAGAGGGACAATTGAGAGCATCCTGCCATACAGCATCACAGTCTGGTTTGGAAGCATCACTGCTTCAGTCAGGAAGGCAGTGCAGAGTGGTGAGGATGGCTGAAATGAATATTGGCAGTTCCCTTCCTTCCATCCAGGACATAGCATATAAGTGTTGCTTGAGCAGGGTCCACAAGATTGGGACACTACACATCCTCTTCACAACCTGTTTTCCTTGTTACCTTCTGGGAGGAGGCTCCATGGTATCTGAAGCAGGACATCCAGATTCAGTCAGTTTTGTTCCATACAGTATTAACCTTGTGAATGCTAAAGCTTCCTCTTTCCGTTATATATTCAAGATGGATAGTGATTAATATTTGTTACTTGTATGTGTGTAGATCTATAGATGTTGTATCTAGTGTGTTTAAATGTGTGTTATGTGTACACCTTGAGAGCAAGCAACTAAATTTCATTTTTAATGTGTGCCATTGTGCCACAGTAATAAAATGACAATAAAGGTCTGTCATTCTGTCTGTCCATCCGAGCAACAGAACTGGAGAAATTGAACTGCTAGGAAAGAAAATACCCTTTTTGGACTAAATGTTGAACTTGAGCAGTACGGGACACACTTCTCAAACCTTGATTGGCTACATTGATCCAGTAAAGCCTGGTCAGTGGAGTGGATAGTAGCAATGTTATTAAGATTTATCAATACTTTCCTGGTACAGCTCATGACATACTTCACACTTTCTTGAGAAAACAGATGGGGAGCTCCTGTTCTCAAAGTGATGGCTTAAAAAGACTGCAGCTAGAAGCATTAAGAGGGAGATTTGATTATATTAATGGCTGAGAGAGTTATGGTGTTATAAGAACAGGGCAGATGTATTCCCCGCTCTTCCATAATCTTCAGCTTGTCTTACTATCTGGCAAAATCTGATTTAGACTGAATAGTGTTAGTTTATTATGTGGCTTCTTTGCTCTGAACATTATGTAACCCTGTCCTTGTCATTTACGGCTTACCACTTTCTTTGAACTTTGGCATTATGATTTCTTCATGAAATCAAGAGCAAAACAACTCATGGCATATCCAGCTTTGTATCTCCATGCTGGACCATCCTAATGATGTTATAGAAGTTCTGTCCTTGGATGGAGCAGGACACACATTAACTCATCCCTAAGACTGAGTGTCTTTCGGTTTTAGACTCAGTTCCAGGAATTCTCCATCTCCTGGAGTTGTTTTCACTGCACCAAATTATCAGTGGGGTTTCACCAACCTACCTGTGCAATTAGGTAAGCTTCTTTCCACTCATGGCTGTTTGTGGAACATAATGACCATGATCAGGAAAGCCTTTACACAGCTTCATCTTGTGTGCCAATTGCACCCTTTCCTGGGGAGGAGGAGCTTTGAGCTACCCAAAAGTTTTTTTTTTCTTATTCTCCACCCCTCTCCACCCAAAAATGTGATCACCTGTAAGAAACGAATGGAAAGCAACTGACTTCTAAATTCATTTAAAATGTGTATTTTGTGCCTAAGCATACAAATGCAATCCTTTTGTACAAGAGAGATCTGCTATTTGTAGCAGAACCCATTATAAATGAGACTGCAATCAATTCAATGAATCACTGGGAGATGGGCCACGCAATAAATTATTTAATCAATTATTGTTGCTGTTGTTGGATTTACAGGACATTCTGAATTGTAAGCTAACCAAAATGAATTTGCCAGTACATTTGATTAAAATGTGGTTGTCTAATTGTGTTCAGTGTTACTATATTCATGTAATGCGTATCCCTGATTAATATAATCATAGCTCAATTAACCCAATTACATTTCACATAATGTACTGACCATTTATATATAGGAGCTGTGATAACAATTTCTTAATAAACACTTGGGAATCCTTAGAAGTCCTATAGGTAGCTTCTCTGACATATTTCATTTTGTTCCAATGCGTGTCATTCAAACCCTGTTTTATTTTGCTTCATTTTCTGTAATATGCTCAATCTTCCACTAGAGGACAGGATGACTATTCATACAATCTAAAATAATTATACTTAAAATAATTCAAAAAATACAATTTTTTATTTGACACTCTTAAGAATTATATAAATATATCAGGTAAATTACATCTATCTGTTTATTTATCAATCTGATTAACATCTATAATGCCTCAAACACATATTTTAAGGACGTTTGTTTTTAAAGGCAGAATATTTACTGATCTGAACATACAATGTTTAAACAGGTAGTCAATAACAAAACAAATCTAATCTATTAAAACAGCTATTCAAATTTTAATCAGTTTAATCCAAAACATAGTAATAAACAGGCTACTTAAGAGTACTTGGGAATTCAAAATAATTAAAATAATTAATTTAAAGAAAATTGGTTATACTGCAACAATTCTGCTATAAGCATAAGGAAGCTTGGATATAAATACATCTACAACAGTGAATAAGTCTTAATATGTTAAACTACAGGCACATTTTCTAAAAATGTAAAATCCACAGTTCATGAAAACTTTTTCACATCTTGTGTCTTCTCATTAATTTTCCAACTTTGTTCAAGAACACACGTGAAAGTGTTTTGCTGTTAGAAAACCCTGTCAAATTTTGTTCAATTTTGTGACTATGAGTACTCTCACAGTCTGGTCGAATGAGCTACAGACACAGAGACCGCGTTTGTCAGGACTCCAGTCAAGACTAGAAATTGGCTGGGTTGATAATGTGACATTCTGTAAAAGGCTAACTGAACCCGCTATTCCCATTTCTGTTCCTTCTGAATCCTTCTTGGAGCGCTGTGCAGGATACTCACTAAAGTAGGGAAAATAAAATGAGTAAAACCACTTTATGAATATGTATAATGAAAATTATTTTATCCTATCTTCCTACATTTTTTCCAAAAGCCTCAGGATGCCTTCCGAGAGACGTTGCATTTTATCTTCTGAATAACTTTATGGCATGTGTTAGATCAAAAGAAAGGTGTGCTCAAAGAAAAGGCACAGATCTCTCAGTGGTAACTTTCATCTCACTAAGGTCTACCTGCTTTTTCCTGTTTTGCCTTTTTTTAGAGGTGGGGAGGGATTGACATATTATTTTGTACTATATTAATGTCTTGTTTTTTAATTTGTTGCTGTTAGAAACACTTCCTTCAAACTGCTGATTTTTTGTTTTGTCTTTTCATTACTTTAGTGTGTAATTCTATGATTTTGTTCTAAGTCTGTAAATATTTAGTACTTAGAGTAGAATAGAGGAGCAATGGACCTTGGAGGTCATCTAGTCCAGCCCCCTGCTCAAGCAGAAGAACCTATACCATCTCAGACAAGTGGCTGTCCAGTCTCTTCTTAAAAATTTCTAGTGATGGAGTGCCCATGATTTCTGAAGGCAAGGTGTTCCACTGGTTGTCCTCACTGTCAGGAAGTTTCTCCTTAATTCCAGGTTGCTTCTCTCTTTGATCAGTTTCCAACCATTGTTTCTTGTCCTGCCCTCTGGTGCTTTGGAGAATAATTTGACCCCTCTTCTTTGTGGCAGCCCCTCAAATACTGGAATACTGCTATCATGTCACCCCTATTTCTTTTCTTTAGACTAGCCAAACCCAAGTCCTGCAGCAGTTCTTTGTATGTTTTAGTCTCCAGGCCCCTGATCATCTTGTAATGTAATGTTGTAAGCCTGTACTTCTGTAAGAGGTACAAAATTTGCATCGCTCAAAAAACATGACTTTCATGGAAAGTACTTACTATTTCCAGAGATGAAGGTTTCCAGCTCCTCCACTTGTCACAAAGATATCTCTGTTCTGTGGTAGGTGCCGAACTTGCCACACAGTGGATTTGTGAGCCTGACAACAAAATTATGTAACAAAATGAGAGAGAATAAAGAGAAATCTTTTGTAGTTTTCTATAACAGACTGAAATCAAGACTCAAGAAAATCAGTAAAGTGATTAGAATATAGCTAAAAATTGTGTTTGTGCCCCAAATCTAGCCTGCAATGTGCAATGACGAACAAGCACACATTTATCTAATCATTAAGCATGAGCCCTTGAGTTCAGAAGTCGTCGTAATTCTGGCAGTCACATGACTCTGCCTAATTCTGTAAAACAAAGAGATTTTCCCTTACGTGTTTTGTTGTTACAGAGAAAATGGAGTTTCATTTCATGCTTGGTGAAGGAGGCAGACTTTTTATACTTCTTAAGTTAATGCAAAAATGAGTGACAGTTATGGAGAGGCAGCCAGAGCATGCAAAGAAGGGGCTGATTTACTGCCTGGGCAAGCTGAGACGCATCGAGAGTCTCTCTTCCAATTCACAAAGCCCAGGGTGAGTAAGAAAGCATTTTTCTCTCTACAGTTCTTCCAAAAATACAAGACAATTCAGGATTCATCACAACCACAATTAATTGCTTGATAACAGGGTGACCTAGTTCAGTGTGTAAATGCGTATTTGAGTCTTCTAGGTGGCTCATTCATTTGGAGCACTCCGTCTGGGAGTTATTCATCTTATTCAATGTACATTTTCCACAGTGAAGGCTAGATACAAATGCAAACATATTCTCCTTTTTCCTGATTAGATGTGCATCTTGAGATGAATTGTTCTCCACATATCAAAGGGCTTCTAACCTTATTTGTTAAAAGAAAGAATAATATTCCAATCTATTCTCAATTTAGCTTTGCATGAGACAAATGTTCTAGGGACATTTTCTTCAATGGCATGTGGCAACAAAACACCTCCCACTGTAAATTAGCAATCTCTTTTTAAACAAAGTAATTTACCTTCTCTGAAACAGAAGCAAAACCTTTAGTTGGATGCTGAGTTCTCATATCAAAAACATGAAATTTTCCTTCAAGTGATGTAGCTACCAATTTGTTCATATTTATATCTTTCCTGTCAAATTCAACATTGCAGACCTAGAAATTTAAAGCAACCAACCAATAAATTACAACTGAATAACACATTACAAGAAAGAACTGTAATACAATTTATTTAGAAGGACATTCTATCCAGGATGCATAATCTAGAAAGAGAATAGCTAGCTCCATCTTTTTCCTCTTCTAGTTCTCTGCTTAGCCTTAGTGGCATCAAAGGCCTTTTTTTAGTAGAATTATGCAACAGGATTTCACAAAATTTTACACTTCAACAACATTTCTGAATTTCCCATTGAATAGTATCATTGAAAGTGAGAGACTACATTTTTTTTATTTTCATGTTTACTTTAAAGAATATTTGGTCTGGCATAATTATTGTTCCACACTGCTAGTCTAAGTCAGGTAAAACAAACTGATTAACTAACAAAGAAAAACTCTAAAATGTTACCCATCCCCACAGAATTACAAAGACTTGTGAAGAAAAACTGTGAAGAAGAAGAAAAAGTCTAACCAACCCCATTCTTAATGTTGGTCTCCCATCGTAATGTCATATTCCTAAGGTCAAACAGCTTGATGTCCCCATTGTCATAGCCAGCACATACAACCCGTTCTTCTTGATTGTATGCATTGCCTAATTAAAATAAAATGACAGTATTGAGATAAAGAATCAACAGTAACCAAACATTATTCTAACAAACCTGTATTTGTACACCAATTTTAAGGAAATATATTTGCAGTAAAACAGTTTTGTAATGATAGATAAATCATTTTATTTCAGAAAACAGCATTAAAGCAAAAGAAGTAGCAAATGCAGAATTTATATGTTATTTTAAAAAAGACATTAATGCACATATTTTCTGCCTCTGAATAACAGGATTTGGGGTATTTAAACTGGCTGTTTGATACCAAACTGGCTGTTTGATACTGGAGAAGATTAAAAGCAATAGGTTAATGCCTGATTTCTAAAGGAATAATTTTAGGGGCTGCATTTCAAACAAAATGTTCAATCTTTTTCTAATAATTCCTATCTGCTTTGTGTGTCAGAGCATCTGAAAAAAGGAATATTGTGATATTCAGTAATACTGTGAATGATTTAAAAATTATTCTGAAGAAATGCTTTGGACCATGTATAAACACAATGTATTGATTCAATAGAGGGACGCGGTGGCTCAGTGGGTTAGGACGCTGAGCTTGTCGATCAGAAGGTCGGCAGTTTGGCGGGTCGAATCCCGAGTGCCGCGTAGCAGAGTGAGCGCCTGTTACTCGTCCCAGCTTCTGCCAATCTAGCAGTTCGAAAGCACGTAAAAATGATGCAAGTAGAAAAATAGGAACCACCACGGTGGGAATGTAACAGCGTTCCGTGCGCGTCTAGTCATGCCGGCCACATGACCACGGAGACGTCCTCAGACAAGCGCTAGGCTCTTCGGCTTTGAAACGGAGATGAGCACCGGCCCCTAGAGTCGGAAACGACTAGCACGCATGTGCGGGGGAACCTTTACCTTTACCTTTATTGATTCAATATAGCACAAAGTTCTGCACACAAACGTATGCGTCTCAAAACCTCTCAACATGTTTTTAGGTTTTGAAGCCTGAAAACAGGCTTAATAAATATGAGAGAAATATTACATTTGTGTAAGAACCTAAAGATTTTCCCCATTTTTTAAAGTGCAAACAGCCATTCAGAGAATAAAGTAATGGGGAAACAAAATAAATTCCATGACCAATTTCTATATGGCATGAAAAGGTTAGAAACTCAGACCTACCAAACGCAACTGTCCAGCAATCTCTTGTACTCTCTCCTTGTGCTGGCTCCATATTGGCAACAGGAAAATCTTTTTGTCTTGGATCCCAGACTTTCACTGTCCCTGCAACCGTCACATAAATTTGTATTTATTCTTCTACATCACGCCTGCAGCTTGCTTTTGAGAAAACATCATGCATATACATGCAGAGTTATCTATCTCTGTGTAAAAGTCTTTTGAGTTTAGTTCAGCCCCTGGTGACTTCACAAATGAATCCATGTAGTTTTCTTGGCAACAGTGTAAACGCAGATTTTGCTCTCTCCAACTTATATGCCTCTTCATTTCCAAAAATCATCAGTGACTGACAATATTACTAATAAAAAGATAACATTTCAGTCAGTCTGATGTGCCAACATGTTAGCATGATCATATTCATCCTCAAATGTCTTTCTGAAGAGCCAAGTTTCTATAATTCCTTCTGACTGAAGAGAGATCAGAGGTCCCTCCTTCCTGCAGAGGTTTATGCCGCCATGGAAACCAGAGCATAACCTGACTATCACAAAGAACTAATGCAATGTCCTGTCTTCAGATTATATGTTAGTTGGTCAAAAACACAAATCAGATCTAATGTGAGGCTGCTTATATGAATTGGGCCTATGTTCACCTAGGTCGGACAAGCTCATGGTTACCCTGGTGGCCCTGAACGCCATCTTCCCGTCCCAGGAAGGGTAAGTTGGTGCCCAAAAGCAAAAAATATAAGGAAATCCTTATATCAGATACAAAATTGAGCTGGGCACACCTGAGTGAATATTACCCTGCCTCACCTATATGGTTTTGGTAATATAGGTTGTTACCTTCTTTGGGGTGCTTTTCCAGCTTCACAGGCAGCCTGTAGCTCACATATTTCCCAGAATTTCTCCATTCAAGGACTAACTAGATCTGAAAGTTTTTATCCCCAAAGTCAGCCAAATACTACCAGCTTAAACATACTTTATAAATCAGTCTTATACTTTTGTAACTGACTTATTTTGTGTTCCTCTTTTTTCATTTCACACATGTAGCTATCACTTTGTTCCAACTCTCTAATGACTTATGTGAAAATGCTCAAAATAGAACATACAGCATATGTAGATCTTATTGCAGAATCTTGTAACCATATCATATGGCAACTGAGGACTCTCACATGGAAAAAGGCTGGCCTATAATGCTGTTACCAAGTTTATGCGAGTGAAAAATGTTTATGGAATGTCAGGCATAAACTGGAATGAACAGCAAATTTAATCTGCTGATTGTTCTCTTTCACTTCTTCAGAATCTGCTGGATTAAAAATAAATTTGTAGCTTATCACTGATATTCCACAAAAATATTTGCTTGTTTAATAAATGTGATAATAGTGATAATTCAGTTTCACAGGAAAAAAACTTTGTAAGTTCATACTTTTAAAATTCTCTAAATACAAATATTCCTTGATTTACAACCATTTGTTTAAAGACTGAAGTTACAATAGTGATGAAAAAAGTGTCTTATGACCAGTCCTCAAACTTATGACCAGTCCTCAAACTTATGATTATTGCAATGTTCCCACTGTTACTTGATCAAAATTTGGGTGCTTGGATGATGGGGGGAAAAAAAACATAAGGAACTCATTGCCATGTATTTTCCATTCAATTTAAAGCTAAGATGTCTTAAGTTTAAAATCAAAGTTAATTCATAATATTGCAGATTTTTACAGATTTAAATTATCTGTATCCTATTCTAACCTACTTCCCTTGTTCTCTCCTTTGAGGACATTGCAAGATGACTAACTTACCATCACGACTTCCTGTCACAATTTCTGGAGCTCCTTCACCAATTCCCAAACCACCAACTCCATCAATGCAATTTATGATTTCTTTATGCCCCTTCACAGAATATACTGGTATTTCTGGAGCTTCCAAATTCCTAAACAGCAGAAATGGAACCGTTTTTTTATGTTTGTTCATAAACATCTCCTTCATTTAGAGTTCATCTCTTGATGACTATATGGATACCACAGTTTTCTTGAAGCCAGTATGGAAGTAGTTTGTCATTCTCACCTTTTAGAAAGTTTTACAATTTCCTAATTTGACCTATTGCGAATGACATTTCCTGGTAGTCCATAAAATCTGCTACTACCCAACCCAAGATCAGAAATGTATATTTATATTTATCAGTATATATGCTTAGAAATGTAACATTCAATACTCAAAATATAATTATAATAATTCTGCAGATGTGTTTCTGTCCACCTGAGGTCACAACACATCTCTATTATTCATTAATAGTCTGGGGTATTTTCCCCCCAGAATTTCACATAAATTCAGAGAAAAGATGCACCTCCTTTAAGGAATCAATTTATTAAAGTTAATATAATTCTTAAAGTAACCATTTTTTTAAGAATCATGTAGAAACTTTCAAAAAGACAAGACTGCTTTTACTGAGTAGCTGAGAAACGTGTTTGCAAAAGATTCAAAGTGCTTCTGAACTATTTTTAATGTGTAAGTCTAAAAACTAGGCTCATCTATTCATACATGGCAGACCAGTCATCAAATTGATGCCTAGTGTCATTTATAAATTTTCTGATGAGAGAACCAATGGTAAGATAGTATCAGTTGCAGAATACAGAATTCTCATTTATCTTTACTACACAGAAAACTGAATACTAATGTGAAGTTTTTTTCTTCTTTAAAACATGACAGAAGTCAAAAGAAAATGTGTATTATTACACTCATGATGCAAAATGGAAAGATATAAAAATTATAATTCTTACAATGTGGAGTTTTTAAAAAAATGTTTTTACAAAAATTTATTATATAGATAATCCTTGACATATGACCATAATGGAGCCTGCCCATTACAATCGCATGTTGCAACTGTCATAAATCAGTTCGGTCATGTCACCAACCCAATTTTACAACTGCTTTTGCAGTGGTCAGTAAGCAAACACAGCAGATATAAAAGGAACACTGCAGTATTAAATGAACACCGTGGTCATTAAGCAAGCCATTATTTACTATGGAACAGTTTTGCTAGAAACCGGAAGTTACTTCTGATTTTTAGCAAAGTCATTGTAAAATGCAGTTATGTGACCCCAGGATGCTACAAATAGGTGTAAATGCAGCCATGCTGTGGAGCACTCAAAAGTGTGGACATGTGATGGGGAGGAGCAGGAGACAGCTGTCAGAACTTCAGAACTGAGTCATAAACCCTTATTTTGCAAGTAGATTACCATTTTGAACAACTGTTAAGAGTTCAACTATAAATTTTTGACTATCTGTACTGAATCACAGATTGGTCTGAAAATTAACCTGGGCTTTAAAATATATTTTATAATTGACACTGGAAGATTCAGAAAAAGAAAATCATAAAAGATAATAAAGTTAATTCAGTCTTCTTCAAAGTAAAATGTTTTATTGCTGTCTAAAAACCTAACACTTCTAAATTAATAATATATTAATAATCCATGTCTTTAAACTTTGCAAAATGAACATATCTTACCATATATTTAAATTTCCACCAAAATCTCCAGTAGCTAAGTATCTTTGTTGCAAAGAAGCAGCCCCAAAGGTTCCACATTTAATAGGACGCGATTTTTCAATCTGGAAGTAAAGATATTTACACTGAATGATTATTATTTTCAATTTATGTCTTGTTTTACCTGTTAGAACATATTCTACATATTAGAATCAAACATTAACTGAACACAGTTTTTCACTTCTATTAGGGTTCAAATTTTATTTATTTTATTTTTATTTTTATTCCATTTATATCCCGCCCTTCTCCGAAGACTCAGGGCGGCTTACAAGCTTAGCAGTAGCCTTCATTCTATGTATATGCCTGCTTATTAGGGCTTTCACACACACCCCAAGCGGCATTATTACAAAGTCAGCTTAATTGCCCCCAACAATCAGGGTCCTCATTTTACCTACCTCAGAAGGACGGAAGGCTGAGTCAACCTTGAGCCTGGTGGGATGCGAACCTGCACTAATTGCAGGCAGCTGGTGGCATTAGCCCACTGGTGGCATTAGCCCACTGCTCCACCAAGGCTCTTTAATGAACGAACACATTTGACTTCATAGTTTTTGGGGAACAATTCCAAATAAGTCAAAGATGATTATCATTGCAAAGGCATAAAGAATGCCTCTCCCATGCACTTTCTCCTTTATTTTCTCCAATTGAATGTATCTACAAATTGTTAACCTAGTACTTTCTAGATGCATAATCTAAATAGACATGAAACAGAAAAATTAGAAGTCTCCATTCACATTAGTGTGAAGTCATTTTTTAATTGCAATTCGTATCTCAAGCTTCTAAATATAGGTAAGTCCTCAACTTACAACCATTCATTTAGTGACTGTTCGAAGTTATGCCACAGAAAAAAGTGACTTCTGACCAGTTTTCACACTTATGACTATTGCAGCATCCCTATGGTCATGTGATCAAAATTTGGACACTTGGCAACTGGCATGTATTTATGATGGGTTGCAATGTACCAGGTTCATGTGATCATATTTTGCAAGTTTGACAAAGTCAGTGGGGAAGCCAAATTCATTTAACAACCATGTCACTAACTTAACAACTGCAATCTTTCATTTAAGAACTGTGGCAAAAAAGGTCGTAAAATGGGGAAAATCTCACTTAACTGTCTCGCTTAGCAATGGAAATTTTGGGCTTAATTGTGGTTGTAAATGGAGGGCTACTTGTACATCCCTTACAAATCATACATGTGTTTAACAGAATATATATAAATTTATAGACAGAAAGATTTAAAGCATTGGCTTCCAGTTGCCCTCCAGGTGAGATTCAAGGTGCTGGTGATGACCTATAAAGCCCTAAATGGCATGGGCCCGGATTACCTGAGGGAGCACCTGCTGCCAGCGTCAATTTCCCATCGTCCTGTGCACTCCCACAGGGAGGGCCTCCTCAGGGTACCGCCGGTCAAGGATTGCCGACGGGCGATCCCCAGGGGGAGGGCGTTCTCTGTGGGCGCGCCTGTCCTATGGAATCAACTGCCAACGGAACTCCGGACTGCCCCCGACCTTCGTTCATTTCGCCGGGACCTAAAAACCTGGCTCTTTTTGCTATCTGGTCTGGACTGAGGGGTTTTAATGTTTTTAAACTGTGATTTTAATTTTTTGCAGCTAGACTTAATTTTATTTTATTTTAATTTTATATTGTATTGTTTTTAAATTTTGCCTTGTAAACCGCCCTGAGTCCTTTGGGAGTAGGGCGGTATATAAACCGAATTAATAAATAAATAATAAACAAATAAATAAATTCAGAATGACCAACATTCTAGTTTGCCAGATCCATAAAATCCAATTTCTTTACAGAAAATCAAATTAAGATGCAATTTTTTTCTATAACTTTTGAGCCAAGATGAACTCTTTCTGTAAAAACATGCAATTATATTTATTCTCTGTTCCATTTTGCCTTGTCTTTACAATCCCACTTCATATGGGCAACTTCATCTATTTCTTTTTTCCCCAACCTTCCATTTAGTATGTGTTTGTAGACAATTGTTTTTTTAAAAAAAACTATATATAGCACACACTTTCCCTGTCCCCACTTTTCCTATAAGGCAGAGGACCCCAACCTTTTGGGCACCAGGGACCGGTTACGTGGAGAGAGGTTTTTCTGCGGACCAGAGGGGGCATGTTTTTGTGTGCTGCCTGCATCCCACAGATGGGGCTTTGCTTGTTTGTGCAGACTGGTTGCTGGCATGCTGCAGTCCGGCAATGGTCCATGGACCGGGGGTTAGGGACCCCTGCTATAAGGTATACACTAATATACTGTGCTTTTCCACATACTTTTCTTCACAGCCAGTATATTTTGCATGCACCTCAGTTGCAAACAGAACTTTGTGTTAAACTAATTAATTTAGCCCGTCCAGCTAGTTTACAGAAGATATACTGTATGTAGATCTTCTAAAGAATGCTTCACTTTAAAGTACATATGCCGTTTCAACTCTCTGCCAACAATTCATCAAGGCCATTCATGGTGATCCATTCATATTAAAAAAACCTTATTTATAGAAGAAATATGCTTCTTTTTGGAAAGAAATATTAAAATTAAAACTTAATTTCATTTTCCCTGAAATGGGAAAAAATGAAGCGTTTGCCCCTTGTGAGGGTTTAATTACTGTATTTTATACTCTACAAAGTCAATCTGTACTATAGAAAAGAATAAAATAAAATGGGTTGTGCATCTCTTGCAGTGCTATGGCTACAGTAATTAACTGCACTATGATTAGCGGACTGCTATGTATATAAGAACAGTTAATGCTTATTTCCATGGTGAGCACTGTGGCATTCTTTATTACTCATTTCTTAACATGTGACTTGAATATACTGCTTTGCCAAATACTGGGTGCTCACATAGCTAGAAGATACTAATGCCAATACAAGTAGTCCTTCCGGACTTATGACAATTGAGCGCAAGATTTATGTTACTAAGCAAGACAGTTGTTAAGTGAGTTTTGCCCCATTTTGCAGTTATTAGGTTAATAACGACTGCTAAGTGAATATGGCTTCTCACTTGATTTTGCTTATTAGGTCACAAAAGATCATATGACACTAGGATACTGCATCTGCCATAAATATGAACCAGTTGCCAAGGGTCCAAATCATAACTATGGTAATGCTGCAATGATTATAAGTATGAAAAATGGTTACAAGTCACTTTTTCATTGCCGTTGTAACTTTGAATGGACACCAAATGAATGGCTGTAAGTCAAGGACTAATTGGATATATTTCTTCATGATTTGTTCTAAGATGCTGTAGCATGTATTCTGTTAACTGGAATTGAAGCTTCTTAATTAAAAGATTAATATTGAAATGACCAATAACCTTAAGCTGTTTTCCTACTCATCTTCTGCATTCATCTACACCTTGCTTCAGACTCTGTACAAATGCTACACTGCAATTAATGCCAGTGGAGGCAAACTCCAGGCATTCTACTTGTAAGGAAATGAATGCAGGGCCCCCAACATAGGGCAATCTTTACTAAGTACACAAAGAGTGACAGAGGCCAATTTATGATGTCACTTCTTGATAAACATATGTAATTCACACAAGACCTCAATCCTGAGATCTCATTTTACGAATGGTTAAAAACCCATTAAAGGACTCTGTGTCAGTATCAGACACATAAAAGAAAAATCACATTTGGACAAAATTCAAGAGAGAATAAAAAAAAAGGAAACAAAAAGACCAGGGTGCATCCTCTAGTCTACAGCAACCCACTCGTTAGATAAGCAGGGATTAACATTAGACAAGCAATAAAGCAAACAACAATATTCTGATCAAGGAACTGCCAAAGAGAAAACCATATTCCACCAACTCTAGCAGGGCATGCTATTGTACATGAAGAGGGAGCAAACCGCAGACTCGGGACTAGCGCTGATGATGTTACCTAGTTGGGTAATGAAACGGCTGCGTGCAAACAACCAAGCCCAGAGAGCACAACACTTCGTCGTTCAACCCCGGAGCTACACATATTCTCTTCTATTGGAATTACTATATCAGCCCTCGATCTCAGTCGGTAGAAAACTTAGGGAACCCACGGTTGAGCTTCCACTTAAGCCCAGGAAAGTATCCTGTGGCCCGTGCAAAATTAGCACCGTGGTTGCCAAGCGTATAGTAGTTAACTCCTGGGAGCGAGGCTGGTATTCGTGGGCTTCTTGCTGCTCCCGTGGGAGAACCGGGGGCTGCAGCCCGGCGCGTTCTCTTCCTTACTTCGCGGAGGAGGTTGAGGCGGCCGCCCTGCAGCTCGTAGAGCTGAATGACGCCGGTGCCGCGCGGGAAATTGCCCAAGCAAAGGAGGCGAGCGCTGCAGGGCACCCATTTGCAATCGAAGACAGTGTAATTCAAGCTGTGTTGTGTATGCGCGATGATCTGCGGCTTCTCCAGCAAGCCTCCCGCCGACATGACAGCGAGAACCCGCCCCCGAGCCCAACGGCACCCGACGGGACCTAAATCTGCGCCGCCCCCCTCCCCTACTCGGGCGTCTCCGCGCATGCGTAGTCGACGGAGAGGTCACACATCCGGTATACTAGATCAGCGTTTACCCAACCTTAGGAACTTGAAGATGCGTGGACTTCAACTCCCAGAATTCCCCAGCCAGCATAGCTGGCTGGGGAATTCTGGGAGTTGAAGTCCACGCATCTTCAAGTTCCTAAGGTTGGGAAACGCTGTACTAGATCATAGAGATTCGCAGGCTGTTGCGGATCCGTACTCCCTTTTTGGCGCAGCACCGCAATCCCTTTCCGCCTGAAACCCACTGGCAGGGCGCTAGAGGAGCGAGGCCAGGCCTTCGCTCTCTTGAGTCTACAGGGCGGGGAAAGAGAGCGCGATGCCCAACCATAGAGTGCGAAGTGGAGGAACGGGAGGGCTTCGGTCGGCTGTTCTTGCGTGGCCCGAGACGTAGCCCCGCCTCTTCCTGTCAATATCGTGCTAGGGAAGGCCGGCTGAGCGTGGAGATGGCAAGCGCTGGCGAAGAGCGGCTGCCGCCGCCGCCTCCGACGGAGATGGAAACACAGACTCACCAAGAAGGCTTCACGAAGGTCCTCAGGCGGAAGAGGCGCCGGGAGCCCCAGATGGAGACGAACGAGAGCCCGGTGCCGAGGAAGCGGCCGGATTTCCCTCCTCTTAGCGGGGAAGCCCTGGCCGTAAGTGACGCCGGTGGCTGCTGGGGTGGCCGAAGTAGAAAAGGGTCACCGGCAATCGTTCCTTCGGTGCCTGGGCGCAGGTTAAGTTTTCCCCTCCCGGCCTGGCGTTTCTCGAGGAAAGGCATATGGCGTTTTGCAGTGCAAACGGCAAGCAGGCGCTTTAAGCTGCGGGGGTTTCAGGACCATGTTCATACTACGTTCCAGGAGTAAGCCGAATGTGGCTTACTCTGGTTTTACGCGCAACTGTAATCGTCAGGTTGATTTATTATAATTATATCGTGGGTGGGGTGGGTCTATCTCGGGGGTCTTCAAACTTGGGCCCTTTTATGACTTGTGGACTTCAACTCCCAGAATTCCTCAGCCAGCCATGCTGGCTGAGGAATTCTGGGAGTTGAAGTCCACAAGTCATAAAAGGGCCAAGTTTGAAGACCCCTGGTCTATCTGAACGTAGGCATCCCAGTCTTCCCGTTCCTCGCTTTGGGGTTCATTCTGAGAAAAAAGCTATTTTGGTGAAGGTCAAAGTCAAGCTTCAAGCAAGGTTTTAGTACTGAGATACGTCTTGGTCACACTTGTTTATACTACGTTCCAGGCGTAACCTGAATGTCGCTTACTCTGGTTTTAAGTGCAAATGTAATCGTCAGGTTGATTTATTATAATTATATCGTGGGTGGGGTGGGTCTATCTCAGGGGTCTTCAAACTTGGGCCCTTTTATGACTTGTGGACTTCAACTCCCAGAATTCCTCAGCCAGCATGCTGGCTGAGGAATTCTGGGAGTTGAAGTCCACAAGTCATAAAAGGGCCAAGTTTGAAGACCCCTGGTCTATCTGAACGTAGGCATCCCAGTCTTCCCGTTCCTCGCTTTGGTGTTCATTCTGAGAAAAAAAGCTATTTTGGTGAAGGTCAAAGTCAAGCTTCAAGCAAGGTTTTAGTACTGAGATAAGTCTTGGTCGCACTTGTCAGTGACCTGTAGCAGAGCCGGGATGGCGGTGGTGCATCCACCCTTGTGCCCCTGTACAGTTCTCCCTTCCTTGGTTGGGTGGGGGGGGCAGGATGGATGTTGAGATGGTCAGTCATTGCTCTGGAGAGGCATCTTATGGCTTAGGTACTGCAGTGCAGTCTACATCTGGCTGCCCTGGAAAACCTCTTGGAAGCTTCAACTGGTCCAAAATGCAGTGGCACAAGTAGTGATGGGCCTGCCTCAGTATGCCCAGGCAACACCTCTGCTTTGTGAGTTGCACTGATTGCCAGTTTGCTTCCTGGGGCAAGATAAAATGCTGGTTGTTACCTGCAATGCCCTTGGATTGGAAGCAATGGATTTTTACCATTTTATTCTGCTTTAGCTTCCCTTTAACAAGTTTGTTTGATCCTTAATATACTGCTATAGGGTGACTGAGTTTGCCATACATATTGTATATAGAAATCAGGGTTTTTATTAGATCTGTATAAGATGGACATAAGTTTTTAGTAAAAAAAAAATCAGAAGGAATCTGATGTCAGAATAATCGACTAACGCATAAACTAACACAGCTCTTTTCTAATTTTGAATAGGTAGAACTTTAGAGGCAAGAATCTCTAATATATCTAATATTAGAAAAAAAACTATTTTCTGTAGTTTATTGTATGTAAACTGAGTTAAACTAAATGCGTGGAATAAGTTTATTTGCTGAACATTTTATTATGTGATGGTTACTTTTTTTTCTAGTGTGGAAAAGGTGAATTGAGAAAAATCCCTGTACCAGCAAACAGATATACTCCTTTGAAAGAGAACTGGATGAAAATTTTTACACCAATTGTAGAACATTTGCAGCTTCAAATTAGATTTAACTTAAAAACAAGGAATGTAGAGATAAAGGTAAGTAGTAAGTCTACTGTTTTTGAAAAGTTAATGATGTCTTGTATTTGTGTCTGTTGTTGGGGAAAAAATCACTCCTAATATTTCTTTTTGGCATTAGAAATAATATTTTGTTAAAACAAGTTATCAGCTTAGTGTTTTAGCAGTAAGCCATAATAAGCCTTATTAATTTGGTCAATAAAAATTCCAAATAATTTAATTATATGGGAAGGCATTCCAATGAAATAAATATTCCTTCAACTATAAATAGATAAGTCAAATGTGCATTGTTTAAATAGGAGCAGATCTTTCACAAAGGGAACAATTTATCTAGTTGCCACCCAGAACATGTTGCATATTTGATAGTAGCAGATTATATTGCAATTATACTTGGATGCCACTAGCATGGTTAAACAGAAATTTCCCCCTTCTGTTTTTGTCCTCGGTAAATGAGGAAGAGTAGATCAATACATTGATTCACAACTTCACTAACTATTTTGGCCCAGTGATTCTTGACAGCTATGTTTGAATCTGTAAAGAATGCTTTAATAATTAGTTCTATTAATTTCAGAAAATGCTGGTTTGTTAAAACAGCATTTAGATCAGAGTTATTAAAATTGGAAAAGTCAATTCTAAATGGTTTGAAATGAATGTATCAATTCTAGGCAACCACAATGTAGAATATGATTATAATTCTTCCTATAAAGATTTAAAGTTTTTTATTTATTCATTAGCACTGTCAAATTAGCCTTATATAATAGAAGCAATATAGAATATTGTGTTAATATAATTTTTAAATTAATATTGAGAATTAATTGAATTAAATATTTAGGAGAATAGATTGTGGTGCTTCATGTAATATTTTATGAATCTTCCAAAGGATCACTTCCTAAATTGTAAAACTTATTTTATCTTCTAGACTTGTAAAGAAACAAAAGACATAGGTGCTTTGACAAAAGCAGCAGATTTTGTAAAAGCTTTTATACTAGGATTTCAAGTTGAGGTAAGTTCTTGTCTACTGTAGTTCACTTCATTGTTTGAAATGAAAAGATCTAAGAAGTGTCTTCATACGGGACTGGGGGAAGAATTTTGTTCTTTTTGGATAATTAGCTGAGGGATTTAATACTTTGTGAGCCCAGTTGCTGAATCTGTACAGACTTGTTTACATTTATTTGTAATTTATGTTTGTTCTGGTTTTTATCCTTTTGTACATTATCGAGTCCCCTTGGTGATATTAGCAATTATATAAATTATCTAAATAAACAAATGTCTCAGTGGATGAGGTTTGCATGTACAATAGCGATACAGATCAAAACTTGGTTTTACTTTGCCTGGATTGTTGTACCATGAGCATGCACAAATAAATTGGAAAACAGTCGGATTAATTTTGAGATGGTAAAACCCATGGGTTAAGAACATTTTAATTGACAGGTAATTTCCTGCCAATTGATGACTTGCAGAATTATGTAGTGCTATGTATTCTTTGAAGTATTTGTATAAGTGTGCGTATTAGGGAACTTAGTACCATTGTCCATTATTTCAGATTTCTAGCCAAATATTTTACTGTCTTGGTAATGCAAAGCCAGAGAATCCATGTGACATATGACTTACTAGTGACTGTTCTTGATCCTGTATTTTTAAATCATATTTATTTATTTTTTTTAAAAAGCAATGGTTTTCTCTTTCAGGATGCACTTGCATTGATCAGATTAGATGAGCTTTTTCTAGAATCATTTGAAGTAACAGATGGTAAGTATGAAAATCAATATAAGATATCAAAAGATCAGAACATAAATGGGTATTGGGATGTGAGATACATATAGTTAAGAACTGTTATTCATTGATAGGAATACGTCAAAGTCTGAAATAGCCTCTGAAAATAATTTTGAAACATGTATTCAGTGTTTGGTCTGAAAGATCATTTCCCACCAATTAATTTTTTAGTTGAACTATTTCTCAGTTAAAACTGCCAACCTTTATTTGTAACTGTTAACGTGTCTTGTGGATTTCAAAAGGTATGTTAAAATTGTAAAAGATCAACTATTGCATAATGTCACTGTTAGACCTTCTGCTGAGTTATCATGAGAATCTTTAATGCAGACTGAACAGCAAAAGCATTGTTAGAGATATGTTACTAAATAATTATGGTTTGTGATTAGAGTTGTGTAATTTTTTCTAGTTTCAGCAAACACTCTCAAAACTAATTTGTTGTTTCTCTATATGTATACATATATATTTCTAAATGTTATTTCTTAGCAGATTTTCTATACCAACAAAGATTTGGGTTTAATTTCTGTGGATTGCCTTGTTTCATCAGTGTTCCTGAGAGAAGTGTTGAGAAAATGTTAGAATCCTGTCATCTTAATTCTTGTATTATTACTTATCAGCATAGCCCATTAAAATGTGGGGGGAATAGGGCGTAGAACTTCATGAATCTTTTTGAAATATATATTTTAAAAAATTAACTGGTTCTCACTTGACTGTTAAGTGAACTAAGTCTCACACTCAGATTTAGCAGTCACAATTCATTGGACTCCCAACATGAACAAACTAAAGCCCAGGGAAGTGGTAAATAAATAATTAAAACAGAGTTTTCTCTTTAGTCAAACCTTTAAAAGGAGATCATCTTTCAAGAGCAATAGGAAGAATTGCTGGAAAAGGAGGAAAAACCAAATTTACTATTGAAAATGTAACAAGGACGCGAATAGTTCTTGCAGATTCGTAAGTATTATATAGTTCCCACCTTTTAAAAATTTTGAACCTTGGCTAATAAACTTCTGGGTTTTAGTGTAATAGTCCTCTGTATTTTTAAGCAATTGCAGAACCCCATTTATAATTTTGCCATGCTTATTATACATGCTGGATATATTAAAACTGAATCTTCAGTTTATTGGACCCTACTGATAAATTCCCAGGAATAAGACACTTTACAGTGTATCTTCTGGCTGAAAGTAGTATATATACAAATTGATATGCTTGCATGCATTGCTTGTGACAGCAGATGAAGCCTCTATATGTGCTATATTGTTATTACTCATATAATGATAATGCCTGGATTTGATTGGCTCAGAGATTTCAAAAATATTCAAGCTGTCAAGATTTCTAGCCTTCATCAGTCAACATATTACAAAAAACAAGTAGCAATAGAAAAGGTTTATGGGCATTATTTCAAATTGTTTAATATCACAATCAGGTGTGTGTATCTCTGTCTATAGCAACTTGTAGCTATATACCACTAAAATTCTTTTCATGACCTTTAACTGGATGAAACATCATAGGGCAATGCTTTTTGAACCAAGGTACCTCAAATGAGCTAACTTACGGAATACATCCAAAATCCAGACCCATGACTCCCATGGAACTGAAATTTGGCAAATTTTATAAAACATGAGATAAAAATAATCAAAAAGCATTCTATGACATAATATGTCATATTTCCCGTGAGCAACTTCTAATGTTTGACTATGGTACAACAGTTCAACATGGGCTACTTTCAAGGTAGATAGATCTCTCTGAATTTTAAGTACTTTTTAAGTACATTAAAAGTTATGCCATTGTTGAAGATATTAAGGAATCTGGCAAGGATCTTAGAAACAACCCACAGGGTCATGGGTTGTCTATATTTAAAAGTAGAATGGTAATTGTATTATAATTCAATAAGAGAAGCAAAAATTGAAGAGTTAATGAGCCTCAATTAAGACATTCAATGTGTCCCAACAGATGGTTCAGAAATGAAATAAGTGAGGATGGCATTATGAACATTTCTAAAGAATTGTAAAGGCAAAGCATAACCAGTTGCTGAAACTGGTCCTTATGGAAGTAAATTTATCTTGGAGCTGCTTTTGTATAAAAACACATAAAATTGTGTAGTGACTAAAAGTGAAGTGAAGAAATCT
Organism: Vipera ursinii; assembly: GCF_947247035.1. Taxonomy (NCBI): domain Eukaryota; kingdom Metazoa; phylum Chordata; class Lepidosauria; order Squamata; family Viperidae; genus Vipera; species Vipera ursinii. Next base: position 198,288,577 of record NC_139512.1, read on the forward strand.
TTTATTTTTAATTACAGGAAAGTTCATATTTTAGGATCTTTCCAGAATATTAAAATGGCACGGACAGCCATTTGCAATCTCATTCTAGGTAAAACTTGTATTCCTTTTGTTAACATTATATTTTGAATCTTGCCAGTTAAGGAGGAAAGATTTGCAAGCAGAAAGTGCTTTTAGTTAGAGAAATGTAACTTGACATTTCTATGAGGGCAAGGGATAATCTAAGGGCTATAAACAGTGATCAGTGGATCAGGAGCCATAACTACAGGCTGTTTCCCTACACAGCTCAAGTTTTCAAGGGTGGGTAATCAAACACCGAAAAACCTGAGATGGCACAAAATTGCTGCTTTCCATATATGTCACACTGGAAGACGTTTTTGGAGCAAGAAATTAAGTTATTTTTTTCGTATCATTAAACTGATGGCTCATCGGTGGGCTTCATTATTACCCTTGTTCTGCATCTGCCATCTAAATTCTAACCTAAATATATAGAATTTTGTGTTTAATGTAAAGTAGCACACATTCATTTAGGGATATTCTAGTTAGAAAAAGGCCTGAGTGGTACCAATTTTAAATATATATACATACATGAATGTGTGTGTACACATACATGTACATACACATATACATATGCACACATATTTCATCTTTCTAGAATGCCCATCTCCTTCAAGAATGTATGACACAGCAGCCTGATAAGAGCTTGCATTGTCCTAGAACTAAATTCTATTCCTAAGTGAATAGTTTATTATTAATAGTTTTTATTATACTAATTATAACTGTAGACCTTTGCTGTATTTTTAAAAATACATGTATCTTTAGGTATAAATCAGTTGTATTAATGCACTGTTTTCTTCAACAGGAAGTCCTCCATCTAAAGTTTATGGCAATATTAGAGCAGTAGCTAGCAGAGCAGCAGAAAGATTTTAAAACCAGAGTTTTTGAAGTCACAAAATTCTACACAAGATACTGGAAAACACGTGAAGAAAGAAGCCATGTCAACATGTAGATTACAAGAAAGTGTGCTTTTCTTTAAAACCCAAACACATTGTTTCAGAAGCTCTGCTAAACCATTTCAAAGGGGTGACAATTCAGCCAAACTAAAATTTGGGATATTTTGTTTGTCCAGAGTTTGGGCTGAAACAGAAGGATTTTAAGGGTGAGTTGGGCAAGGCTGATATGAAATGCCTATCTCTTCCCTCCTCTGGCTTGTGGCAGACTTCCTTGCTCCATTTCCCACTAGCTACTGCCACATCCTTAGCTTTCAGTGAAAATGACCACCTGAACTGCTCCTCCCTCTGATCTTTGCAGCATCTTCACTTTCTTGTTTCTGGTTGCCACCAATATCCCTAGGATTTTCCACTTTCTCCCTGCCCCCAAATACTTCTTTCTGAATTAATTCATGCCTACGCCACTCAAAACTAGCAGTTTCATGCATGGAATATTCTTCACATCCCTAGTAAACTGATAGCAATTTTCTGTTCCAACATGACTGGTATATAATAGAACTGCTGCAGCAATGCTCTCAAACATCTATCTGCAAGCATTCTAAACGAAATTGTATCCAATAAAAACTGGTACTTGAATTTCCTTCTAGCTGACATGATTGTTTTAAATTGAATGGATGCAAGGTTAACTGAATGATCAGAATACTTTGTATAGTATGCTGCAAGTCACTATTGGATGCATTGTTCTTAGCAGAAATCCCCAACTCTTAAAATACTAAGATATTTAGAAATATAACTGGTTGCTGGCGAAGCTGCTATTCTATCAAATAAAGCATGGGGCTGCTTGCTGTATTTAGCACACAAATGTATTTATGGTTAAACTAGCAAACTACAAGCATCTAACTACATTTATCCAGATGTTAAAATAAGTTGATCAAATGTTTCCAATCACAAATGTTTTTCCCAAGGGAGGAGGAAGCTGTTACAATGTTGCTACCTTCCTTCCTGGAAGAAGAGAAGTAAGTTTTTTTCCAATATTGTGGAAATACAGAGGGACATACGTAAAGCAACAGTAGATCCTAGGGTTAGCTGTTTTTGCATTAGGGCCACCCGCCTTTCTAATTCTACAGCAGAGACAGAATGCAAACTAGACTTGAGAGGGCACCAAAGAAGTCTAAAACAAAAATGGAGGCAAGTGGAATCTTACACCTTTAGTCTCGACTCTTGACAATTGCCTGAACGAGTTTTTGCTGTTTTGTTTGCAGACATTTTGGGAAGTGCCTTGACTTTTCCTTCCTAGAGCTATGAGAATGGAATTGACCCAGTTGCCTTTCTACCTAAAGCAGGACTAAAACTCGGTCTCTGCCTAATGTCTTTAACCACTACACCAAACCACCTCTCAGGAAATGAGTATCTATCCATCATAAAAGAACCTTGCAGGTCTTCACATTAAAATGTAATTTTTAGTAATTTGGCGTCTTAAAACATTTATAGATCAGAGCCCATTTCATATTATTTCACGGTCCAAATATGTAGACAGTTTACAGCAGCTTTTGGAACAACTGATTTTTCCCATTTTTTGCTGTAAGATTCTGCAAGTTGCTAACAAAAAATGTCCTATCCCATGAATGCTGACGGATTAATGAGAGCTTGCTAATAGCAAACTAAAGATCCTTTCATAGTAAAATTCATAATTTTAATACCACAAACTAGCTCTTAAGCTACTATGTAAATTCCCAGTAACTCAAGCTTAATGTCAATTTGCAAAATCAGATTGAATAGCTGAATTATATATTGTATGTATGGTGCCAGTTCTTAGTTACAGCCCCATATGTTTTGTAAGTTTCAGAGATAGTACAAGAAAAGCCCTCTTTACAGATTCAAGGGGATTCTTTTAAATTCTACATGAGGCTCTTTGGATCTAAGATACTATAGTTGTTTTTTTAAATATAAGATTCTGTGCTGAAATAGGAATGGACAATATGTGCATTCAATCCTAAATTCATTATTCCGAGGTTTACAGTAGATACATCTTAGATGGAACTTTCCCTTATATGTGCAATGAGTCAAGATTGCAAAATTAGAAAAAATACTATGCTTAAAGTAAAATTGGTATTACCGTGGAACTAAGAATAAAACTGACCAACTAAAATTCTCCCCATAAGTGTGCCAAAAACTACCATAAAATTACAGCTTAATGTATCTTGGATCTAATGGTTCCTATTCACTAATACAGCATAGTTAGCATGTCAAAGAAAAATTAATTTGGGAATTGGTTATCCCTATAAACATTAAATCTGATGCTACCTGCTGTTAAATGATCTGTCACTGAAAAAAAGGGCAAATATTGTTACAGGTATTTAATTACCAGCATCAAATAATTTTGGTACAATCAGATCTGAAATTCAGAAAAAAAAAATTCAAGTTTTAACACCATGCAGTAAAGTTCATAAAGTTTATTTTTATTCATACATTATTAAGGTTCCTATAGTTCCAACAATGTATGATATAGCATGCAGAGGAAAAATCTAAACATTCAACATAACCCATTTTTTGCACACAAACTAAAAAAAAGCTCATTCCCCCAGTACGAAAGTAACATTAGCACTATTTTCTATTATGCCAGCAAGGGTATGCACAAGCAATTAAGAAATAGAAAGCAATTGCTAAAATATTTGTAACAAATATTTATGTACAAAAAAATTCACAAAAGACTAGTTCCCCCTGAAGCAGAGCACATGGCAGTTGACAATGGAACAAATACAACCACTGGCTGGGATTATAATCCACATACTGATCCAGAGGAAGAAAGATACATGTAGTGGAGATTTTCTGTTTTAACATTTACCAAATGTTTGGCAACATTATCTTTTTTTAAAATTATGCAAATCATGTAAACGAGGAACATTTCAAATCGATCTACATGCAAAACTTCATGTCATGCAAGGACACCAAGCACCTGGATTTCTCTCTCACAGACAGAGCCCATGATGTGCAGCACTCAATTGAAGGAACAGCTATGGCTGGCTGGGAGGCAACTGATTTTAAGTTTGAGCAACCTGCCTTTCCACTGCGGATTATAAAACGTTTCAAATAGAAAAATTGCTAGAGGAAAGGGCGTACTATCCTAAAAATCTTAACAATTTTTTTCTAGCCAATAGTACCATTGCAGAAAAAGAATGATATAAAGTTGTATAACATGCCTTGCTACTTTTATATCACACATATAAAGTTACTGTCAATTACAAGTCATGATAAAAACAAATTTAGAAAAAAGAATTCTCCAGCTGACGATCAGGAGGTTAAAAAAAAAAGATAATGTGAACCTTACCTCTTTCCCTATGGCAAAGGTTAATGTTTTTCCTGTAATAAACCTATATACACATATATAAAATATTACCAGGCTTTATGCAACTTATGCAACTTAAATGAGTATATTAAACTATATAGTTGGAAGATATTTTAATGGCATGAGAGGTTTTGTAATCTCACTGCAGAAAGTATCCTAGGAAATTAATCCTAATTCTTAATTAAGATTAGTACTGAAAAACAAGTGTCTTTACAACTGTTTTATCTATACTTAATGGAGAAGAGCCAATGTTCACTAGGTTTATTTTATGCAATTGTGTTCATTTATTAAGTGAAAAAATGAAATAAGCATCTTTTTGCATATACAACCTAGTTCTTGGCAATTAAATTTTTATAACATGCCTTGCTATTTTAATACCCATAAATAGTATGTGTACATATATGTACATGCATATACTATTAAATAGTGTACATATATACACAAACTAACCTACATTCCTGTCATACAAAAATGTAATTAAGATAAATTAACAGGAAATGATGCTATTCAGCCAGCCAATATATAAACATCTGAAACAGTCACAGGAAAAAGTTGACCTAACATCCATTAAAACATTATATTCTTCTAAAGTATGCCTGCATGTATGTATCTGTGTGACATAAAAGTAAAGATGTATATCTATATGTGTTGAACTATATAATAATCTGCTTGGCACTTTTGTACTCTAGTTTTATGCCTAAATCAAGTATATTAAATTAAAGCTTGCCTAACTACTAAATAGAAAGCACAACATATATATCTATATATAAATACACACACACATATATATAGATAGATATTTTCTTGTTATAAAAGTTGAGAAAAATAAATTAAAAAGCCAACCCCCTTCCCTTTCTCCACCACACTGATATGCTCTTTCCATTTTGCTGTCCTTCAGACTTTTAAAGTGCTACACTTGCGTTATTGAGAGAATGAAAGTTCAACAACACTTAGTTGGCTTCATGAGGCTCATGTTGGAAAATATGGTTTCACAGAGAAAAATACTTCCATTTAAATACACAGAGAGCATTGCTGGACGTCTTGAGCAGATCTTCAGAGATGGAGAAGAAAGCAAAAGTGTTGGGTAGTATCATAAAGAGTCACACATCTACCACCATCTTTTTGTGAATATCTAGGCCTCCTACAACCTGAAATATTGATTAAAAAATACTGTGAGAATTAAAAAGACATGAAACAACAATAGGTAGGACAAGAATAATTGGATTTAAAATATTAGTAATAAATATGTTGGTTCATACATTAGATAAAATTGATGTAATTGGCCTAGAATCCAATTATAGTTCTTCCTAACCAGCCTGATTATTTTGAACTAGGTGGGTGTTGAATTTTTTTTTAAAAAAATACTTCTACTTATGATTGTTATGAAGCACACACTGAAATCGTTATAATGACACATATAAGAGAACTGTCAAAGGTGAAATAACAAAAACATTAGTTGCTGAATAAACTGTAATGGATATATGAAAATATTAATTGCAATGATGGGGAAAAATACACTTACAGCACAGAATTCTTCAAAGGATATTCTTCCATCACCATCTTTATCTGCATTTATTATGGTTTTGTCTACAATTTGCTGCAACTGGGTATCTTTGAGATTGTTCCCAACCATCATTTTCAAAACCTGGAAAAGCTCCCCATTGGAAATATAACCATCTTTGTCCATGTCATAGATGCGAAAAGCAACTGCCAAGAAAAAAGAAAAATGCAATTCTGAGTAAGACTTTCTGAGAGACTGGGAAAGCTGAGGGTGAGGCTTTTGAATGTCTTGTTTTAACAGAAACAATTCAATGCAGCTACTAAGAGATTATGGAAAAAGTTTTCAAAGAGATTGTGCCTTAGTGAATCAGTGTAACTCAAGGCTTGGAAATTCTTACAATTGAAGGAAAATTAAAGAAATTTCTCCTTAAATTCTAGGTTGCTGAAACTAAGTCAGTAAGAGTCAGTAATCTCATTTAATCTTCTAAGGACTAGTTATGAAAAGTCTGACATCACTATACAAATAACCAATGACTACTTTATTTTATATTTTGTTATATAAATCCCTACTTCTATGGGATTTATATAAACTATGATGTAATTTGCATTATCTTAAACATACTGTTGTATATCTTCTCAAATTCTCATTGCTAAAATTCAGCAAGAATAGTTACGTCTATGTAACTGTATAATTTCCAGCTACATGTTATTGCTAAGGAAGAGTTAAAAATCAATATCTCATTGTTCAAAGTATCAAAAGGAAAAGGGGGATGGAGAAGTATTAGAATAGCCATTTTTATGTAAAAGCCATTTACTTTATCTCAGAAATATGAAAATCATGTTGATGAATCTTCCAACTGTTATCTAGCCCAAGGTACATTAAAAGTTAAAATGGCTTATGAAGTAAGATTAAGTGAGGAAGAAGAGAAAAACAACTTTTTAATAAAACATAGTAGCTTGTAATTAACACAACATAATATACTTACACCTCAACTTCTGCTCTTTGTCACCTTTGACACTGAACTGGGAGACTCCTTCTATAAATTCTACAGAATACAGGTATAACGAGAATTTAGAAAATATTTTATATATCCCAAACTTTGGAAAATACTCTCAAATTTTCTTCCATAACAATCTTAAAAGCAGTAATTTTTAATTATTGTTTTTATGACCCCGAGTTAGGTACTATGTACTTCAATTTTCTTATTTGACAAGATCTTGTGACTCTCCAAAGACACATAAAAATGCAGCTTTTAAAGATAATCATTGACTTACAACTATTTGTTCAGCAACTGTTTGAAATTACAATGTTGGTGGACCAAGGTACTTATATCCCATGCGCAAAGTTACAATCACTGCAGCACCTCCTGTGGTCATGTGGTACCAATTCAGGTCCTTGGCAGTCCACCTGCACTTAGAACCACAGGGATGCTGCAGCTCCTTCTACCTGCCTATCTCATCACTCATTTGGCCCGAGAAGACAAACAAGGCTGCTATGGCCTGAAAGATTCACTATCCATCTGGCCTATTAGCTCAAGCAAAGCCTTCCTGGGTCTGGGCAGCTTTGCTTGTGCTGACAGGCTGAAAGGGGATGAGGCTTTCCAGACGTGGCCAGCTTTGCTTGGGTTGATGCCTGAGTGAGCAGCTAAGGCTGCCAAGGGCAGCTCTGGTCAATTGCCATACTACAACACTCTGCCCAAGGTGCAGGTATAATTATTGCAACTGATGTTATTCCTCCCTGTAAGTGTTAAGGGGTCTTAGAACAATAAAACAGAACACTTTATTTTTCATCTCCCTACAGGTCTCCAAAATTCAAGAGTCAAGGAACTCTGTGTGGAGTCATCAATAGTTGAAAGGGAATGAATAGAAAAACATAATCTCTTTGCATTTTAATCATATCAAACATCCAAACATGCCCACTTGGTTATCATCTGCATTTTAAAAGCAAGTATCTAGAGCCAACCCAAATCAGCTATGGAGCCCAAAAATAGTGATCTAATTACTGACGGAAGATAAAAAAAAATATTTATTTATTTTATTGAATGTGGAAGCTTAAAATTCTGTTTCTTTAGGTTGACAGATTATTTAATTTTTTTAAATATGCTCCTAAACTATTTTTTTTAAAAAATACAGCCTGGGACTTTTGTTTATTTTACTTTTTGATAAGTTTTACTTTTCAAATTCTAAAGTACCGTGACTATCTCCAAGTTCACTTCGTTTCACACTAACCAAACTCAGCACTAAGACTTTTAATGGTTCTTCTGTAATCCTTGTGCCATTTGAAAAGGTATCAGGGATAAATAGGATTTTCAGCTGTGGAACAACTGTCCAAGAAACTAATTCCTAGATGGAGTTAACCTATGGTGATTAGAACTTTTAAAAACTGAATCAAATGAAATGTTTCCACTGAGGGAATTGCACTCGTGAGCAAGACAAACCATTTTTCCTTTTCCCAAACAGATATACAATTACGAAACTGTTAAATGCTTTCCAACATTTCAGAGAAACTATTTATGAATAGAAGCATTATGAATCCTTCCTAGCTCATAATACAAAACGTTTCTCAACTGGAAAGCTACATTATCACATAGAACGTGAATAACTGAAGTTTATAATTAACTTAGAAAAACTACAAAAATTCTATATCTTATCACGTTAGGCAAAACCTGACAGTTTGAATAAGTGTATAGCAAATTAAACTTTTCTTACCTTTGAAGTCTACTTCTCCATTTCCATCTGTATCAAATATATCTATTACTCGTTGTACCAAGGGATTCTGTTGTAACTCAGGCAAAGACATAAATTCTTCCACACTTAAAGAACCAGAGTTATCTAAATCAAGCTTCTTAAATCTCTTCCCCAATCGTTTAATCTCATCTGCATCAACTGGCAAAGGGGTAGGGGAAAGACAGAGAAATATGAAAACCTAAACTGAATATATAATAGTTATTCCTTGTAATACAATATCTTGTTCAGATCTAAAAATGACAACTATTTAAGAATGTGCATATCCCCTTACTCTTACACCCAAACAGCTTTAAATGTAATAAATTAATATGGATTACCTTTCACAGGACAGGACATTGCACACCTTACTTTAGAGCTCTGTATAACCTAATATATGCTGACTCAAGTGTGCAAAGGACTAACAGTGCTTAGTTAACTTCAGCCTCATGTTTACAAGCATCTGTCAGGTACAAATCTCCTTTTAATTATCTAACCCACGTCAGTTATCTTTTAAATAGGAGGGAATGAGAGTGAGGTCAGTTACAATCCATAAAAAATGAGTTTATTTCTATTTTTAGTTTTAACTCCTTATGAAACTGAACTGGTGTTGATCAAATATTAAATTTATAACACAATTAAGAAATTATCAAAGGATTAGATGCCATTCTCTTTAACTGTCTATTGAATGATCAAATATTCTTTATTTAAAAAAATAAAATTTTGCCAAATATTTTTTGGCTGAAATGTATATTGTTTCATTCTATAATATTCTAGAATATAAGCCTGGATGTTTTCTTTGAGGAAAAATTAACATTAGAATGAAATGGAATGTTGCATCATTTTCTTTGTATCCAACAACAGTAAAAAAAAAAGATAGCCACACCATATGTCATTTTACAAGTAGCAGAATAAGCTGAACAAGTAACAGAAAGTATGTGAGGTGTGTAGTTCTACATATTCCTTGAATACACTTGAAACTGACCTGTAAATGTTAAGGAATTTTCCTATAGACTGAAGGAATTATACCTAACATTGGTTAGTAGATGAATATCAGCTAATGACTGAACTCTAGTCACATAATTGATTGCTTCTACATCACATCACACCATCCCAACATTACAGGAAAAAGAAAAAGGTCTATTTCATTATATTAGATGAAGTCCATAGTAACCCAGCTATTAGGTAAACCAACTGAAAATATTTTTTTCCATTGACTTCAAAAACCACCAGAAATACTGTCAAAGTTTTATATACCACTTACAAAACATATGTGTCTGTGTGCATACACATACACACTCGCTATATATTATAGATTACTGAAATAATAAAATGTGCTTTGTAAGTTTTAGCCAATTCTTGATGTAATGGAAGCACTTTCAGAAGACTGCATGCCTATGTTATAAAGTACAGATAGTCTTCAAATTACAACTACAACTGGGACTGGAATTTTAGTTAAGCAAAATGATTGTTAAGTGAAATATCCGGCGCTTCACTTAACAACCAGAATCCTGGCACTCCCAGTTCCAATAGTTAACTAATTGCTCAGGTCATTAAATGGATAGAGTCCCATGTGCTTCGGGGGGGGGGGGGGGAGAAGGAAAGCCCTGGCGGACTCCACTTAGGCACCACATTCTTCTTTGCCAAAATCCAAGCAGGACTTTCAGATTTTAAGGACCATATAGCACCCTTTCTGAGGCCATTGTTAATTTGAACTGTTAAGTAAATAGTCATAAGTTGAGGACTACCTGTATAGCAAATTGGAGGACAATTAAAAGTAACATTCTTTTTTCTATGTCACTAGCAATCTTGATCAAATCTTTGCAAACTATTAAGTATCCATTGGATTATGAACGAGATACAAATTAGTAATTTCTATTCAAAACTCAGTTTGGGTATGAATGTAATAGTGCTCTGTATTTACGTAATACAGTTTAGAGTATATATTAGCATCTTACAAGGTGCATTTTCTTCCTCCAAAAGGTGGCATAATAAAGTAAAACATTTTCTGTGAAGATGACAATATAGGTCTGGTCAAAAGTATGATTATATTAATTACTTTGAAAAATAAGAGTTCTAATCTAATTGTTTAACAGCCTTCTGGAAAGGTGAAAAGCTGTGTTGTGTGTTATTCCAATTTGGGAGCAAAAAGAACCAGAACCCTATTAAGACTATCAACATTTGTGCAAAACAAATGTAAATTCATACTAAAAGTAGTATCAATTTTCAAATATCATGCACTGAGATTCAATCCATTAATATTCATATTATTGAAAGATCTAAGCTAGTGGAACATCCAGTAACTGTTGAATATATACTTACCAGTCCTGAAAGCATGGTGTTCTTCCAATATGATTTCAGGGACAGCATATACATAACAAAATCTTAATTCTAGTGTACAATTAGAATTGACAATGCTACAAAAAAGTCTTTAGAAATTTTTTTGAGTGCAATATTGTAAAGATAATTTTAGCATACTGAGAACAAAATCAAAACACTTAGAACTTGGGGGTTCTCTTAATGATAAAGTAGAAAGTTCCTAATCCATTTGGTTCATTCTGGGGAGAGCATAACCAAATGACTAGGTGAAATTGTTCCTGCAAGGCCTCTTTTCAGTTACCAATCCCTAACAGTTTTGAGGAGTGTTGGGAGATAAAGCAAGTGAAAAGTCAGTTTGACCAAGCAACCATTCAAATAGGTTTTGGGCTTTCATAGTACTGTAGTGATAAATACAACTACTAGAGTCTGCTGTATCTGCAGAATCTAATCTAATCTAATCTAATCTAATCTAATCTAATCTAATCTAATCTAATCTGTAACATTTTTAGTGATGGGACTACCTAGATGATTTTGCTGATTTCGTTGCAAATGATGTCACTTCCATTAGCTCAAATCCAACTATCAACTGGATAGAACCATATGAGATAAGTAGAATAAATTATTTAATTCATTCATGAAATTACACGTCGTTATGACTTTGGATTCTTTATAAAATGAAATGGCAATCCCATGATTGTGGTTCGCTGCAATATCATAATTGTGACTTGGGCATTTATGTGGAATACATACCTGTATTTCATGTGGAGTGTTTTTTTTTTAAGATAACCCAGAAGTTTAAATGGGTAGAAAATCTGGCGTCCAGGAAGTTAACAGAGAAAATGTGTCACTCTATATTGTAATTACTACCTTAGTTGCCAGTAAAATTTTGGGCAGGATTCAAAGCACTGGTTATTACCTATAAAGCCCTGCTTGGTGTGGTTCCAGGAGGCTATAAGATACCATCTTATCAAGCATGGTTCTGCCTGTCCAGTAAGACACTTCATCATATGTCCATCAGAAGAGGATTGTGGATTTTGAGGTAGATCTTTTCCATGATGTTCTCCTTCTTATGGAATATTTTGCCCTGATATGTTTTTAAATTTCAGCATTTAAGAAGGCAACAAAAACCGTAAGTTTTAAATATGGATTTACTGTCTTGTATTTTTCTTTGGGCATCTTTATAGTGAAGGGAATGGTTTTGTTTTATTGTTATTATTTTGTACATACTCCAAGTCTTCAGAGAACACAGAATTGCAATTGTACATCTGTTAGTTAAAGAAGTTCAAAGGGACTGAGAATAAATTGTCATGGTTTGTTGAAACTAATTGTCATCTTTTGTTGAAACTAATTTAAATCATTCACTTTGTGCATAACTTTTGGGAAGAAAGATTAATGACACTTTTTATTCATAACTAATCCTCCCATCCTTTCTTTTTCAACTCCCAGGCAATATTTCAATGAATCCCTCAATATCTTAGGAGTAGCTTTGCAAGGTACTGATACAAGAATACAACAGAACACCATAAAGATATTTTGTATATACAAATTCAGTTTAGCTGAATTCCATATACTACATTGTTATATTAAATTATAATTAAAGTTGAATTACTTCCAAGAATTATAATTGGCCTTCCTCCTTGTTTTAAAGATGGTAATGAGAGACAGTTTGGTCTATTGGTTTAGACACCAGGAGACTGAATTCTAGTCCTGCTTAAGGCACAAAACCCTGGCTGGATGACTTTGGGCCAGTCCTCTCTCCCAGCCCAACTCACATCACTGGTTTGTTGTTGTAGGGAAACTAGGAGGAGGAAAGTATATTGTGCAAATTATTTATAAAAATAATTAAGATGGGATACCAATAAATAGACAAAATTTAAGTTTAAAGAATAAGTGTTTTAAAAATATTTATATTGCCAACATTTAATCCACTGGTTTTTATCCTTTGAAGGTTCAAATCAAATACTACTAATATATTGACCAGTTATCTTAAAAACAGATACTATTCAATGGTGGCTCATTCTCAATTAGCTGAAGCAATTTATTCTTGTTGTATGGTGAGAAATAAACCAGCAAAGAACTGTTCTTGCCTTTTTATTATAAACTTGAACTATCTATTCTCTTCTATACTGAGAAGAGTATTTCTCAGGATAACAGCTGCACTTTTGTTACAAGCAGTCTAAGTAAAGTTGAACTTACAGTGCGAACACATTTCCAGTGGGTAGCTTGCTTCATTTCCCTGAAATGAGAAAAAAAAATGTTTTTAAAAAGGCAGTTTAGCAGAGAGAAGCCAATGGAATACAACAAATAACTGCAGTGGGCAACAGCACAATCAAAAACCATGGCTGCTTTAAAGAGATGGAAACCAGTATAATAGTATAACACTTATACACACCAGAGCTCAATAACCCAATTACGCAGCTCTTCTGGTATGACTGCCTCTAATTTTGATGACCTTCATCCAATAGATATCTAAGAATCATTTTCTTTCATTACATTTTTAGAACCAGACCTTTAATTCTCATACCTTTTTTTTCTTTACAGTTAAGTGGTACTGATGTAATGCTAAGACTTGTCCTAACTTGCAATAAACTGAATTTATCCTAAATCAGCAGAAGGTACATCAGGAAATATATTTTTTTTAAAAGAGCCATTGCTGATTGTAGCTCCCTAACATTTTATCATCTTCATCTTTGTACTTTTGTCTTTGTCATGGGATAGTTTAATTCAGCATACATTTGTGAATTAATGTTTTCCCTTTTTCTGTATATCCTGTGGATATGGATTATTGCTTTTTGGAGCTGATTAATTAATTAATTTTTAATTAATTAATGGACTTATATGCCACCCTATCTCCCGAAGGACTCAGGGCGGCTAACAACAATAAAATACAGAATACAAATATTTTAAAAAAAAAAAAAACTATCACAAAGCCCCACTAAAACCAATAAAACATTAAAAACATAATTAAAAGCCCTTATCATCAGTCCAGGTCAGCCTGTTGGAAAAGGTATGTCTTGAAGTCACGATGAAAGGACCGGAGATCTGGGGCCATCCGGAGCTCCCGGGGGAGCTGATTCCACAAGGCAGGTGCCCCCACAGAGAAGGCCCTCCCCCTGGGGGTCACCAGCCGACATTGTCTGGCAGACGGCACCCTGAGGAGGCCCTCTCTGTGTGAGAGCACAGGGCGATGGGGAGTCGTTCCTGGCAGCAGATGGTCCTGCAAGTAACCTGGGTCTAAGCCATGTAGGGCTTTATAGGTAAGAACCAGCACCTTTTACCCTAAATAAAGACCATATGTCTAAAAGAAATCATTAATCTCCAAATTCCTATGACTTGGTTCTAAAATATAACTGCACAGAAATTAATATATCCATAAATATACATGCTGCGCACACACTTAAATTGATTTTCTTTTTGACAAATGTACATTTCAATATAAGTAGATATTTTTCTGACTACCACTGTTTTTAGTTGAAGATTATGAAGTCAGGGCTGAAAGGCTAAGAGAAAGAGCAACAGTTTTCAGCTACTGTATATGTACTAAATACATATTTGAAAAAACTAAATCAATGCAGTTGAGATATTCTGTCAAGTGAGAGCAGTGCAAAAAAGTTAAAAATTTGAGGAACACTGTTTATTTTTCTTCTTTGATTTCTATGCATGTGAATCATTTATACTGTTGATAAAGATTAACCCTAGTATTTTATTCTAAGATGTGGCCATCTCACCTGAATTATTAAACTTTTTTATACAAATTTTATTGATTTTCTGATATTACATTCACATAGAGCCTTGGTGGAGCAGTGGGCTAATGCCTCCTTAAGTAACACCAGCTGCCTGCAATTAGTGCAGGTTCGCATCCCACCAGGCTCATGGTTGACTCAGCCTTCCATCCTTCCGAGGTATGTAAAATGAGGACCCAGATTGTTGGGGGCAATTAAGCTGACTTTGTAATAATTCCGCTTTGGGGGTGTGTGAAAGCCCTAACAAGCAGGCATATACATAGAATGAAGGCTACTGCTAAGCTTGTAAGCCGCCCTTAGTCTTCGGAGAAGGGCGGGATATAAATGGCATTAAAATAAATAAATAAAAATAAATATTTGAAAAGCAACGTGGTGGCTGGGTAGTAGTAATTCAATTACATACAGATATCATTAGTACAGATTTCAAATTGCTACCATAAAATTTCCTCTTTTTCCCTTATATATACTGTCTATTTGTAAATTAAAAGACAAGTTTTATCCTATCCATCACATAGAAAATAACTTTTACATTTATCCATAGTTTTTATTTTACACATATTCTAATTCATATTCTACACATACAATCTTTTTTAGACAATGACCTAATAGATTTTTCAATTTTAATTCCCACTAACATTTAGATTTAACATTTCATATTTATCATTCCCAAGATTTTTAGTATACTCCCAATTCCATTTATCATCATTCCTCACAAAATCTAATATTCAAAATACACATCCCATTTAACTTCTCACCCTCTATGTCAACAAGGATGCTAATTTTCAGTTTTTGTTTTTTATTTCAATATTTAATGCTTCCTCTCTTCCTCTTTATATCTGCTATCTCTTGCTTAAACTGATAATATTCATTTTTAACATTCCATATAGACCTATTACTTTCAACAATACGTTTTTAGCTTATCTCGTTATTCACCTTTACATGACCTTTATGCACAAATCAATATTCAAATTAGCTATTAGTATTTATACTGCTAAATTTTAATTTTAATGACCAAAATTTTTTCTTCATCTCAGTTCATAATAATGTCTTGTGTTCAACATACACATCTTATCGATTTAAGTACATTCTGTTTCAGATTTCAATAAGATGGTCTAAACTCCATTCTTCTTGAGTCTTATTCTAGCTTTTTTCCTTTGCCAAATCATCTTCTATGTCCTTGTTTTTGGGTCATCGAACCAATCTTCTTATAATATCATGTATATTAATTGATATTGGCAAAACCATCCAATCGCCATCTTTTTGAGAGGACTTGTAGGTCTAGTGGGTTGTCTCTTTATTCTTCCATATTGATGTTGTTATTCTGAATTGTCTTCTTATCCAACCGTTCTTTTTCTAGATCCTCTAGTTCCTTCTGAGTTGTATAAGAAACCTTTTCCTTTTTCCAGGTTGTCAATGTCTTTTCTGGATTTTCAAATATCAATATTTGTTTAATAGTACAGTTGCAAGAAAAAGTATGTGAACCCTTTGGGATTACGTGGAGTTTTGCATGAATTGGCCATAAAATGCATTCTAAACGTCATGTAAGTCACAACAATAGAAAAACACAGTCTGCTTAAAATACTACACAAGCATTAGCTGTTGTCATGTTTTAATTGAACATAAGATGGAAACATTCACAGTGCAGGGTGGAAAAAGTATGTGAACCCCTAGCCTAATGACTTCTCCAAGAGCTAATTGGAGCCAGGAGTGAGCCAACCTTGTCTCCAATCAGTGTGATGATATTGGATGTGTTGCTGACAGCCGTCCTGCCCTTTAAAAACACATTTTCCACCAGGCAACTCTTAAAGCAGTGCAAAAGAGACTGGGTGAGATCTACCTCTTTTACACCCTAATTACTTTCTGTACCTCCTTAAGCTGCTAAGCATTTTCCCCCTGTGGTGAGGGAAGGGGGATTTCAGCCCTCTCTCCAGAAAGAGAGGCGACTAAATATCCAGGGGCATTTTAAATGTTGAAAAAGTAACTGAATTATTAAACTTAAAGCACTATTTTTTTACTCTTAAAACATAAAAGAAGGTTTAAACCAATCTTCAGAAGTCTGGAGTAGAATGTCTATGAAGATTCTCAATCATCCGGGTCATGACTGTCCCAAAGGTGCTGTTCAAATGGCAACTGGACTTCATTTTTTTCCTTGAAAACATTTTGCTTCTCATTCAAGAAGCTTCTTCAGTGTGGTGTAAAATAGTTACACATAATATACCATGTCCACTATTTTTTTAACTAAACTTCTCTGACCCACTTCCCATATTTTTAAAAACAGCAATAATCAGTAACATTTAGCTATATTTTCTTTGTATAACTGGCCTGTGTTTGTGTGTGTGTGTGTGTGTGTGTGTGTGTATGTGTGTGTGTGTAAGTATGTGTGAGTGTATAATTTGGGGTTAACAGTAACTTAACACTGCTGGCTTTTCATCTGAGAAACCTATTTTTTTCACTATTCATCTTCTATCAAATATATATCTTTCCAGATTAATCTATGTAGAAAATATTATTTTTGTCAGAAAACCCTAATTAAGATTTTTTTGAGGAAACATTAACAAGAAAATGTTCTTCTGCAGTGAAATTTTCCCTAATCTGATATTGAAAATTTATTAAGGTAACCGAAAGCAGATAACAGAAAGAAAGTCTTCAGCTGACAGTCACTTAACCTGTGAAGCAGCTGTTTATGACTCATTAACTATTTATAGTCACATACAGGAATCAACTTAAGTCTTGGCTATAACGTACAGATCTAACCTAGCAGCAGACGGAAGAAACAGAAAAAGCAGAATTTAAACGACTGATAAGTTTTAAAGACAAATGTCACAATTAACAAGGTAACGCATGACTTTTACCCCAAATTAAACAATTACTTGCTTCAAGAATTGAGGCCGAACATTCTTAAATAACCCCTTCATGGATTACTGCCTTGTCGTGGTGAAGGGGCTTGCGTAATTCAATGAAGCTATGAGCTATGCCGTGCAAGGCCACCCAAGACAGACAGGTCATAGCAGAGTTCTGACAAAATGTGATCCACTGGAGAAGGAAATGGAAACCCACTCCAATATCTTTGCCATGAAAACCCCATGGACAGTACCAAAAGGCAAAAAGATATGACACTGGAAGATGAGCCCCTCAGGTCGGAAAGCGTCCAATATGCTACTGGGGAATAGCAGAGGGCTAGTACTAGTAGTAGGGGACGCGGTGGCTCAGTAGGTTAGGACACTGAATTTGTCGATCAGAAGGTCGGCAGTTTGGCGGGTCAAATCCCGAGTGCCGCGTAGCAGAGTGAGCGCCTGTTACTCGTCCCAGCTTCTGCCAACCTAGCAGTTCGAAAGCACGTAAAAATGCAAGTAGAAAAATAGGGACCACTACGGTGGGAAGGTAACAGCATTCCGGGCGCCTTTGGCATCTAGTCATGCCGGCCACATGACCACAGAGACGTCCTCGGACAAGCGCAGGCTCTTCAGCTTTGAAACGGAGATCAGTACTGATCCCTAGAGTCGGAAACGACTAGCACGACGCATGTGCGGGGGAACCTTTACCTTTACCTTTTTAGTACTAGTAGTGCCAGAAAGAATGAAGCGACTAGGTCAAAACCGAAAGGACGCTCAGCTGTGGATGTATCTGGTGGTGAAAGGAAAGTCCGATGCTGTAAAGATTTTTTCTCCATAGGAACCTGGAATGTAAGATCCATGAATCAAGGAAAGCTGGACGTGGTCAAACAAGAGATGACAAGACTGAACATCGACATCTTAGGAATCAGCGAAGTAAAATGGACAGGAATGGGTGAATTTAATTCAGATAACCATCAGGTATACTACTGCGGGCAAGAATCCCTCAGAAGAAATGGAGTAGCCTTCATAGTCAATAAAAGAGTAGGAAAAGCAATATTGGGATACAATCCCCAAAATGACAGAATGATCTCAGTTCGAATCCAAGGCAAACCATTCAATATCACAGTAATTCAAGTCTATGCCCCAACCACCGGTGCTGAAGAGGATGAAATTGACCGGTTCTATGAAGCCCTACAGCATCTTATAGAACTAACACCAAAAAATGATGTCCTTAACATCATGGGGGATTGGAATGCTAAAGTAGGAAGCCAAAAGATAACCAGAATAACAGACAAGTTTGGCCTTGGAGTACAAAATGAAACAGGGCACAGACTGATAGAATTTTGTCAAGAGAATACGATGGTGATAGCAAACACTCTTTTCCAGCAACCCAAGAGACGGCTCTACACATGGACATCATCAGACGGTCAACACAGAAATCAGATTGACTATGTGCTCTGCAGCCAAAGATGGAGAAGCTCTATACAGTCAGTAAAAACAAGACCAGGAGCTGACTGTGGCTCAGACCATGAGCTTCTCGTTGCCAAGTTTAGGCTTAAACTGAAGAAAGTAGGGAAAAGCACTAGGCCACTCAGGTATGAACTAAATCATATCCCTGATGAATATACAGTAGAGGTGACAAATAGATTTAAGGAATTAGATCTGATATACAGAGTGCCTGAAGAACTATGGATGGAGGTTCGCAACATTGTACAAGAGGTAGCAACTAAAACCATCCCAAAGAAAAAGAAATGCAAGAAAACAAAATGGCTGTCTGAGGAAGCTTTGCAAATAGCTGAGGAAAGGAAGGAAGCGAAAGGCAAGGGAGAAAAAGAAAGATACGCCCAATTGAATGCAGAATTCCAGAGAATAACTAGAAAAGAATGCCTTCTTAAATGAACAGTGCAAAGAAATAGAAGAAAACAATAGAATAGGGAGAACCAGAGATCTCTTCAAGAAAATTGGAGAGATGAAGGGAACGTTTCATGCAAAAATGGGCATGATAAAGGACCAAAATGGCAGGGACCTAACAGAGGCAGAAGACATTGAGATGAAGTGGAAAAATTACACAGAACAACTATACAAGAACGAGCTTAACATCCCTGATAACCACGATAAGGTGGTCACTGACCTCGAGCCAGACATCCTAGAATGTGAAGTGAAGTGGGCCTTAGGAAAGCTGAGCAACAACAAAGCTAGTGGAGGTGACAGTATTCCAGCTGAGTTACTCAAAATCTTAAAAGACAATGCAGTAAAAGTGCTACATTCAATTTGCCAGCAAATTTGGAAAACTCAACAGTGGCCACAGGATTGGAAAAGATCAGTTTACATTCCAATTCCAAAAAAAGGCGGTGCCAAAGAATGTTCAAACTATCGCACCATTGCACTCATTTCACATGCTAGTAAAGTTATGCTTAAAATCCTACAAGCTAGACTCCAGCAGTATGTGGATCAAGAACTACCAGAAGTACAGGCAGGATTTCGAAGAGGCAGAGGAACTAGAGATCAAATTGCCAACATACGCTGGATCATGGAGAAAGCTAGGGAGTTGCAGAAAAGCATCTACTTCTGCTTCATTGACTATGCTAAACCATTTGATTGTGTGGATCACAACAAATTGTGGCAAGTTCTTAAAGAGATGGGAGTACCAGACGATCTTATTTGTCTCTTGAAAAACCTACATGCGCGTCAAGAAACAACAGTGAGAACTGGACACGGAACCACTGATTGATTCAAAATTGGGAAAGGAGTCTGGCAAGGCTGTATACTGTTGCCCTGCCTGTTTAACTTGTATGCAGAGCACATCATGAGAAAGGCAGGGCTAGATGAATCAAAAGTTGGAATTAAGATTGCCGGGAGAAATATCAACAACCTAAGATATGCAAATAATACCACTCTAATGGCAGAAAGTGAAGAGGAACTAAAGAGCCTCTTGCTGCGGGTGATGGAGAGTGCAAAAGTTGGGTTGAAACTTAACAGTAAGAAAACCAAGATCATGGCATCCAGCCCTCTCAATTCCTGGCAAATAGATGGGGAAGAAATGGAGGTCGTGACAGATTTTATTTTCCTGGGCTCCAAGATCACCGCAGATGGGGACTGCAGCCAAGAAATTAAAAGACGCTTGATCCTGGGGAGGAAAGCCATGGCAAATCTAGACAGCACACTAAAAAGCACAGGCATCACCATGCCAACAAAACTGCGTATAGTCAAGGCTATGGTCTTCCCAGTTGCAATGTATGGCTGTGAAAGTTGGACCATAAGAAAAACTGAGCGCCAAAGAACTGAAGCCTTGGAACTATGGTGCTGGAGAAGACTCTTGCGGGTCCCTTGGACTGCAAGGCAATCAAACCGGTCAGTCCTAGAAGAGATCAACCCTGACTGCTCTTTAGAAGGCCAGATCCTGAAGCTAAAACTCAAATACTTTGGCCACCTAATGGGAAGGAAGGACTCACTGGAGAAGAGCCTAATGCTGGGAAAGATTGAGGGCAAGAGAAGAATGGGACGACAGACAACGAGGTGGCTGGATGGAATCACTGAAGCTGTAGGCGTGAGCTTAAATGGACTCCAGAAGATGGTAGAGGACAGGAAGGCCTGGAGGAACATTGTCCATGGGGTCGCGATGGGTCGGACACGACTTCGCAACTAACAACAACAACATTCTTAAATAATGTATCCTAAGAACTACTTCACAAGTATAAGATCAAACAAATGGGTAAAGATATTAACAGTTTGAAAATAATGAAAAGTCCATTGTCTATTGTGAAAAAGAGAAATTAAGGCCAGATGACACAATTCCATAAAAAAATCACTTTGTTCAACAAAGCGCTGCCTGAAACAGGTGAACAAGCAAAATAAAATTAAATTACTTTTACTGATACATGTGGCTCGAAGGATTTTTAGCTTTATCCAAGAGTATTGCAGAGTTGAAAGATATTGCTAAACCAGAATGGAGCACTGTTGTAGAATGAGGCAGCATTCCTTATGAAGCTGCATCCTTCCAGCTTAAAAAAAAAAGTATGTATGTGGGGTTCCTCAGGTAACCCAATCTCAACACCATGGAGAGCTCTAAAAGTGACAACCAGTATTTTTAATTGCACTCAGAAGCACACTGGCAACCAATGCGTCATTTACTACCCATGCAGGTGCTCTGTACCAGTTGAAGTTTCCAAATGCTCTTTAAGGGCAGCCCCATGTAGAACACATTTAGTAGTCACAAGGGCATGAGTGACAGCAAGCAGGACCTCCCTACCCAGAAAAGAGCACAAATGACACACAACTCAAAGATCTGCAATGTCAAAAACAGCAAAGTTAACAGCCTCAAGGAAACAGTAATTTAAATATATAAAAAACATTCTTTGAGGAAGCATGGAAATAATTACTTAATCTACAGCTGGGTGAAATATGCATGATTTTAACTTGTTCTGGGGCAATTAGGAGGAGGAAGATGTGTTGGATATGTTCACCACCTTATTTGTAAAAGTAATAAAAGTCAGGATACAAATAAAATTTTAAAAATAATTTTTGTAAAAATTTTTCTGAGAATTGGAACAATTATGTGCAGTGAAAAAAATGAAGGGATAAAAGGCCTAAACGATAATAACAAAAGGATGCTAGACATAAATTTTAAATATTCTTGTAATGTCCAGTAAAATAATTGAAATTAATTTCATTTTTTTTCATACTTGGTATCTTTCATGTTGACTATCAAAGTACTGTAAGACCTCAATTAAAATGCAGAAAATAAATCTGTGGAAACTACAAATTCCTTTGCTACTTATAGTAAATTCTGCTTATTAATTATGATTAGTAACTACCGGAACAAACAGCATTGAAGACATTGTAACTACCATTAGTCATAATTTTAGAATCATTCCACAAATAAATGGATTACTTTTACTCAAGGCAGGTCTGATTAAAATCAAATTGATTTAAATCCCTCCAAATGGAGATTGAGATTTCAGAAACCGCTAAGGAAGATTCTACTGAATCAACCTTTTAAATTAAAAGATATCTTTTTGTTGTTTAATAAGCAAGTATTTGTCTTGATGTTTTCCAGATTTTCATTTAAATATTGTATGGTTTTGTAATTTTATTTAAAATCAAAACATATAATATGAAATCATCAGGATCAAAACCAATTCCAGTCTAATTAACCATGGATGTTTGGAAAACATTTTCCTTATTAGAAAACCAGCACAACTAAGCTTTTATACTATCATCAAAAACAGATGCATTTCTTAACTTTTAAACATAAAAGCGACTTCAAAGCTTTTTTCATCCTTCCCCACTTTTTAACTTTTGTTCAATGAAAAATTAAGAAACTTGCATACTCTTTTTTCAATTTTCTTTGTCTTAATAAAGGTATTGCCCAACTTCAAATTTTGAATTTTAAAACGTGTGCTGCTGGTAGACTTATTACAGCCTTCGTTTTTGTCGTGAAATATTGTAAATTGTACTTTAAAACAAATGCTAACATACTTTGCCATTAAATAATCAAGCTCTAAATCAGTGTACAGCCATCCAGATGTTGCTGGTGAAAACTACGTATCAGCCCTTGGCACTAATCATGCCATATAGGAATTCTGTAAAAGTCAATTCAGTACAGTCCAAAACAATATTTTAAGAGACACATGTCTCAACTAAAATAATAAATAATTCATCAATTTTCCAGATACCGGTAGCCATTGACTTATGACCACAACTGAGCCCAAAATTTCTGTTGCTAAGTAAGACATTTGTTAAATGAATTTTATCCCATTTCTTGCCACAATTGTTAAGTGAATCACCACAGTTGTTAAGTTCGTAACACAGTTGTAAAGTGAATTTGGCTCCCCCATTGACTTTGGTTGACAGATGGTCATCACATGACCATGGGATACTGCAACTGTCATACATATATGAACCAGCTGCCAAACTTGCAAACTCTGATCATGTGACCATGGGGATGGTCGTAAGTGTGAAAAACAGTCATAAGTCATAACAACCTCAGATGGTCACTAAATGAACAGTTGTAAGTCAAGGACTACCTGTAGAACTATTATGCCAATTAACAGCCAAGACTACAGCAAAAGTTTTTCTTTTGCAGTATGTCCACAAAAGGAAAGGAATTAGCCTCTGCTATTCTTTTTATTGGAATTCTTCCAGAACAAGTTGGCAATGGAGTCACGTGCATTGATAAAACTATACTACCTAGGATGCACTAAATAAATAATTCTCAGATTCTCAGTCTTCAATATTTTAAATAATTCTATCAAATAATACATTTCTCAACTAGAAAAGGGAACCCTGCCTATTTTTTCTGAGAAAAACATGCATATATCTGAGAAACAATGGACTAAACTAACATAAAATATAGCATTTTGCTTCATGCATTATATTTAAAGGTTATTGTCCAGTATTACAGTGCAGCTATAAAAAGTTCAATGTAACTCCAACTAAAGCCTTATCAATTCTACTCTGACCTGTATTTTAACACATTATCACGCATATAATGAAATCTGAAAGGGAAGGAATTGCTTCCAAATATTAAGAATCCTATCAACATAAAAGCATTTATCCATATTGATAAAGGTAAAGGTCTCCTCTGTCCAGTCATATCCGACTCTAATGATATGTACTCATCTCCATTTCTTAGCCTAGGGAGCCAGCATTGTCGAAAGACATTTCCCACGACCATGTGGCCAGCATGTCTACGCCAAAGTGCATGGAACTCTGTTACCTTCCCATCAAAGTGGTACCTATTCATTTACTCATATTTGTATGCTTTCCAACTGCTACTTGGGCATATATTCATACTGACACTTTATTATTATCATGATAAGATGACTGTTGCCAAGCACCTCATGATTATGTGATTGCCATTGGCAATCTTCTTTGCCAGTTTCCCCACTGTCAACAGGGATGCTGGCAGGGAAGGTTGCAAGCTTCTGCCGCCGGCTGAAGGATTTCTCCTCCCCTCCATGCATGGGGGGAGGAATCCTTTGTTGGTCTCTGATATTTTATATCCCTGCTTCATTTCTCCAACTCAATACAGGAGTTCCTTTTTGCACATGGAGAAGAGCTACCTCGCCTCCTTCAGCAAGTATTCCATTGTTCCATCTGCTTGAGAACCACAACTGGGAGATGAAAGTGCGCTCATTGAATGTGGGCAGTTCACTTAATGACTGCTTTGTTCTACAACCCAGATTCTGATCCCAACTGTGGCCATAAGCTGACCTGTAGCCAAGACTGTACTCTGCAAAGGTAGGGTTGATCAACCAGCAGTCTGGCTACTATATTCTGCTATATTATTAGAGCATCTGCATCATCTCCAAAGCTTTCCACATATTTCAAAATATTTAAAGCTGAAATTTTATTTAAATTAATTTAAATATTTGGATATTTTTATTTTATAATAACTTAGCATCAAGTCTTTCAGAAAAAAAAATATTAAAAATATTTCTCTTACAACAAAAGATTATTTTCTAATAAATGTTTGACCTTCAATAACATTATTATTTTCATCAATATAGTCTAAAGGTGATATTCAATATAAGAAATTTAAATGAAGATTAATACCTCTTGGACTGCGTGTTTATAAAAGTATACATCAGAGATAATAAATCAAGGCAAAGGAGATTTCAAGATTTAGGATTACAGACTAAATCAGGTCAACTTACAGCTATTAACAATATTTAAGCACTGCTGCACTGCAGTTATAATAAAAATTTACTATATTTCAGAGAAGACATACTATACATAGATTACATATTTATAAATATAATGTACCTGGCATATGCCCAGTATAACTGGGAGCTCCAACAGAATTTGAAATTCTTATTTTTTTAATGTTTCCTATTGATATTCATAGCAAACATTTTGTAAGACAAATGTATGGCTTGGGAATTTGCTCTTTACTGGCAGCTTTTTTCCAAAGTCCCTTATTCTAACTCAATACAATGCATATAAATTATTTGTAAATATCAAATAGGTAAAGGTAAAGGTTCCCCCGCACATGCGTGCTAGTCGTTTCCGACTCTAGGGGCCGGTGCTCATCTCCGTTTCAAAGCCGAAGAGCCAGTGTTTGTCCGAGGACGTCTCCATGGTCATGTGGCCGGCATGACTATTTGAAGCACTATATCAGTATCATGCATATTCAGTACTTTGGACCATTTTGTACTATTGGTAACTTTACTACTATCAATAAGTTTGCAAATATTGCTCAGTCATTACTACAAGGAAGTTTAGCAGGCAGATAGTGAGAAAAGAGAAATCACTTAAATAAATTTTCTCATGTTGTTATCTCACTGTTCGAAAGGAAGCACTGTACACTATTATGTGTTGACCATCACATAAATGGGTTGATTCTGCCCTGGGTCTTTATTCAATGACAGAACTGAGTCTCCATATAAATTCTAATCAGAACATTTCTACCACATTAGAGACGGGGCGGGAGGGGGGAGGAGGAGGAGATGACACTGCCTTCAGTAATTTTCCTATTTCCTGCAAACCCCAGGATCAATTTTCCTACTATCTCCTGAATATCCAGAATAGATTTTAGAAGTTTAAAAGGCATATTCTGCCAAGGGAGAATGGAAATGACTAGAGTCACCACTTTCATTCATCTAGTTAAATATTTCTAATAAATTAAAAACTTCCCAATAATTTCTAATAAATTAAAAACTTCCCAAACATAAAAGTGCTATGGAGACTATCACTTGATTCCAATCTACTATAAAGACAACCCAAATTCATCAGATGTTAGTCTTGTATTGAGCTTGGTTTGACCAACATGAAATTATATACAGCTGAATATTTACATAGTAATTTTATTATAAAGTGTTATTCCCAAATAATAAGCTTCAAACACTCTAATTGGGTAACTAACTTTTACATTAACCCAAATGATTAATCACTCTCATACATTCAGGTGGCAAAAGAGGCAGTCCTCACTTTAATGTCCACTCATACAGTAACCATTCAAAGTTTTGATGGTGCTGAACAAGGAGTATTTATAGTTTCCCTTACTTGCAGCCATTGCAGCGTTTGTCACATGATCATGATTTGGGTGCTGGTTTGCAATTATTTCACACCATGCTACAGTCACATGATCAATATTTCAAACCTCCACTACAGACTTTTGACAAGCAAGTCAATGGAGAAGCAAATGACCATGTGGGACACTCTGGCTGAACAGGATTTGCCTAACAATGGCAACTGGGTCTGCCACTGTAAGACAGCAGAGTCACATGATGTCATGCCACATAACCATGTTGCTTAATGATGGAGTTCCTAGTCCTAATTACCTGTAATGGCAACTTTCAAATATCAACTTTTTATTTCATGCTATTTGTGCCAAGACAGTTGCTCTGATAATTGATTAGGTTAGCTATGCATCTTCTAAAAACATGCATCAATTGCTATGATCAGCAAAAATGAACAATTACTGATTGATGGAGGTTAGAGGGAGCCAATATATTTGCATCTGTGTTATTCAATTAAATACTTTACCTATATGAATAACAGAATAATGGGAAGGGAGGTTGGAGATCTTCTAGCCCAAGCCCCTGCTCAAGCAGGAAACCCTATACCATTTCAGACAAATGGCTGTCCAGTCTCCTCTTAAAAATTTCCCCACAACTTCTGAAGGCAAGCCATTCCAATGGTTAATTGTTCTTTTAGGAATTTTCTCTTTAGTTCTAGGTTGCTTCCCTCCTTGATTAGTTTCCATCCATTGTTTCTTGTCTTGCCTTCTGGTACTTTGGAAAACAGGTTGACCCTTTCTTTGTGGCAGCCCTTCAAATATTGGAACACTATCATGTCACCCCTAATCCTTCTTTTCATTAGAATAGACATACCCAATTCCTGTAACTGTTCTTCATATGTTTTAGTCTCCAGGTCCCTAATCATCTTTGTTGCTCTTCTCTCAACTTTTTCCAAGGTCTCAACATCTTTTATTATATTGTGGTGACCAAAACTGGATCAGTATTCCACTTGTGGTCTTACTAAGGCTTTATAAAGCGCTACTAATACACGTGATCTTGATTCTATCATTCTGTTAATCGAGCGTAGGAGTGCATTGACTTTCTTGGCTGCTGCCACACATTGCTGGTTCATGTTTAAGTGAATATCCATTAGGACTGCAAGATCCCTCTCACAGTTGCTGCTATTGAGCCAGGTTTCACCTAATCTGTACCTGTACATTTGATTTTTCTTGCCTAAGGGTAGAACCTTAATTTTCTCTCCATTGAATTTCAGTTTGTTAGATAAGGCCCAGTGTTTGAGTCTGTGGAGATCCATCTGGATCTTAAGCCTATCTTCTGGGGTGTTGGCTATTCCTGCCAGCTTCGTGTTGTCTGAAGATTTGTTGAGTTCCCCTTCTAATCCCTCATCTAGATCATTTATGAAGATATTAAAGAGTACTGTACATAAAATGGAACCTTGGGATACCCCAATACTTACTTTCCTCTATGTAGATGTAGTTTCATTAAGGACTATACATTGAGTGCTGTTTGTCAGCCAGTTACAAATCCATCTAGTGGTGCTGCTGTCTACCCCACATTTTTCTAGTTTACTAAGAAGGTTGTGGTTCACCTTATAAAATGCCTTACTGAAGTCCAAGTACATTATTTCTACAGCATTTTGCTAGTCCACTAATTTAGTCACTTTGTCAAAGAATGAAATAAGAGTTGTTTGACATGATCTGTTTTTGACAAACTAACATTGGCTTCTGGTTACGACTTTGCTTATTTTTAGGGTTAGCAGATCTCTTGCTTATCTTTTCCAGGATCTTCCCAGGTATTGATGTCAGGCTAACTGGTCAGTACTTTCCTGGACCTGTTTTATTTTTTCCCCTTTTTTGAAGATGGGAACCACATCAGGTTTTTTTCCTCTGGTAGTTCCCCAGCACTCCAGGATCTTTGAAAGATATGGTTCAATGATTCCGAGATCACGTCTGTCAGCTCCTTCAGAACTCTGGGATATAATCCATCAGGTCCTGGTAATCAGGTCTAGAGCGGACAGGTGTTCTCTTACTATTTGCTTATTTTAATTTGTCTTCCTACTCTGTCCTTTATGGTTCTGTTTTTGGTAGGTTGGGCTATATTTTCTTTTTGCATGAACAATTTTTTTTAAAAAAATGATGAAAACATTAATGAGTTATAAAACTTTCTGATACTTAGCATAGGAAAAGGGCTTGCTTATAACTGTTACTTCATTTGTATTCATATCTGATTTCATATGAGAAATAGTAATATTATTTTAATAATATTTATCGCTATTCATTTGTTCTATAAAATGTTGTGCTAATATTCTAATGAAGTATGCTGGAATTTGGGACATCTAGTCTGAAGTTCCAATGCTGTGACAACTTATTGTGGAAGATTAGCTTCAGATATTCATTTTTAAAATACAAATAATAGTCCTCTTCATAAAGCAGCTGAGAGGATAAATGCAATAGATTATGTAATTAGAATAAGAGGAATAAACTACTTCTGATTTTATTTAACTCACTGAGGAATGGGTCGGCTGCTTGCTGCTGCTGGACCTGCCTGGTACTGGTGTTGGACCTGCCTGGCGTTGCTGCTGCAGATGTAATAAAGATGTTACACTTTTTTCCTCTTTATAAAATGTTATGTTTTCATATAGTAATTTATATGAATTGTGCTAACTAATAATTTATTGTGGCATGAGCTTTCTTAAATAATACTTCATCAGAGTGTCCAATGGCATTTAAATTATGAGATCATGCAAATTAAATATTACATAATTTTCCAAAGCTTTAAAAAAGACCTTTCAAAGTAAACACACTTATAATGGAAATAGCCATAACTGCCTTGCCCACATTGTCATTTTGAAATAATTATTCTTTAGTTATTCATACAACAAATGGAAGCTCTTAATTTAATTGAAGTCAAAGCCTCAAATCCTAAACTTACAGTTAGAGGCAAAGCTGCATAATAAATAGAATTTTGAAAAAAAGTAAGATTTGTTATGAACTAAATATGGAGTTTTAATTATATTACAATGGTAGCAAAAATGAAGGGAACATTTATCACACTTATGGTAAACTAGATACTTGTCATGATGAGAGAAACCTATTTCTATAATTTGTTATAATGCTGTCTCTGTGGGGTGATTTCTACAGATCTAGAAATACATATATATTTTCTAGGTACTTTCTTTGTATTTGAAATATATCAAAACATACAAAATGCAACAATGGGAAAAGAAATCTACACCTGGTTTGCAGCAAAAGAGTGCTTATATGCACTTGTCAAAATTACATGATATGTATGTATGAAGCTGAAGACTTTTTGAACAGAAAGTTCCTTTTTGGGATTATTTCATTTCAAGCGTTTTCCAAGGGTTTTAATATTTTTAAAATATGACCAAGATTATTAATGCTGAAGATATATATTTCTATACTTTTTCTTCTATTATTTGATATATCAACATTTAATATTAAATTATATTAATTTATTTGAATTATTTATATAACCACCCATCCCATGAATCTAATAGTAAGGATAAACTTGCTCACCTTTTTTTTTGCACAATCCAGATCTGATTTTCATTTTGAAGATAATTACTTTCATTTACCAAAATTGGGCGGGGGGGGGGGCGCAAACAAGATGTTCTTGCCTTAAATCAGCTACCTTAATAATCATGGTTAAGCTGTTTTGGCGACTCTCTCAGTACAGCTGCACTGAGATAATAACCACAACCTTCACCCCTCCTCTTTCTTCCTCCTTCCAAGTATCTTGTGTAGAGTGAATTTTCCATCAAAAACTTGTCCTCTAAAGACAGAATTACTCATTCTTTGAAAGGCAAATAAATGCATTATATAAAAAATTCCTAGGATGGTTGGGGGGCAATATTCAGGTTTTATTCTGGACTGTGATACTGTTACATATTCAGTATTCTGTATTTTTGCATCAATCTAATAAGGCTACTTGCTAGGAATTTGCAAGGAAGACCTCATCCGCTGTCTTGAAACCCCTTAAGTGTGGCACACAATACACACTTTGAAAAACAAAATGTTGCCTAAATTCATTCTCAGAATTTTCCAGTGTTATTGGATCAGAGTTTTGCAATGAGGACAGAAGGACATTTACATTTTTTTACATTCCACACATTAAACCAAAAGGTCCTCCTGCTGGTTAAAACCTTTAAATAATTGCTATGATTTCCCTTTACACAAGAAGTGGAGAGCTGGTTAAGAACTTTAGATCCTTGCTTCTTGTTAGTATCTCTGATCAACCCAAATATATTTCTACTCATTTAATCACTTAAGTTTTTGGGAAAACCAGCTTGAAATGTCTACATTTGCACATGAGTGTAAAGATAAGCAGGTGTAATTATTCTTAAACTGGATTTAAGAAACTAAATATCAGATTTTTCTCCTGAGAGTTATTTAGCACTACAAAAAATATCCAGATATTCTTATTGTTCCTCACCCAGTTCCTTCCTTACCCAGTTAGCTTTACTTAACAAAAAGGATTAATGTGTTACAGTGCTTATCTATGGATAATTTCAAATTAACTAAGTGATTCAGTGACTAAAATCTACAATCAATTTTGAAATCCTAAAATCATTCCATAAAATCCACAGAGCTAAGATTCATATTAAAACAAAATTAAAGCTACTTAAAAAGCAACACAATCTCTTGTAATTTAAATTCCACTCCCCTCCATGCAAAACATCCAAGCAACATCTAATCTCCCATAGGTCTAATTCCACCACTAGGTAGGAATGAAGTCTCCAGAAGAAATCCAAGGTAAGATTTACTAAAAAAAAGTAGGACCCGATACCAAAGAATTTCACCCACTACAGCTATTCAAGGACAAATCTTATATATTTACTACTGTCCAGGCTTTCTTTTCATTTATTTACTTAATGGACTACTTGAAGCTAGTTGGCTTTATTTTTAAAATACAGTTCAGTATCATTATGTAAAATAAACTCTTACCTGTTACCCCAATACAATAAAACTACTCTGCCAAAGCTCAGTAAAAGTGAAGGTGATCTGGGCCTGTGGAGAGAGGTTATTCTACAAGGACAGAGAGACCACCACAATCTCCTTGGTTTCTTCCTCATGTTTCCCAGGTAGAAAAATAGCCCTCCATCAAAATACACAGAACAGGTATTCAAATCAAAGCAGGCAGTCTTTAAAATAGCTAAGAGATAATCCACACAAGAGTTTTATAAATTAAAATTATCATTTTGAATTGTACACAGAAAACTCCTGGAAGTCAGAGCATAGTCTATAGAACCAATGCCACATGATTGAGTTGGCTATTATTTGTCAACCTGCAAACCACCACAATCTCCAACAATCTGTTTTTATGTAGCCTTGAAAGACAGTCCCAAATAAAATATGTTGCAGTAATCAGTTTTCAAATTGATAACAGCATATGTTAATGACATAAGATAATTCTACCCAAAAAAGGAGTAGCAAGTGATTTATCAGCCAAGGCCAGTGACCAAGCAGTGACTATAAGTCACATGCTCCTTGGGCAGGGGGGTGCAATCTGTTTTAAGTGAAGGAGCAGAGTTTGTGCCATTTGGTCTCTGAAAGAACAATATTTTCATTTTGCATAGGATTCAATTAGCTTGAGGACTTTTAGCAATCTCTAGCTTGGCCCAAGGTAAAGATATATAATTTAGTATCATCCTCACGATATTTTATACTAAATTGATATTGATATTAAAAACCATGATAGAAAACAAGCGCTATAGGCTTTGTAAAATAGTGCCACCTATCATTCTTGCCAATAAGAAGCAAGCCACTTTAAACAGTGCCACCAGATGACATATGGTATTATGGCATTAATAGCATAGAAATATTGGTAATTTACTGTTCTTACCATTACAGTACACAGAAGATGGCCCCTGGGACTGATAAACAGAAAGAAGTCACTGGTGGGAATTCTACCCAACAATTCTTGTCATCACTGAATTCCACAGTTTAATGAGGTATGGGAAAGAACTGCATACCAGTTTGGAAAAAATCTTCAAATATCACTTGAAATGAATTATATCCATAAAGAATCTTTAATGACTCCCCATCTTGAGGAGATCACAGATGCTGATGAGCAGCTTATTATCCAGATAATGAACTAATCATGAAAAAGGATCAATAAATCATAATTTCCACTTTCAGACCACAACCCAAATGCTCAAATTAAACACCAGAATGGATTTGGCCTTTTATTTTCTGCGGCAGCCCCATGATTGCTATGAAAGGCGTAAATTTCTTTCACAGATATCATCCAAAGACATGGACACCAAAATCCACCTGTATCAAATACTAGGAAGAATCCAACACCATTCCTGCAGAGTCCAGTAACTAAAGAAAGGACTGTGCTGGGCAGCACATCTACAGAATCCCTAGTTGTCTCTACAACTCAGAGGCAATCATACTCGGTTATCTGAAAACAAAGGCCCCTAGTCACGATCAATGTCTTACACAATCATTGCAGTCACAAAAATCTTCAGGAATTGCATCTGAAGTATCCAAACCCTGAAGCACAAATATCAAACAGGGTATCAAGACCCCATAGCAAGATACAAGGAAACAAAAATTATACAAACCTTAGTAAAGACCTCAATGACGTGTTAGAATGCAAGGATTTAGGGTAAAGTACAGAACCTTGGAAAGATTCTTCCAGCTCTCGTTTATTAGTGACTACATTAAGACAGAGTTTCTTTCTTTTCCCCACGCTTGTTTCAGGCAGGGTTGAGCTGTCTTTAAAGTAAGCTACAAACTTTTTTCTTATTTCGATTATTTACATCTAGCATTCCATCCAGTAGTTTCCCAACATCCCCACAATCTCTCACACAAAACAACATTGCTGCCTTGTCCTACCATGTTTCAATACTGCATGCCAAGTCCATATTCTCACTGAAAATAAGGTCATGGGTGAGAATGTTTTTATTACATAAAGAGTGCTA
This sequence comes from Vipera ursinii, assembly GCF_947247035.1. Taxonomy (NCBI): domain Eukaryota; kingdom Metazoa; phylum Chordata; class Lepidosauria; order Squamata; family Viperidae; genus Vipera; species Vipera ursinii. The sequence continues at coordinate 198,321,923 of NC_139512.1, forward strand.
CCCCACAACAGTAATCTGAGACCAAGGCACCTCCCAAACCCAAGATACACATATTCAGACAGAAACTACCAACCCAATTAACTCTATCGTACCTTTCTCTATCCATCAATGTACCTTCATGGTCTCTAAGAAAAAACTTTAGAAACCCCCAACTCTGTGTCCCCTTGTCATTTAAACCACAAGCCACTATTACTCCAGGCCGGTTATCTTTCTATCCTAAACTTCCCTACCTTCAGCCTCTGATCTCCAACTTTTTATCACTATCAAGGCCACCCCACATGGGGGAAAAATCTTCCCTCTTAGGTTCTAATTTCCCTAAACTCCCAACAGCAAATATCCACAAAATACAACAATCACCAATGACTATAAGCTTTAGTCTCCATACCTCTACTTCATAAACATCTTGAACTATACCCTTTCTTGATGACATCTTCTCTCAATCCAGCTATGTTAGACAACTTGCACCCAGTCTCCAACATTTTTTCCACTTGGGATAATATTGGAACATCAGATGCAGATAAATCTCACAGTTGCTCCAATGTAGGGTTCTATAAGATGCAATTCTCTCCCCATGTTATTTAGTTTCTATGTAAAAGTGCTGGGAGTGCTGGGGAATGTAAAAGTAAATTAAATTTTTATTTCACCACATATCACAAGTATGTTTTATCAAAATAAAAACATATCAAATCAATATTGCGATCAGAGGGCAATATAAGGGGGGTGAAGAATAATCATTAGGAAGATTATATAATAGGTGAATATAAATATATTATATACAATATAAAGTTAAAAATATAAAGCATATTGATATAAAAGGTGGAAATGTGGAAATCTGAAAGAAATGTGAAAGGTAAAATACATGTGCATGTGTGTGCACTGACCCCACACACACATATATATGAAAAGTATAATAGATATAACACAATCAAAAGAAGGATGAAAATATCAGAAGTCTACAGGAGATTATCTATGTATATAAAATGTGACAGTATATAACTAACTAACCTGTGCACTGAGTCTAATTTATCAAATTCTGAACCCTATTGCACAGAATCTAGCAATGCTGAGTCAGGGTTACCATTTCAAAAGAATAGAGAAGGGCAAAATGTTCCATTTATCCTAAATATATATGTAGTAATGCTGGAATGAGGTCAATGCAAGTGTCTATAGTAGGAGCACTGGAGAGGCACATGCTCCATTTTTTCTATATGTTTAAAGTCACAGGAGTATTGCCCTACTGGACAAAGTACACAGTCTTCCTGTAATTATTCTGAAGAATGGCTGAGGAGAAGGAATATGCCAGAGTTAAGCCCTTCTGTGTATAGGGACTTCCAGCTTAAATATGCTCAATACCCAATACACTGGGTAAAAAAAGCTTGTGGGCTAGGCCAAGTCAGTCTAATGTTCTACATCTGTCACATGCTGTTTGATAAGCATTTTGTTCTCATTATAACCTTTAAAAAGAAGAGTATGAGATTTCAGTTGCCACTGCCTGTTTGTTTCCACATACAATGGTAGTCACCAATAAGTTAGTGGGGCAATACCCAAAAAAAAGAAAATGCTATAATGTGTGCCTATAATTAAGCATGGCCTAGCCTTCATTTCCACAAAGCCTATCTCCTGTTGCGGGTTGGCATTAGAGGCACGAAGGGACTCGAAGAGTGGCTCTTAGGAATTTGGATAGAAGAAAAGTCTAGTGGTGCAAAGTTGGACAAGGGAGCCTACTGGCATCAGAGAAGCTATACCAATGGCTTGATTTTACCACAATTGAGCCCAAAATTTCTATTGCTAAGTGAGGCAGTTGTTAAGTGGATTTTGCCCCTTTTTACGACGTTGCTTGTTATAGTTGTTAAGTGAATCACTGCAGTTGCTAAGTTAGCAACATGGTTGTTAAATGACTCTGGCTTCCCCATTGATTTTGCTTGTCAAAAAGTCACAAAAGGTGATCATATGACTCTGGGACAATGCAACTGTCGTAAATATGAACCAATTGTAAAGCATCTGAATTTTGACCACATGATCATGGGGATGCTGCAACAGTTTTAAGTTTGAATGGTCATAAGTCACTTTTTTCAGCCCAGTTGTAACTTTGAACAGTCACTAAATGAAGTCTTGTAAGTCGAGGGCTACCTGTAATTTGAGAGAAAGGTATATAATGAATACCTTTAAGGTATATAAGGTATATAAGGTCAACCTCCCTCAATCCAGTGCGCTCCCACAGAGTGGGCCTCCTCAGGGTGCCTCCGATCAGAGAATGTCGATTGGTGGCCCCCAGGGGGAAGGCGTTCTCTGTGGGCGCGCCAGACCTATGGAACCGCTTGCCGGTTGAGCTCCGGACGGCCCCCAACCTTCGCTCCTTCCGGCGCAATTTAAAAACCTATCTATTTGAACAATCCAGCCTGGTCTGATGGGTTTGGGGTTTGGATTTGGTTTTAACATTGTTTTAATTATTGTTTTATATTGGGCATAATTATTTAATCTTTTTTAACTTTTGTATGTATATTTTGATATTTATTGCCCTGAGTCCTTCGGGAGAAGGGCAGTATAAAAATTTAATAAATATAAATATAATATATATAATGAATACCTTTATTTAAAGATAGCAGGCAAAGATGATGCTTATTCAGCAATATGGCATCTACAGAGTTTTATATTGCTTGCAGGGTGAAGAACCATCTTTTAAGACTTGAAACAGGAAACCAGCTTAATCTATGTCCCAGGAATGGTCCTTGGATCTTTTGGCAAAAGCTATTAGTTTGGTTTTCTTATTATTGACTTCCAGCTGAACTTGTTTGCAATAATGCTAGAGTCCTCAATTCTGTTTTAAGACCAATAGGCATTCTTGAAAGTATTACTGATTCATTTGCATAGAGCTCAAATGTGTCTTCCAGCACATTTGGCAGAATGAAAATCTGTATTATAGAGATGAATATAGAAGTTAAGCAGGAGTGAGCCAATATGAGTGAAATATTTTCTTATTACAGATAGTCCTTGATTTACAACTGCTCACTTAGTGGCCATCTGAAGTTACAATGGTATGAAAAAGGTACTTTTCAAAGTGTTGATGGCCAATGTCCCCCGTCCAGCCTTTATTCATATAACTGCATTTGGATGCTTGGCAAGTCTTTGACCCACATTTACAGCCATTTCCAGCGGTCACATAGCCATGATTTTATAGCATTTTCATCCGTATTTTCTTCCATTCTGGCAAAAAGTGCTCCATAGCAAAAAATGGGTTTGCTTAACAACCGCAGACTTCACTTAATGACCGTGTTTGCCGCAAAAAAGGTTGTAAAATTGGGTCTGGTCACATGATGACCTGCTTTATGACCGTCATGACTTACAACCAAAATTGTGAGCTCATTTACATTTGTAAATCAAGGAAGACCTTTATTAACATTCTTTACACACTGAAATAACAGAATAACTTTTTTTCCTTTCTGATATAATCTATTTGTATTATATACTTAGAAGATGGCATAGCTTCCCACTATGGGGACAAAGAGACCCTTTGATTCACAAATTTAGTTTTCAGAACACAAAATGCTGTGGGTCTACAATTCAATAAAACACATTTTTGGAGATATTTAAATGTGAAACAACTTGTTCCCACATATAAGAATCACTGCCTTCCTACCTAGTTTGCCAGAAGAGATGAAAACCTGGCTCTGGAAAAGAGCATTTGGGGAATATTAGGTTTTCGTTTATGAGCTACTTTTGATAATGGTTGCTACTATTAATTGATATTGTTACTGCATTGGGTTGATGTGTTTAATGTTTATTTCTGTTGTAATGCTTAAAGACATTTTGAAGCAAAGCAAATTAATATTTATATTTCAAAGCACAACTTAGAATTTATAAAGCAGCAGCAAAAAATGGACTAAATGCCACAGGGAATTCACAGCCATGATTTTTCATAACCTACAAATATCTTATATATCACAAAAAATGATGCTGATTTGGACAAGTGAAATAAAGCAAAACCATTCCCTCCCTAATTACCTATATGGGGAAGTGAAAAGCATTATTTCATAATTCTGCACTAACAACCTCACTAAATATCCAGTCATGTATGTATATTTTACTCCATTTAACTCTACATAAAGGAGTTGTCCCTTTTAAAGCTAGCCTAGCTATCTCCAGTACTAAAATGAAGAGTGCATACTTTAATGAAATGGTGTCTAGTTTCAACATTTAAAACAATTATTTAGAAAATTTATTAGATGGATTCCAAGGGCAGCCAACCAACTCAATTGTATAGTAGCAACACAAGGAATAAATGCAGGCTGTATCCTTAATCCAATTTTATGTAAGTTGTCACACAATACATCAATAATGGCAATTTTCACCCATCAAACTATCTGACAGATCGCTTTCAGTTTTCCTGTGTCCTGACAACATGGTTATTTTATCTGTGACAGGAATGCAATGACTCCTTTGATCCTTTGCTCAGTATTGTGAAAAAAGAAAAACAGATGTTAAACCCTCCTCCCCCAATTTCTGGCCTTTAACAAAAGATCTAAAATTCATAATTGATTATTATATGGGATTCAACTGAAGCCTTACAGTAACCTAACAGCAAGTGAGAGGGTATAGTCCAGGTTCTTTTAAGATTGGTTGTGCAAGCCTCTAGATGGGTATTTAACCCAGCTTTAATACTAGAACTAGGAATTACAAGGACAGAAGCCAGGATTTGGATTATTATTTTTAATTACTGCCTAAACCTCTCTTTAACCCAACCGGGCTGACATCTCTCATTAACAGAAGTAACTTTCAGTCTACCTAGAACACGGGTGTCAAACTTGATTGTCAAGTGACGTATCATGACTTTTTTGCCTTTATGGAGTCAGGGTGGGCATGGCCTCTGCATGACGCATATGGCCTGCGGGCCGTCAGTTTGACACCCCTCACCTAGAATATATCCATTAAAGAAAAACTGCCAGCCTATGGCTTCCCTAGTGAGGCAATACAAAGGATATGATACGACCAAACGAAAAGATTGTTGTATTTATTTATTAAACAAATTTATATGGTCCCCCAACTCACACATGGTGACTCCAGGCATTTCACAATATTAAAATATCACAATGTAAAATGCCTTAATCCTCCCACCTGCCCCAGTGATGGTGACCATTCACACCAGCCACTTGATCAGCTTTGAATCAACCAGGGGTCTCCAGGCCTGCTGACACAACCACATCTTCAGGGCCTTGTAGAAAAGTAACAAGGTGGTGGCTAATGTTAATTCCAGGGGAATGATATTCCAAAGGAAAGAACTGCTACAGAGAAGGCCCTCTTCTTTGGTCCCACAAGATGCACCTCCCTAATAGATGAAACCCAAAACATATGTTGCCTACCTGCTTTGGTTGGCTGGGTAGACATAACTGAGGAAAAGTAGTTTTTCAAATAACCTGGCCCCAAGTCATTTAGGGATTTAAAGATAATAAGCACCACCCTGACTTGCACCTAGAAGCAGATCAGTAACCAAAGCAGCTTCTGCAAAATTATATTTTTTAGAGATCAATAAATCTCAACTATTCTGCCTTCTGCATTTTAAGCCAATTGGAGCTTCCAGTTACTTCCAGATACTTTTCAACCCCATAAAGAGTACATGGAAATACTCCAAATTGTAGGTGACTCAGGTAGGTGACTGTGAAGAGAGCACATTGGTTAAGAAATGGGTGTAACTAGAATATACCTTGCAATTGCAAAAACACTCATGACTATATTGACAGGAGTCACAAGTCCAGACATATTGCGTACCAGATTTGTCTAGTGGTAATTACTACAACCACACCAACTTTGCTAATTCTCCAAGAAACCCTGAACTCAATGCCACTCCATCTTGCCAAGGTTCAGTTTTAGCCTGTTGATCCCCATCTAGGCCTCAACACACTCCATGCACCACAAAAAGGCAGTCATGGCATGGCTTAACTCACCACAAGCAGAGATGTACAACTATAATCAGCATACTCATGATATCTTATCATCTTACCCAGTGGTTTCAGGTAGAAATTAAACAGAAGCAGAGAAAGCACTGATATCTGCAGAACCCTGTATAGCAGGAGCTGAGGGCCCAACCTCTCACTCCCAATTAACGAATGAAAATGGCCCCAGAGGAAGGAAGTGAACCAGGCAATGAAATGCACACACTTCCAAACCCCCCCCCCATTCTAGAAGGATACCATAGTTTATAGCATTAAAACTGTTGAGAGATCAAGCAGAGCAGGGACAGGTGCACTAACCCATTCTACTCCCTTCAAACATCATTGAAAAGCACAACCAATGTCATTTCTTTCACATATCTAGGTTTGAATAACAACTGAAAAGGGTGCAAGTAATCAGTTTCCTCCAGGATCCTCTGGGGCTACAGCATGATCACCTACTGAACAACAAGATGGATGGATGAATGGATGAACGGATAGATATAGAAAATCCTTACATTTGTACAGAAAGGGAAAGACGTTAGAACATAAAAAAGTCCTTTGAAATATAAAATATTGATGGTAGTTGAACCTAGAAAGCAGTGAATTCCAGCTTTTATATACATTTTTGCAGCGAGGCAAAAGTTGAGTAGCTATGATTTTACACACACACACACACACGTTAATACTTTTGCTGCAGATCACTCACTACTGGTAGAAAGCTCCTACAGATATATGAAAATAGTTCCTTATTCCATTATTATACACACAATATGAAATCACAGCTGCCAGTTCTTTAGCTGACGTTGGCCTTCATTCATACCAAGTTCTTCCAAAAAATCTAGGATGTTGTAATGTATTGGCAGATCATATGTGTGGATGATCTTTTGTAATTTACAGATGAAATGTTGGTCAATATGCAGATTTTTAAGTGTCATCTAAGACTTTTTGGTATGGCACCTGGAATGCCAAAAACCACTAGAGTGGCCAATTTATGACCTAATTTTTTAACAATTTTTCAGATCTTGATATTTTGTGATCTTCTCCAGTTATTATTCCATTATTATATTAAGAATATTTTAATAAATTTAAGATAATTTTATAACTTATAACTTATAGTGGAATGAATTTTTAAAACCTTTCTACAGAATCAGCCAAACTATTAGAGTTGACCCAATTCCTTTTGAATGACAGCTGTGGAATTGTTATGTACAGGAAAAAAGGGAAGAGTAGTAGAATCTCCAGGAAATGTTTACATATTTTAAATTATAATTGAATGTATTTCCTTACTGTGAAGCATTTGGCATCTTAAAACAATTTAAGTACAAATTTTCTAAACTAGAAAGTAAGGGCAATGGAGAATGAAGAATCAGTTTCTTACTATTAATTATATCAGAGAAAAGTATCTAGAAAGCAACATTCTAGCCATGCTACATACAAGGCAATCCCAGTATGTGTGTTTTCCATGAGAAGAATATCTGGATACATACAAAATACTGTATGAATGATAGGAACATATGGTGTCCTGGCAACAGAAACAAACTTTGAAAAATCAAATTGTGCAGCAAATGAACATATTCTTTTAACTAACACACACAGAGATTTTAAAAAAGATTACCTAGAAAGTCACTAAATATGCAACTAAATAACACCCACGCACCTAAACAGAGAAAAATACAATTTGATCTTTTTGCAGTTACTGAAGATAGTCCTAGGCCAAAGTCATAAATCCATATGTTGTTTTAACTATTTAGTCCTATTTGACTGTTGGTGACTTTATAGGCAAGTGCTGTTCATGCCACCCTGTCAAGCACAGCTTCTTTCAATTGTTGGATGTTCAACTTTGTATCAGATTTGATGTTATCAAGCCAGCATGTTCTTTGCTTTGCCCCTTCTTGTTCCACTAACCATTCCTAGAATCATTGCCTTCTCCAATTAATTTGTATGCGTGACATGGCCAAAGTAAATCAGGCATAAACTTATGATTTTAGCTTTTAGTGATGTGTCTGGCTTTATATGATTTAACATCTCTTTGTTAGTTACTCTGGCTGACCATGGTATATGCATAACTTTTAGTTCTATTCCAGGCCTCCATTCACTGAGGAGTATTGAAAAAGGGTATATTACCATAAAATACCTAGCATTTTTAAGTTCTAAATAATAGCAGCAATCATCCCTTTCTATGGCATAGCAAATGGCTTTAAGATCCTGTTAAAACATTCTGTAAAATACAATACCTTGAATGTGCTTATGCCTCTAAATAGCCTAATAAATACATAAATAAGTTAACTTACTTCCATGTTTGCTAGAAAAATTCATGGCAAACAAAAACTTTATCCTGGGTTCTTAACTCTTATGTAGACTGACACTATCAAAATAAAATCAAAGCAACTGGAATTCTACTGCATGTAGGATAAATCTTAGAATTCAGGTATTTTTCAATAAAGAGCTTGCTCAAGAGACATTTATAGACAAATATGTCTAAAATGACATCCTCTGATTTTACAAGTCTGTGATTTTTTTTCACTTTACCTGCACTCTCCAACATATATTTCTAATATACAACAAACCCATCTACCACTGCAACCTTTATATTCATTATTATTCCTCAAAATGTTGGTTTATAAATGGAATTTCACCATTTTAAGAAAGCAGAAAAAAGATTTGGGAATCTTTTTAAAAGATAATACATGAAACAGCTAAGATACAATAAGAAAAGTCATACTATATACATACTATATATGAACAAAGCTAACAGGAGTTTTTGAAAAAGGGAACTGATTCTTGGTAATAGCAGCAAACAGGAAACACCCCTAGTGTTAAAATAAAATACTACAGGAGCAGTATCATTTATTTGCAGCAAGCAGTACAATTTAATTGCCATGACTTACAGCTAAGATATTGTATTCTACTTTATCATTTTTATCCACTATATTATAATAAAATTTAGTTGCTCCAAATTTTGTATTTCAGATTCAACATAATCCAACTCAATACACAAAATGTTATCTAGTATGTTTTCCACAACAGTTTGTTTATTGCTGCATTCAAACTTGAGCAATAAGGTTTGAAAATTAAACTACAACAAAGACATATTTAGGACTGAAAAATAATCCATTGTGGAAATTATACTATAAAGACAACTTGGTCTGAAAATCTATTTAATCTAGAAAAATATAAGTTTTAAGAAAAACTAGGGTGACTTGATTGCTGGTACCCTCAGAAAGTAAACAAAGCAAATAAAGAAACAAGCATGCTAAGAGATAGCACAAGAAATCTGGACACACTGAGAACAGGAGAGAAGTGGGGGGGGGGGGCTGAGAAAGAGAGAGAGAAATCCCAGGACAATTATTACTATAAGTTTGATAAGATACAATAGCAAAACAGCATGTGCTGTGTGGAAGTTTAGGCAGAATAAGCCACTTGGTATAACTGTACAATACAGAGATATCTAGAATGGATATAAACAGTTTAAATAGCTATTGAACAAGATGCTATGCACACATATCTGAGTTCTGTTTAACACTGGATTTACTTTGAAAATTATACTCTAGTTAGACCAATATCTATAATTTCCAAAGAACTCCCCCCCATTTTATGTGTGTGTTTATACATACATACACATACCCACATAAGTGCATGATGTATATACAAAAATGGTGTAACTATGTTCAGTACGGCTCACTGCACACAAAGATGTGCATGGGCTGCAATTTCTATCTATCTGATGAAGGAGATTTTAGTCCATCTCAAGAAGAAAGCTTATGCCATAATAAATATAAAACTTGATAATGCAGTTTTAGAAGGCTCCTTTTTGACCCAACAAACTCTCCCTCTTGAATAACTTATTAAACAACCTTCTTACTACAGTCAAGGTAATTAAAAAGGTACTCCCCAAAGAAACGCCCCTTCCTAGCCATTCAAAGTAGTTTTATGGTTTAAACGCAGCCAACAATTCTCAGCAGGCATCCATGACAGAAGTTTCTCCACAGAGGTGGCAAGACTGTTCTGAGGCACACAGAATTGGGTAAAAGCTGAATAAGAATAACTAACTCATGGGGAAGTAGAAGAAAAGTAGTTCTTAGTAGGTAGCAGGAGTACAAAGTAAAAAAAGAAAAGAAAGGAAAAAAATACGGGAGGGCGCAAGAGGAGCTGCGTGGGACGAAGCGAAATTCGCACGATTTTATTTTATTTTTTTTCTCTCTTCTCCCTCACACGGAGCTGAGGAGGAGGAGTTCAGAACAGAAAGAAGTACGCTTGCAGGAATGCAGGTGGGAAAAGCCGACATTTCGTGCGCGCGAAAGGAGCGTTAAGCAGCGCATTTGCTTTGCTGGGGTGGGGCACTGCAGGGAAGAGGTCACCAATGGGTGAAGGGAACTACCGGAAAGGCGGGGGAAGCCTCAGCGGGGAGAGAAAATGCATGCGGTCCCCGGGGGAGGGAGGGCTGCTGCGGGGAAAGTCGAGCGCCTCCGAAGGGAGCGGGGAGCGGGGACCAGGCGAAAAGGACGTCACCACGCCAATGGGGAACTATGGGAAAGGGGGCTGTTAGGCCTGGGAGAGGAGAAGGAGGAGGAGGAGAGGAAACCCCTGGCGCAGAGGGTCTTGGCGCTGTGTGAAGGCCTGACACGAGAGGAGGAGGAGGAGAGGAAACCCCTGGCGCAGAGGGTCTTGGCGCTGTGTGAAGGCCTGACACGAGAGGAGGAGGAGGAGAGGAAACCCCTGGCGCAGAGGGTCTTGGCGCTGTGTGAAGGCCTGACACGAAAGGAGGAGGAGGAGGAGGAGAGGAAACCCCTGGCGCAGAGGGTCTTGGCGCTGTGTGAAGGCCTGACACGAAAGGAGGAGGAGGAGGAGAGGAAACCCCTGGCGCAGAGGGTCTTGGCGCTGTGTGAAGGCCTGACACGAGAGGAGGAGGAGGAGAGGAAACCCCTGGCGCAGAGGGTCTTGGCGCTGTGTGAAGGCCTGACACGAGAGGAGGAGGAGGAGAGGAAACCCCTGGCGCAGAGGGTCTTGGCGCTGTGTGAAGGCCTGACACGAAAGGAGGAGGAGGAGGAGGAGAGGAAACCCCTGGCGCAGAGGGTCTTGGCGCTGTGTGAAGGCCTGACACGAGAGGAGGAGGAGGAGAGGAAACCCCTGGCGCAGAGGGTCTTGGCGCTGTGTGAAGGCCTGACACGAGAGGAGGAGGAGGAGAGGAAACCCCTGGCGCAGAGGGTCTTGGCGCTGTGTGAAGGCCTGACACGAAAGGAGGAGGAGGAGGAGGAGAGGAAACCCCTGGCGCAGAGGGTCTTGGCGCTGTGTGAAGGCCTGACACGAAAGGAGGAGGAGAGCAGCGCCTGCCGTTCCCGCTGGCGGAAAAGACGAGGCGGGGGAGGACCTCCCTTTTCTTTAATAAAAGAGAAGCCCGCCTTCGTCCTCATCCCTTTGTAATATTCCGCCGAGGCCCGAAGAAGATGGACGCGGAGAGAGACCCGGCGGCCCCTTACCATGGTGGCGGGAGGGTTGTCGAGGGCTCGCCCGCAGCTAAATCCGCCGCCGAGTAGCAGCCGCCTCCTCTTCTCCTCTCGCTGCCGCCGCCGCTGCCGCTGCTACCGCAGCGCACGACTGTTTCCTTCCTCGCCCGCCTCGCCTCTCCTTCCTGTCTCCCTCGCGGCTCTCCCTCAGCCCAAGTCTGACGCCTGGGCTCGCGCTCGGCTGTTATTTGCTGCAAGGCCGGAGCGGCTCGTGGCGGTTCCCGACGGTTTCACTGCTGCAGTGGCTCGCGCTGACCCGCAACCTGGAGAAGGGGGGAGGGGGGAAGGGGAGGGGGGAGAAAAAAAAAAGAGAAGGAGGCGGAGACGAGACGAAGGAGCGAAGACGCGAACGGAGCAAAGCAACAACAAAGGGGAGGTGCTCCCAACATCCGGGCAACTCCGCCTCCCAAGAGCAGGGGACCCGCTTGGACATACGCCGAAGGGGGCGAGAGGGAACGTGCGTGTGACGTCACACGGGCGAGAAGAAGACTGAGGGAAAAAAGAAGGCGGGGGTGGAGTTTAGACGGCGCAGAAAATGGAAGTGGCGCTGCAGGCGAGGCTGGTGTCCGTTAGGCTGCCCGGGAGGAAGCCATGTGGAGAAGTCCTGCTTTCGCTGCAGCCCATTTTCTGAAGCAGCACAAAATATGATGAGACAAAGGAGGCTGTAGCTCCTCAAGCTTGTAAGCCGCCCTGAGTCTTCGGAGAAGGGCGGGATATAAATGTAATAAAAATAAAATAAATGGCGGGAGGATTGGGGGAGAGAGGCGGCGTGGTGTCTGCTGCCGCAGTAATACCGTAACCGGCTCAAAGGCACTTCAGCCGACTTCCTGCTTCTCTTAAATCCGGACTCCATCTCGGGTCACTCTTCGGGGGGGGGGGATGCTAGTATAAGTAACCCTCCATTTTACTGCGATGAAATATACTTGAAGAACAAAGAAGACTTTCTGGCCAATCTTTAGGAGCTTGAAAAAGCCTGTACGGAAAGCAAGCTTAGCTCTCCTTAGAAGATCATATAGGAGCTGTGACTAGGGGGCCTTTCGCCCAGGTTTGCCTGGTGCGCCAGTTGTGGCCCTATCTGGACCGGGATGCCTTGAGTACAGTCACTCATGTGTTCGTGACCTCTCGTATAGACTATTGCAATGCTCTCTATATGGGGCTGCCCTTGAGGACCACTCGGAGGCTTCAGCTGGTGCAGAATGCAGCCGCGCGAGTTGTGATGGGGGTCTCCCGATACTCCCATGTGATACCCCTGTTCCGTGAGCTGCATTGGTTTCTAGTTGCCCTCCGGGTGAGATTCAAGGTGCTGGTGATGACCTATAAAGCCCTACATGGCGTGGGTCTGGATTACCTATGGGAGTACCTGCTGCCGGCGTCAACTTCTCTTTGGCTAGTGCGCTCCCACAGAGACGGCCTCCTCAGAGTGCCACCGGTCAGAGAATGTCGACTGGTGACCCCCAGGGGGAGGGCATTCTCTATGGGCGCGCCAGACCTTTGGAACCATTTACCGGTTGAGCTCCGGATGGCTCCCGACCTTCGCTCCTTCCGGCGTGATCTAAAAACTTATTTATTCGAACAAGCCGGCCTGGTCTGATGGGTTTGGGGTTTTAACATTGATTTTAGTTAATTTATTGCATTGGGTACAATTATTTATTTTTAACTTTTGTATCTTGTATTTTTGATATTTATTGCCCTGTACACCGCCCTGAGTCCTTCGGGAGAAGGGTGGTATATAAATCAAATAAATATAAATATAAATATATAAAACGTCGTTGCAGCAGTGATACGTGATGGCTTCGGAATGGGGTGCTTCATCGCAGTGGCAGACCATTTAATTTGAGGGTGATAGTTCTCCTTGAATGGTCTCCAGGGTCTCCGTTCCACGAAGTATTTCTTTTACTTATTTATTTAGAGGTCAGCCAATTAAATAGATGTCTGTTTCTGTCCAACTTGCAAAATGTTGGTGGGTAACAGAGTTTTTTTTAAAAAAAAACCAGTAAAATAAACAATACAAAGCCATAAAAACACAATATAATATGGCGTAAACTAAGACAAAAAAACCCCACAAACCCCAACATATTTGAATCCTAAACGATGTAATGGATGAAATCATCCAACATCTTAATCCAATGCTTGGAGGGAACATTCACAATTTTTAAAGCCTTATGGAAGGCTTCCAAGGGTATGCTGTTCCAAAGGGCAGGAAGAGAGGAGGAGAAGGCACACTGACTCGATTAGATGGTATCGATTCATGGAAAGGGCCTGAAGTCTGCCCACTCTGTGAGATGTCATTGGACGGATAGATACAATTAGAGACTAGAGTTTTGCATTGTTCCTTAAAGGACTTTGTGGGTGGCAAACAGCACCTTGAATTGCACCCAAAAGCTAATAGGAAGCCAGGAGAGCTTGTAAAGTAGAGATGTTCAATAGCTGTATTGTGGTATGCGTATAACTACCCATGCTACTACTTTCTGGACCAACTAAAGTTTCTAGATGGTATTTAAGAGTAGTCCCATGTTGGACACATCATAGCACTTAGAACTGCCTATGCTTGATGTTTTCTGTCTTATCTTACTAATCTGGCAGGGTGGGCATGTTCTGATTCCTCTCAGTGAAGCAGTGTTGCCTGGTGGAGCCCTGGAATCATGCTTTTCATTTATGGCATCTGCCTTGTGTAACAGCTTCCCAGTGGAGATTTGGATGGTCATGACCACCTTGGCCTTCAGGAAAGTGGTGAAGACTTGGCCTTTTCCTCAGGCATGGGGCCAGGATGTTAATAGAACTGTAGGGAAGTGGGTATTAAAATGGCACATGTCATTCAACATGAACAAGTGTCAATTGATGCCACAACCATAACACCCTTAAATAAATCAATGGTGAAACCTCATCTGGATTATTGTGTGCAGGTATAATGCAGCTAAAGAAGGTTCAGAAGAGGGCAGTTAAGATGATCAAGTGGCTGGAGCAGCTTCCAAAGGAAACAGTGAAACATTTGGAGATTTTTAATGTAGAAAGGAGGCAAATGAGAGGTGGCATTATTGAAGTGTACAAAATTGTTAATGATATGGATAAAATGAACAAGGAAAAGCTGTTTTTCCCTTCCCAAAAATAATGGAACCAGAGATCAGCCAATTAAATTAAATCTTGGAAGTATTAGGACAGAAAAAAGAAAATAGTCTTTTATATAATGTCTAATTATGTAAATTACGTAAAAAGGTCCCAAACCTTTTTAGTTCCATGCACCAGCAGCGGTTTCGGCAATTTTGGTGGCAGGGGGAAATGGTTTCATGCATGTCACCTCTATCCCGTGCATGTGCAAATGAAGCTTTGCATGCTCACCTGCCACTTTGGCACTCTGGTTCCCAATGGGCCAAACGGACTGGGGACGCCTGTACTAGTATGAAATGTGCTGGTTACCAAGTTGGTTGGCTTTGAAAAAGTACTAGACCATGGAAGGCATGGGATCGATGGTTCTTACCCTTGATGGCCGTGGGATTGCTTCTAAAGGCCATTTGCTGAAAGACTAGTGGGCTTCCTCATGCAGTTGGTATCTACTGTGAGGACAGACTGCTGGATTAGGTAGGTGTGGGGTCTGATCTATAAGGGCACTGTTTATGCTCTTGTATTCTTTTTTTTCTTTCCACTTTATTGAATTTCAAGCAATATACAAACTGATAATGTATTTCTATTTTTATTTCATTTTAACACAAACTTACTATAGAGAAATGCAACATTAAAAAATTGGTTGCTTTGTTGATAAGTCCTTTTTTTGTTTTTTGTTTCCTTGTTTGTTTCAATATTTAATTTAGGCTGTAGTTTGCTGTGTTCTTTTTGCCTATTGCTGTCAGCAAGGTATTTTTTAAAAAAACCAACTAACAACCCCTTACCTCATTACCGAATCTGAGCATTCTATTAACAACTGGTAAAACTGGGTTCTCTCGGCAAGTTCTCCTGCAGCTGTTATGTGACAACCACTGTTTCATTAAATTGCAGGCTAGGAAAAATTGAAAAACAGCACCAACCTTTTTAGGATTTCATATTTTTCTGATTTTTTTTAATAAAGCTGACAATAAAATACAGCAAGTCCTTAACTTATAATCGTAATGGAGCTTGCCCAGTACACTCATACACTGTTGTGGTCATGAAGCAAAGTGCCCATGTGATTACCTCACAACTGCTGTCCCAGCTATTCCCAGCGCAATTGCTAAGCCAGACATGTCAAACACAAGGCCCAGGGGCCACATCTGGCCCGTGAAGTGGTTTCATGAGGCCCACGAAGCCATCCTGGAAACAGCCCCCACTGCCTTGGCCCTGGCCTAAGACCCTCCTCCTGCCAGAGACCCTCAGATCTGTCCCACTTCTGCCCAGGCCCCCATAGGCACCCTTGATGCGAACGATGTAGAGCTGGCCATGCCCACCCAGTAGGCCATACGCACTCTAGCCACGCCCACCCAGTAGGCCACACCCACCCGCCCCCCTGAGGGCAACCGCAATGCTGATGCGGCCCTCAATGAAATTGAGTTTGACACCCCTGTGCTAAGCGGTCATGAAATGACTGGAGTGGAAAAGCTGAAAGAGGGTAGGCAGCCCCCCTCTATGTGGAGAGCCAGCATGCTTGACTGATCTGAGCTTTCTTTCTCCAGCCCAGTTCACCAGTTTCCCTGCCTACCGTGTGCTAGAATATTGAAAAGTTTTTCTAGCCCACAAAGGGGAGGAGAGAGGGTGCATTGTGCTAGAGAAACAAAACTGCGAGAACTTTATTTCTCCGATGTAGCACATCAGTTGCCCTGCCCTCTCTGGGCTAGAAAGTCATTCTAGTCCAGGGCAGGGAGGGAAGATGGCACACAGCATCAGAGAAATCAAGCAGCTTGGGGCCTCCCCTGCCAGCTTCCCTGTTGATTGTCTGAGAAAGCTGGCAAGAAAGATTACAAATAACAATCGTATGATTGTGGAGGGCTTAGTAACCCATCATTAGTGCTAATAGGTTGCCAAGAATCTGGATTGCAGTCGTGTGACCTCAGGTGTGCTACATCAGCTGTAACTTTGAGCACAGGTTATAAATCTATTCAGTGCTGTCATAATTTTAAACAGTGACTGGAAAAATGGTCGTAAGTCAAGGACTCTGTATACACACGTACGCAAATACACACACATACGTATATGTACACATGAATATATATATACATCCAAAGTATTTCCCCAATCCCCTCGATGTCCTTTTTACATTTTAGACCCATGGACAAAGACTGCCTTATTTTTATGGATCATTTATCAATTGCTCTGGGTACCTTTACATCTGTAGATATGAAATGTATTCAATGTGAAAGAAAGGTGGAAAATTTTCTGGTCTCAGGGAGCCCTGCAAAAAATAATAATATAATAATTTAATTTCTATACTGCCCTTCTCCCGAAGGACTCAAGGCGGTGTACAGGGCAATAAATACAATAAAAATACAATGTACAAAAGTTAAGAAAGAATTAAATAATGTAGCCCAATTACAGTAAAAATTAATAAAATTAATATTAAAATATCCCAAACATCAGACCAGGCCAGCTTGTTCAAATAAATAAGTTTTTAGGTCACGGCGGAAGGAGTGAAGGTCAGGAGCCATCAGGAGCTCAACCGGTAAATGGTTCCAAAGGTCTGGCGCACCCACAGAGAACGCCCTCACCCTGGGGGTCGCCAGTCGACACTCTTTGACCGACGGCACACTGAGGAGGCTGTCTCTGTGGGAGCGCACTGGACGAAGGGAAGTTGATGCCGGCAGCAGGTGGTCCCGTAAGTAATCTGGACCCATGCCATTTAGGGCTTTATAGGTCATTACCAGCACCTTGAATCTCACCCGGAGGGCAACCGGAAGCCAATGCAGCTCACGGAGTAGAGGTGTTACATGGGAGTATCAGGAAACCCCCACCACCACTCGCGCGGCCACATTCTGCACCAGCTGAAGCCTCCGAGTAGTCCTCAAGGGCAGCCCCATGTAGAGAGCATTGCAGTAATCTAAATGAGAGGTCACGAGCACATGAGTGACTGTACGCAAGGCATCCCGGTCCAGATAGGGCCGCAACTGGCGCACCAGGCGAACCTGGGCAAAGGCCCCCCTAGTCTCAGCTCCTATATGATCTTCCAAAGACAGCTGTGAATCTAGGAGGACACCCAAGTTGCGAGCCCTATCTACGGGGGGTAATACCTCACCCCCCATGATTAGAGGTGGAATAATCTGAATTTCCCAAGATAACGGCACGCACAACCACTGTCTTGTCGGGATTGAGCCGAAGCCTCTTCCTCCCCATCCAGACCCAAACCGCCTCCAGGCAATGGGACATCACATCGAGGACATCACTGGGGTGGTTTGGGATAGAGATGAAAAGCTGGGTATCATCAGCATATTGATGATACGCAACCCCAAAACCACAAATGATCTCATCCAGTGGCTTCACATAGATGTTGAACAGGAGAGGCGAGAGGACCAACCCCTGAGGAACTCCACAAATGAGAGGCCTCGAGGCCGACCTCTGCCCTCCTGCCAACACCGACTGTGAACGTCCCAGGAGGTAGGAGGAGAACCACCGTAAAATGGTGCCTCCCACTCCCAACCCTCTGAGACGCCGCAGTAAGATACCATGGTCGATGGTATCGAAAGCCGCTGAGAGGTCTAATAGGACTAGGACAGCGGAACAACCCCTGTCCCGAGCCCACCAGAGATCATTCACCAGCGCGACCAATGCCGTCTCTGTGCTGTGCCCGGGCCTGAAGCCCGATTGGTACAGGTCCAGATAATCAGCTTCCTCCAGGAACAAAGGGAGCTGATGCGCCACCACACTCTCAACAACCTTTGCAAGAAAGCGAAGTTTGGAGACCGGACGATAGTTGTTTAAAACACCTGGGTCCAGGGCAGGCTTCTTGAGGAGGGGTCTCACCACTGCCTCCTTCAAGGTGGCGGGAAAACTGCCCTCACTCAAAGAAGCAGTTATCACTGCCTGAAGCCAGCCTCGTGTCCCCTCCTGAGCCGCATAAACCAGCCAGGAGGGGCACGGGTCCAATAAACACGTGGTGGAGCTCAGCTTCCCCATAATCCTGTCCACCTCTTCCAGAGTCACAGGATCAAACTCCTCCCAGATGACATCACCAAGACCGCCCATGTCCTCACTGTCAGACTCTGCCCAGTCGGAGTCCAAACTGGTCCAGATCCAAGCGATTTTGTCCGACAGATGTTGGCTAAACTCCTCGGCACAACCCTGCAAGGGCTCCTTCCTCACCTCCTGATTAAGGAGGGAGTGGGTCACCCTAAACAGGGCGGCCGGGCGATTATCTGTGGACGCGATGAGGGTAGCAAAGTAGTTAGACCTTGCCGTCCTCATCGCCACGAGATAAGACCTCATAGAGGACCTTAGTCGCAATCGGGTCGGATTCAGACGGGCTGGACCTCCAACAGCTCTCTAGGCCCCATCTCCGACGCTTCATCTCCCGGAGCTCTGCGGAGAACCACGGAGCCCACTGGGATCTGCACTGGGTCAGGGGCCGCAGGGGTACAACTCGGTCTAGTGCCTCCGTGGCTGCCTTTTCCCAGGCTTCTACTAAGGCATCGGCCGAGCTGTGAGCGAAGGCGGCAGGTGGGGACCAAAGCGCTGCCTGGAACCGCTCAGGGTCCATTAAGCACCCAGGGCGGAAACATCTTGTTGGTTCAATGACCCCACGACAGGGAGTGGCAAAATGGAAGACCAGCCGCAGGAGATGATGATCGGTCCATGACAGGGGCATAACAATTGGGGAACCCCCACCCAGATCATCTAACCACCGTCCAGATAGAAAAATCAAATTGAGCGTGTGACCCCCCCCTCATGAGTTGGGCCCTGAATTACTTGCATCAGGTCCATGGCTGTCATGGAAGCCATGAACTCCCGAGCTAACTCAGATGATCCCCCCAGGGATGGTAGATTGAAGTCACCCAAAATCATAAATTTGGGGAACTCAACCACCAACCCCAAGAGGATGTCGAGAAGCTCAGGCAGGGCTGCTGCTATGCGACTAGGTGAAAAGTACACCAGCAGCAAGCCCAACTGAGCCCTAGGGCCACATCTCAGGAGGAGAGACTCACACCCGGCTATTTGGACAACGGTGGCCTCCCGCGGACATAAGGTCTCCCTCACAACTACCGCCACCCCCCCGCCCCTACCCTGAGCCCGAGGCTGGTGAAGCACCTGGAAACCTGGTGGGCAGATATCGACCAGAGGGACACCACCCTCGGGCGCAACCAGGTCTCCGTAATGTAAGCCAGGTCCGCACGCTCCTCCTCAACCAAATCACGGATGAGAGGAGCCTTATTGACTAGGGACCTGGCATTAAAATACACAAGCCTGAGCTCAGGTGGCTGCTCATCCTCGTTCCCGGGACCACGGGACAAAACCAGAGGGTCGGAGTGCATCACCGCTTGGAGACAGCGGGGACGCACTCTCGGGTATTGATACGGCCCTCTGTTTGGACGCCTGCTGCCATTCCCTAACGTCGTGGGAATAGATAATCCCACACCCCGCTCCGGGGCCCCGGAGGCAACCAGCCCAAGCTCCGTCCTGCCGTGATCTGTCCCAGGCCTGGCCTGAATAACGGTTGGTGGATATCCCCCAGTCTCCAACCAAACCTGCGATCCCACCCCCCTCCCTAACCCTCCAAAAATTTTTGATAAAAAACAAACCAGGGGCCTCTTGTTGAATTTATTAACAGAGGCTCCTATCCCTGCCCAGCCATCTCTCAGGTTCCCAATAATTGGGCCCATCATCAAGAGGAGAGGTAAAAACAGGCGGGTCACACCCAGGAAGGGGGGGCACCCCTGAGAGCGAATAAGTCAATGTTTGAGTAAAATAGGCAAGCCATTGGGTAAATGAGTCCAGCAAGGCAGTCCCATAGTCAATCAGGAGGATCTAAAACGGAAGGTCGGCAATATCCAGTCCACCAGCTCCTCTGCCATGTGAGCTGGGCAAAAATATATATCTACAGCTCATGAAGCCAGCTACACCCTGTCAACAAAAGTGTGTATAGTCAAGGCTATGGTCTTCCCAGTTGCAATGTATGCCAGTGAAAGTTGGACCATAAGAAAGGCTGAGCGCCAAAGAATTGAGGCCTTTGAACTATGGTGCTGGAGAAGACTCCTGCGAGTCCCTTGGACTGCAAGGCGATCGAACCGGTCAGTTCTAGAGGAGATCAACCCTGACTGCTCTTTAGAAGGCCAGATCCTGAAGCTAAAACTCAAATACTTTGGCCACCTAATGAGAAGGAAGGACTCACTGGAGAAGAGCCTAATGCTGGGAAAGATTGAGGGCAAGAGAAGAAGGGGACGACAGAGAATGAGGTGGCTGGATGGAGTCACTGAAGCAGTAGGCGTGAGCTTAAATGGACTCCAGAAGATGGTAGAGGACAGGAAGGCCTGGAGGAACATTGTCCATAGGGTCGCGATGGGTCGGACACGACTTCGCAGCTAACAACAACACAGCTCATGATACGTGATTTAAAAACAATCTGTTATTTTGTTCAGTTGTGATCTCTCATATAAGATTCCTAATCACCTCAGTTAACCTTGGAACCACTGCCGAGGAAGATTGCTCGAGAGAATAACACTGTGTCTTAGGGCTACATTGCATGTACCAGATTCCCACTTTGAGTTTGCGGCCACACACTTACATGGGACATAATGTGGAAAGAAAATGATATGATTTGTGTGAGATGGCCTCACGAGGTCGATGGTTCGTTAAGGTGCTTCCAAGTAAAAGGCATCACGCAGGGATGCAATCATTCAAAGCTTTATTTAACAATAAAGTAAATAGAAAGAGTTCCCTGGCATGGAGGCTTCCATGCCTGGGTTGAGCTCATGGATCAGCAAGCAAGCAAGCAGAAGAGAACAAAAAAAGAGCAGAGAGCAAGCAGAGAGCAGCCCCTGAGCAGAGTTTTTATGGGGGTCCTCAGCCCCTCCCTTACCAATTAACTCTCGCCAATGGGGCTGCAGGGACCGGGGACCCCTGACCCACCAGTGGGAGCAAAGATGCCTCTTTGCTCCCATCTGATGACCTTTTTGGGGAACTGCCGTGGCTGGCACAAAAAACATCTAACAATTTGTTTTACTTCCTTTTTATGTAGTGTAGATATGAAGCGACTGTTGTTATATTGGGATCTGCTGTTGTTCAGGGCAAGGCACTGAATGTTATACTTTGTCCTTTCTTATTGGCCAGCTACAAGAGCAATGATTAGATCGAGGCTGTCAAGAGACTGGGGGGGGGGTTTAGGAATGGTGGTGTAAAGACAGACATACCGTCAGATCTATCATATAAGCCAAGGGTCTGTGGCCCGTCAGGAACCAGTCCCTGCAAGTGGCAGGCAAGTGCATGAAGTTTCATTGGTGTGTGTGCGGGTTTAGGTTGCACATGAGAAACTATGCCTTATCCCTCCCCTCACCCCAACTGCTGCCACTGCTGCTCCATGAAGCTTGGAAGGTTGGGGATTGCTGATGGAAGCCCAAGGCATGAAAAAATACAGCTAAATCTACTTCGAAATGAAAAGATGTTTTCATATTTTATTTATTGTTTTTTTGCTAACCTTGTTTCTGCCGTATCTATCCACTACTTTTTAAATTGTCTCTTGCTCTTTAGATTTATCATCTTTTGTTTTCTTTTACTATTTCATTACACCCGTTGAACCATGATTTTCTTGGATTGCTTTTTCCTGTTGAGTCATTGACTTCATCCAAATGCTGTATTGTCTCTACTTCTGTTGATCTTAACAATTTGTTGTTTTCTTTGACAGCATTCCTTGCAATAGTTCATTTTTCCATACACACATTATATATCTTATACATCACAAATTCTCTCAGTCTCATTTTTCGAGCAACCATTCTCTTGTTTACAGTTTGCTCATTCTCAGCTTCTTCCAACCACTTTGAGCTATATCAAGAGTTCCCACAAGTAATAATCCTTTTTAGTGGTAACATAATAACAGAGTTGGAAATGACTTTGAGGTCTTCTAGCTGAGCCCCCTGCTCAAGCAGAAATCCTGTATCATTTCAGACAAATGGTTGTCCAGTCTCTTCTTAAAACCTCCAGTGCTGGAGCCCCCACAACTTCTGCAGGTAAGCCGTTTATATATATAGAGAGATTGTTCATAAATATATAAATACAGAACTGATTAGTTGGGGTAATTTTTGGCCAGCAAAATCCATCCCACACATGCTCAGACTGTTCATTGCAAGCTAGGACCTCCAAACTATAGATTACCTTGCAAGCTGTACAATGAATATCTTTCTTTTATAGAAGTAAACTTTACTGTGAGAGCCGAATATACTAAACCTATATATCATTGCTCTATATTGTTTTAAATAGATTTTTAGCTTCTTGCCCTTTACAATGACTGTCTGGAATTGGCTGTCACTTGCTGCCTTTGCAATGTACTAATCATTTTTATGATAACTCATGGTTCAGGATCCCACTTAACTAAACTGATTTTCTCCTTTGAACATCAAAAAGCTATAAACTGCTTTTTACCACAAAGCATGTGAATACTTGAGTCCTTGTAAATTCCATTTCAAAATATCTACCTTTTTAAAACTAAGGTACACAGGCAATATAATTCTTTCTTGCTATTATACAGGCTCATATTTATTTTTAGTAAAGGTTACTGTTTCTTTTAAATGTTTTGAGAAAATGTGTTACTATACTACCTACTTCTCAGAAGTCAAGTCAGCATTTTTCCAAATTCAAGGAAAGAGAAACATTTAATAAAATAAAAAGGAATACCATCCCACATTAAAATATTACAGATATATTATTTTTTTTATTGTTGCCTGAAGCTGAGAGTAATTAAAAGATACTATGAATTCAGGAAACTATTATTTTTGAATACTACCTTGGAAAATGTATTGGTGTATATAAATTTGTCAATATATTCCCCTGTCTTCCATCAAAAACCAAGATAAATTATATTCCAATAGCACTTATTTATTTATTATTTATCTATGAAATAATTGCTTGGTTATTGTGTAGGGCACAGTTTTCATATGTAACTTTAAGACCTCCTATGTCTCCTGTGCAAAAGTTCCACTGTATTTCTTCAGACCTCCTTTTCAGTCCCCTATCTGGGTTCCTCATGCATTAGGTTAGGGGCAGGACTGCCAAACATTCCAACTAGTTATGCTGACATCTTCACTAAGGCATATCCTGGCCTCAGTTGGGTTGCTGCCATTAGTACCATCTGACAATTTTAGATCTAAATGATAGGAAAGCATTTCAAGCTACTTACATTCATATGGCCTTTCACTTATGTATCAGATATCAAGGACTAGTTAAGGCTAAGAAGATCGTTAAACAGAGGCACTAGGACACAGCATTACAAAATGACTGAGTTGAATCCGTATTATGTATTGACACTTACAGATTTCCAAAGATTTATCCTGGCAGTTCTTTGGTATTCATTCATCCATTGTAAATATTGATGGGCATCTCCCCAACTCAATTTAATGCTCTGACCATAAACTTTTTTCTTTTCTTTGTTTTTTTTCTGGAAGACAGGGACTGTAAAATTGCAATGTCCTCAAGGTTCTGTCCATTTGAATCAGGTGAGACGGAATCAAATGAATGTATTCTGCTCTACTCTCTGTCAATTTTACTCTGATTTCTACCTTAAGTTAATTCAGTCTTTAATTTTAAAAAAAAATCCTGTACATTTAGAGAAATTTTTATGTTCGATTCCTTTTACCTGACAGGGTTGCAAATTATCCAAATTTCTTAAGCTTTTGGTAGTAAGAATAAACTGGCTGTAATTATTATTTTAAGGTATCTTATCTTCTGCATTTGGGCATTATGGTTTAATTTGTTTTCAATATCTGTATTTGTACATTTTGTTATTTATGTCACTGTTCACCGCCCTGAGTCCTTAGGGAGAAGGGCGGTATACAAATCAAATAAATAAATAAAATAAATAAATAAAATAAATCCTGCTAAAGATCCAACAGCTTCAATCCAGTGTATACCATATTTCCTATTGTCTAGTGATAGAAGAGCAGCCACTATCAAATAGCAGAATTTCCATAAAGATAATAAAGGTGTTAATTAACCTTTTGAAATATGGGCTAAAGTCCTAAAAAAGCTATAAACTCTAGTAAGTTACCGTGGTGTCAGTACATCAGGCTAGAAACAGGGAGACCATAAGTGCTAGTCCCACCTTAGGCACAAAACCAGCTGAAGATTCCGCATTTCCTTGGAAAATGGTTTCCATTGTTGAATTACTATCATTGTTAGGAAGTTTACATTTAATTAGAGTTTGCCTTCTTGTAACTTAAATCCATTACTCAGGGTCTTGCAGTGTGGAATTAAAGAATATTTCTTTTGTATAATACCCAGGGCGTTTTTTGTCATAGAACGCCCAGAACGGAGTTCCGGCACCTTTTTTGGATGGAACCTTGTAGGGTAGGCAAGGTGGGTTGTATGACGTGTGTGAGTTCCAGCACCTTTTTCTTTTACCAAAAAGCACTGATAATACCCTTTCGGATATTCATAGAATGCTATCAAATCTATTCTTCTCAAGGCTAAACAAACCCAACTTTTTAAATCTCTCTCCATTGGTCTTTCTTTTTAGTCCTGTAATCAAACTTGCTAGCCTTTTCTGAACTTTCTCTGTATTCTTCTTAAAATGTGATGCCTAGAACTTCATACAATGTTTGATATGAGATAAAACCAAGTGGGATAATTCCTGGGATTTGCCTTTGCCTTTTTTGACACTGTATCATATCAATTCATCATGCTGTTAATACGGTTAACTCATTTACATTCTGCAACCCACTTTTATAAATATAGTTACACATTTAGGGATTTACAGTCCAATGTCTGTGCGTTTTGTTAAGTGAATATTCTGGACTTCATTCTGTTACCTTCAGATATTTTTCCCACCAATTCCATTGGTTGAATATTATTTCTGTTTTCAAGGTTATCAGCTGTCCATTCCAATTTTGCATCACCTGCAAGTGCTGTAAGCATACAACCTTAACTATAAATAGCATATTTTTTTTATTTCAGTAGGATATACTTGGTATTTAGAAAAACTAATTGATATTTTATCTCAAGAGGAAAGTAAAGTTTAGCGTGTTAAACTGCTAATTTAAATGAACAGTGCAAATGAATGCTGATGTTATTATTATTTTTAAATGAAAGTTCTGGTTTTATTAAGACGGAAAGGAGACTGGGAATCAGTTTCAAATAATACATTGGAATCTAAATTGCATACACAGGCATCTATTTTATTATGTGTTCTTTTCCTCCTACTGCTCTCAATCTTGCCAAGCATAATCATTTTTTCTAATCAGTAATCTGTTTCCATGACATGCCCAAAGTATGTGAATTTCTGCTTTTTTATTTAGCATACTATATAAAACATACTTTGGCCAGTCACTCAAATTATTTGGAAGTTACAAAACAAAGTTTAAAATCAAGAAAATTAAAACCGGTGAAGTGGATATTGAAACTGCTAGTACCATAAACCAAACATCAGCTCAATCAGGGATTCTGTATGCAGTAGGATGGTTATGCAGTACACTAATAGGGCTGCAGTCCAAATGGAAGAAGAGCAGGACTGGATATAGTCTCACAAAAGTATCCTTCACTTGCTTCCCTCTGATGTCTACTTGTTCCAGGATCGATGGATTTGTTCTTCTTGTGGTTCATAGTACTTAAAGTACTGTAACTCTCACCCAATCCATATTTTTCTTTCTCTTTCTTAATATTCATCTTACACAACCATATATAAGAGGGCTGAATTTCAAAGAGAGGAGTATTTTTTAATGTTTTCACTGAACAGTCATCTGTCAGAAATAGTATAGGGTCTCCTGCTTAAATGGGGTTGGACTAGATGACCTTTAAGGTCCCTTCCAACTCTGTTATTCTATTCTATCCTTTTTAGAAATTTATGAGGGATGAAGATGTCATTTTCCATTGTACATTCCTTACGTTTTCCACTGTTTAGAGCTGATTTTTTTTCTCCCCTAATCATCATGCTTTAAGCAGCAATACAAGGAACCATTGATCCGGACACTTCGTGGATCATTGGAGAAAGGAAAATTCATGGTTCCCATCTTATGTACTGTTTACAGAATAGGAATTTAATAAGTTGAATTCATATAACTGATATTTTATATTTTAGACTAGAGCTGACTGGCAATGCTAATGGGTCAGAGAAGAAATTTTAAACATTCTTTTGCCATCTTCATTCACTGCATATCTTGAGCAAAACTGCTGGATTTATATAACTATCTCAAGATTTAAATGGCCTGGAAAAGCTCATAACCTGAGCCATATTTAAGGTTCTATTAATAATGTTTATCATAAATCCATGCTTAGGGTACACATCTCTTGTCAAACAGCTGAGAGATATTAGCATTCTTATTAGCTGGCAAAACAAGATTTAAACATTGATCAAGAGGTTCTGTTTTACATCTTACCCTTCAGTACACACACACATACACACATGCAGACACATAGTTTCAGGCTTCACAATTAAAACAGATATTATAAGAAGCATAGAGAAATCCAACGATTGTTCACCTAAAGTTGAAAAAACTAGGCAGTAAGTAAAAAATTTCTTGTACCACAAATAAAACTGCTATAAAGCATGTGCTGAGACAGCCATCAGTGCTACTTTAAGCCTTTATACAATGAATGTGTGCTGATATTAACAAGGGGTTCCATTACAGTTACTTATAAGTGAAAGAAAATCTTCAGTTCTGAATGTCTGGGTAAAAGAGCCTTGGTGGAGCAGTGGGCTAATGCCTCCTTAAGTAACACCAGCTGCCTGCAATTAGTGCAGGTTCGCATCCCACCAGGCTCAAGGTTGACTCAGCCTTCCATCCTTCCGAGGTAGGTAAAATGAGGACCCAGATTGTTGGGGGCAATTAAGCTGACTTTGTAAAAATGCCGCTGGGGGGGGGGCAAAAGCCCTAATAAGCAGGCATATACATACAGTAGAATGAAGGCTGTTGCTAAGCACATTGATTTGTGCTTTAGATTGTAAGCCGCCCTGAGTCTTCGAAGAAGGGCGGGATATAAATGGGATTTTTTTAAAAAAATGGAGGGAGGGAGGGAGGAAGGAACAGGGAGGAAGGAATGGAGAGTGGGAGGAAAGAAGGAAGGAACAGAGGAAGGAAGGGAAGAAGGAGGGAACAGAGGGAGGGAGAAATGGAGGGTGGGAGGGAGGAAGGAAAGAACAGAGGGTGGGAGGGACCATGTCCCGGCACTCGCCCCTGTCCCATCTTCCTGTGCCAGAGACCCTCAGATCTGCCCCAGTCCTACCCAGGAACCCCTGAAGCAAGTGATGTTGAGCTGGCCACACCCACCCAGTAGGCCACGCCCATCCTAGCCACACCCACCCAGTAGGTCACACCCACCCAGCGCCCCCACCCAGGGCAACCACAATGCTGATGTGGCCCTCAATGAAATTGAGTTTGACACCCCTGAACTAGATGAACTAAAATTCTACTTTATTATAAGGTTGTCCTAAAAGAATCTTGTAAGTCTGAAGGTGCTTTTAACTACTGGATCCATGAGGGCAGGTCCTTCCTAAGTTTTTTTTTTCCTGACTGTTAAGTCACTGGAGGCTCCTGCCTCTCTTGTCTGATTATATCCTAGGTAGCATCGCTTCCCCTCATTCCCCAAAGTTATTCATTCATACCATTACATCTAACTGGGTGAAACAGTGCATTATAGGACAACAGTTTTTGAACCAAGGTGGCTCAAATGGGCTAATTTATAGAACACATGCAAAATCTGAGACCCATGACTCTTGTGGGATTAAAATTTGGCACACTTGTGGTTGCTTCAGTGCTGCTGCACCACTCACTGCTGCCCAAAAGTTCAGTAAACTAGTCCCACCCCAGCCCTTCAGAACCTGGGCAGACTGGTTACACCATCGGCTGCTGGCGAGCAGTCAGCTGCAGTCAACCCGACAGGAAGTTGGAAGTCACTTGCACAGCTTTTTTTTTTGCACTTGATCATTCTGTTTCTCTGTTTGGATAGGGAAATATCTTTGAAATGAGGAGGACTCAGTGGGTCACGATCTGTCTAGTAAATAATAAAAGTGACCCCAGTGAGTTTATTAACAACATACCAAAGTTGTGCTGTAATTACACAGTATCTGCTTTTTTCTTTGTTTGTCTTCATAATGTAGTTTGCCGAAGCAGAACCATGTAAGCTATGGTTCTGCTTTTCTTTGGAGCTGCTCAGCAAGCTGTCGATGCTTTGCTGGGAGCTGTGTGTACAATTCAGTTGTTTGCATGCTTAATACATTTATGCTGTATCTTCAAAGTGGTTTGGTCGCTTTTGGTGAGCCAGATAGTACAGATGCAAATATTAACAAAGGCCAGAAGTTAAACCAAAACACTAACTCAATTGTTCTTTCAGTATTATCAGTTAACGTAACTCATTAATAATTTACTGAGTTTAAAAAAAAAAATATTCCAGCACACAAAGTCCTGTTTTAGAATATGTTACCTTCATATGCCAGTTGTTGTCTTTCAAGTTATGTAAACATACAGAATAACTGACTGAATTTCTATTAGATGAATACTGCAGGTGTGACATAGCATGCACAGTCTTATTGCATTGAGGTAACCCAGGAGTAAATACAGTAAACAGTGCTATATATTAAATGGTGGTTTATCATAAACTGTCTACAATATACACTAGGAACAAGATACATGGTAATACAGCAAACTCCAACACACAGCAGTTACAGCAGGAAAAAGACGAGAGAGAACACAGCAGTAAAAGCCTTCCCTTTTATACTCAGGCTCTTAAAAGGATACAGACACCTGCTGAGTCATTCCTATCATTTTATCATCCACCTTACATTATATCAGCTGGTTAGCCTTTAAATCATTATCCTGACAAGGTGTCATAGATTTTTTTTTAAAAAAATGGCATTCAGATAGTGAATCTGAGTACCGTATATACTTGAATATAAGCCGACATGAATATAAGCCGAGACCCCTAATTTTACCCCAAAAAAATGGAAAAAGTTGGTGACTCGAGTATAAGCCGAGGCTGGGAAATGCAGCAGCTCACCTTATGCTCCTCTCCAGAGATCTTCCCTTAGCAGCGGCCGGCAAAGTAGCTCGCACGCGAAACAAGCCAGGCAGAGGAGCCGGAGCGGCGAGCAGAGGCGCCCGGCCCAGATCCTGCAAGGCCCGGCCGAGACGCGCCCCCAGCAGCGGAGCTGCTCCGGCTCCTCTGCCGGGCTTGTTTTACATGTGAGCTACTTTGCCTGATGCTGAGAAGACCCGCTTGGGCACTCGGGTTGTTGTCAGTCTCCGCAGGCCCTTCTCGTTTCCAGGAACGTCAAGCGCGCTTGGCTCTCCACCCCCACGGCAGGGCAGGGCAGGGCAGAGACTTGCTCGCCCTTCTGACGGCCCTGAAGAGAAACGAAGGGCTTGCAAACTCCCCGCGAGAAGCTGGGCGAAGCGCGCGGCTGGGCGAGTGTGTGCCTGCGCGCGTATTTACGAAAGAAACGCTCCGAGAGTTCTTCTTTCTCCGCCCCCTTGGGGGGAACTCTAGCGACTGCTGTAGCCGCGCTTCTCTTCTCGGCTCCGAAAATAGGGATTTCTACTCTCTCTCTCTCTCTCTCTCCCCTCCCCACCCCGCATTCTCCTGCCTCTTCGATTGCGACAATAAAAGGGCGAAGGGTGCGCTGGTTTCTTCCTCCTTCCTCCCCCCCTCCCCTCCCCTCC
Source organism: Vipera ursinii (assembly GCF_947247035.1). NCBI lineage: Eukaryota > Metazoa > Chordata > Lepidosauria > Squamata > Viperidae > Vipera > Vipera ursinii. Next base: position 198,352,100 of record NC_139512.1, read on the forward strand.
CCGATTGTCAGGTGAGGCAGCTGGAGGTCTGGCCAGGAGATTGTAGCCGTTTTGAAACGCCGCGTCTTGAAACGCCCGATCAGCTGATTTTCGGGTGGAAGAGCCGCGGCTTGAATCTGTTTGCATCTGCCTGAATTAGACCGAAACGGCCTGAATTTGACCAGAGTTGCTTTGTAATGGCTGGAGGAACTGCAGAGGAGGTCTTGCCAGGAGATTGTGGCCGTTTTGAAACGCCGCGGCTTGAAATGCCCGATCAGCTGATTTTCGGGGCGGAAAGAGCCACGGCTTGAATCTGCTTGTATTTGTTTGAACTTAACCAGAAACGGCTCGTAATGGCTGGAGGAACTGCGGAGGGAGTGAATGCTCCAGCCTGGAATATTTGGAAAGGCTGGGGGAACCGGATGAACTGCAGCTTAAGCGACTGTTGCCGGAGGAGCCATGGCTTGAAACGCCCCAGTTTTGGGGCAGCGTTTGCTTGTTCCCTCCCTCCCTCCCTCCCTCCCCTTTCCCTCCTCTCTAAATCCTTCCTTCCTTCCTTCCTTCCTTCCTTCCTTCCTTCCTTCCTTCCTCCCTCCCTCCCTCCCTCCCCTTTCCCTCCTCTCTAAATCCTTCCTTCCTTCCTTCCTTCCTTCCTTCCTTCCTTCCTTCCTTCCTTCCTTCCTTCCTTCCTTCCTTCCTTCCTTCCCCAGCCCTAATCCGGAAAGTGGAAGGAAAGAAGAGTAAAGGCTGGGCGGAGGAGGAGGGGAGGTTTAAAAAGGGGGCGGCGTTCCCTTTAAAAAGCCGCCCGCCACGCCGCGCTCCCTCGCAGCACTCGCGGCGGCTGGCTTCTTGGCTCCCGGTCTCCCCCAGGCTTCCCGGCTGTGATTGGCGAGCGAGCCTCCCGAGCTCCGGCGGCCGTGACATCAGCAGAAGCGGAGCAAGCAAAAGCGAAGGGGGAAGGAAGTTCACCAGCAGCACCTCGAGCCCGCTCCGAGCGCTGGCGGACGCGGAGCCGAAAGAGAAGCAGCATCTCTGCGCGCCCGGGCTGCTGGGGTGAAGTTGCAGCCGCCGCACCAACCAGCCGAGGAGAAGCAAGAGAAGGAAGTCGCCGCCGCTGCCCAGGCTGGGTTTCCTCGAAGGCTGCTGTTTGCACCCGGGAAGGAAAGTGCAGGAAAAAGGGCAAAGTGGCGAGCTAGCCCGGCATTCAACGTTTCTTCGCCGCTGCCATCCCCGAGAAGGCGAAGGGCTCCTATTTACAGCCACCCATCCGAGAGAAAAGCGGCTGTCGGTGCTTCGTTGGCCTTGATCCGGGACGCAGCCTGACCTCCCCTCGTCCCGGGAGACTCTCGCTTCCCCCCACCCCCCACCCTCCCTACATCCCGAGCCTTCCAGATCTTCGCCTGCCTACTCGCGAGCAGGCATGTTTTCCAGCCAATCCGGGCCTGGGAGCAGGGCGCCGGCGGCACGTCCACTTTCCCCGCACTCTCCGTTCAGACGGCGCCCTTTGAGCCTGGAGTGATGCGGACGTCGGAAAAGGGCGCCGGGCGAAAGCAGCGAAGCAGGATCGCCGCGTGCCCCCCACTCCTCCTCCTCCTCCTCCTCTTCTTCTTCTTCCTCCTCCTGGTCGGCTTGACACCCCCATTTCGGCTGCTTCGCAAACTGCTTCCTCCACCCCACCCCACCCCACCTCACCCCTCCCCGCAAAAGATGCCGGGGTCGACAGCGTTTTTTCTACCCAGAACAAGCAAACACGCAGGCAACCCTGCACTATTCAGCTCAGTGAAGTCACGCTTGAAACGGCTTGAAACGCCCGATCAGCTGATTTTCGGGGCGGAAAGCGTGCGGTGTTGTTGTGTTTTTTTCCTCCCCCCGAAAGTGAACGGCAGCTTTCCGTACTAGTGTATTGGCATGTCAAGACACCAGCACAAAGACCAAGGTACAAGCAGCTCTCCTTCAGTCATTATTGAAACATTTGATCAGCCCAACTTCTTCTTATTATTATTATTATTAAATCTGTTTTTTAACCAAGCGTGACTTCACTGAGCTGAATAGTGCAGGGTTGCCTGCGTGTTTGCTTGTTCCGGGTAGAAAAAACGCTGTCGACCCCGGCATCTTTTGCGAGGAGGGGTGAGGTGGGGTGGGGTGGGGTGGAGGAAGCAGTTTGCGAAGCAGCCGAAATGGGGGTGTCAAGCTGACCAGGAGGAGGAAGAAGAAGAAGAGGAGGAGGAGGAGGAGTGGGGGACACGCGGCGATCCCGCTTCGCTGCTTTCGCCCGGCGCCCTTTTCCGACGTCCGCATCACTCCAGGCTCAAAGGGCGCCGTCTGAACGGAGAGTGCGGGGAAAGTGGACGTGCCGCCGGCGCCCTGCTCCCAGGCCCGGATTGGCTGGAAAACATGCCTGCTCGCAAGTAGGCAGGCGAAGATCTGGAAGGCTCGGGATGTAGGGAGGGTGGGGGGAAGCGAGAGTCTCCCGGGACGAGGGGAGGTCAGGCTGCGTCCCGGATCAAGGCCGACGAAGCACCGACAGCCGCTTTTCTCTCGGATGGGTGGCTGTAAATAGGAGCCCTTCGCCTTCTCGGGGATGGCAGCGGCGAAGAAACGTTGAATGCCGGGCTAGCTCGCCACTTTGCCCTTTTTCCTGCACTTACCTTCCCGGGTGCAAACAGCAGCCTTCGAGGAAACCCAGCCTGGGCAGCGGCGGCGACTTCCTTCTCTTGCTTCTCCTCGGCTGGTTGGTGCGGCGGCTGCAACTTCACCCCAGCAGCCCGGGCGCACAGAGATGCTGCTTCTCTTTCGGCTCCGCGTCCGCCAGCGCTCGGAGCGGGCTCGAGGTGCTGCTGGTGAACTTCCTTCCCCCTTCGCTTTTGCTTGCTCCGCTTCTGCTGATGTCACGGCCGCCGGAGCTCGGGAGGCTCGCTCGCCAATCACAGCCGGGAAGCCTGGGGGAGACCGGGAGCCAAGAAGCCAGCCGCCGCGAGTGCTGCGAGGGAGCGCGGCGTGGCGGGTGGCTTTTTAAAGGGAACGCCGCCCCCTTTTTAAACTTCCCCTCCTCCTCCGCCCAGCCTTTACTCTTCTTTCCTTCCACTTTCCGGATTAGGGCTGGGGAAGGAAGGAAGGAAGGAAGGAAGGAAGGAAGGAAGGAAGGAAGGAAGGAAGGATTTAGAGAGGAGGGAAAGGGGAGGGAGGGAGGGAGGGAGGGAGGAAGGAAGGAAGGAAGGAAGGAAGGAAGGAAGGAAGGAAGGAAGAATTTAGAGAGGAGGGAAAGGGGAGGGAGGGAGGGAGGGAGGGAACAAGCAAACGCTGCCCCAAAACTGGGGCGTTTCAAGCCATGGCTCCTCCGGCAACAGTCGCTTAAGCTGCAGTTCATTCGGTTCCCCCAGCCTTTCCAAATATTCCAGGCTGGAGCATTCACCCCCCTCCGCAGTTCCTCCAGCCATTACGAGCCGTTTCTGGTTAAGTTCAAACAAATACAAGCAGATTCAAGCCGTGGCTCTTTCCGCCCCGAAAATCAGCTGATCGGGCATTTCAAGCCGCGGCGTTTCAAAACGGCCACAATCTCCTGGCAAGACCTCCTCTGCAGTTCCTCCAGCCATTACAAAGCAACTCTGGTCAAATTCAGGCCATTTCGGTCTAATTCAGGCAGATGCAAACAGATTCAAGCCGCGGCTCTTCCACCCGAAAATCAGCTGATCGGGCGTTTCAAGACGCGGCGTTTCAAAACGGCTACAATCTCCCGGCCAGACCTCCAGCTGCCTCACCTGACAATCGGGGAGGGGAGGGGAGGGGGGGAGGAAGGAGGAAGAAACCAGCGCACCCTTCGCCCTTTTATTGTCGCAATCGAAGAGGCAGGAGAATGCGGGGTGGGGAGGGGAGAGAGAGAGAGAGAGAGAGTAGAAATCCCTATTTTCGGAGCCGAGAAGAGAAGCGCGGCTACAGCAGTCGCTAGAGTTCCCCCCAAGGGGGCGGAGAAAGAAGAACTCTCGGAGCGTTTCTTTCGTAAATACGCGCGCAGGCACACACTCGCCCAGCCGCGCGCTTCGCCCAGCTTCTCGCGGGGAGTTTGCAAGCCCTTCGTTTCTCTTCAGGGCCGTCAGAAGGGCGAGCAAGTCTCTGCCCTGCCCTGCCCTGCCGTGGGGGTGGAGAGCCAAGCGCGCTTGACGTTCCTGGAAACGAGAAGGGCCTGCGGAGACTGACAACAACCCGAGTGCCCAAGCGGGTCTTCTCAGCATCAGGCAAAGTAGCTCACATGTAAAACAAGCCCGGCAGAGGAGCCGGAGCAGCTCCGCTGCTGGGGGCGCGTCTCGGCCGGGCCTTGCAGGATCTGGGCCGGGCGCCTCTGCTCGCCGCTCCGGCTCCTCTGCCGGGCTTGTTTCGCATGTGATTCCGGGCCAGGTGCTGCTGAGGGCGAGCAGAGGCACCCGGGCGACCCCAGCAGCATCAGGCAAAGTAGCTCGGCCGCGCGCAAGTCCTCGGTAAGTTCTTTTTTGTTGTTGACTGGAGTATAAGCCGAAGTGGATTTTTTCAGCCCAAAAAGTGGGCTGAAAAATTCGGCTTATACTCAAGTATATACAGTACTGCAAAACTGTGTCAACTATGTGATTAAGACTACAGGATGGCAGTAGGCAATCTCTGATCAATATAGTCCTCAAGTCCTTCATTAGTAGCTCCCTATGTCTCCTTCAGCCTTGATTGCTGAAAACCGACAATAAAATATTCTGCTATTTTATGCTGGATGATATGCAATGTGTTAGAAATTCTGTTTATATAAAGCACCACACAGAGCAAACAAAGAGTACAGTCACCATGTACTTTACTGCTCAACTATATAACTCTAACCAGAAACAGGAAACTCTACTTAGAATAAAAGAGCATAGAATTTATACCATAGATCGAAACCTGTAAACACTGCCATCTACTGGGTAAATACTAATGTAGTTGTTGCATAAAAATACATTTTGGCAATGAATTTCAACACAATGCCAATTCAACACAGAAGAGATATTGCAGAAGTCTGAATGAGCTGGCTGACTTATTAAAACACATCCTGGGAAAAGATGTGACTACTTTAACAAGTTGCCTAAAGGAGCTGCATTTTTGCTCCTGCTGGTTCTGAAACATCTCTTCAAACAGAAATCAATATATTGGACAGAGTATCACAGTTAAACATCAGGATTCTCCTAAATTCTTCCCCAAGCCTCTGATTACTGAAACTGAGATCATGCTGTCATCTTTTTCCTTTGGTTACAGATTCATGCTTAATGGGCCATGATGGACTTTTGTTAAATTAAATATATAGAGTTCTATGAATAGGCCAATGAATTATAGAATCCCATATTTTCAGCCCATAATACAAGTATAACAAATACATGCAGAAGAAAAATTGAACAAGTAAGCTTTGCACAGCTGTCCTTGTTTCCACTGGGACCAATTAAATATTGTACAAACAACCTGTCTCTCTTTAGAAGCCTTCACCATGCCTAGTATTCTGTATTTAAAAAAATCTGTTCACAGTTTAATAAATTGTTTTCAAGCTATGTCACTAGGGTCTCATGACTAAATGTCCCTATTGTGGAGAAGGGGGAAGGGGAGGGATGGAAGAATTACACACACTATGTAGTACTTATTGTATAGTTTGTATGTTACAAATGATACAAATCTACAAATTGTGCTTTATTCTGAAAATGAAATCAGATGAATAATTCCTCTCTCCTTTCATATCTCTGACTCTAGAAATCCAGGCATTCATAGATGTTTAGAAAATAACAAGTTTTAAATATCTTAATAATCAGGTTTTGTTTCTTTTTAATATCATCATGTTCTTAATTAGAGATGCCAGTATTTATTATAGATGTACACACTGTACATTGGAAAGTAAGCAATCCACTTTACATTATGTTTCACTCTAAATGAGTGATTATGATTCACTCTAGGACCTTCTATTGCCCACCATTAAAATATTATTTTTCCACAGATTTAAGTGCTTTTCTAGCTGAGCTGCATTGAGTATCAGTCTTGCCAACCAAAGAAACTAAAAATTCTTCTGTGGGAAGCATTCCTGTGAAGATCACAATATGTATTATTAAAATATACATCTTTATCCATTATACAGAAGTGGTTGAAATGTTTCATGAATGTTTTCCCCAGTGCTGCTTTAATATCAGAAGTGTCTAGAGAGGGTAAAGGGGTTGAACTGCTCTCATTCTCTTATCTTTTGTTGGTGTATAAAATAATGTCCGCTCATTATACTATATAAATACATAAATAATTGTGCTTGCTATGAGATAATTGCAGGGACGCGGTGGCTCAGTGGGTTAGGATGCTGAGCTTGTCGATCAGAAGATAGGCAGTTTGGTGGGTCGAATCCCGAGTACCACGTAACAGAGTGAGCACCTGTTACTTGTCCCAGCTTCTGCCAACCTAGCAGTTCGAAAGCACGTAAAAATGCAAGTAGAAAAATAGGGACCACTACAGTGGGAAGGTAACAGTGTTCCGTGCCCCTTTGGCGTCTAGTCATGCCGGCCACATGACCACGGAGACGTCCTCGGACAAGCACTGGCTCTTCGGCTTTGAAACGGAGATGAGCACCGGCCCCTAGAGTTGGAAACAACTAGCATGCATGTGCGGGGAAAACTTTACCTTTTACCTTTTATAAGATAATTGTCTCTGTTTATGGCACACCAAGTTCTGCAAGAACAAGATGTATTTAGTACATAACATTAAATAGATTTATCTTTCAAGGATAATTTGAATCCAAATTTATTTACTGTGAAAAATGCAATCTGTTTCTCTCTCTCTCTCTCTCTCTCTCTCTCTCTCTCTCTCTCTCTCTCTCTCTCTCTCTCTCTCTCTCTCTGTGTGTGTGTGTGTGTGTGTGTGCACGTGCACCTGCCTCTGTGTGTGTGCCTGCACCTTTGAGTCAGTATTGACTCCTAGTAACTCCTGGATTAGTCTTTGCATTTTTCTTGGCAGGATACTCAGAAGTGGTTTGCCCTTGGCTTTTTCCTAGAGTTGAGAGAGAGTGACTGGCCCAAGGTCACCCAACTGGCTCTGTATCTTAGGTAGAACTGGAACTCATGGTCTCTGTTCTTTAGGAAAGTATATCAATGCTCAAAGGTAAATGAGTTCTGTCTTTCATTAAGCCTTTGTAATTTGTGGTTTTAAAGGTAAGCCACTCATGCTTCTCCTCTAATTAATAAATATCCATTCCCATATTTGAATGGATCTTTCAAGGACGCTTTTCTTTATTCCCTTAACAGAAGATATTAACTTCCAATGTCTTTTCAATCATATTCTTTGGTTGAGTCCAACCTCCTGTGGTCCAACCCATTTTACCAAGAAGAAAAAAGACTTTCAGTGGCAGCGCTGCCAGACTGACTGCTATAGGACAGTTCTTACCTTTTCCTATCTGTTGAATTTTCCTTCATACAAGACTAAAACCATCAAGCATGAAATAATTCAGAATCCAACCCAACGTGTCCCCATTTGCAGTATACAGAGAAGGAGGGGAAGTGGTTTCCTACTCCATGCAAAATATGTTTACTTGGTCATTATGTCATTTCTATTGCTTGAAATGTCAGGTGTACAGCTGTCCCGGTGGTATAACTCCCAGTCCCATTGCTAAGAGTTAACTAAAACTATCAAGAGGAGTATGTAATAGAAACTAGACCAAAGGGACTGCGGAAAAACTCATTAGCAGATGATTAGAACGTTGGAAGCTTTGTACCGGTGGATTCCCTTGGCTGTGAATCACTGAGATCTGAGACAGAGATGGTTCACTTCCCTAAGGATTTCTTAGAGCAGCTGCACGGACACTTCTACCAAAGAAGCTGATTTAGGCTTTCTCATTAAGTAAATGGTAAGACTGGCAAGTGCATGACAAGCTGAGTGTGCATTTCGAAACGTGCATTAAACGCTTATTTAAAATTGAATTTTATTTATGGTGATCCTGGCATTTGAGGATGAAAAGAAGGTTTCTTTGCCAATTGAAATGTGCTGGGAGTTAGGAGAACCACAGCCAAAGATGTTATTTTATTTTTATTTTTATTTTTTATTTTAATTCCATTTATATCCCGCCCTTCTCCGAAGACTCAGGGCGGCTTACAAGCTTAGCAGTAGCCTTCATTCTATGTATATGCCTGCTTATTAGGGCTTTCACACACACACCAAGCGGCATTATTACAAAGTCAGCTTAATTGCCCCCAACAATCTGGGTCCCCATTTTACCTACCTCGGAAGGATGGAAGGCTGAGTCAACCTTGAGCCTGTAATTGCAGGCAGCTGGTGTTACTTAAGGAGGCATTAGCCCACTGCACCACCAAGGCTCTTGGTGTTATCTTACTTTCAGTTAGGGTTGTAATACTGATTTCAAACAGATACCAGCTCTTCATTATTGTAATGACTTCACTTGTATCTTTCAAATGCCTTCTATTACTTGCTTTCAAAGGTCCAACAGTAAAGGCAACAACTAAGTGTCAGTGGAAATATGTGGGAAATGATTCACTTGAAAAATAATTTTATAAGGTTGACAAAAGCCCAGACGTGCTACCGTGGGTTGGGAAAAAAGTTGCCTTCCATACACTCATTTTTATAGGGGGCCTACAAAATTTAAGTTACCACTTGCCAGTAAAAAAAAAAAGGTTACATTGTCAAATGAGCATAACTTGTATGATACTTTAAAGTGACCTCAAAATTACAAGAAACTAAATAAATCTTTGTAATAGAAATGCTCCCTCTTCTGGAGAAATTTCTTGTGTAAATGTTAGCTGGAGGTTTTTATTTTTTGTTGCATGTTATTAGTTTGCAATCCTAACAGCTTTGAAATAAGGGACATTCCATTCATTGAATTGTCCTTTCATTTATAAGCATTGCGGGGTGTTGTTGTTTTTTTTGCTTAAATGATTATTTTATCTTACAGCTTAGCATCTAAAGCTTTCTATTTGCAATCAGTGCAACAACCTTAAACTCCAAGCTGTCACTTCATTTGTTTTATTTTGGCATAGCATCCTGTGAAAAACCTATCCAAATCAATAAGCCAAACAAACAAACTTTAATGTAGCATAATAAGCAAGCCAACTTAATATCCTTAATGTTACAGTCCTCTTGAAGGAATACATAACTCAGTTGAACTGAAATTGGTTTTATTTGTAGATGACATTATTTTGTTTATTTCTAAGCCCTATTCTATTATTCCAGTATTGATGCAAAAGATAGATGCTTCCCAAAATTGAGCTATATCATCATGCTTGCCTATTGTCAAGTATTAAATGCTGGAAGCTAACAATTTGAACAAATTTGGATGGCCAGTGTTAGGATTCAAACATACTAAAAATCTAGTATCTCTGGAAACAAGTATATCAATTAGAAAAATATGGAATGGAAAGTCTAATAAAAAATCAATTCTTTTTCCCATGGGGAAACCCAAATTTAAAAATTTATGGGAAAGCCCAAATTTTAAAAAATGGAAGAAGATAGTGATATGAAAAAATGGATGGAAGTGGAGATATTGACTTTGGACCAACTGATAGATGATGAAAATGATTTTTAACATACTTTGTGTTAAGAGATAAATATTATCTTTCAGATATAACCCAATAGCAATATTTACAATTACAATATTGGTTAAGAACACTGTTTGAATTGGCAGTATTTTCAGCTTCTGCGACACCTGAGACATTAAAACAACTTATTAAATCTTTTAATTCTAAAAAACCTATTATAAGCTTTTGTACTGTAGATATTTGTTACCACTAAATTTTATATGCAAATGTTAAGAAATGTGAAATAGTGAATTAGAGATTCCTATATTGTTTAGACAATGGGCGAATGTCTTAACTTGTATAGTAAGAATATCACTGGACCTCAGATTATGACTTACAAAAAAATAATATTTAGAATTTATTGACCTCCATTATGTTTTATACAGTAGTAAAAAATGCTTATAAACAGCATTTTGTTGGAGATGTAATAAAGATAATGCTTCTTTAAAATATATATTTCTAAAATGTTCTGTATTTAGCAGGCTTGGTGAGAAAGTAGTGGTTTATATAAATATGATTGTTCAACAAAAGCTTAAATTTTCAGAGGATAGTATTTGTTTGAACTATATAATTAGTACATAGGCTGCCTGAGTTGCTTGATAATGGGATGGACGGCGTAAAAAATTAATAAATAATAAATATATAGAATTTTACAATTGGACAACATAAATGGATCATCTGTGCTCTTATTATGGCAAAAAGACCAATACTACAGCATGAGGAAGATAAATGTGTGCCCCTTTCACTCAATGGATTGAAGACCTGATTGCATTTGCCTCTTAATGTCAATGCTGCAAACATTGACATGTTTTTGCACTGACAATATAAGAGGCAGCCTTTTGCTTTAACTGTTTGGCTTTGAATCACTAAAGCGCAGGAGGAATTCAACCCGGATGTTTAGTGCACTTCAGAAAGGAAGTGAAACTTGGTGTGTTAAACTAATTGGTGAATGTGATTTATGATCTGTAATTAAGGGAGGGAATTCTGTATGATATGATGTGTTAAGTGGAGGAGAATTCAGATTCTGGCATCTATCCATGAGTGCTGATGCTTCGTTCTCATTATTATAGACTTTTTAGAATAAACAATCATGCGATGTTCTTTGACCTGTCTCATTAGTTGGAACCATGACACTTAACTTCTTTAGTAGGAAAGTTGCTTTTGAATGTTGAAGAAGAAAGGTCCAGTCCTTTCAGCGTTGCACCATCACAATGCAATCTCTTCTCCTTCTGTACATGTGTGGTGATGTTGCAGGTATGAAGAAAAGGGACAGAGCTTGCACTGCAACAGGCAATGCGGCTTTTGTTGTTTTGATATAAGCCACTGATCCTGTGAAAAACCTGGCTTCCCTGAGAAGGTAAGATTGCCATTCAACACTGGGGTAGGTTAGGGAGGTTCGTATGAGTCACTCGTTAATTTGGGGAAGTTACACAAAGGTAAAAGGTAAAGGTTTCCCCGCACATGCATGCTAGTCATTTCCGAGTCTAGGGGCTGGTGCTCATCTCCGTTTCAAAGCCGAAGAGCCAGCGCTTGTCCGAGGACGTCTCTGTGGTCATGTGGCCAGCATGACGAGATGCCAACGGCGCACGGAACGCTGTTACCTTCCCACCGTAGTGGTCCCTATTTTTCTACTTGCATTTTTACGTGCTTTTGAACTGCTAGGTTGGCAGAAGCTGGGACAAGTAACAGGTGCTCACTCTGTTATGCGGCACTCAGGATTCGACCCGCCAAACTGCCGACCTTCTGATTAACAAGCTCAGCGTCCTAACCCACTGAGCCACCGCGTCCCTTATAAGTTATACAAGCCCCTTGTTTAAAACAAATAGTTTGATAAAATTTAAGAAATCCTTTTAATTGGGGAATGACCAGTGATTTTTTCCCCTTCAAATTCTTCAAGTCTTTTTTTGTTGCCAGAAATAAAGCAGTCAGCTTATCTGACTTTTGGTATGTGGTATATATAATCAAAGATATCAATATTGCTTTTGAGACCAAAGCTGATCTTGAAAAATCTAACCTGAATCAAATCTGGTTACTGCTTGAATGGGAAACACCAGGGAACCCTAGGTTTATAAACTAGCCTCGGAAGTTTAAAAAAAAAACCTCCGGAAGAATTTAATTTAATTTAATTTAATTTATTAATATTTCTATACCGCCCTTCTCCCTGAGGACTCAGGGCGGTGTACAGGGCAAGAATAAAACACAGAAATATACAAAAATTAAAAGATAATTAAATACATGCCCGATTAAAATACAATTGATACATAGTAAAAACGATTTAACGGTAAATCTCTTCTGTACTTTTGCCAGAATTACACAAACCTCTTCTCTGGAGTATCCTTTTCCTGGAAAGTTCAAATGAGGTAATCTGAATGAATGGGTTGCCTCAAATATCTTAGACCCAGGCGACTCAAATCCTAATAGCCCCAGAAAATCCTAATCTCCCCATATAACCTCTCTAATCCAACGGTCTCTGCAGGTAAGAGCACACTTATCCTCTATGGATAGCTTCTCCAATACTTACATGGGAGAAGACGGCGTTCAGCTTAACTTTTTCAACGATCCCTGCAGGAAAGGGATTGTTGTGTCCGGGTAAACGAGCGAACCTGAGTTGATTTGAAGAGATGAGAGTAGGAAAGAATGTGCTCACGCGTGTGCGCTGGTAGAGAAGTTGGGTGCAAATTGATGCTGCCCAGCTAAAACAGCAGGCAGCAGCAAGATAGGAAGATGCTGGAGGCAGGTCACTTTAGTGGCAGTGGTAAAGGCACCCTTTCATGCTGCATAGGAAGAGGCACGTCTGCATTTTACCAAGAAAACCACGTCAGTAGAAAATATAATATGATTGATGATATCGTACTGGACAATGGGCCCTTCAGGTTGGATGGCACTCAACCTGCTAGTGAGGAAAAAACCTTTTGGAATGCTAATGGTGCTTATGACATGGCTACATTAAAGCCTCTAGGATGTTGCTATACAGGAAAAGAAAATCCAAAACTGCAAAAACAGGTTCACCACTACTGCAAAAAAACTGAACTATGGTAAGAGGTATGGTCACAATGAAGCTCAACCCAGAGCAATGTAAAATGAAATGACTACAAATTCATATCTTGGACGTCAGCAAATTGAGATGTCAGAAGTTAAACGGTATGCGCTTCATCGATTGTGGAAAGGTCTCCAAATGCGTTGATCCAGGGGTCTTCAAACTTGGCCCTTTTATGACTTGTGGCTGAGGAATTCCGGGAGTTGAAGTCCACAAGTCATAAAAGGCCCGGGTTTGAAGACCCCTGTGTTGATTGTTTCAAGCTGTGGAATGTTTAGAAAAAATAGGAATTCCACAACTTTTTATTGTTCTCATGGGAAACGTATATGCATATCAGAAAGCCACAGTTTAGAGAGAACGTGGTGAAACAGATTGAAAAGGAGTGAGGCAAGGATGTATCCCCTCCCCTTATTCATTCAATCTACACGTGGAATACATATTGAGGGAAGCTGGATTGGAAGAAGATGAGCATGGTTTTAAAACTGCAGGAAGAAACATCCACAATCTGTATCATGCTGATTACGCTATTCTGAAGGCCAAAAATGCAAATGATTTGCAAGCTCTTGTAAAAAAAAAAACACCAAAAAACCCTCAAGAAGCACAGTAAAAAAAAATATGAGAGTACAGTTAAATATAAGGAAGATAAAATTAATCACAATGGGCACAGCAACCAGCCTTAAAACTGACAGCAAGGATATTGAAGTGGTGCATAGCTTTTGCCTCTACAATCGATTAACAACAGTAAATGAACAGCAGTCAAGGAATACACCACAGAGTAGGTTTAAAGGTTTCCCTGTCTAATCATGTCTGACTCTAGGTGCAGTGTTTATCTCTCTTTCTTGGCTTCTCTGGTCATGTGGCCAGCACGGCTATACACTGAGGGGCACAGAACACCTGTTACCTTCCCACCAAAGTGGTACCTATTAACTTACTCGCATCCGCACGTTTTCAAAATACTAGGTGGGCGGGAGTTGGGGTAAGTAACGGGAGCTCACCCCCATTGCACTGCACTGGGGGTCTCGAACCCGGGCTGTCAGACAAGCTCAGCATCTTTAACCACTGAGCCACTGTGCCCCCATTCATGCTACAGACTGGCACTCTGTAAAGTAGCAATGAGGTCCTTGGAAAAGTTACCCGGAGGCCAGGATCTGTTTAAACACACACACACACACAAAAATATCAGACGCGGGCAATAGATTTCCCTAAGACGCTATATAAAAGCGAAAAATGGATTTTGAAGAAGCAGGATACAAATATCAACCTTTTTTTAACTTTGGAGTTGGAAAAGACTTCTCAGAGTACCATGGATAGACCCCCCAAAAAATCCAACAACCCTAAATTAATAATCAAACAAATCAATCCATAGTTGTTTTTTAAAGACACAAATAACCAAGCTCAATTTATCATACTTAGATATACTCTGCATAGACCTTGCTCCCCTGAGAAGACCTAATCCTGGGAAAGGTGGAAGGAAAGAAAGGAAGAGGGGTGGATTTTCTTTGGACCGTGAAATTAGAATGCAAAAGAATCACTCTTGCGCTTAATCATACTAGCCTCCAATAGAAGAGCACGTATGTAGATCAAAATGGCAATGTGGAGTCCTTAGTGCTCTCTGAGCTTGTTTTGTTGTTGTTGTTGTTTTGCTTGCAGACATTACTTGACTAGGTAACATTATGGTGATTCCTAGTTGGGTAATGAAACATCTGCAAGCAAACAAGCGAGCTCAGAGATCAGCAAGGACTCCTCATAGTGCTAAATAGAAAGGGCTGCAAAAATCTGATTTCCTACTATTGGTTTATGGCAGTGGTTCCCAACCTTTTCTATACCCCGCACCCCTAGAACGCTTCTGATATATTCTCACCCCCCTTACAAAAGTTTGAAATAACGGCAACGAATTATGCTTATACACTATACTTTTGAAAACCCACGTTTTCGCACACCCTAGAATATCATCTCGCACCCCTGGTTGGGAACCCCTGATTTACGGTGACCATAAATATGTAGTGGCTATAATTTTAAGTGGAGGTAAAGCATGAAATTCTTTGATGGAGCTTCTTCAGAATCTGGATGCCATTGAAAGCCCATGATAACTTGCCTGCTCTGATGAAAGTATTGGACAGATCTCCCAGTGTCTCAGCTATAATATTTTTTAGGATCAGGCTGGGCCACCAGATTTCAACTGTGATTATATTAGCATGACTCCAGTCGGGTTTTTGCAACTATGACCAGGGTAAGGGATGGGAAAACAACATCATAGCAAGCATACTATGTCTTCAAGATGATAATCTTTGCCTATTTCTATAGTTAGATTTCTGAAAGATTCCCCCCAAACTAATACTATTGGACTTATTTCATGGGAGGTTCTACATTATGATGGAATGCCAAGAAATCTACAGTTCTCTACTCACTTTACACACACACACACACACACCTTGACATCAGTGTTGAATTCCGGCAACTGCCCTCACCACTCTCTGTAGTTTCCTTGGAAAGACTTTCAAAGTGGTTTGCCTAGGGCTGAGAGTGAATGATTGGCTCACATTCATTCAGCTGCCTCTGTGTCTAAGGGGAGGTTAGAATTCACAACTCTCCTGTTCCAAACATGGGGCCTTAACCACAACACCAAACTGGCAATATATAACCTATACAATCTCTTCCTCTAGCCCAGAGGTCCCCAACCTTTGGGGTACCAGGGACCGGTTACATGGAGAGACGTTTTTCCACGGACCACAGGGGGCGTGGTTTTGTGTGCTGCCTGCATCCCGTGGATGGGGCTTTGCTTATTTGTGCAGACTGGTTGCTGGCATGCCGCAGCCTGGTACCGGTCCATGGACTGGGGGTTGGGCACCCCTGCTCTAGCCCATTCCTATTACCTATAGTAATTGCTTTAAAGAGCAACTGCTCTGGCACCTTCCAAAGCACCTCTTCCAAGCTGAATTGGAAACCATGCACACCTCTAACACATGGTACGAACTTGGAACACAATGTTTAGTTTAGTTCCATGTCACGCTGGAAACAAGCATGCAAAAAACCTGTTCAGATCCTCACTGCATTGATGAACACACACAGAAACCAAATTAGCTACAGTGGATGTGCTTCACAATGAACTCATTAATCCACTAGATGCTATGAAAGCATACAGCTTTCGATTGAGAGCCATGGTGAGCTGAAACATCCCTTTTTGCAATGGAAAGGTGTTAACGATGGAAATCGGTGTGGGATGTAGGATCTTGGCTGCCAAAATGTTCTCTGGATTAAGGAGCTATCTTTGACCCACATGACTCTGCACAGTCTTCCTCTTGAGTAAATCACAGGAATCATCATTTTGTGGTTTACCGCTGGGTCAAGTAGCTGGGAGTTGATGAAGGGATGATCTTTGCTCATAAGCATTAATGCAGCTTTTAAAAGAATCATAGGCTCGACCACACCTCACTTCTTAATCATTTTGGGTTCTTTTCCTGCCACCTTAAAATGATTATGGTCCTTCAGAACAGTGAGTTATACTGTATTTATTAATAGTCACCTTCTCCTTAGAAAAAGAACTTAAATGCATTTTTTAAAAGTTTTTGAAAATTATTACTTTATGTATTCAACAGCGAAAGGATGCTTGGAATATGGATTTCATAAAGTTTAACAATAGAGTAAGTTAAAACAACCTGGAATTATAATTTTAAATCTCCACAGAGAGTTTTGAGTTCATTAAAAAAATCACAATGGGGAAAATGGCGATGTTTTTTTTTCATGATAAGGGAATCTTGATGGTTGAACACTAGAGGGAGCTAGTGGAATAGGAATATGGAGCAAAAATCTATCATGCAAATTTGATCTGTCTGCCAAGCTTTTTAGCAAAATAGATACATTTCTTGATAAGATTGAGTGAGTTACAAGTTCAGCAGATGATTTTGAAATTATTTTTAAGGGGGACTTAAATGTAACAAGTAATGAGAAAGATATGGAAGAAGATATGGACCTAACAAATGGAACTGATGGATGACTTACTCAAAAAAATAGATGTACAAATATTGAACCAGGAAACTGATATACTTTTTTAAAAAAATATACGAAAGAGCTCTGTTAAAGTTTGGAAGGATTTTATTAAAAGTGAGAAACAAAAATGATCTAATTGGATTTACAAAAGAAATCTGCTAAGGTTCTGAAAAAAATGGTTTGAAACAGATGAACAGAAAACTAAATCTGGGACTCTTTTTGAAGGGGTTAAAAGATATTTTTTAAAACTCAGGGAGGCTGATTTATTTGACAAGGATTAAAAGAGTAAAATATTTACATCTGGTTGCCCTGACTGGCCTTTTGATGGCAAAGAACAACTGACAAAGAAGTTGGATTTGGGTTTTTTTAAAAATCAGTAGATGAGCTATGAGGTGAAAAGAGATTATGTTAACAGTGATAAGCTATTAAAATTGTGTTTACTTGCTTTTATATTTTTCAGTTTGTATTTTTGTAGCTTGTACTGGCTTCTATTCTTTTTATTTATAATAGAATTATTATAAATGAAAATCATTTTGAAAAAATTATAATATAGAAAGTCCTGAATTAGAAACAAGCAGAATATGTTTATCAATAGATGCAATACTTCAAATTTTTGGTAAAGCTCATTGAATACAATAAATACCCACATCAATCCAAAATTTCCAACTATTTCTTTATTCCCATAATATTTATCATTAATACATTATTCTCACAATTTTATTTTCATGTAAAGGGATGCAAGTGTTAATCCATTTCTATTTTTTTAAAAAAAGAATAAGTACAAAGTTGGAATAGCTACACAGATTATCTAGAATTGCTTTCCACAACCTGGAACCCAGCAGATATGTTGGACTGCAATTCCCTCTACCTGTGGTCCTCAACTTACGACCACAATCGAGCCCAAAATTTATGTTGCTAAGTGAGAAATTTAAGTGAGTTTTGCCCCATTTTATGACTTTTCTTGCTCATTTGTTAAGTGAATCACTTCAGTTGTAAATTAGTAACAAGGTTGTTAAGTGACTTTGCTTGTCAGAAGATTGCAAAAGGGGATCCCTGGACACTGCAACCATCATATCGATCATATCACCAATTCCCCTGAAGCAAATTAGCTTGGAAAAGCTGACCTAGGTATTTAAGTAATCAACATTTATCTCAAGACAAGCAACAGCAATCTACTTCCATACTGTTGCCAAAAATCTGTGATGGCTATGATGTCATTTAAAGGACTAAATTTCTCAGTATCATCTAGCCTTTATGTTCAACTTAGATGGGTAGGCCCTGCTTATGATTCTACTTACGAGTCTGATTCACACTGAGAAGCTGAGGTAGGACTTTCCAAATGCACCAATTCCAGCATTCTCTCCCTGCTTTTGCATGGCAAATTTTTGTTGCTTACTGTTTTGGTGTAAGTAAATCTTTATTCCAAGAATGCTAAATAACCGATAAGGAAGACAAAGGTTTCCAACTCATTTATTACAAAGATCAAAAGCTGCATCACTTTACAGATTGTTCTCATGAATGGCACAAATACACCAATATGCAAAATAGCATCAATGCAACTTCCTCTTATTAATCCAGTTATACTTTGTAAAAGAAGCAACGATTATTGGAAATTCATAAGAGATAAACAATGTGCTTCTCATTTGCCACAGATTTGTAAACAGATTTATATAGGGTATAGCACCAGATTCCAGAATCCTGCACAAGCTTATATACAAACAGCTTTCTTTTTTTACTTAGAGAGCATCCTGGTAGAATCATATTTGACCTGAAATATTTGAACGGCTACAGCTCAAATGTTACTTGTAGCAAATTAATTTCATTTTTCCTTAAAAAAAATCGCCTGACAGGTAATCTGAAAACTTGTGGGCTTTGATATGCAACATTAGAATATATTTAATTGTAGCCGATAGAATTAGTATGAGAAATATGACACAAAGAATTTAAAACCACTGATGTTTTGCATCGCTTCAAGAATCCCATCGCTGCTTTATGACTTGATAGGTGAAAAACTACTCAGGTTATGTAATGCTCAGCAATCCTACTCCTTCACTGTGAAAACTTAAGCAAAAAAATTTGAGCAGATATTGATTTGCTGCCACCTTATCAGATGCCCTGTCGCCCGAATTTAGCACTGTGCGCTGTAATCTGTACCAGGAAAATCTATGGTTTTTCAGAGGTTGGAGGGTGAGAACAACCAGAAGACGCAACCAGCATGGACTACGCTGGGGTTCCTAGTCCAGTAACTGAGGGCTTCCTCAGTTCTGGAAAAGCATCAGTGGAAAGGAGAAGGTATCCTGAATTTCAGAGCCCAGGGGCAGCAGTGAAGCTGCATTTCACGACACTTGCTAGCATGAATGAGAACCGGACTGAACACAAAAATAGAGAAACCGTCATTACCGTGTAGCAGATAACATTCTAAAACAATGATTTGGGGGGTGGGGGGGCGTCTTGCACACACAGTACATCTCAGGACGATTATGGAAAGGGAGCTTCTGGAGCCTAGCGAGTACTGCAATATCACTTTTTGCCCGTTCACCCCAGTGCAAGTGAGGGGCAATTCACGTTTAGGGAGGGAGCAGGAATCATCCCCCAGCAACACTGACTTCTTATGACCACCATTGCAAACCTACTCACTTGGTAGCAAATGTGTTGTGAGGTGGGGAAAGGGAGGAATCCGCTTTATTCCACACAAAAAAGAAACATCTATACCGAGGGCCTGAGTAAGGCTTTGCACTGGCTTGAAGATCGGTTATTTCACCGGGTAACGGTCCAGACACCTCAGAAGAAGGTCTCCTTATTGATCCACATGAGGCTGCGCGTCTCATTGGGTTTGCACTCATACTCGATGCAGCCGAAGCAGTTTCCCCACTGGCAGTGGTCTCGCTTGTGATAGTTGTAGAATTTGACTTGCCAGACTGTTTCAAAAGCGCCAATGTCGGTGACCTGAAGAGAAAGTACAAACTCATTTCATTGTTTCACTAGAGCAGTGTTTCCTCTTTATATACTGACAGGACCAACCAACCAACCTACCAATCCACGCAAGAGAGGTCACAAAACCCACAGCATTTTGCATAGCAAGGAATAAAGGTTTTTAGGAGCAAAGCCCCCCCCCCAAAATAGCCAGATATGTATGGGTGCAGTTGGTCCATGTCTGGGAAGAGGCGAAGTGTTTTACTGCCTAATAAACCTGCGTCAAACTGTAGCATAACCTCCAATGAACATTATGGTTTGGATCTAGATTTGCAAGAGATCTTTCCATCAGCAGAGGTTTTATTCGGAGCAACATTTCTCCTGAAAGGACAAGAACGAGGTGATCTTTGCTAACTCATTTTGTCCTATATCAAGCACGTTCCTCTCCTCTTCCCAAACATTTGGAGTGAGGGATCGTTCTATTTTACCCCATGAAGAGGGGAGGGGAAGGAGAAGTGGGAGGGGAGGGAGCTGAGACAAGGAGTGCAGAGAAAGTAGAAAAAAGAGAGAAACCACACAAGGAGTGGTACATAAAGAAAAAAAAGCAGTGAAGGAAAGTGTGGGGCAAAAGGAGATGATAGTTGGGAAATGTAATATATAAGAATGACCAAGAGAGAGAGGTTCAACAAAGGCTAACATGGCAAGAAATGGGCAAAGACGGAGTACCTTAGGGAACATCTGCTGCCGGCATCAAGCTCCCTGCGCCCTGTGCGTTCCCACAGAGAGGGCCTCCTCAGGGTGCCACCGATCAGAGAATGTCGATTGGTGGCCCCCAGGGGGAGATCCTTCTCTGTGGGCGCTCCGGAGCTGTGGAATCAGCTACCGGTAGAGCTCCGGATGGCGCCCGATCTTCGCTCCTTTCGTCGCGATCTCAAGACGTTTCTGTTTGTACAAGCCGGCCTAGCCTGATGGGGATTGGTGGGGTTTTTTATTTTTGGTGTCTTAATTTTATCTTGGGGTTTTAGAATTGTATTCCAATTGTTTTAACTTGGGCAATCATTTAATCTCTTTTTAATGTTTGTATTTAGTATTTTATTCTGCCCTGTGAACCGCCCTGAGTCCTCAGGGAGAAGGGCGGTATAGAAATATTATTAAATTAAATTAAATTAAAATGGTGGGGAATCCAATAGTGCATGGACCAAAAGGAGAACAAGCTATGATGGGTAGCAGGTTGCATCTTTCCCACTGCTGGAACAGAAGGCCACACTATTTTTACTCCTGCCATAAAGCATGATTGTCCAAATATATTGGAAGTCAAAGATTTTGAAAAGAACCCAACCCAACTGCAAAAAGCGTTTGGTCATGTTACTGATGACAGATAATCTTTGTCAGAGTTTCAGCCCAATGTTCATGGACTGACTTTTGCTCATCTGCATGTATTTCAATTTTTCCAGTGGAGTGATTCATTATAAAACTCCTTTCCATAATGACTTCTGAGTCTACTCAGAATCAGAAGCTTCTATGTCTTGTATATCGCATATGAGTATTTGCTTAATATTACTTAATAAAGTGCAAGCGATACAATGTATTTTGGGCCTTTAGTATTGTTTTTAAACTGTAATGATTAATTTAGTCAAAGGGAAAAGCTCTTAAATATATAGAATCATCGTATCAGCTGCACTTTGTGTATATTGTCTTAAGTTTGAATTTTAATTTGACCAAATCAAATGTAGCTTCTATCTGCAATCAATTTCCACCTTTAGTCTGGAACCTCATGCTTTTGAAAATGTAGCGCTGGCATTAGGTATGCTTTTCATTTGCAGAGTTGTAGCTTTCAAGAGTGTGTCAAAAGAGTAGAAAGATCCAAACCACAGGTAGATTTTAGCAGATGACATGGCAAAGATAGTATTGACCACTTAAGCTTAGTGAGAGAAGAATAGCCTTGTACCACCGAAGTTATTACAATTGTCTCTTCCACTACACCCATATGGAGATCTTATGAAGAGCTAAGCATCAGATTCCCATGTGAAACACACTGATCTCTAGCAATGGTTGTTAGAACTTTTGAAAGTTTACTTAAGTAAACTTAGGCTTACTTAGGTAAACTTAGGTTTATTGCTTAAAGTTACAGTAGACAAACTTTTGAGGCCAAGAGACACATTTAATATTTTTAAGGATACCCAAATTTGGAGCGGGGGGGGGGGGGGAAGTTTCACATCATACACATAAGCCAATCAGGGATTTAGAAGGGGTTCTGTTTTTTTTTAACTGCTTAGAGCAGGGGTGTCAAACTTGTCACGTCACGTGACGTGTCGCAACGTATTGTGACTTTTTTTTGCCATTGCCAGCAATGGGGTGGGCGCAGTTTTGCTATGATGCATCCGGCCCGCAGGCTGGCAGTTTGACACCCCTGGCTTAGAGTTTCCATATATTTGTGAATTCAAAATGGCGAGCAACTACGTCTTTTCAGAAATCATTGCTAGAGATTTCAAAAGCAAGAGGTGGGGGGGGGCAGGGAAATACATGTGACCCTAGAACCACAGGCTGCCCACTCTTGTCATCTTCACTTTGATGAAGATGATGTAATAACAAAGAAAGGATTACTAATTATTTTGGGATGTTAGGCATAGATGAGCATCTTATGGACACTCTGACAAATAGTAAAATAGGCAAAAAACACATCAATTTACCAGGAAGGTAAGTTGGGAAAGGTTATTCCAGGCCATTTCTGGCCATCCATTCTGCTGTCCTCCCTAGCTTCCCTTTTTTGCTGAGCTGGCCAGCATTCTCCCAAACACAGTCCTGCAGCCCCCCCCCCCACTTCTAAGAACACCTATCAAACCTATGTGAAGCCCAGAGGCATTCTTGAGAATAGAGGATATTAGAGGATTGTGCTTTGCTATGGAAGTCCATTTCCCCTGCATATTTTTAATATAAAAGACTATAAATGAATAAAATCTCAGATGAAGTGGAAGACACACTGGGAGATAGTTGCAGGAATATTACTGCTTATAAATGCTTACATGATGGTAATGTCAAAACTTATTTAGAAAATTCTACAAACTTTCTTCAGAGGACAATTTTATCTGATTTAATGATCCGTGGCAGAACAATGTATAAAATAGGGAAGTAACCTGACATAGACTTCTACTCTTAAATTACGAACATTTTGCAAATCTAAATATAACATACCAGGGATGAACAATTTTTTCCCCAAGCTGAATACTGTCACACATTCTAAAAATGTAGATTGGTCCAGGAAAAACTATAGATGGGGCTACTGACAAGAAAGAAATTCTTTCCTTTGGGGTAAATCTAAATTTTTTGAGATTGCATGCAGCGAGGGTCCATCAGATGGTGCATCTTTGCTTTGCACCAAGATGTGGGATGCCGAACTTCCCTCTCCTCAATTCAAGTAGGCAAAAGGAATTTTTCAAGTCAGACATGACTACATCCAGCTGATTATAACCAGTGCTTTTTCTGTAAAAAAAAAAAAAGGGGGGGTGCCAGAACTCACACACATCATACAACCCGCCTTGCCTACCCTACAAGGTTCCATCCAAAAAAGGTGCCGGAACTCCGTTCTGAGCGTTCTATGAGAAAAAAAGCCCTGATTATAACTCTTCCAAGCTAATGACCTCTCTTCTTGCCTCATTCGCCATTTCAATTTTTGAGATTCCAATAAAGGACATACTCTGAGGTTACGGGCTTGGCAAAGTAAAGGTGAGTTATAGTTATAGCTGCAAGCTCCACAAATGCTTATAAAGCTAAAGTTCATTGTAAGAAGAAATCAGAGAGGACATCATCTCCGATAAATAAAGGTTGTGCATTCTGGGGAGAAACCTCGTTCTTTCAACTAGCAAGTAAGAGTCAGAACAATCTTAGGATCAGGAAGCAAACTGCATTGTCGTTAGGGGTTTCCTTTCTGTAACAGCTGACCACAAAATTAGTTTGCTTCTTTTGGAAGCAGGGAAAAAGACAAATACAAAAATCTGAAACGGTGCATACAGCCTAAGCACAGCTCATTATCATAAAAATGAATCTGATCAAAACTATTTCACGTATCATGGAGTTTACTGTGTTTACCCTTCTTTTTACTAGCTTCATTTATTTTTAAGCCTCCTCCTCCTCCTCTCAGAGATATACACTACCTGTAGGTTTACTTGTATAGGTTGTCTTTCCCCACTTTTGGTGTGAGGAACTCCTTCTGTGTCATAGATGCCAGTGTAAGTAACAAGTTGTGGTTCTCTTGCTGTCTCTTCAAGGGGCACATTTACTCCACCTATTCCCATTGTCCTGAAACAGAAGTTGGCAATCTTAACACATGTTAGCACTTAATGATCCCATTGTTGTGAGATGAGAAAAAAAAATCTGAACTGTGATAATGGTTTTCTATCCCTGTGGTCTATCCACTGCCTTCTCCCATGCAATAAGGATTGATGCCTTTGCTATTGTCACTAAAGTGATCATCTGCCTCCAGAATCTTCTACCATTGGAAGTCATAAATACCAGGTTAGGAATAGATCACCAGGGAGAAAATCTGTGAGTATGGACACTAGGAATCAAAAATTACTTATGGCACATAATCAGTTAAACTTTGATGGTGCATAACCTCTTAAATAATCTGTCACTCAAAATGAAATATTGAGGAAACATGTGGAAAATGGGTATGTACTGCCATGGAAAGAAGGGCCAGGAAGGAAAAACAATGCTTTAAAAGTTAAAAATTGTCTTTATTTCTCTTGACTAAAAATTCCACCATCCTTTAAAATAACATTAATCTAAATTAAGTCAAGTGAAATAAGGAGGATAGGATGCTCAAAGAAGATTGTGAAGACTTAGAAATATTGGACGTTGATTGCTCAGAAGGCAGAGAAATGCAAGATACACCCAAACTCTTAGATAGCTTAATTAGGAGGATGTGAATCACCCAGCTCCAACCATTTAAAGATTCAATAAAGAGGAAGCGCGTGCACAGCTGTCCATCAAATTGCTAAATTATAAGCTAAAAGCGTCCAATCTGATCCAAAACATCAAATCAATTCAGCAACTGAATCTGAAGATGTTATTTGATAGAAGTTGCCTGAATTGGCACTGAATCATTTATATCAAATGATTGTGCATTGCCCTATTATTACAAAGCAAGATGCCCCTGTGTGCTCAGATCCCAGGTCCCAATTTTCTTAGCTTTACCTGGAAACATTCTGCATGTAAAGCATGCCTACACTTCCAGGCTACCTCCCTTTACCTGTTGCGCTTCTCTTCCCCTAGGATTGGCAAGCAACCTTGTGACCGCCAAACAGCAGCCTTTCCCAGTTCGACGATCGGTTGCAAAGGAACACGGGGATTTTTAGCTAAAACATCTGGAGGACACCTCCCCTCGTCCGCCCCCCCCCCATGCTCCTAAACAGGAGCCTTGGGAAACTGGGCCACTTTTACCCTATTCCAAACTCTAGTATTGATATATGATCCATCCTTTTTAACACAAGCCATAAACTTACTGATCTCAAGAGGCTGAAGAGATACTACAG
This sequence comes from Vipera ursinii, assembly GCF_947247035.1. Classification (NCBI taxonomy): domain Eukaryota; kingdom Metazoa; phylum Chordata; class Lepidosauria; order Squamata; family Viperidae; genus Vipera; species Vipera ursinii. The sequence goes on from NC_139512.1 coordinate 198,377,083, forward strand.
GGCGACCGCCTCTTCCTTTAAAATAACAGAAGTGGGCTACGGATTGAAACTTGGTTACGTCCCTTGTTTCGAATCTTGCAGAAATGTCTAAGATTTCTGCTTACTTGAAAGATCATTCACGGGAAAGATATATTTCCGTTTGGAGGAGATGGATAGACTATATTCAGAACAAATATGGGACTGAGTCTTCGGAGAAGGGCGGGATATAAATGGAATTAAACTAAATAAATAGATAAATACATAAAAAGTTCCATTTAGCTTATGAGTAGATTTTAGAGGGATATTGTTATTGGTACTTTGTATGTAGTTATGTTAAAGGGGAGTTAAAGCACATTATGAATTTGGTTAATTGTATATTATGCATAATTCTTATTTAGGTAAAGGTAAAGGTAAAGGTTCCCCCGCACATCCGTGCTAGTCGTTTCCAACTCTAGGGGCCGGTGCTCATCTCCGTTTCAAAGCCGAAGAGACAGCGCTTGTCCGAGCACATCTCCGTGGTCATGTGGCCGGCATGACTGGATGCCAAAGGCACACGGAACGCTGTTACCTTCCCACCGTAGTGGTCCCTATTTTTCTACTTGCATTTTTACATGCTTTCGAACTGCTAGGTTGGCAGAAGCTGGGACGAGTAACAGGCGCTCACTCTGTTATGCGGCACTCGGGATTCGAACCGCCAAACTGCCGACCTTCTGATTGACAAGCTCAGCGTCCTAACCCACTGAGCCACCACTGATTATTATAACTATAATCCTGTATTTAGCTCTGAGAAGTGGGGGGGTTTGGGGTGGGGGGGGGATTTGGGGACATATTGTCAAATCTTGTTTTTGTAAAACTCTTTAATAAAAAAAGAAAGAAAGAAAGAAAGAAACTTGGTTACGTCCCCAACGTAAAGCCGCACACACCAGAGAAGAGGCTGGGTGAGCCCTTATGTAACCAGAGTTGGCAAGCTTTCGCCAATTAGCCGTCTTGCCCGCTTTCCGCTCCGGCTTGCCACCGTTTCTGCCGGGCTGTTTCTGGCCGCGGGCTCTTTTTATTTTCTCGTCCCCGGCCTAAAGCTCTCTCTCCGGTAACTGCAGACTAGGCCTCGGTCCCCTTGCCTTTCCCTCCTCGCCTATGCTATTGTACGGTAGGGCAGGAGGAGGACGTTCCTCCGAGCCTTACCGCTCTCCGAGAAGCCTGGATGGGCGTGCTCGATCTGCCGCACCGCGGCTGCTTGCCGGGCTGTTTCGTGAAGGGCCGGGCGGGGAGGAGGGGAAGGAGGGAGCGAGGCATTCTCTGAAACCGGCTAACCCAGGGGTCTTCAAACTTGGCCCTTTTATGACTTGCGGACTTCAACTCCCAGAATTCCTCAGCCAGCGTACGCTGGCTGAGGAATTCTGGGAGTTGAAGTCCACAAGTCATAAAAGGGCCAAGTTTGAAGACCCCTGGGCTAACCCGAAGCTGCAATTCCCACCAAGGGGGAAATGGAAGCGGCCGCCCATCCCGGTCGCCGGGATTATAAATCTCGGCGCTCTTAACAGAATCAGGGGCGGGCGGACCGGGAGGCAGCCGAGGAGGGATGCGCAACTTACGTGGCGTGGATGGTGCCCGGCTTCAGGGCCAGCTCGACCTTGTACTTGGCCCCGGTCAGCAATTTGATGGTGCGGTTCTGGCCGAACCTCTGGCCGTCCACCTTGAAGTACACGGGGCCGTCGTTGGGTTGGATCTTGAGGGAGACCTTGATCCGGACCAAGGGGGGCACTTCGGCCATGGTGGCTTGGCGGGCGCGGCTGGGAGGAACTCGGAGAAGAGGAGGGGCCGCGCTCAGCCCCCCGCTAGATGACGATCGCGGCCCGGGAAGCACCCGCGCCAATCCGGAATCGAGCACACCGGGCCCATCTGGGCCTGGCCGGGTTTCTAGCCGCCCAAGCGAATCCGGTTCGGCCTCTGCTTCCTCCGCTCGCCCAATCCACGGGACGGCGGAGGGAGGGGCTCGAACCCGAACAGCTGGAGCGCGGGATCAGGTGGGAGGAAAAAAACAAACAGCTGGGAAATGGGCGGGGAGCCTTGATTCGAATTGACTCGGTGGAAGCGAGAGCTTCAGCCCCCCTGGCCCGTCGCCGTGGTTTATAATCCGTCCGCTGAGGGCGAAAGTGACCGGGGAGGGGGGTAGCCCCTGCCTCGAAGATGCGAGCCTAGGCGGCCCCTCTGCTCGTTTAGACCCTTTGCCTTTTGCACTGCGTTGGGCTGGTCCTGCAAATGAAGTTGGGGGGTGGAGAAGGAGAAGAGGCTGCTTCTGTTTCTCCATACCGTCTCCTCCCTCTGTCTACTAGCTGATGGGGAAGCAGGGCTGAGCTTGCTGAGCCTTGAACTTCTGGCGCTCTGGAAGAATATGCAAAATATAAGATGGCGTGGGCAGAGAGTTTTGTCCTCCGAGCTTGCTGGTTGGGTCCCTGGACGTTTCGTTACCGAACTAGGTAACATCTTCAGCCGGATTTTTGAGTGAAGTGTCTTGTTCGTTTAAATAGGTAGGTCCAGGAGTGGTCGGTTCACTTCACCCCAAAAACCCTGCTGAAGATGTTACCTTATTTTGGTAACAAAACGTCCGGGAGCCGAGCATTAAGCTCCGACGGGCAAAGATCTGCCCAAATCTACAACCCGAGCTACGAATATTTTCTACAATGTCTAATAAGATGGCTTGTTTTCCATCATCGCCAGCCTTCTTCAATCTGGCGCCCTGCCGATGACTTAGGGCAGGGGTCTTCAAAACTTGGCCCTTTTATGACTTGTGGACTTCAACTCCCAGAATTCCTCAGCCAGCGTGCCTGGCTGAGGAATTCTGGGAGTTGAAGTCCACAAGTCATAAAAGGGCCAAGTTTGAAGACCCCTGCCTTAGGGGGTCTTGTTTTGTAAGTCATAATCTGAAGTCCACTGACATTCTTTTTTGGGGTCATATTTTATTGATTTTCTAATTTTACATTTAAGTATTTAAAAAGCAATGTGGCGGCTAGGTCAGGAGTAGGCAACCTCGGCTCTTTTATGACTCGTGGAATGCCGACTCAGGAATTCTGGGAGTTGAAGTCCACAAGTCATAAGAGGGCCAAGTTTGAAGACCCCTGCCTTAGGGTTGTTTGTGCTTGTGGTTCCCAACTGGCCTTCTCCAAGGAAACCTATAGGGGACGCTGCTGGTACTGGATGGCTAAGGATGATGGAAAGGGAGTGAGATTCAAACTGCTTCTGGGCTGGTCAAAGTCAAAATGGGGGGGGGGGGAAGGCAACTGAGCAGGTACAGAGCGTTGCTCATGTTTTTCTGGGAAGCTCCCTCAAGGGTCCGTCCTCTCTGTTCAGCTACCCAAAGAAGGTGAGCAAGAGAGTGAAGAAAGAAGTAGGAGCAGTTTGTCAGAAAGGATTAAGTAAAGAAAATCTGACCAATTAACCCCTTTCCAAGTCTATCATCCTAAAGTGAAGATGATTACAGATCATAGATATATCATTGGAACTCCTTTATACAATATAGGTGGTTTTTAATAACAAACACAGCGTGGTTTAGGCCATTTATTCATTCTTGATCGTGTCCTCTCCTTTAAACATTCAAACAAGGGCAGCAAACTTTTATAAAGTTTATAGCTTCAGCTGCTGCAGAACGCCGGTGTGCGAGCAACTTTGGGTGCCCCAAGGATGGCGCATGTAACACGCCTTGGATGTGTGACTTTCCTTGGGTGTCAGTTTGATTTCAAGTCCAACTCAAGGTGCTGATTATCACATTTAAAGCCCTGCACGACATGGGGTCAGGTTACCTGAGGAGCCTATCGCATCACCACATCCCACCCGGTCAGGCAGGGAAGGTACATTACAGACTCTGTCAATTAAAGAATTTCAACTGGCAGGGTCAAGGAAGAGAACCTTCTCTGCTGTTGCCCCTGCGCACTGGAATACAGTATCCTCCCCTCAGAGGTTAAGGGAGCCGTCGTTCTCCTGGCTTTTCAAAAGAGTTTGAAGACCTGGTTCTGCCAACTCGCATGGGGCTTGCAGACCGGCACACAATTCTGGTAGTGATTAGCTCCCTGAGGCCCCTTCTCCTCCCTTTTAACTTAGAATCATATGGCTGGAAGGGACCTCGGAGAGGTCTTCTAGTAGTCCAACCTATTCTTGGTTTTTTACCTGTCTCCTTTTATCAATGTATTGCATTTTTATATGATTTTTATGTTTCAGTGCTCTTAACTGTACACCAGCCAGAGCCATCCTGAGAGTGAGGTGGATGTTATCTACATTAGATAGATAGATAGATAGATAGATAGATAGATAGATAGATAGATAGATAGATCGATCGATCGATCAGGGGTGTCAAACTCAATTTCATTGAGGGCCACAACAGCATTGTGGTTGCCCTCAAGGGGCCGGGTGGGTATGGCCTGGGTGGGTGTGGCCAGGGTGGGCATGGCTAGAGTGCGTATGGCCTACTGGGTGGGCGTGGCCAGCTCTACATGGTTCGCATCAAGGGTGCCTATGGGGGCCTGGGCAGGAGTGGGACAGATCTGAGGGTCTCTGGCAGAAGGAGGGTCTCTGGGCCAGGGCCAAGGCAGTGGGGGCCGTTCCCTCACTGTTTCCAGGATGGATTCACGGGCCGCATGAAACCACTTCATGGGCCAGATCTGGCCCCCGGGCCTTGTGTTTGACATGTCTGCATTAGATAGATAGATAGATAGATAGATAGATAGATAGATAGATAGATAGATAGATAGATAGATAGATACACACAGAGAGAGATAGATAGATAGATAGATAGATAGATAGATAGATAGATACACAGATAAACAAACAGACAAACAAAATGGGGAAAAGCTTTTCAACTGGAGGGCTACATTTTTTTAATCAATAAGCTTCTTGGTTCACATGCTTTTAGTGAATGAGAATGGATAGCCTTTCATATTCTTGGTGCACACACTAAATCCTCCCATAGCTTTCTCAACCAAATTACTTTCTATGGGGGGCAGAGGGAGAGGGACAGAGAGAATATTTTTTCCCCAAAGCAATAAAACTTGGGAAAAGTTATATTTCAATGACATCAGTGGACGTTTTCGAGAAAACCCCAACTGCACGATTGGAAACCCAATTCCTGCATATATCATTAAATTTGAATTGAAGAGAGCATGTTGTTTTCTCAGTAACCACGTAGACATGGCTTTTAATTGCTTTCTTTGATTTTCTGGTTGTCCCTCATCCATGAAAGTGTTAACCAAAACAGTCCAAGGTCGGCTAGTGGTTCTAAATATGGCCTGCCAACTTCAAGATTCTTCTCTGCAGAGTATGTAAAAGATGCTGCAATATTTATGGTTTCAAGATCCGGACAAAATCAGTATGGTGTGAATTCCATTGCAGTATAAGAAAAGTGTATGTATACTTGGTGAGAAAGAGAAGCAAGTTCTTTAAAGTCAGATTACATTCATATAGAATTGTGCAATCCACACTTACAAAAAATGCCTATTATAAATGTACATTTCCCACTTAATAGATTATTCTGTTAGTCTAGCCAGCTCCTTTTAGAAAACAAGAGAGAACTAGGCTGTTTCCTTTTGATTTCCTACTAGTGATAGTAATACTATACAATATATTTAAAATTGAGATATAATTAAAGGTAAAGGTAAAGTTTCCCCCGCACATACGTGCTAGTCGTTTCCGACTCTAGGGGCCGGTATTCATCTCCGTTTCATAGCCGAAGAGCCAACGCTTGTCCGAGGACGTCTCCGTGGTCATGTGGCCGGCATGACTAGCACGGAATGCTGTTACCTTCCCACCGCAGTGGTCCCTATTTGTCTACTTGCATTTTTACGTGCTTTCGAACTGCTAGGTTGGCAGAAGCTGGGACGAGTAACAGGCGCTCACTCTGCTACGCGGCACTCGGGATTCGACCCGCCAAACTGCCGACCTTCCGATCGACAAGTTCAGTGTCCTAACCCACTGAGCCACTGCGTCCCTTCGAGATATAATTAGAATATGAGTAAGAAAAACAACAACCATCTATGCCTTTTTGATGTTGAGATCCAAATCAAGTGAACTTCCTAGCACTGTTTTCACCTGGGTCTGATTGCAACTGATTACTATTTCTATCATAAAAAGAACAGTGATGGCGAATAGATACACAATGTTACATATGTTGCAGAGTGGGGGAGGTCCTGCTTTAAATATGGCTTCGCTTGACGGCTTTCCCAATATTCTCTTTTAACTAAGTTCATTATATATATCATTATATATATATTGGAGCCTTGGTGGAGCAGTGGGCTAATGCCTCCTTAGGTAACACCAGCTGCCTGCAATTAGTGCAGGTTCGCATCCCACCAGGCTCAAGGTTGACTCAGCCTTCCATCCTTCCGAGGTAGGTAAAATGAGGACCCAGATTGTTGGGGGCAATTAAGCTGACTTTGTAATAATGCCGCTTGGAGTGTGTGTGAAAGCCCTAATAAGCAGGCATATACATAGAATGAAGGCTACTGCTAAGCTTGTAAGCCGCCCTGGGTCTTCGGAGAAGGGCGGGATATAAATGGAATTAAAATAAAAATAAAAAATCCAAAGGTCAAACTATAGCATCTGTTACTGATTGTTTCTGTTTATATTTTGACTTTAAAAAATAGTGGGTAAAAAGGTATATATAGAGGCATATAAGTATCAGGAAACTTGATTTTATGGGCAAATAGGCAAATAAACCTGCTTAGAAGTAACTTATTTGTGTAGAGGAATTAGGCAAACAAAAAGAAAATTGGCATAATGTTTCTATTTGCTCTGTTATTACAACATTGCAAGATCTGGTTAGGAGATCTTGTGGTGTCATAATAACAGAGTAAATATACATATCATTAGATTAGTCATGGTTAACAAGTGAAATTAATAATTAACAAAATACTTAGTGAAAAATGCATGAGCTAGCAAGAAAACTAGATTTTTATTGCATGGTGAACTGGGCAGGACTGGTGATCTTTGTAAAAATTAGGTAACTATATTGGCTTTGCTAGTATTCACTTGTAATATTTAACAAAAAGCTAAGGTATGACCTAGATGAGCTGCACTATTGTCAGAAAATCAAATTATTGGTCTCATTTTTATTTATTTATAAAAATTTATTGGCTGCCCATCTTACCACAAGGTAACTTTTTTGACTAACGTACTTTTGAAATGTACTTTCAGCACCACCGGTGTGGATAGTTACCAGGGAAATGATATTTGCCTTCTACTTTCAAAAGGTTACTCAGATTAATGCCTTGGTAAAACATTCAGATAATGTTAATTCATTCGAAGTCCTGTTAGCTTCAGCTTTGCAATCAAACTGGGTGTGTGTGTGTCTTTATTTTTATTTAAAAAAACTTGTTTAAAAAGTGCTACTTTAAGCCTTTATACAATGAATCTGTGCTGATATCAACAAGGGGTTCCATTACAGTTACTTATAAGTGAAATAAAATCTTCAGTTCTGAATGTCTGGGTAAAAGAGCCTTGGTGGAGCAGTGGGCTAATGCCTCCTTAAGTAACACCAGCTGCCTGCAATTATTGCAGGTTCGCATCCCACCAGGCTCAAGGTTGACTCAGCCTTCCATCCTTCCGAGGTAGGTAAAATGAGGACCCAGATTGTTGGGGGCAATTAAGCTGACTTTGTAATAATGCCGCTTGGGGTGTGTGTGAAAGCCCTAATAAGCAGGCATATACATAGAACGAAGGCTACTGCTAAGCACATTGGTTTGTGCTTCTTAGATTGTAAGCCACCCTGAGTCTTCAGAGAAGGGCGGGATATAAATGGGATTAAAAAAAATGAGAAACTGTATGTAAGGTTAAATGACTAAATTTGTATAATCTGGCAAAACATAATTGGAAAACAAATGTATGAGAAAATAGCAATGACGTCATTAAGCTATATGTTTTGCTCAACTTAGTAGCAAAACACTTTGTAATAATTAATGAAATGAATGTATGTATATCCACACTTTATACCTTTGTAAATGCAGAATCCACATTGGTAATTCTGCAATAAATTATTCACTGATACATTAATATCTGCACTCTCTTCCAGATTTATATATGCTTTTTAAATATCACTGATCAAAATTAAAAATGTAAAAATATTTTTCCATAAATGGTCACATGTAAAAATATAAAATATGGGATTGTTGTTTGAATGATATGCCTCTTGATATGAACTGAGACATTGTTCAGTTGAAGCATCCTGGAGCAATCAACTCTGTTGGATCCTTTTAAGTCAGGTTTCAGGTCTAGACATAAAAACAGAAATTGATACAGACACAGCATTGGTTGTGCTCATGAATGACCTCTGGCTGGAGTGGGATGCAGCTGGTGCATCCATCTTTGCTCTTCTTGACATCTCAGTAGCTTTCAGTACCATCAACCATGGTATCTTTTGGGGCCAACTTAAGGAGTTGAGGTTGGGTGACATCATACTGTGCGGATTTACATCCTTTCTTTCTTTGAAGCCAGCCCCAATCAGTGTTGACAGCTGACAGTCTCTGTTTTGTGGGGTGCCACAAGGCTTGGTGCTTTCTCACTTGTTTTTAAAATCTACATGAAATGGTTGATCAATCATCACCATGGGGGAAGTATCATCAGTAATGCTGTAAGCTGCCCAGAGTCACCTTGTGGCAAGATGGGTGGCAAACAAATTTAGTAAATAAAAAAAATAAAATGACAGAAGAACAGAGTTGAAAGGGACCTTGGAGGTCTTCTAGTTCAACCTTTTGCACAAGCAGGAAACCCTATAACATTTCAGACAAATGGCTGTCCAATCTCTTCTTAAAAACTTCCAGCATTGGAGTATTCACAACTTCTGGAGGCAGGTTGTTCCACTGATTAATTGTTCTAATTGTCAGGAAATTTCTCCTTAGTTCCAGGTTGCTTCTCTCCTTGATTAGTTTCTGTCCATTCCTTCTTCTCCTGCCTTCTGGTGCTTTGGAAAATAGGTTGATCCGTCTTCCTTGTGGCAGCCCCTCAGATATTGGTATAAATAAATATTCAGATTCTACCCAGCTATATTTCTGTTCCAGGTGAAGTGAATGATGCTTTGTATGTTCTCATCACTTGCAGTTTGATCACTTTCTCAATATCCTTTCCTAAAGAGGTTGGAGATATGACAATATCTATTTAAAAGTATTGGACAGCCTCTTGAGGAGGGACTGCACCACTGCTTCCTTCAAGGCAGAACATACCATCCTTCAAAGAAGCTGACACTACAATATGGACCCAATCACAGGTCACCCCTCCCAGTCTTCTTTCACAATCCAGGAGTAGACAAGTTCCTATTTGATTAAAAGTAAAATAGTAGGAACTGGTGTTGGTTACAGAGGTGGAGAGAGAGAGAGAGAGAGAGAGAGAGAGAGAGAGAGAGAGAGAGAGAGAGAGAGAGAGAGAGAGAGAGAGAGAGAGAGAGAGAGAGAGAGAGAATATAATCATTGCTATTATATTATCAAGTTGCAAAAATGCTATGCAAAGTTTTGGTTTCTCCAGAGTTCTGCATTAGATTAGGTCAGGGGTAGGCAACCTCGGCTCTTTTATGATTCATGGACTTCAACGCTCAGAATTGCTGACTCAGGAATTCTGGAAGTCCATGAGTCATAAAAGAGCCGAGGTTGCCTACCCCTGGATTAGGTTATATAGCAGACAAAATAAGAGACAAATGAGAAAACCTCATTGGACTCAGTGGCATCCAAATCCTTACCCAATCCCATGTGTGTCATCTAGGCTGAAGAACAGTTCTGGAGAATATGAAATTTGCACATTATTTTGTGGTTAGGGTTTATCTCACGAAAACTGTAGCTTTAACCATTTTTCTTCCAGAGAATTTAGCTCCCATTGCTTCGAGGAGGCTACATTATATAAAACAAAATCTTATTTTCAGAACCAGAAGAGGGCGCTTTTGTTATTAATGTAAGACTTCACTGACCTGTAAGCATAGAATTATAAATCTTTAGCTTTTGCCAGAGCTTTGTAGCCATTTATTTTGTTTTGTAAAATAACAGAAGAGTTATTTCATATTTATTTATTTATTTCCAATCTCTTTCTTCTACACCCTTCTTTTATTGTGATAATATATTTTTTTCTAAAAGAAAATGTTACCCTTATTGTCATATTTTCTTTCAGGGAGAATGGGAATAGTTTTTAGACTTAGCGCATTCCCCTCAATTGAGAATCTTATATAGATTATGTACGTACACTTCTCTTAACACTGGACTGACAATTTTCTTCAGACTGGAACTGTTTCATTATTTTTCCATAGGATTCATTCCAGGATGGGTTGTTTTTTCCCCCCAAGTGATATTTCCCTCCATTCACAGAAAGATTTGAAATATAGAAACAGGTCTTGCAAAAGGATTGGGAGACAAGCAATCCTTCTCCATCACCCCATACACATAATTTGATCCCTTACAGCTCTTCAGGAATAAAAAGAGCTATTGGGGCCGGGGGGGGGGGGGGGAGGAAAGGAAGAATGGACAGAATTGATCTCTCGCCCGTTCCTTCAACAGAAGCAGTTCATGAAGAGGTTCGAATCTAGGGGCCTTTCTCCATTTGCAACCAAAGCACCACAAAATTGAGCTGTCCTTTTTTTGTTTGGCTGTGTTTCTGGCAAAGCTTTAAGGTATCCTTAGCTGTAATGCTACCAACTACAGGAATCTTTCCTCTGCCTATTCCAACATCCCCCCAGAAGGGAATTCAATATGAGTAAGATCTGTAAAGCTTTGTCACTCATTACCATGGAAGGAAAACAGAGGGCTAATAAGTTCATGAAAGAGAATAAGTTGAGACAGATGAACAATGGGTACAGCAAATTTCATTCTTGCATAATTCTGAGATGATCAGATAGCACTTGAGTTCAGCAGTGGGAAAGCTTCTTGCTCATAATGTGTAGTCATGATCTGAAAACATCATATCTTAATGAAGGGAACACCCCTGTAGGCATTGCGGATTTCTCCTCTCCTGAGGATTGTTAGAGAAGGGAGGCAACATTTATATCAGGCATTTATGGGGTTTCAAGCTTCTCTCCTACGTTATAGTGTCAAGATCCTTAATCACGATCCTTAATTAATTAACAAAATTTCCACTCTGTTTCTCTTTGATCTGAGTGCTTTGAATTTTAATGAAAGATAAATTTGTTGTCTATCCCTATCATTCAAAATGGATTACATCAAATGATCAAAAAGTTATTTAAATAATAAAATCAGAATCAGAGCAACATCAATAGCTCAATTTTTTTAAAAAAAAACAGACATCAAAACGGCTAACAAGAAAGATGTTCAACCTTTTGAAAACTTAAGACAGAAGCATCTGTAATAATAATAATAATAATAATAATAATAATAATAATAATAATAATAATAATAATAATAATAATAATAATAATATAATAATAATAATAATAATAATAATAATAATAATAATAATAATAATAATAATAAATTCCAAGAAGGCAGCACCAATTTTCTCCAGAAAAGAAAATGTGGGAAATGATACTGAGATGAAGAAATAAAAATCATTCCCATTAATAAGAGCCCCAAATAATGGATTAAATAATCTTCATCTGGATCTGATTTAATCTTCATCTGGATCTGATTCAACAAGAGCAAAGTGCCACATTTATTTTGCTTTATTTATCATGATAGTGGGTTTTTTGATCACTGAGAAAAGCTAAATGAATATCTCAGGTTGGTAACTGTTGAGCTGTCCTCTCGTTTAATGCAAAGATGTCTCCAGGTTCATGTTACTTATGTCTTCTTAAAAAAGAAAAACGTTCTTAAGCTTTACATTGGCTTCTACACGTCTTTCTTCCGGAAGGGGAAGTGAGCATGCTTTCATGTGATTAACAATCAGAGGAACTTGTGAAAGTGACAACTATATAAATGCAGCTTACAATACTAATCTTGACCAAAGAAGAACAGTGCAAAGATGGAACAAGGACCTGAACGAGAACCCAGACGGATAAGGGAGGGCTATCTAGTGAAGAAGGTATGTGAGAATTATATGGAATTACATTCTTATGGAGCTACAGCAGTGTCTCTGTATTTATAATATACATACATGCAGTGCTTTTTTTGTAAAAGAAAAAGGTGCCAGAACTCACACATGTCATACAACCCGGCTTGCCTATCCTACAAGGTTCCATCCAAAAAAGGTGCCGGAACTCCATTCTGAGCGTTCTGTGAGAAAAAAAGCCCTGCATACATGTATTATAATATATAGATATAGATATGTATGTATAATACACTTTTTCTTTAACTGTGTCTGATTCTTGGAGACCGTCTGGACTAATCCCTGTAGTTTTCTTGGCAAGATTTTTCAGAAATGATTTGCCATTGCTTTATCTCTGCAATATTTTAGAGACTGGTGTCCTTCAGATCTGTTAGCATACTGTATAATACCCATTTTTTCTCAGTACTAAGACTGGGGAATGACAGAAATGTAAATTGGTACCTATTTTCTTTGAGAATGTGATACCTGTGATTTGGCCATATTTTTAACCTGATAAATGTACCACCAGTAATATTAAATCTCCCAAGATTTAGTGTTATCATCCCTTTGTCTGGCTGATTGATTGAATGTTGCCTACCAACTCAATACTGACACTCCCTGAAAAGACCTCTGCAAGCATGGCTTTTTCTCTCTCCACGATTGTGGGTGTGTTACTGTGCTCATCCTCACCTGATCCTGAATGATACAAAGTGAAGGGATACTGAATTACAGAAGGCTAAAGGAGCATTTAATATTTAATCCATCAGAAGGACAATGTAATTTTCCTTGCCTAATAAGAATTAGCCTTGATGGCCAATTCTCTAGGTTAGCCAATGACCAAAACTATACTCTGTGTACGCTGCAACAAAACTTTCTAATCATCCAGTCTGTGGTGGGATTTTAACTGATAACTTGTATTTTAATAAATAATTTTTTTATCTATTTAAGCAATAGTGGGATTTAATGCAGTATAGGTCACACTGGAAAACTGTCTTTTAAAGCATGACATTCAAATTATTAGAATTAAAAATTTAATTGGAAAAAATTAAATTAGATTAAATTAGGTTAAGACAACTTTAAGCTGCAAGTGCTCAGACTTACGGTATGTAAAATCTGGATAAAAGCTGTCTTAATATTGAAAGCGGTATGTTTGGGTTTGGCTTGCTGTGTTGTATAAAGTTCACCATTTTGACTTGTGAACCAGAATGTGGCTGAGTGTAGTGCAAAAATCTAGCTCTTTACGGCGCAGTCAATAAAGCATGGTTAGCAAAAATCCTGCCACTGAATTCTTCTTGACTAGGGCTTCAAAGAGAGAAACTGAAATCCTGGTTAGGCATGAAATTTATCACGTGATTAGCAACCTGTTTGAGGTTCCGCCCACCCCTCCCTGTTATTCAGTACCAGCTTCAGTATATCATGAAAACAGATCTCACTGTAAGTAAGATTGCTTTCCTTCTCAGTTGCTGCCACTTTGAAAGTCAGCCTCTTCCTGTGTTATCTTAAGTATTTTGGAAAATAACACGCCTCCTCTCTGATCAGCACTCCCCACTTCTAACGTTATTTGCATGATTTGCGTGGTAGAATTTCTACAGAGAATGTGATTATTGGGCAAAAGGCCCATTAAACTTTCTCTTTTTTGCCTACTGTGATTTTTTGGTAACAGTTGCTTGCCTCTTTTCACCAGCCTGGTATGTGTACTATATATGAAATGGGTTCTGTTATCAGTACATTTATCTGTTATCAGAAGAAAAGGCTTGGCTTATCAGTAAAGTTATCCCTTGGGTAATGGCAGCTTCTGATGTTTTTTTTTTTTTGGTCCCTAGTGCAAAGAGGTTATGCAGATGTCACCCTTCATGGTTCCATCATTGCTGCAATGTGATACTAATTAAAGTAAAGGGGAACAAGTTTTTCTTTCATTTTTCTTTTTTTTTATTTTTTTTTAATCCCATTTATATCCCGCCCTTCTCCGAAGACTCAGGGCGGCTTACAATTTAAAGCATCTGCTTATTAGGACTTTTGCCCCCCCAAGCGGCATTATTACAAGGTCAGCTTATTGCCCCCAACAATCTGGGTCCTCATTTTACCTACCTCGGAAGGATGGAAGGCTGAGTCAACCTTGAGCCTGGTGGGACTCGAACCTGCACTAATTGCAGGCAGCTGGTGTTACTTAAGGAGGCATTAGCCCACTGCTCCACCAAGATCCCCCTATAGATCCATAGAAACTCTGTAACGTGGAAAAACTGGAGCAAAGTTGAGCTCACTAAAAGTTATTTCTAGCCCATTTACATTGGAGGTTAAAGATTTAGGGGAAACAAGAAAAGGGAACTTTTGCAGTATCTTGGGCAAGGATGGGAAGCAAACTACCTCCAACGTGGGCAGAAACTGAAAGAAGCCTAACAAGATTTGAAAAAGAGAGCTGAGCTTCTAAATGTGAGTGGGAAAACACCGGGTGTGGAAAGTTCATTGACTTAATGGACCATCATATGATTAACCACACACTAATAACCAAGAATGTAGCAACCCAGGATAACGTTGCTGCACAAAGAGGGTAAGTGGGCTTAGATAAGAAGACGACTTCAAAACCTGGGCAGAGTTTATACGTTTACAATGGACTGGGAGTGGCTAGAGAATTATTATTTTTTTATCTTTTGCTGCATTCAAGAAGTGGCATGACTTAAGTCAACTTGCCTTCAACTAATGGGTTGGATAATTTAAAGAAGAAAATCAGGGCTGTGTTCATCTAATCTAATCTATCTACATCTTAATCATAAGTGTTCAATCATAGTATTCAATCAACTTGAATGGCTAAATTTGTACAAGATATTGCTCCATTAACTACCCACTGGATCTACACTCAGCTAAAATAGAATTGTGGTTTGTGGATCACTGGGACTTGCAGGAACCTAGCCCTGCCTGAGAGATAATTAGCAAAGCTCCAGAGTCAGGAAATGCTAAGACCACAAAAACCAACTAAATGGAATATGGCCTCCGGTGTACAGATAAGATATTTCAGTTAAAGGAATTGTAAGAGGAGTGACAAAAATAGAATCCGAAGCACTGACCTAATATTGTTCTTTGGTGGTTTGTTTTGCATTCCTTTTCTCCATTTCCTAGAAATGTGAAGTTTTAGGGGGGGAAAAACCATGTGATCAATGGATGTTTTTTCCTGCACGTTTCAGTTTTCTTCTTATCCTCCTTCCCAAACTTTCACTTCCTTAATGCTGTGTCAGTATGGGAGAAAATCCTCAGATGATTGTTAAACATAGACCATTTGAGGGGCTGTTTTCCCATACTGACGTAGTGTTGAGGATATAAACAGACATGGATATAAAACAGTAAGCAACTTAAAAAAAAGTGCTTCATAAAACATAGTCATAGAAACTGTGTCAACAGTAGTAGCATATTAAAACAAAAATTTATACAAAGGATTGACTTTTTTTTAAAAAAAAAGGGGGGGTCTGCAAGAATCCCATTTTGTAGTTTTCATTTAGAAGCAAGGAAGAACTTAAAAATGAATTGAGCCGAGCATGAAAAAAAATTGGTTCTCATTGAAATTGGCACAATTCTGCCAATCCTTCATTCAAACTGCTGCATTTGGCTCAGCTGAAATGGAGTGCCTTCGAGGGCAGCTATAAAGAGCGCAGTACATTGCCATGGTAATTCAGCCAGAAAAGGAGCAGTAGTGTAATTCCAGGCATATGGATGCTGAAACCAGATGTTAACGGAATTTAGATAAGTGCGTTTAGGACTGCGTTATGGAAAAGCTTTATTCAGTTGTGCATGCAGGCTGTAATGTGCTTAACTCCCCAGCACAGTATACAGTATGTGGTAAGATTTTGGGTTCTGAGAGGTGGTTTAAGCTGGGGAAATTACATCTTTGTAACAGAAATGAGAAAAGGAGAAGTAAAACTTTAGGGAAGTGACATGGATGCTACTTCTTCATTTTTTAGTGTTCCTTGCCCAGCACCCATAAAAATAATGCCATTCCTGTGGCAAGAATTTCTCCCTTGGCTTTGATCTTTGTTTCAGGGAAAGAACTGATTTCAGTTTCAGATGAGTTAGTGAAATCTATAGGATTCAGGCTATCTAATTTTTTTTTCAGCCTGTCAAGGAAAATGCAATACAGTTGCATGGGTTCAAGTTACTCACCAAGAAAACCTTATACATAATGTGGTGAGAGATTTTGTTTGAAATTTGTTGTATTTTGAGAAACACAGATCCTGCTTGATCTTGCAAAAGAAGCTATGTAAATTATATAACTGAACAGTAACAATTTTGGACTAGGCATTTTTGACTGTTTTCAGATGTCTTTCACAATGAGGATGCTATGAATTGAGACTGGGCATCACTCATTCTTTCTGGTTAAGTTGACTGTCAGCCAGTTACTCCTTACCTATTCACCAGTATCCAAGTGCTTTCCTGCTTCCTGCATATGCGTTCTGTCCTTCACAAAATTAAAACAATTTCCTCACTGTTTTGGGGCTCACCAAGGTGGCAAGCCTCCTTTATTTTCAGAACTCCTAGTGCCAGTCTGCTGTAATTATGCATTTATTACTATTTGAAATTTATTGGCTGTCCAACTCCAGTGGACTTTAGTTTACCTAATTAGATCAACTTGCTTCTAAAACAAGGATTATAATATCTGTGTTCTACAAATGTTTACGTTGGTAAGGGATCTTTAAGTCCCTGTGGAAATTCATGCAAAGGTTTTTCTGGACAATAAATCTTCTAATAATCATTTCCAGTTTAGCGCACTCAGCCCTCTTTCCGATTATAGTTCAAGGAAGGGAAGGATTAAGAAATCTATGCAGTAACTTTTAATAAGAAACTGCATGGTCAGCTATGCAATTTCTCACATGGTGATTTAATTCAGGTAGCACATTGCAAATGCTGGCGGAAGAAGCCAACCTTGGGCATCCCAGGGACAGAAAGGTGAGCTAAGTGTACTGTATGAGGAATGCCGATTTTGTAGCAATTATTAAGTGCCCTTCAAAGAACCCTTCGGCCTTAGACCAGTGAACAGAAGCCACAAGCACCTGCTAAAGCTCCAGCTGATGTTTGTTGGACTACTAATCGGCAGCTGCATTTAAATTTTCCATAAGGTCACCAACAAGGCACCTCTCCGAAGGGTTATAGGAAATTGAAATCATCGTTCTCTAGCACAGGGGTCCCCAGTCCCTGGTCCATGGACTGGCCCCAGTCCACAGCATGCCAGCAAATGGGCCGCACAAACAAGCAAAGCTCCATCCTCGGGATGGAGGCAGTATTCAAAACCACCCACCCTTTGGTCCGTGGAAAAACCTTTCTCCCTGGCACCGGTCCCTAGTGCCCAAAAGTTTGGGGACCTCTGCTCTAGCATTCATCTCCAGATGATGCAGTAAAAGAGACATTTGTGGACACTGAGTGCCAAAATGATATCACCAGTGCCCCTGAATCCTATTACCCATTGTTAAACAGTCACAAGCCCTCTATTGCAGGGTACCTATCCAATTTAACACTAAGCAAATATAGATGGGCCTTTTCTAGAGCCCAATTTGTTGGCCTCCCATCAGCTCTAATGAAGATTTCATGGGACCCTTTATTCAGTGTCTTTCCCTCTGTGGTCCCAGGGAAGTAGAAATTTTCGCCCATGTTCTCATATGGTGCCCTTTCTATGATACCCCAACACATTCTGATTGCCCCAATCAATTTCCAAATAAGAGGCCCATGCAGATAAATTTTACCTTTATTATCTTTTTTCAGCAGAATTTCAACTTTCAGAGCTGCTGGGAAGCGCTCCATGCTGTAAGTTTTGCAAGGGCTGCACCAAAAAAGGAGCTAGAGCCCTGATTGGTTTGCATTGTATTTGAACTGTATTTGAGGTCCTCATTGGAACTCCATCCCTTTTCAGCAGAATTTCAGCTTTCAGAGCTGCTGGGAAGCGCTCCATGCTGCAAGTTTTGCAAGGGCTGCACCAAAAAAGGAGCTACAGCCCTGATTGGTTTGCATTGTATTTGAACTGTATTTGAGGTCCTCATTGGAACTCCATCCCTTTTCAGCAGAATTTCAGCTTTCAGAGCTGCTGGGAAGTGCTCCATGCTGCAAGTTTTGCAAGGGCTGCACCAAAAAAGGAGCTACAGCCCTGATTGGTTTGCATTGTATTTGAACTGTATTTGAGGTCCTCATTGGAACTCCATCCCTTTTCAGCAGAATTTCAGCTTTCAGAGCTGCTGGGAAGCGCTCCATGCTGCAAGTTTTGCAAGGGCTGCACCAAAAAAGGAGCGGCCCACGCACCTAACGGTGTGCGAATTATATAACTAAATATCAAAAACAGCAGCGGTACATTCAGGGCAAGTGCATCTGAGATTCGTTGTAACTCAGCATGTCTGGCTTAGTGCAGTGCAACACCTGTTTTGCAGCTGTCTTTCGCAGTACCCTTTTCAAACTTGGAAACTGTCCTATCTGTAAACAAATCACTAGTCTACAAGGACAGATTATTTATCTAGGGTCTGTAATCTGTGCTCTTCAGGCAGAAATTAGGTGTCCAGTTCAGCCCTTCTATCCTATTGAGCCTCCGTGCTATCAGCCCCCTCTACCACAAAGATCCTGCAGGAGAAGGGCAGTGTGGACAACCGTGGGAGCTGGCAGGGTGAGGTCTGTGAACCATAAACCCAAAGCTTTCGCTGTGTCCCTGCACAACAGATACAGTGCCCTTTCTGACCTTAATAAGGACATTAAGGAGACAGGTAAAGGTATCTGTGATAATAACTCAAATAAGCAGGGGATCGTGGTCCAAGATGAAAAACTTGTTTTCGACAGGGAGAAGTGTGAATCTGGTATTACACACCAGTCATGCAAGAACAGAAAGGCATCCAAAAAGAGAAGCCACCTTCTGGTTGGTGATTCAATTATAAGGGATGTAAACTTAGGAAAGGACACAGAGGTTTTGAAAGAGGTCAGGTGTCTTCCAGGTGCTACTGCCAGTAGGGACAAGAAGTGTATTTCTAAAATAATCAAGAATGCCAGCAAGGACTGTGATGTGGAGGCTATTGTACATCTTGGCACTAATGATCTGTCCCAAAAAGATGTACTCTCTGTGCAGAATGATTTCCAGAGCTTGGGGCAGGAACTTAGCAGAATAGGCTGTAGGCTTACTTTTTCAGAGGTTTTACCAGTGTATAAGGAGCAAAATGGAAAAGGTCAGCGTATAGCAGAATTTAATATGTGGCTAAAGGAGTGGTGTAAAGGAGAAGGCTTTGGTTATATTAGTCATGATGTCTGTAGCTGGTCCAATGAAAAAATGTATAAAAGAGATGGTCTGCATCCATCCAAGAAAGGGACTGAGTTACTTGGCAATAAAATCACAGCTTTTTTGGAGGAACATTTAAACTAAATAATGGGGATAGTGAGTTAATTGATACAGAACATCACTGTCCCCGGCAATCTAAGAAAATAGGGGAAGCCAGGCACCACACAAGTTATGCAGCAAGTATATTTATATTTATATTTATATTTATTAAATTTTTATACCGCCCTTCTCCCGAAGGACTCAGGGCGATGTACAGGGCAATAAATATTAAAAAGCAAAGTACAAAAGTTAAAAAAACAATTAAATAATTTATGCCCGATCTATACAATAGTTAAAACCATATTAAAACCCAACCCCAAACCCATCAGACCAGGCCGGATTGCTCAAATAAATAAATTTTTAGATCCCGCCGGAAGGAGCGGAGGTCGGGGGCCATCCGGAGCTCAACCGGCAAGCAGTTCCACAGGTCTGGCGTGCCCACAGAGAACGCCCTCCCCCTTGGGGCCACCAGTCACATTCTCTGATCGGAGGCACCCTGAGGAGGCCCTCTCTGTGGGAGCGCACTGGACGGAGGGTAGTTGATGCCGGCTGCAGGTGCTGCTGTAGGTAATCCGGACCCATGCCATGTAGGGCTTTGTAGGTCATTACCAGCACCTTGAATCTCACCCGGAGGGCAACTGGCAGCCAATGCAGCTCGCGGAGCAAAGGTGTAACATGGGAGTATCGAGAGACTCCCAACACAACTCGCGCGGCTGCATTCTGCACCAGTTGGAGCCTCCGAGTGGTCTTCAAGGGCAGCCCCATGTAGAGAGCATTACAGTAGTCCAAACGAGAGGTCACGAGCGCATGAGTGACTGTACGCAAGGCATCCCGGTTCAGATAGGGCCGCAACTGGTGCACCAGGCGAACCTGGGCAAAGACCCCCTAGTCACAGCTCCTAAACACAGGGTCATTCATAAAGGACTCAAATGTCTATACACCAATGCACAGAGTATGAACAGTAAGCAGGGTGAACTAGAAATTCAGGTAAATGAGGGCAGATATGATATTGTTGCCATTACGGAAACATGGTGGGACGAAACCTACAAATGGAACACACAGCTAGAGGGATTTAAACTATTTAAAAGAAACAGACTAAACAAAAGAGGAGGAGGAGTTGCTCTATATATAAGAAATAAATTTATCTCTACAGAAATAGAGCATAACAATGACGAAAACTGTAAACTTGAAAGCATTTGGGTCAATATAAAAGGGGGAAAAATGACATTGCCATAGGTGTATACTATAGGCCGCCCAACCAAGCAGAGGAAATAGATGAACTTTTTGCTAGTCAGCTAACTAAGGTATGTAAGAAGCACATCACAATAGTAATGGGGGACTTTAATTACCCTGATATCAACTGGGAGACAAACTCTGCACCAAGTGGAAGATCAAACAGATTCCTGTCAAACCTAGCAGACAACTTTCTCTCCCAAAAAGTAGAGAAGGGAACTAGGGGATTAGCCATATTGGATTTAATTCTCACAAACAGAGATGAAATGATAGAAGGTGTTGAAGCCACAGGAACCTTGGGGGGAAGTGATCATGCAATATTGGAATTCAACATTCTGGAGGCACAAGCAATAGAACACAGCCAAACTAGAGTCTTGGACTTTAAAAGAGCTAATTTCAATAAACTTAGAGAGACCATGGGAAGAATTCCATGGATGAGAATCCTAAAGGGGAAAACAACTCAAGAAGCTTGGGAAATTTTGAAAAGTAAGATAATAAAGGCCCAGTCTAGTACAATACCAACAAAGAAGAAAAATAACCGCTCTCAAAAGAAACCAGCATGGCTGCATAAAGAACTCTCTGATAAATTGAAAGATAAAAAGGACAAGTATAAGAATTAGAAAGAGGGGCACATAACTAAGTCAGAATATCAGCAAATAGCCCGTGCCTGCAAAGATGAAGTGAGGAAAGCTAAGGCTCAAACTGAACTAAGGCTTGCGACCAAAGTCAAAAATAACAAAAAATGCTTCTTTCAACATATAAAAAACAAGAAAAAAGTTAAGGAAATGATTGGTCCATTAGTGGGGGAAAGTGGCAAGAAGGTGACAAGCAATAGGGAGAAAGCAGAACTATTTAATTTGTTTTTTGCATCTGTCTTTACACAAAGGGAAAAAACAGTCCAACCTACCCAAACCAGTGCCATAAAAAACAGAATAGAAACGCAAGTTAAGATAGGCAAGAAAATGGTAAGTGAGCACCTGACCAGCCTAGACGAGTTCAAATCACCAGGACCAGATGGATTACACCCGAAGGTTCTCAAGGAACTGGCAGACGTGATCTCAGAACCACTGAACTATATTTTTCAAAGATCCTGGAGCACTGGGGAACTACCAGAGGACTGGAAGAGAGCTGATGTAGTTCCCATCTTCAAAAAAGGAAAAAAATAGATCCAGGAAACTACAGACCTATCAGCCTGACCTCAATACCTGGGAAGATTCTGTAAAAGATAATCAAACAACAAATCAGCGAACACCTTGATGCAAACAAAGTCATCACTAAAAGTCAACATGGGTTTGTCAAAAACAGATCATGCCAGACAAATCTTATTACATTCTTTGACCAAGTGACAAAACTAGTAGACCAGAGGAATGCTGTAGATATAATTTACTTGGACTTCAGTAAGGCATTTGATAAAGTAGATCACAACCTACTACTTGATAAGATAGAAAAATGTGGGTTAGACAGCATCACCACCAGATGGATTCGTAGCTGGCTGACAGGCCGTACTCAGCGTGTGGTCCTCAATGGAACCGCATCTACAAGGAAGGAAGTGTGTAGTGGGGTGCCCCAGGGCTCTGTTCTGGGCCCAGTGCTCTTCAATATCTTCATTAATGATTTGGATGGGATAGATGGGGAACTCATCACATTTGCAGACGACACCAAGCTGGCAGGAATAACCAATACTCCAGAAGATAGGCTTAAGATACAGAAGGATCTGGACAGACTCGAACACTGGGTGCTATCTAACAAAATGAAATTCAATGGTGAAAAAAGTAAGGTTCTACATTTAGGCAGGAAAAATCAAATGCATAGGTATAGTATAGGTGGTACCTTGCTCAATAGTAGTAACTGTGAGAGGGATCTCAGAGTCTTAGTAGACAATCACTTCAATATGAGCCAGCAGTGTGCTGCAGCTGCCAAAAAAGCCAACACAGTGCTAGGCTGCATTAACAGAGGGATAGATCAAGTGAAGTACTAATACCACTTTACAATGCTTTGGTAAGGCCACACCTGGAATACTGCATCCAGTTTTGGTCACCACGATGTAAACAAGATGTCAAGACTCTAGAAAGGGTACAGAGAAGAGCAACAAAGATGATTAGGGGGCTGGAGGCTAAAACATATAGGGAACGGTTGCTGGAATTGGGTATGTGTAGTTTAATGAAGAGAAGGGTGAGGGGTAACATGATAGCAGTGTTCCAATATCTCAGGGGCTACCACAAAGAAGAGGGAGTCAAGCTATTCTCCAAAGCACCTGAAAGCAGGACAAGAAGCAACAGATGGAAACTAGTCAAGGAAAGAAGCAACCTAGAACTAAGGAGAAACTTCCTGACAGTTAGAACAATTAACCAGTGGAACAACCTGCCTCCAGAGGTGGTGAATGCTCCAACACTGGAAGTTTTTAAGAAGAGACTGGACAGCCATTTGCCTGAAATGGTATAAGGTTTCCTGCCTGAGCAGGGGGTTGGACTAGATGACCTCCAAGGTCCCTTCCAACTTCTTCTTCTTCTTCTTCTTCTTCTTCTTCTTCTTCTTCTTCTTCTTCTTCTTCTTCTTCTTCTTCTTCTTCTTCTTCTTCTTCTTCTTATTATTATTATTATTATTATTATTATTATTATTATTATTATTATTAGATGCTAACCCTATTCCTCATAATGTTTTGCCCAGTTACAAAACTGTGCAAAACTTTTGATTAGATATGCTGCTTTATTCTTCTTCTTTTTCCCTTCCCTAATAATTAATTGCTATATTAAACTATTTTCCTTTTACTCTACTCTTTTATCATGAAGATTGTTTAAAGACTGTAATAAACGTATTTGATTTGATTCAATGCTGTTGCTGCTGCTGCTGCTGCAGCTCATAACCTCTTATCAAGTGCCAGTTATCAAAGTT
The DNA here is from genome assembly GCF_947247035.1 of Vipera ursinii. Classification (NCBI taxonomy): domain Eukaryota; kingdom Metazoa; phylum Chordata; class Lepidosauria; order Squamata; family Viperidae; genus Vipera; species Vipera ursinii. Next base: position 198,400,508 of record NC_139512.1, read on the forward strand.
TAGATCTATGGAGAAATTAAGTCATTTTCCTATAAATTCTGCTTCTATGCATCTGTTGATGGTTTAGTGTAGGAGGAGCTAAAGGCATTAGATATATGCACAGGGCTATTTTTCTGAATTATTCACATATTTCATGACTTTAATACTTAAAAACAGATTCAGATCCCGATTATAGTGAATTTGGGCACAAACTAAGTCTTTTTCACATTTTGAAATATTATTCCTCAGCTACTACACACACACACACACACACACACACACACACACACCACACATTTTCAAAAGAAATCAGTTATTCTGATCAGTAAGTCTTCTTCTTCTGATCATACCAAGCAATGGCAGAATTTTCTAGAAGGGCACTACTCTTGTTACCATGTAACATATTCAGTTGGGTTTACGCTATTTCACAAATTCCCCGTTTGCAGCTCCAAGAGCATTCCAGAATAAGTGGAACTAAGTTTTTCAGATTTCCATTTTTATTTTTTGTATTTTACAATGAGAAGAGTATGCTTTTCAAAGAACATAACAGGTACTTTAAAATTTTGCAAAAGCTTAAGACACCAACTGTAATCCTTCACCCTCTCCAAACTGGCTGATTTTATAATCAGCTCTGCACCTTAATTATTGTCTTAATACAGTTACATTAAATTTCCTGTCCCATACCATTTCTTCTGTGACAGCTTAGATAGCCATATTAATTGGTCCACTTTGAATACCACCAGAAAGATCATTTTCAGCTAATGTCTCTCCCAACGTTTCTCGTTCCCTCTATTACATTTTTCCCCAATCCTCCCTGAATCTTCTGTTTGGTTTTTAAAATGCCTCTGAATTAAAGAGGGGTGGGAGTGAGCTCTCAGCCCAATCCCTTGGCTGTCTGGGAGAATCAGAATTAAAAATGGCATTGCTGTATATGAAAGCAAAACAAAACATTAAAGAAAGAAAACGCTGAGGGTTTTTTTTTTAAGTTCCTGTAATGGAATGTGTGAATGACTTTGAAGGGTGAGGAAAAGAGATACTGCCTGGAAAACAATCAGATGAGAGAAAGGGAAACCCCCAACTGCTTAACTGTAAGAGGAAGAAACTTAAGAAGGACCTGTCCTAGTGGAGCAGACAGTTAAAAGTGGCAACAGGAAGTTTATACCATCAGACTTGCAAGATTCTATCAATGCAGCTTTATAAAAATGTGGAGTCAGCTCATTTACTCATCTTTCCTATCTGCAGGGCTTTTTTTCTCATAGAACGCCCAAAACGGAGTTCCGGCACCTTTTTTGGATGGAACCTTGTAGGGTAGGCAAGGCAGGTTGTATGACATGTGTGAGTTCCGTCACCTTTTTCTTTTACAAAAAAAAAGCACTGCCTATCTGGTTTATCCAGGAGGGCTGACAGCTATTCTAGGGTCTAAATTTGAGGAAGAGCAAATGGCAGCGCTTGTTCTCAGAAGCTATGCAGGCTCAAACCTGGTTGGTATCAGGTGGAGTATACATGTGTATACTCATTCCTTTATACCCAGTCTGTTAATAAAAAGGTAAAGGTTTCCTCTGTCATGTCCCACCCTAGGGGGTGGTGCTCATCTCCGTTTCTTAGCCAAGGGAGCCAGCGTTATCTGAAGACACTGCTGTGGTCATGTGGCTGGCATGACTATATGCTAAGGCATAGAGCAGGGGTCTTCAAACTTGGCCCTTTTATGACTTGTGGACTTCAACTCCCAGAATTCCTCAGCCAGGCACGCTGGCTGAAGAATTCTGGGAGTTGAAGTCCACAAGTCTTAAAAGGGCCAAGTTTGAAGACCCCTGGCATACAGAATGCTGTTACCTTTCCACTGAAGTAGTACCTATTTATCTACTCGCATTTGCTTGCTTTAAAACTGCTAGGTGGGCAGAAACTGAGGCAAGTAACAAGAGACTCACCCACTGGATAGAGCTCGCCTCTCAAACCTGGGCTGTCAGTTTTCCAGCTGACAAGCTTAGCGTCTTTCGTCGCGCCCTCATCAATCTGTTAATATTCTGTTCAAAATAAGTCTCAAGGTGTTTTTTTTAAAAAGTAACTTAAAATCTTTGCTTTTTCCAAATGTTCTCGCACTAATTGGGACGAGGTGCTATTCGGTGTAGTTGTTCGTCTCCTAGCTGCTGCTGAGCTCCAGGCAAAGCTTCGAGCTCCAGGCAGGATTCCCACCAGGATATGGTGCTCATCATAGCTTGTACTTGTAGCACTTGAATGAAAGTCCTCTTGCCTGCTTGTGATAGCTGCCAATCTGCAGATGTCATCTCTGCTTCTTCATCTGTAGGCCCTTTGCGTTTACCTTTCCTGTTAGGCGCACTCTTTTCTGACTCTGTCTTAGCAATTGTTTTTGTAAGTTCAAAGCTGGATGGGGTGAAGTTGCCTCTGGCTGTCAGACCTGTCAAAACCCTAGGGCAGGGGTAGGCAACCTCGGCTCTTTTATGACTCATGGACTTCAACTCCCAGAATTCCTGAGCCAGCCATGCTGAGGGGAAAGAGAGAGGTTTCCAAGCCGAGCCATGCTGGCTCAGGAATTCTGGGAGTTGAAGTCCATGAGTCATAAAAGAGCCAAGGTTGTCTACCCCTGCCCTAGGGTGTGGCTCAATTAGCACAGGCGGCTGCAACATCGGCTGGGATGCCTGTGAGTAAATTTATGAGCGCCTGTCTCAATGCCTGAGGGAAGTGTGGGGGAAGTGTTTCTGCCTTGCTGCAGCTGATTTTCTGAAACACAGGCAGCAATCCCGATTTCACTCCCTCACAAAGATGATCAAGGCCTATCAAAACTCTTAAAAAAAAAGATTGGGAGAAGAAAATGGCAAACCCTTCCTGTTCCATTGCCAAGAAAATCGTGGTTGTGTCCATGTAGTTACCCAGGGCCAAGCTTTATCTTTTTTTAAAAAAAAATCATGTGTTTTATTGAAGTCTATTATAAAATATAATGAAAATAAGGAATAAATAAAAAGGGGGGGAAATGCAGGATTTTTTTAAAAAAAAAGAGAAAAGAGAAAAGTGTTGACTTCCCATTCTAACACAGTAAAAGACCAATATAGTTACAACCTCAACTTTTTACCTTGCCTATAATTATTACAAGCCAGCTCTACAACTACACAATTATTAAATCTTCAAACTAGATTCTAAATTTCCATTTTTTTCTATTGCAAGCATAAGAACCAGAAGCAATACCCCAATAGAAGCAAGACCACATAAAATCTTTGTTTAAAACAGTTGACATGTCAACTTAACCAACTCCAAGGACCAAGCTTTATTTGAAGACATCCTTATTTTTGGAAAAGTAGAGGCACTCCCCACCACCACCACCCACAGATTTTGAAGCTCAAGCCAGTGTCCTCTGAATGTATTGGCTGTGGAATCCTAAGAGTCATAGCTTTAATACATTTCAAAGGATCAAGGTTGGGGAAGTCAAGGTAGGGCCAACTATTGGCAGGTTCATAGATCTTGTTTAGTGGTGTCCTATGGCCATAGCTATGGGTCTTGCTGTCAATAGCTCCCAACGCATCTCATGTTGTCTTACACTTACTTTCAATGCAAAACATGGAAACTCCAGAAGCATTCAGAAGTACTGTTTTCTGATTATGAGAGACATTGGAATGCGTTCCAAGAGTACAGAAAGAAAAAGGTGACAGAAAGAAGATTCTAAACTGGTGGAATGCCTAAGAGAGGGCATGGGGCCCACTGAAGGACATTTTCTCAAGCCTCCCCAGTGTGACAACAAGCCAATCCCATTTGTAGCTATCCAGCATGCTGAAATCACCTGCTGACATTCAGTGGGGAAATGGCTGCAAAGCAAACTGTGTAGAGTATATCAAACCATTCCTGGAATGTAAATGTTCATTCTGATATTCTTTCTTTAATAGCAATAAAAACTTCTTTTTGTGCCATCCTAGGCTGTGTAGATAATACTCTCTTAATTGATTAATACAGGGGAGTATGTTTAATACCTGGAAGCCCATGTGGGTAGTGCTGTCAGAAGATGGAATTGAATTCTTTAAGAAGAAGACTGATACCAATCCTAAAGGAATGATTCCCCTCAAAAACAGCACACTGACCAGTCCCTGCCAGGATTTTGCTAAAAGAACAGTGAGTATTTATGTTTTCTGAAGTATGCTGAAGTAAGGCCTATCCCAAGAGTAGGCAACACCCTTTGCATTCAAAGGAAGTGGGTGGATGTGTATTTAAGGACTATATGTGTATTGCCTGTGTATTTATGTATATAAATATGTATCCTTCATGGGCCAAATATTATGATATCACCGTAGTAGGATGGAATGAAATTATTTTGAAGGCATCATTCCAAGTCTCAGTGCGTTTGGAAGTTGGAGTAGTCTAAAAGGCAGAATTGGTCTTTTAAGCCTTGTGGAATCTTATGATCATTATTTTGCTCCTAATTACTCACAGGGGAACCACCTCACCCAACCCAAAAGTCCCAAACCTTTGCCCTTAGGATGTAAACTGAGATTCTAGTGGCTATAAGAGAAATGATGGAAGGCTGCACATGTCCTATAAGCCATGTCATACTCTTGGCTTTGACATCCAGCATACGTGTCCCCATCACTTCATATTTGCAGGAAATGTTGATAGGAATAAAACATAGGTAACATCATCACCAGTAATCACAAATAATAATTTTTATTTAGTGCCAAAAGAGCCAAAAAAACTAATCACAAATAGATACTGGGTTGGCCACAGTGAGTTTTGAACAAAATGGTCTTTTGGTTGGATCCAGCACAGCTGTTTCTTTTGTTCCTATGAATGTAAAGAAAAGAATATAAAAAAATAAGCAAAGTTAATGGAAAAGTGACTGATCTTAGAGGCAAGTTCTTTTGGCTTGGTAGTCACCACAATATTTCTGATATACTGCTAACTACTGTGTTAACACAATGTTCTCTGCTCTACTTTTAAGAAAAAAATAATAAAATCATTAGTAAAATGGATTCATGTGCAGCCCTTGTACACATTTCCTTTTCTCTCTCTCTCTTCAAGTCATCTGTGAAAATAGTTTTTACAGTACTTTGGTTTTGTTACTAACACATTTCAAACTACAGTCTTGCTCTGGCATAGAATGCTTTGTGAAATATTTTAAACTGTAAATAGATTATTTATTTTCTATCCCTCTCCCTGTAGGCATTGCAAGTAGATACTTCTGTCTGGACTGATACACAATAAACCAAATCTCTCTTGAGACAATCAGAACACCCTGAAAGCTCCTGTCCAAATAATAGGCAGATATTTATTTAAAAGATAGTAAAATAGAAAGGGGAAAGTATTTTGGTGCACTCCATACAGTATAGAAGTAAATAAACTGAATAAGGTTTATAGTTCCTACTGTTTCTTAGTCAAATCTAAGGATCATCTGAAGAGAGTTGCTGTTTTGAAGCATGGTAGTATCCACGCCTCAGTCTGTGGTATATACAATGGCGAATGGATAAAAGACAACATACCTGTATGTTTATTACAATTGAGGGGAAATGTGGTTTTCCTTATTTCAGCAGAGGTTGGAGCATATCTACAGTGCTGTGAAATTGTCCCATTTCTTAACTGAAGGATGTCAAAAGACCCAGAACTGAGCATGCTTCCTTTTTTCTATCGCCATTTCTCTTTCTAACTCTGAGCTAAGGGAACCAGGCATTCATCTCTCAATACCGAGTTCTTATATTAACAATAAATAGAATTGTTTTTCTCAGTTGTTTTAATATTGCCTGTTTAGACACTTTAGCTGGGGAATGAACTATCTACTCTACACTGCTTGCTAACATAAGCTGCCTACAAAAAACTATTTATACAGGCTAACAATAAGATCTGTTCTTATTCCAGTTTGTCTTTAAACTCTCAACGGCCAAACAACAGGATCACATCTTCCAAGCTTCTCATCTTGAGGAGAGAGATGCTTGGGTGAAAGATATCAAGAAGGCCATCAAATGTATTTTGGGAGGACAAAGATTTTCCAGGAAATCAACCAAGAAATCTATCAGGCTTCCTGAAACCATCAATCTGAGGTGTGTTCCAAAACTAAACATTGCTTATATAAGTGGGATGTAGGAAAATACTTTTATTTCAAAAGCTTTATTTTTATGAGGCAGCTACAGAAGCAGCTGCTTAAATTATTTTGTTCTGAAACTTGCCATTCAAATTCCTAATTCTTCTATATCAACAAGCTGGAATGAAAGCATATTTTGTATATTTTCTGGTCTCAGAAAAAAAGGTGTCCCCCCATTTTTGTTCTCAGGAAGCTTACTTTTGGCAGCATTTCTGAGACAACTTCAGTCAGGTGAAGTAGCTACAAATGCCACTTTTTTTCCCTTATTTTTCTTTCTCTCTCATCACAGATCAGCATCTCCAGCTGTCTGTTGCTTCCTGAAAGTAGAATTAGTTCATATTTCTCTCCCAGGTTTAAAAAGATGTTTGAAAAACTTGGCACAAGAAGGTTTGCTTGAGATAGTACCCAATATTATTAACTGGAAGAATATCAGTTTTCTATTACATTTAAACCATGTTCCAATACCAGATAATAGATGTATTTTATCTAGAGCAATGTTTGTCAACCTCAACAACTTTAAGATGGTGGACGTCAACTGCCATGCTAGCTGGGGAGCATGGATCTAGAAAAAGCCATTTTTTGGAAGTGTTGATCTATTTCTACATGTTCTTTCAGGTATAAGAATTTAAGCTATCCACAGGATTCAGAAACCTGGGGCAAATCAGTAGCCCATTATCACAATAACTAGCAAAGTCTGTTAGATGCCTTCAGTGTGAATCTTAAAAACTTTGTGATTTTATTTAAGCCAATTTTTTTATCAACAATGTTGCTGCTTTGTTTTAAAACATTTATTTTTTTGCTGTTTAAAACAAATCTCAGTGTAGTTATATTTACTCTTTTTGTTTTCTGCACAGTGCTTTGTATCTCTCTATGAGAGACCCTAACAAGGGGATTCGGGAAATGAAGCTGGAAAAAGACAAGAAAATTTTCAATCACTGTTTTACAGGTAGGAAGTTAAGAATTGCTTAAACAAGAACAAAATAGATCAATTAAAATATATACTAAAAATGGAAGTGTAAAATATATACTAAAAATGGAACTGTAATGTGTTGTATTCCAAGAAAATAGAATTATAGCAATGACATAAAATAAGGAATAAAGGCAGCAAATAAATTGCATAAAGAAATAAAATAATCTGAGGGATTCAATTCTGGTGACAAGGATATCCTATCCTATCCTATCCTATCCTATCCTATCCTATCCTATCCTATCCTATCCTATCCTATCCTATCCTATATCAAATTGCATTCCAATATTTCTCAAAACAGAGAATATATATTACAGTCCACTTTTCCAAAAGCTTGGTAGTCATTAACTATTGTTTTTAATTCCTAGCATATCTCATACTGTCCAACTTATTGTCACAAAATATGAGTTATAAAAAATAATTAAGACAGCATGCTTCCCAGAAATTGATGCATGTACCAAAACGTATGTGAATAGAATAGAGAAATGATTTTGGTTGACTAAAGAAATTTGGAATATCCTTTATAATGATTTGGGAAGTACTACTAACTGCTAATGCTTACAAAAATTTACTCTGAAGACATTAGAAAAACATTAGCTACAATCTAAGTATTTATTAGAATAGAATAGAGTTGGAGGTCATCTAGCCCAAACCCTTGCTCAAGCAAGATACCCTATACCAGGGGTCTTCAAACTCGGCCCTTTTATGACTCACGCTGGCTGAGGAATTCTGGGAGTTGAAGTCCATGAGTTATAAAAGGGTCGAGTTTGAAGACCCCTACCCTATACCATTTCAGACAAGTAGTTGTCCAATCTTCTCTTAAAAACCTTAAAAATGTCTGGAGGCAAGTCATTCCACTGTTCTGTCAGGAAATTTCTCCTTAATTCTAGGTTGCTTCTGTCCTTGATTAGTTTCCACCCATTGCTTCTTGTCCTACCTTCTAGTGCTTTAGAAAATAGAGTGGCTCCCTCTTCTTTGTGGCAACCCCTAAGATATTGGAACACTGCTGTCATGTCACCTCTAGTCCTTCTTTTCATTAAACTAGAACATTATAATCTATTCCAAATAAGATTCAGAGACAGTCATCATTGGGATTTGCTTTTCTGCTTTCTTAATTCTTATCATATCTACTGGTTTTTTTATGTACCTTTGGTGACCATCCTTTCTTCTTCTCCTTGTCATCAGGTAGTTCTGTGATTGATTGGTTACTGTCAAACAATTCATTACGAAATCGCCAAGAGGGCATAGTGCTGGCATCTGCCCTATTGAATGAAGGCTACTTTCAGGCTGCTGGTGATATATCGAAGAATGCGCTTCAAGGCCTATCAGAAACCCCCTTCTTGGATATTGAGGAGGCCTATTACTATTTTGTAAGTGTCGAGACGTTGTCTTCTTTATCTAATCACAGAAAAAATTGGGAGTATACCTATCCAACAAGCAACAAGAAAAGCATCTTGACTGATGTAATGCATTGCTTGGTCTCCCTATCTCACTCTTCTTTAAACAAAAAAACAAAAGTGGTACTCACAGATGTTTGTGTGTGTCTACCTACAATTTTTTTTTAAAGAAAACATTGCATTAGACCAGACCAGATGCCAGTCTGAACATCATACACACTCTGTATGAATTGAAAATTCTACTTTTTATGCTTCCACATGCAAAGCATATAAATTCTGCACTAACTTTACACCCAAAGTGGTTCAGGCATAAAGCTTTGGTAAATTAATGACAAGTGGTAATTTTTACCCCTCACCCGTAAAAAGCCACACCACATTTGCAGTCCAAAGCCACTCCCTTGAATTAATTGTCTTTATTTTCATATATTGGTGAACGCAAAACAGTATGCTTCAGGTACTTTAGGTATCTATTAGACGACTTATTTTTACTTTAAGGCTGAGCTTGTATTAAAAAACCCACCAAGCTAATTTTTATACTTGATTACAGTAACAGCAGGTTGCATTACAAAAGTATAGTAATTATAGAATGATTTAATAATTAATTTGTGCCTTAGCATGAAATTCTAACTACATCTATATCAAACAGAGGGGGGTTTACTTAATTTTGAATAGATGTGCACAGGCTTGTCTTATTAATCTATCAGTTATAATGCTTTCTGGCATTTATTAATTAGAAAATAATTTGATAGCTTCTTCTGAAGAAAAAATGTGATTCAGCATTTTATGTAGAAAATCATAGCATATATGGAGAATCAACCATATGGAGCCTCTGAGCTGAGTCAGTACGGTATAGACTTCCCTTGTAATAGCTGTCATTTCATAGGAATGTGTAATGTGTAATGTTTGATTACAAATGTATAGACTTTTCAGGGTTTTTTTTCTTATCATGTGATTGTTAACCATAGATACGAGTTCAACATATATGCTTTTGGGAAATCAAAAGTCCAACCAGACTTCAGATATTGTTACTTCTTCTGTATGAGAATTGCTGACCTTGTCCCACAAGAGAGCTTTGGGGATAAATTAACCATGGGTCTGCTTGCAAAACATCTGCTGATCCATCTGATGATAACCACCGAGGGGGAGATCTATTTTTATCAGTACTTTGAGCATGATCTATCAGCTGAACCATACCCTTCCCAACTTTCCACTCCATATCCTGCAATTTAAAAACTTTTCCCATTTTATATTTTATGACATGAAAGATTATTCTGGATGGGAAAGAAAGATGAAAGCAGCATAGATGTTTTACTTTTTAAATTCCAAATAATGATAAAAGTTGACCTCTGTCCTTTCTGTTTTATAGTCAGATCAATAAACCTCTTTAGCATGTGCACATCAAGTTTGGCCTAAAAGTAGGCTCACACAACTTGTCCTCTATTTGCTAGAAAATAGTCAGCAATCAGATATCTCATCGTCCATGGTGAACATAATCTCCATAATGCTATAAACTATAGTGGCTAAATTGATGGAAGTTGATTAAAAAAATCAGAAGGTGTGACATTACCTAGCTTCAAGTTTCACTCTATATGTTTGTGCAAATACTGTGTTAAAAAATTACTTAGGACCCTGATTGGCAAATCTCTATGCAACATATAAGTTTGCTAAGATAGAGCGCCCATGTATTATTTGGGAAAAGATAATCTTTTACTTAAAGGACTTTTAAGAGATGGATTTAATTCTTTTATTTTGGCTGCTGCCTTTTCTACTTGGCCATAATCAACCTAATCTGGCAAGATATGTTAATAGTGTTTCAAGAGACCATATTTGATTGATTGAACAATACTGATGTCAGCCCTTTGCTTATCCTCACCAAGCTGAATAGCTTCTTTTTTTATCATGCACCTTCACTTTTCCATCTAGCTGTATAATACTGTGAATTAAGACACAGGCAACAAACTTTACTGTGTCTTCTAACTGAGCTCTTCTTGTATTATGAGCCTCAGCTGCTCATTTTATTTCCTTATTTATTTCATATGGGAGTTACAGGGTCAGTTGCATAGGACAAGGCAAAATCTGCCAAAGTCTGTTTACAGCATTAAAGATAAAAGTTAGTAATATATTTGCCAAGAAGGAAAAGCAGCTATGGCAAACGACAAAAAAAGTCTTTGTCTGTTTGTCCTCTGTTCTAAAGAGAAAGTTAGTAGATGCATACAAAAAAAAAAAAAAGAATGGCCCTATTGGAATGATGGGTAGATAAGCCAATGGTTTCTCCATTCTCTATAACAGGGTGTGTTTTTTTTAATGTCCAACTAACGCTAGCGTTATTTAACAGCCCAAACTATCCTAGGAGACATTTATCAACTTGTCTTCTTCAATATCTTAAAATAGGCAGACAGTGGCTTCTTCTGTGAGGGCAACTCCAGTGATGATGACACAGTCTTCAAGGACGAATTCAGAGGCCTGGTGGTCAAACAGGGTTGTCTGCTGAAACAGGTCGGTATATATATCTTGGGTTTTTTGGTACATAAAATATAAACTTATTTATGTATTACATATTTAATGATATCAGCCGGTCTAAAAATATCTCCAAGGTACTCAACATTCTCTGAATTTTCCTGGCTACATTCATGCACTTTAGCATGGCTAAGCAGCAATCAGTTGCTAGTGGGGATACAGCCACTCTGCAAATTTCTGAGCTGACTTGCCAATCCCACTCACCAGCCTCTAACTTGTTTCAACCCACAGAACAGAATAAGAGGTGGAGGGCTTTTTTGAAAAGGGAATTACAAAGCTCACCTGCTTTTGAGGCAAGAAATATATATCAGAAGGCAGGACTGACATTGAGAAGTCTAGATTTACTGTAGACCCATACCAATTCTGTGAGCTGATTGTTACTGGTATACGAGTAAATGTTAAAAAAGAAAGAAAGATGTCATCTGCCCTTGCAACAGTTTTGGAAAGAGGGCTAAAATATAACAGATAGCCAAAAGAGTAATTTTCCTTGGTAGTACAGATTAAATGTAATACTCATCTGATGTCCCATTGGTTCCATACAACAGATCTGGCTTTAACAGAATTACAGTAGGATTTGACATATAGAACACTCAAAGACTTAAAAGCATATGACTCATTGAGTTTCCAACTTGATTCGTGCTGTTCTGGCAGAAAATAAAAAAATCGCAACGTTTTGTGGAAATGATCAAGACCTATGGTAGAACTGATGATCAGTTTTAAATGAGTTTCAAAGACCTAAAGTTTAACTCTTATTTTTTGCTCCCCATATTTAATAGACTACTAGATCTATTAAAATGTAACCTTTAACAAATTAAACTCGAAACATTTTGTATCTATTTCATTAAAATCTCAAATCACCAGATGTAAAAGTCCACTGAACTGCCTTTTATGCTGTCCATTTTGCTTTATGACACATTTTCTTTACCTCTTCAACAAGCTTTTTACTAAGCTTTTTTTAAGAAAAGGGGGGGGGGAAGATACACAAAAAAAGGAAACCAAGAGACAAAACCAGAACTGAGATTTTTATTCATGTTTTTTAATTGATAAAAAGCAAGCTTGACTATAAGTCAGGAAGAAAAGTCATGCCCTGAAAGGTTGTATACACATAATATAATTTATGTAATATTCATATTACATGTAATTATATGATAAATACATACAGGTGGCTGAGTTTAAATCAAACATGGAAAATTTTTTGGTGGTCAGGATCTATAGATAAGGAGGCAACCAGGCAATATCTGTGAGAAAGATTAAGTGTTTCCCACTGCCCACACACCCTCCCATCCTCTATTAGGAGGAAGGGCAGGTAGAATATATTGTTTTAAAATAGTAAATTCATTTCATAGCTTGCACTTCATACTGGTTGTGTTTACCTACCACATACTCAAAATTATGAGAAAATCATCAAATTCAGCCAAATGGTGGTAATCCAAAGCAAGAGGCTCTAAGATCTGCAAAAAGGGAACTCAGTCCTAAGGACAGAAGTTATTGACACTGGTTTATGTCATATAAAATAACCAATTTTATCATCAGGGAAAAGTCCAATAAAATCATTGGAATCTTTGCTATTGATTTTATTAGCATAAGGATAACTTAAACTGTCTTGTTCGATTTTGAGAACAAGGCTTGGTTATAGTTTGACATTTATGCCTACATAGCAGAAGAATAAAAAATATGTTTTCTTAATATTTATTTAGGGTCATAGAAGGAAAAACTGGAAAGTGCGGAAATTTGTTTTGAGAGAGGACCCTGCCTACATGCATTACTACGATCCTGCGGCAGTAAGTGTGTTTATCACTCAGTTTTGTTGAAATGCCACTTGGTGATGAAATTGCCTACTGAACACGGTAGGAATAGTATGTTTAGTACTAATTTACTATTAGCACCCACAATTCACTATTAGCACCTATCCTTCATAATAAAGCTCAAATACTGTATGTTTTGTCAGCATTAAGTGATGCAGTGTACTTTATGATGAAGCCACTTCCTGAGTAGACAACTCTAGTGGATTTGTATAGTCTTGCACAGTTGTCTCTGGCGGTATTGAATGTCAGCACCCAGAACCTATGGTAGTTGAGGGTTCTAGTTTTTGGACTCCAACACATCTGGATATCACCTATGTGGAAAAGGCTGCTGCGCCATTATCTCTGTACATGAATAAGTTTTGTTATCCTTCAAACACTTGGACAACCACAGGCATTCTTTATGCACATGTGAAAACAAAACTGCAGAGATAATGGGACCATGCCTCTTATATCTTTGGGCACCATCTCTAATCCTCCATGACTTCCTTATGTTAAGCAAAGAAGTCTTAAGCATAACATAAGTTTGCTTAACATAAGTCTTCCTTATGTTAAGCAAAAGAGCCTTGGTGGAGCAGTGGGCTAATGCCTCCTTAAGTAACACCAGCTGCTTGCAATTACTGCAGGTTCGCATCCCACCGGGCTCAAGGTTGACTCAGCCTTCCATCCTTCCGAGGTAGGTAAAATGAGGACCCAGATTGTTGGGGGCAATTAAGCTGACTTTGTAATAATGCCGCTTCGGGTGTGTGTGAAAGCCCTAATAAGCAGGCATATACATAGAATGAAGGCTACTGCTAAGCTTGTAAGCCGCCCTGAGTCTTCGGAGAAGGACGGGATATAAATGGAATTAAAATAAATTAAAAAAAATAAGTCTGAAAGGTAGCTTGAACAGCTCTTGTCTTATCTACTCCTCTTTGGCTTTTTTCCTTTCTTGTCATTTGCTGAAAGAAAACAGATTCTCTTTTAAGTATTAGCTGTTGCAAAGCCAATAAGCCACAAAATTATTTGTCATAATAGTGAAACTGTGCCCTAGATACCGTGTCCTTTTAGGAATCTCGGCACAAGGGAGTTCCCCAAGTCAGACAGTTCATGAAGAAGACCTTTAAACTAATATGATGCTGTTTCTTCCAAACCACAGATGTGACTAAGACATGTGAGTCCTTCCTTCCTTCCGTCTTAAAAGGATCCCTTCTGATATCTTGATGAGGTTGGGGAAGGAGTAGACAATATATAAGGAAGTAATCTTAGGGCTTGTGTGCACAGTGTGCATAGTCTCATTCTGTAGAGTTTATTCTTCCTATGTTTCCTTTAAGAATTTTTATAAAGACTCTGGAGATGTCAGCAAAACTACTCATACATACATGCATACCTTTAATATCAGTCTTTATTCTAAATAATGTCCTAGAACTTGATTTCTTTTCAATTTTTTCTTTATCTATTCTCCCAAAATGCAAACCTCTTTTGTAAATCCAATAGAGGAAAATTATCTCTTGGTTTGTTATTTATACATCCTTTTTAATTATTAATTATTTATGAAGACATCAGCTGGTTTCTCTTGTATGTGTGATATCTTTTTCCATGTCATTCTTATAGCCTGTCATTTTTAAATCCAATTTCAAATGAGTCTGTCTTGTCAGATAAGACTTGTTCTTCTTTCATAACATCTTCAAAATCTAGTCTGTAGAGGTAGACACTCTTAACATTCACTTCTAGATCTAGCACTAGCATATCCTTCAGTACACCTAATGTTAAAATATTTTTCTTTATTTTGCACTAATATGTCAAATTTAAGTGTACTACTCCTTTCATTGCGATCTTCAGTTCCTCCTGGTTTTCTCTAATGTTCAACCTTCAAAGTCTCATCTTACCTTTTTTTATTTTTTTAAAGAGAATTTAAAACAAAAGTATTTTCCTGTGGGAAGGATTAAGTGCTTAAAGTTGTGTTTAAAACTTCTCTCACTAAGGATTGAAGGAAAGTCACCTGGTGCTGTAAAACCTATTGATCCAAACATTCCTAGTAGCTGAAAAGGAGTTAACAAGCAACTTCCCAAATAATTAGAAAAGAGAGTATGGGATCCAGTGTCCTTTTGAAGGTGTTTAAGCAAGATGGCTATTCCTTCATCTCCCACTGTAAAACTGCTAAATCCACTGTAAAACTGCTGTCTTGAGTCTCCTCATGAGGAGCAATTGTATGGAGCATTTATGGTCAATCTCAGGTTTTCTCCTTATCCAGAGAGAAATTACTAAGAGCTAGACTACATGCCGCCTCTGTATTCTGCCACTAACAGCAGTGCTGTCTTGAGATTACCATTTCTTTCCTGGAGTCTGAGTCTGCATGAATATTGAATGAAATTTCTTTCAGGGAGAAGAGCCACTTGGAGCCATTCACTTGAGGGGCTGTGTGGTGACGGCAATTGAAGATACATCAGATGGTAATCACTAAGCAGGAGTACTTAAGTTAAAAGCGGTAGAGCAATTTTGGAGAGATTTTCCAAAAGTGAGGGGTTCCCATGAGCCTGTGTTGCCTGATTTTCAGACTAGCATTCTGAAAATTATAGCATACCTAATTAATATGGTCTTTTTCACTCCCAATAACTGGGAAAATGTTGCTTCCAAGGCAAGCCTCGTGCTGCAGTTCATTTACACATTAACTATGAATAAATATAAATATCTTAATGTTAATTTTTGCATTGGTAGGTTCTATACTTAAATAATATATTTTATAGGTTGTTGTTGTATTTCTACTCTCAGAAAAGAGGTGAACTGCCAGGAAGCCAGCTCCCTTCCCTTCTTGCTTCCCTCTTATCTTTGGGGTGGAACCCAATTCTGGGAAGTGGCAGCTTAACTTTAAACGATAATAATAATAAAAAATGGACCAGTTGGTTCTATGTATCTAAGCAGAAGGAGAGTCTTATAAATGTAGAAATTTTCTATGTCGATTAAATGGAAATGCAAAGAGTTTCATTTATGCTTGTTATCCAGTAAGGATGGAAGCGAGTGATTTCTTCCGAGGCAGAAGTGCTGAAACAAGCCCTCTCCCTGGTCCTTTGCTCACTTTTTCTTCTCTGTCCTCTCTAAATCAGGCAAAAAAAATGAAGTGGAGGGAAACCTCTTTGAGATTATTACCGCAAGTGAGGTGCACTATGTCCTTCAAGCAGCCACCTCTGCAGAACGTACAGAATGGATCAAGGCCATTCAGCTTGTCTCTAGAACTGGAAAATGAAAGACTGATGATTTTAGCAAAAAAGAAAAAAGGAAAAAAAACCTCAAAAAAAAAAGATTTACCAGCTCAGTAGCTCTCTGAAAAGGAATGTCAGCTGGTTTTCAATTTAAACTGTTATTTAACAATAGTTTGTTTTAGAATTGGCAGAATATTTGATGGTGTGCAGATCAGATTTTTCTACAGTATTTGCTACTGTCCCAAAGAGGAATGGTAATCTGTAGAACAGTGGTGGCGAACCTATGACACGTGTGCCAGAGGTGGCATGCAGACCCCTCTCTTTGGGCACGTGTGCCATTGCCCCAGCCCCCTCCTCCTATGGCCCCCCTCCTCACTAGTAGCCCCTCCAGAGGACAGTTGCCCCCGGGCGCACAGCCAAGGACATGGCAGCTGGGCAGCAGAGACAAGACTCCGCCCTTGGACCCTATCGTGCACAGTTGATGCTGTGGGGTGCGGGTGGAGGGCATGGCCACCATGGTGCTGCAGGGTGCCTGGGCGATTTGCTGCGGCTGGCCATGGAGGCAGTAGGTAGCCCTGTGGGCAGCTGGGGAGGGGGGAGGGGCAGTTTTTGGGCATTTGGTGTCTAAAAGGTTCACCATCACTGCTATAGAACTTCAGATGCTGCTGACGAACACCCAGCATCCAACCAATATGGCCAATGATAAGGGATGGTGAGGGAACCAATTTACTAGCATCTGAAGGATCCAAAATCCCGCATGGTTTTTTGTTTAAAATGCAATCATACATATAATTAGAATTTTCTGTTATACTTGTTTTCTTGTATGGGGCAACTCTGAAGCAGATGAATGAATAAATATAAATATGATATCTGTGATTGCTGCATATTGTGGTTCCATTGTAAACAGTATTTTCAATACTGTTGAAAAATAAAATATATTTTAATAAAGTTTAACAAAATAAAACCAGCATTATTGTCTTTGCTAAAAACACAAACTTTCCGTTCTTTTATTCAACCTTGGCAATTTTAAGATGGGTGGACTTCCAACATTTTGGCTGGGAAATTCTTGGCGTTGAATTCTGTGGACCTTAAAGTTGCCAAGGTTGAGAAACATTGTTCTATGTCATAAATACCTGAGGTAACTTAAACACAAAACTGTAAGTCAAAGATATTTTTCTGTTTGATAATAATAGCAAATATCTTACCATAGGTTATATAAATATAAATCTAGTTTTCCATAATTCAATCAATTGTTACTATTATAAGCACATTTGATATATATATGTGTGTATATTATATGCACCCTGAATCAATTCAAGGTAGGATATAGGCCTCTTCTCCCGAGCTAAAATTGGGAGAATCTTCCCTAATCCTATGCTGTATATAGACAGGATATTGATAGTATATGTCAAAATACTCCATTTTAAAATTTTCCAAATTTGTATTAATTTATTAACTAAAAAAATAAAATAATAAAATAAAATGTAGGGACATAATGCAGATTTATTGTCAGTCATGCCTAAGTAAATAAATAATCCATTTCACGGGGGGGGATTTTCAGGTGCAGTTTTATTTATTTTTCATGATTTCAATACAACTAGAATTTCACATCTCTGGGTGAAATTCAGACATCTAAATTAGAATGCAAGCCACATTGTACTACACATTAAAAGGAGCTCAAACTGGGATAAACAGATGGCGCACAAAACATAGATTCTATTCTTCAAATGCTTTTTTGGAACAGTCACATTTTGATAGCTTTCCAAAAGATGATTGAATTACAGTCCATCTGGATCCTGGATTAAACTAAAGTGAAGCTAATTCCAGAGCAGCATCACAGAAACGTTTTTCGGTATCTTAAATCTTCACTTCCTGGATTAAGGATTTAATTTCATATTTATTTTTTTATTAATTTTAACCTAAGCTATTTTGTCTAATCTAATCCATTTGTTAACCATCCCATTGGCATATGCAGCAAAATAACTCCCGGGACATTATTTTATCAACTTTACGGATAGATCCATATAGGTACAGAAGAAGCAAATCTCTTTTTAAATGGGGGAAAAAACAGCTCAGAAAAAGTGATCATAGGAAAAGTGATCATCTGGACACTCATGCAATGCACTGTTTTTTTGTAATGAGTTGTAAGAACATGCCTTCCATGGAAACCTACTCAGAACAAGCCGTTATGGTAAATCATCCATGTTGACAGGACCCTGGATATTTCAGTGACTCAAAACATTAAAGGAAGCCACAGGAAAAAGATAAAGCTTACTCTGAGAGCTACTGCCTCCTTGATAATTTGCACTGTGGTTGTTACCATTCAAGTGCTAAAAATATGCTATCATACGTTGCAAAGCAAGGAAACAGGATATCTAATTTATTATTGTACAGTGTCTGTTTTAAATAGTTAAAAGAGGTCACTGGAGCTAAGGTCTACAGAGATTACAATGACCACCAATGCAGAAAGAGAATTTATCTCACCATCACAGACTCAAAACATAACTATCTACATTAAATGTGTGTGAGAGAGACGATAGAAAGGTACAAATCTAGTAACAACACAAATACAATACCTTTCAGCAAATGGAGCAACCAGGTGACTAGAACCTAGTTGAGCATTATTGGATTAGCCAGATATGTCGAATTGTTATCCTTATAGTTTCTCTGGTTTGGGACTATGGAAGTTGTGATACTTTACATCAGGAAAGTGCCATGTTAGGGAAAACTAACAAAAGAAAAAGTCTTCAACTAAAGGACTGCCTTTTACAAACAGGGAAGCCTCCATAAAGTAAGATACTGTATTATAATCTCTCCTGTGGATTTCATTGTTTTATTTATTTTATTTATTGGATTTCGTTTTATGTGGCCACCTATCTCATCTGCAACTTTATGCAACTCACACAATCCACAAAAAACATAATTTAAAACGAAAGTACTTTCTCCTCCAGGCACCAGACCAATCATCCTCACAGCTCAGTCCCCATCCTAACCCAAACAGATCTACACAGTCCTTTGGAAGATTAAAAGGGGAGGAATCCCTCAGGTCTCAAGTGACAGGTTGTTCCAAAGGACTGGGACACCCATCAAGAAGGCCCAACTCTGAGGTCCCATCAGATGGCAAACATTAATTAACTTAGTAGGATGGGCAGATACCCTCAAGGAGAGGCAGTCCTAAAAGTAATTTGACCCTCATTTCATTACGTGTAGTCCTCGACTTGCAACAGTTCGTTTAGTGACCGTTTGAAGTCACAACACTGAAAAAAGTGACTTATGACCATTTTTCACACCTATGTGTTGCAGCACCCCATAGTCATGTAATCATAATTCAGAGGCTTGGCAACTGACTCACATTTATGTTGCTTGCAGTGTCCCAGAGTCATGCAAGCAAAGTCAATGGGGAGCCAAATTCACTTGACAACCTTGTCACTAACTTTACACCTCCAATGATTCACTTAACAACTGTGGCAAGAAAGGTCATAAAATGGGGGCAAAACTCACTTAACCATTGCGTTGCTTAGCAACAGAAATTTCGAGCTCAATTGTGGCCGTAAGTCGAGGACTACCTATCTTGTGCTTAGTTTCAATCAAGTGACACAACTTCTATTTTCTCAAGGGCCATATAGTTTCTTGAGAGCTGTATTCCAAAATGGGAGAGAAGGGAATTCAAACCTGGAAGAAAGACTTTAAATGGGCATATTATCTCCACAAAACATAAGGCTCTTATTTTGACCCTTAAAATTCCTCCACGTTTCTCCCTAGTGTAAAAAATTATATTGATATGCTGACCAAAGCCATTGTGGGGAAGGTTGTTCTGGGAGCCACAAAAGTGATGCTGGGGGTTGCATGTGTCCTATGGGCCATGATTTTTTTGTACTCCTAGCTCATATAAATTGCTGATCATCTTCCTCGCCTCCTGTTTTCTGAACAGCTTAAAACTCTGTTGTAGCCCATTTCCTTCCTTTGGAAGAACTATCAAACTGTTTATTTTTGTCATAGTTAGCTTATTTAGAAATGCTTAAGTAGAGGACAGACAAAGGCAAGAGGCACACCTAGCTGGAACTAGGTTCTGCTAGGGTCTGCAAGAGATACTTGTACTCCAAGATGCTGCTAGAAATCATGATTAGTTCTTCGTTAGCTGTACAATTAGACCAGACTAGAAATTAATTCCACAAGGAAGGCTAAAGCTATTTTTTATTGAAATTGGTATAATAATGGCATCTTGAAAGTCTGATTGTGCTCCATCTCTCTCTCCTCCTTATAGTTCAGTAAATAAGGGAGGTTTCTGACTGAGCCGCTTCTGAATATTATGTGACTGTTCTAGACTTTAAAAATGCTTCAGGTCACCAATCTTCTTCATCATCTACACTAAGGGTGTCAAACTGCTGGCACGCGGGCTGGATGCATCTTAGCGAAACTGCATCCACCCCATTGCTGGCAATGGCAAAAAAGTCACGGTACGTCATGACACGTCATGTGACGTTGCCAGTTTGACACCCTGGTCTACACCTTTAGTGCTGGATCTCTCTTTTTAAAGTGCAGTTTCTTTTCACAAGAAGGTTCAAGTCAGCCATCATGCTAATTTTTCTTTTAAAAAAAATCTTACGTGACACCCAAGTCTTGCAAGATTTTAGTATCTTTCTCTGTATTGTTCTGAACAAGATTTGGCCAATTCACAATATTTAGCTATACCTTCACATATTGCGTGTGTGCGCACATGCACCCAGGTATGTATATGTACCTAATTTGTCACCTACTCTCAAATTGGAATAACTCTTCCAGTCAAACAGTAATTCTCAAACCACAGCTGTGAATCATACTTTATATATTAAAGGTTTCGGTTGTATGTGAAAGTTTATAAACAGCTTGCAACCACAACTGAGAGCACATCCATTTTAAAATAGGTAAGTAGGTTTAAATTTTTATTTTAAAATAGGTATGTTTTCATACCAAAAAACATACCAAGAAAAAGACATGGCAGATTTAAATTTTTGTAATGTCTTGGTATTTTGGTGTCTATATGATAGCACTCTTTTTTTAAAAAAAAAAGATGTTAAGTTGCAACTGTAGGGAAGTTTAAGGGTCATAATATAATAAAACCTACAACTTAGCACAGATCTGAGGTCATTGAAACCCTAAAGTTTCATATAATTGAAACTGTTAAATTATAGCCACTGAAATGCACTTAGAATTAAAATGTTCTTGCATGACAGCAGCCATCAATTTTTTTCTTTAATGTTATTTTTATGTTATTATCGTATGTAGTTACTATTTTTCCTTCTTCTGTCTTAAAAAAAACTCCACTAAAATTATAATAAACATGTTTTAAAGTTGGGTGTTTTTTCCCAATCATTTCCATAAATCAACAGTTGGCTTTTTTGTTTTTCTTTTTCTTTTTCAAGCCAAGGATCACACCTGACTTTTGAAGAGTGTTTGCTTTAAACAACATCTTGGGCAAGTGAGAGCGCTATTAGAATATATAGAATATCAACATCTTGCTATTTTTTTAAAAAAACTTGTTTCCATCCTCTTTTTTTATTTTGCAGCTTGGTTTTAAGCTAATCTCGAAGTTAAACATTGTTCATTTTTCTTTCTGTATGCTATGCCTTTCTGTTATTGGTTATTAAGATATTTTCAAAGAACTGTTTTATTATTCTCCCAACCTGTTTGTACTAAGAATCTTAGCATTATTTTCCTTTCTTTCACTCCTTTTGAAAAAGTTCCTGCTTGAGGCTGAGTCACCAAAATGTGCATTCATATAGGTGTTTTCGTGTTGTCCTCTGCTTTATTTCTGGCTTTGAATTTACTTGCTTCTGAAAGATATTGTAGTTATCTTCATCTCCAGCTTCTTCACTTGTCTGTTCGTCAATGTCACATTGTGTTCTTCCAGAAATACAGTACTTAGTGAGAAAGTAAAGAAATTGCTCCACTGAAATATTTTGCACTGTACAGACCCAGGTTATTGGGGGGGCAATATGCTGACTCTGTAAAGGGCTGTAAAGCACTATAAAATGGTGTAAGGACCATCACAGCTTCCGTTGTCCCCAATTTCAATTCTTCCTTTTCTCCATCTTTATCAGGAAGGGGCAGGCTCTGGATTTTTTTTTCTTTACCTTTTTCTTCCCTCTACCTCGGGTGACTTTCGGGGCTTTTTCTTCCCATCCTTCCTTTTTTCCCGACCCCGAGTGACCATCTGGCTCGATCTTCTTCACCAGAAGACCCGGCTTCTTCCAGGTCGCGGGAGAGGCTTTCATCTGGTTTCAAGCATAGGAGATCTTCGGCCCATTTCTCTGCCTGGAACTCGTCCATGTGAAATTTAGTTGTGACTCCCTGGATAGGGCAGCAGCTTCTCTGGGTTGAGTACTATGCAGATCTCGCTTTTATGTAAGGACGCACCTGAGCTAACCACCCAAGAAAGCAGAACTCTTGAAACAGGCATTGTCTCAAAAGGAAACTTTTATTAGGGGTTAGTGACAGTAGGGAAGTCAAGGTGAGATCTGGGGAAAATACCGTTTAAACGGTACAGTTAAACCAGCAATATTCCTCCTCCCACCAGATTCATAATGTCCATCTGAAATCCAGCCAATCCACAGGTGGCACAGTTGGTGTGCATCTCAAGATCTTCTCCAGTTTCATTTCTCTGTAAACGTCTCCCCGATAAGGGAGACACATTCCTTTCTCAAGTGGATAGAGGCAGGAGAGGAAAAGTAGAAAGCGAAAGTTATCCCAAGCGAAAGCAAATATCCTCCCTCCCCCCAGCAAAACTGCAGGTCCTAAAACATGAGCACAAGAATATATGTGCAAGGAAAACAATAAGGAATTTGTTCTGTACCAGCCTGCTACCGGCCCTGCAGAAAAGGCAGGGACAACCCCTTTACAAATGGCAAGAGGCTGGAATTAAGCCTGCCAAATTTATTAACATAAAACAGAGCAAAACAAGACACCAACCATGAAACAGGAGCTATGAAACAGGAACTAATCAAGCGGTTGCCTTCAGCAAACCAGCCCTCCCACTCCCTTTTATACAGTTCAGGGCGTGGCTTCTCTCTGCCTCCTTCCGAGGTGCCCCATTGCCTTCCTCTGTTTACTCCTGATTGACTGCCTCCTGCGTCGGGCGTCCTTGAACAGGGCCAGCTGTGGGTCATCTTCATCCACGCTGTCAGGCTCACACAGCTGGGTCTCCGTCGTGACCAGGTGGGAGGGGCCTGGCTGAGGGCTTTCATCAGCAAGATCTTCAACCCCCTCAGCAAGCTCTTCAACACCCCCCTCCTCCTCTGAGTCATCCGACCCAACTGCCAAACCCACAGGCTGACCCTGAATCACAAGAGAATTGGGGACCTGACAAATGGTATATAAGTCTAGGTGCTATTGTTAAGTGCTATTGCTGTCCTTCTACTGAGAGAAATCCAGACTTCCACAGTCCAGAAGTTCAGACAAAATAAATTTCATACTCCAAATTGATCAAATGATTGTGATCATACTCTGTAGTATAATCTTCTTATTTAGCTCTCTCGCTTATACAAACTAAAAAACAATTTCTTATGTTCTAGTTTACCTTCAATGAATGTATGCGGTATAAAGTTAAGGGCAGCTTGATACAAATGTACTCATGCTTTCATTAAACACAGTCTCAAACTTCGGATGTTAGTACACTGTCAGATGTTTAATACATTTGTAAGAATGCTAACCCAGCCACAGTGCTTATTATTCATTTAATATTCTCTGGTAATAATTGCCGGTAATCGTGTTACATATTTTTGTGCATTTTAAAGAATTCAAATTCCTCAAGATTAAAAAAAGTGAAAGTGAAGAAAGAATGGAAAGAAACAGGTCATTGAAGTGACACAATAGGAAAACTTCAAGAATACATTTTTCCTGCCTCCCTCTTGTCCTTTAAACTGCCTCTTGTAACAAGAGGAAGTTAAGCCAATAGGAAATCTTACACAGCCATAGCAGGAAAGGGCCAACAACTACAACAAATGAAGAAAGGAATTTACAATAGTCAATTATTTTCTTTTTTGCTAAAGCCCAGTATCACAATGCCCACAAAGTTTATCAGATCCTCACTCCCTGGATACCTACCAAAAACTTAGTTTGGGGTGAGAGGAAAGTAGATTCAAAGATGTGCAGGTGAAGAAATACTTGGCTATCACAAAATATTGTTCTTGCTTCTATTAACCCTTTCAGATTTGAAACTGCTGTGAAAATATCAGCTGCTTTTTTTTGAAGGGATATAATTTTTTTGGCTTAAAGTTGACATTGGTCTATTGAACTTAGAAGGAAGTGCAATTAGTAGGCTGTGGGCCTAGTTCTCACTAAGGTTTCGATATGAATCATTTGTAGGTTTAATTTTCATAAGTTTGGCTTGTGAAAAAATAATAAGTATTTCCTCTGCAGAAAGTGTTAGAATTCTTCTAATATACTTTTTAGATGATATATTTTTTTGGGGGAAAAACAATAATTCCATTGTCTAATATGATACTGTTTAGTCTAAAGATCTACAGTATTCTATGAGAATCAGGCTTTATGGATAAAAACACTATCACAATTTTGAGTAATGATTTTGGATTTTAATCCTAATCTATAAATATGTACACACACTTATATAGGCCTATTTTTTTAAATTTTAAAACTGCAGTGAAATTTAATTTCAATTCAATACCTTGAATTGCAATCTTGAAACAAAATGTTTTTAAACAGATAAATCAGATTAGTCAACCATTCTTTATTTTGATCAAAGACCAGTGTAAAGATAAATCGGACTATTCAGCAAAAATCTTCGAAATCAATATACTTTAAGGATAGGTAACCTATATCCTCTATAGGTTTTACATTACAATTTCCATCATTTCCATTAATGGACTTGCAAGCTTGCATTGAAAGGAATGGCAGTTCTAATCATTTGGGAGGACCACTAGCAGTCTAAGCCACCAGCTTATAAAAGATTGGACATTATTTATAAAGTGCTTTACGAGCATCAAAAAACCATTTTTACATATAGCATTTCAAATTATGTAATAAGGAATTAAAATATTTACAGTTCTGAAAGTGTAAAATTAAATAAACATATATAAAGCAGTCACAAACCAAACTACAGAAAAGGTACACATTACACGAGTGCATGCATACACACACACAAGCTCACACACAAACTCCTCTCTAATTTCCCCTGTATAAAACTCTTTCCAGTTCAGCTTCCAAGATTTCTCCCCAGGTGTCTACATCCATAGGATACATACATTTTTCTGGTAAATTACTTCGTGACTGAATATTGCTATATTTTCCACTCAGCCAGTCATACTTTACTTTGCTTTTCCAGTAGTTTCTATGCAGCGTGACCTGATAAAAGCAATTAGAGAAGAATAGGAGATATAAATAAAGATACAAAACATAGATTTCTTATGTATAGAAACTCTTATCTTGCAAGCAGTGGGAAAAAAATGGGAAAAAATGGGAAAAAATCATTTCTCATCTTCTTAAAAGCTGGCTTTAAACCAGATTATTCTTATTTTTCACAGATGAAGAATAATTTCATATGTGAAAACTCTGTAAACTCCTTTCATTTGAGAGGACATATCTATTCTATACCATATAATTTTCATTTCTTATATTGCAAGTCATTTGAAGCCAGTATTCTAAGGATGTCTTATTCCAGGAAAAAAAAAAAGAACGGACTTCTAATATATTTCTGCCCACTAGTGATTCATGGAAATTATTACACTCTCATGCTAGAAGATTCAGAATCATTAATGTTACAACCAATATTTTTACTGAAACTTTTTTTATATAAAAAGAAAAAGTACTTTAAGCAGAAGTGGATTACATTAAAGAAATGGTGAGTTGGATGAAGAGCTTCATTCTTTCTCTTCTGGACAAAATAACATCACCAGCCAAAAAGTCTTTCCTTCCTTTTTAATATCACAGTACATATATGTTGCAAAATTGAATTACACCTGTGCCAGTTTTTAGTGGATTCTGTTAGGCCTTTCATTACATACCTTGAGACCCTTAGGAACGTTGTTACATTTTGATAGTAAAATGACAATTTTAGACATTGCAAATTGTTACTGTCAATTTAAGATAAACTGTAAAATATATTAAGTAGAGCTATTTGAATCTTTGATCTATAGTGGTTGGTAATAGCTTACTAGTCATAGTTTAAGGTGATGGTATTCAGCAACTTCTGCAACAAAGCACGATGATGCCAAAATGACATGCATGTGATAATGGCACCATGCAATGGATGCCACTAGGTACTCTGTGAGTTACAGCGTTTGTGTGATGATATCACATTTTATCACTTGCCCCCTTCCTATGGATGCCAATGGTAGTATTGATTTTTAATGGCCTAGCATGTGACTATGCAAAATGTTATAATGTTTCTCATTATAAACCTGTCTTAACAGCACAGAAAATCTTTTTGAAGATTCCCCATAATGGAAATATCTTTCTGGTGCTGGAAAGAGAGCCTTTCATTCCTTGTAGCCTAGAATAGGTTTTCCTTTGGGAGTTGTGTTTAGTCCCCATTGTCTCTATGGTTAGAAAATCCATAGAGATTCCTGTCTTGTGTTAGGCTTTTATTGTTTTGCTTTATTGTTTATTTTATTGTTAATTCTAATACCTGCTTTTAATTTTTAGACTGTTTTTTTTCCTTTTTTATTGTATTAAAAATAGAAAAAGCAGAAAGGAAAAAGAAAAACAAGCAAGCAAACAAATAAATAAATAAAGCAAGCAAGCAAGCTGTGACGATCTTTCTATTGTGCTCCCTTATAGTTTAGGAAGGTAGAGATAATGCAGAAAGGGAGAATAAAGTGACCCTTGGTTGTAAAAGGTACCCACACTAATCATATGATAGTTGCATATGTAGTAAGAGTAAAGTTAAAAAGTAACTATACCTGAGGGTAAAAATACATTATGTGTTGCTATTAGATTTTTTTTTCTTTTGTCATCTTTGTTTTCTATGTCTTTTATGAATAGCCAGCTTTACTGCTAGAGTATTCAATCAGGCAAGACAATAAAAAGACCTACGGTATATCTGTCTCCTTAGGCAATAACAAAATACAAAGTCCTGCAAACAGAAATAAAACAACTGTGGCAAAAGAAAGCAAAGCAACAGTAACAGGTGCCATGGGTGCAATCCCAAAACAACTGGAGCACCATTTGATCACCATTGACATTGACAGAAACACCATTAGTCAATTGCAAAAGGCAGCTTTACTCAGGACAGCTTACCCCCTCTAACACCATCAAACATCAAATCTTTCTATCTCAGGTCCTTGGGAAGGGTTCAATAGGTGGATAAAAATGCCAAATCCAGTTTGAGTATCTGGCTGACTGTGTCATGAACCATAATAAAGTCTTAATTGATTCTTATAAATATGGCCCCTTATCAATATGGCAAATAAATAAATCAATCTTCAGAAATAGTGAAATATGGCTGTTTGGTTTTGGCAAGTTAATATATTGAGTTGGACTTCAGTGGGATAAAAATGCTTAAAGGTGTTTCAAATGATAAACAGAAAATGCATAAAATATGTCTGGCTAGGTTTTGCTCTAGAAATACAGGAGCAAAAGACTGAAAGGATGTGTTTTGCAACTTATTTGTGTGTTATATGAGAAAACATAGTAGTTATCATGAGACTTCCTCAATTATGTGATTGTTGCTTGATAGGTTTATTTTAAAATAAGCCCTCCTACAATTGCCTGTTATCTCAATAAAGTAGACTTTTTTATTAAGTAGAAACTATAATGGAAACTATGTTCCTTTCTGAGAAACTACCTAGGCTTCTTATAGAAAGCAGGAGAGTACAACTAGATCAGGGGTGTCAAACTGTTGGACACCACAGGCTGGATGCATCATGCAGAAGCCACGCCCACCCCAGCTCCGGCAAGGGGAAAAAAGTCACGATACATCGTGACACATCACGTGATGCTGTGAGTTTGACACCCCTGAACTAGATAATTGTGCTAAAAGGGACAGCAAGCTATGGCCTGCTTCATGAATCTTAGGAAGGTGCAGACGTTTGATGTAATGTTGCCATCTATCCTAGAGGATGGTCTCTCCCTGGACATAATTCAAGAAAACAAGTTCCTCTTGGAATTGTTTCTGGGTTTTGTTTAGGACAGGGATACATAGCCTCAGTGGTGGGATTCAGCCAGTTTGCACCAGTTTGGCAGAACCGGTAGGTAATTTTTTCTTGCCCAGGCCCAGAATGGACTTCCGGAAGCAGCATCCACACAGAGAACTGATTGTTCACATATCTGAATCCCACCACTGCATAGCCTGCAGCTTTAAATACTGGCAACTCTTATTCTGAATTCGTTGTGACCCCAGGCTAATAAAATTTCTTCAATTTCAAGAATGGAGACATGAAAACTGGTGTGAGTCCTAAAATAGGCTTGTTACTAAAAAAAACCCCTAAAATAATTGCTGTTCCAAAGCCGGAAAATCCCATCTGTGTGATGCAGTTCTGTCCATTTGGAATCCTCCCTCATCTTCTGTGCATCTTGATCTCCCTGACGCCCAACCAGCAAAAAGTTACTCATTCCTTCAGCCTAATTTCCTAGAATTGGAGTGAAGGCAAACCAATAATTCAGATATTCTATACAATTTCTATCTTATATTCTAAATAGTGAGGCTTTCACAAGCTGCACTCCAAAATTACTAGCAAAACCTTGAAAGCAATTACTTACAGAAATATACTATCTTCTGTCATCTTTCTTTCTAGTTTTGTCAAAAAATAAGACAAGTAACTTAATCTTATACTACAGATTAACCTTCAAGTAAATACCCTAAAAGCTTGACAAATTTCAACTGTGCCAAAAGACTAGTGATACTGTGCATGGAATATTAGATCTGGATATAAGAGATCATACTATAATCAGGCATCAATTAAACTTACTTTCCATGAGTATCCTTTTCCTCTGTCACCATCAACCTCTCGCTGACAGACAGCTCTTATATTTAAACAGTGGTGTTTCCATAAATCATCACAGTGCTCAATGGTTTGGTTCCAGCTCTTGCAAGTTATTGCTGCATTGCACAAGCTCTGAATGTCAAGTTTGCTAAAGATCTTTAAACTGACTTCTAGTGGAAATACTTTCACAAAATCCCCTTCACTGTTGCCTTTCTTCTGTTTGGAAGATTTAAAGAACAATTTCTCACAAGTGGTCATTGCAACAGTCTGCTGGTTTTGTTTGGATGATTTCTGTTTAGACCCTTTTTTCATAGTTTAGACTTTGTTTAAATACCAGTCAGCCTGTCTGAAAAAAATAAAATTATTAGAAATGAAACTATAATAAACTCTGTTTAGAAACATTTGCTGCTACTTAATGTCATTAAAGCACTATTTCTGGCTAAGTATCAGTGCTATGTAAATGTACACAAAATATCTCTCTGTATACAGTGACTATGAGCACAATCATTTTGGAAATTTGGGTTTTAATACTACTGCTGTTTTCTCTGAATTATACTTTGCCTTTCTTAAGAAACATACTGTATAGATATGTGAGTGCATGTGTGTGTGTGTATATACATGTGTCCACACAGGCAGGCATATTTTTTTCTATTCAGTTAAGTGGAGCATCTTGAAGTGATACACTAACTGAAAAGTAGCAATTATCCAGAGACAAGTTTTCCAATCTGAGCCAAAGGAAATAATTGCTCTCAGATTTTTGCACATACTATACATGTATCCACCATATGCAGTGCTTTTTTTGTAAAAGAAAAAGGTGCCGGAACTCACACATGTCATACAACCCGCCTTGCCTACCCTACAAGGTTCCATCCAAAAAAGGTGCAGGAACTCCGTTCTGAGCGTTCTATGAGAAAAAAAGCCCTGACCATATGAAACAATTGACTGTTTTGCTTCAGTGTGATTATGAACCCCTGGGAAAAAAGACGGGGATATAAATCTAATACATATCATTATTACTTTATTCATTTCCAACTCACACTCGTTTGTTGCTTGAAAGCTGGACAAAATTTTCTATGACTGCAACAAAATTGTTTTGGCAGCTGGGCCTGAGGTGCTGTCTGCTTAGATGGAAGCTATTCCTCTGTGTAGAGCAGAGCACAGTCTCACTGGCAGACAAAAAGGGCGACTTAGGATGATTGGTTTACCTGAAGGTTGCCAATCAACTAAAATACCTCTTTTAATTTTCTCACAAAAACACCTCTCAAGGCTTTTGCAGCAGGATGGTGAAAGGGGGGGGGAACCCACAGAAGCCTGGAATGTTTGGTGGGGCTGATATTGTGTTGTAACCTGGTATTTCAACATGGGGGGGGGGGAAAGGCATGAGTACAGGAGCTTGGCAAGAGGGCTGATTTAGTAATAAACTAAGAAGCTGAAGGTCTTGTATAAATGTAAATAAGTTTCACCTGTTAACAAAAAAAATCGGCAGTTGTTTTGCACAGCCACCCAAATAAGCCATCTTTTAATATTAAATGCAGCGTGAAGGGAAATATGTAAGTACTGGAGTACTTGACTACTGTTTCCCTAGGATTTAAATTTGGGTTGCTTAAAACATTTTTTTTGGGGGGGGGTTTCAATGTAAAGCAATTAGCAATGTAAACTTCATAATTTTAAATGGATCAAAGCTATGTTTCTCTCTTTGGGAGTTTGTGACTTTGAACAGAATCTTGAGGATTCTTTCTAGAATAATTTTTCGAAGTACTGAACCATATTAATAGTCATCAAATTTACATACACCTCAAATAACAAAAGTCTCTGCATTGTATTAGAATAAAAAGCACAAATTAAACACACTAATTAGCTCTCCCCTGATATGTGTACGTAGTTTTTTTTTTATTTGCAGTTGCAGCTAAAATAGGATGGGCTGTAATAAAAAAGTGAATATATGCAGCTCAGGGATGAACTGTGGAGTCCTTAGCACTCCAAGCTTGGTTGTTCACAGGATGAGGTTGTGTTTGTGGGTGCATATACAACTGTTAGGAATGGCGAACTTTAAAGGAGACTATTTGTAGTTCAGGGTTGAAATGAGGGGTTCTTGGTGCTCTCCGAGTTTTTCTTGCAGACTTTTCATTACCCAAACCAGGCAACATCATCGAAGCTAGTTAGTTGAGTAATGAAAACAACGAAGCTCGGTGAGCACCAAGGACCCCCTCATAGCGAACTTTGGATATCATTTATTTTATTTTAATTGTATTTATATCCCGCCCTTCTCCGAAGACTCAGGGCGGCTTACAAGCTTAGCAGTAGCCTTCATTCAATGTATATGCCTGCTTATTATGACGGGACACTGTGGACTTTCCACACCAGCTCCGTATAATTCTACGAAACTGAAAGGAATTCGACTGAGAATGTACGTCAAGCGGTTTCCACAACCTCCTCGAGACACCTTTATTCCCAACGAAGGCTAAGAACCCCACCCCGCATCACCTGACAGTCTATTCAACTGCCCCGCTCCCCAGCTCCGCCCTATTCGGTGATTGGACGCAATCGCGACGTCGCCGAGGAACGCAGGAGGCTCGAGGCTCCTCACCTGGCTCCCGGCCCTCCGTTTCCGCTAACGGTTTTAACGGCTTCTCCCATTCGAATTTGTTTACTTCTCTCTCTCTCTCTCTCTCTCTCTCTCTCTCTTTTTTTTTTTTTGCTTCCCCATTGCAAATTACGTAATCAGAGGCTCCCGAAACACCGGCCTTCGCCGATAAGCATTTTGGGAGTTGTAGTTTAGTGGCGAGGCAGGAAATTCCGTAGGCCAGGGGTAGGCAACCTCGGCTGTTTTATGACTCATGGACTTCAACTCCCAGAATTCCTGAGTCAGCTATGCTGACTCAGGAATTCTGGGAGTTGAAGTCCATGAGTCATAAAACAGCCGAGGTTGCCTACCCCTGCCGTAGGCGTAGTCGTGGATTTGTGGCGCAGTTAAAATGGGTGTGTTTTTTTTACAAAAGGCGGCGAGTTATTGGTTACAGCGGAACGGCATGTTTCAGTTCAGCAGCTAGGAGGGGTATATACAAGAAGGGACGGACGGTACGTTGCTGTTTTTTCTTCCCCCCTTGTGGAATTTTACTTCCAAGGGGAAATGCGGGAGTCCCGTTGCCATGTCTGGGTTTCATTTAATGCCGGTGGACGGGGGTTGCCCTTTGCCGCTGCCGCTCGGGGAGACAGTGATAGGAAGAGGCTCTTTTTTGGGAGTAAGTGCCCCAGCGAATCGGCAAAGGAGTGCCAGTTTGTCTAGTTAAACAGGGGTCTTCAAACTTGGCCCTTTTATGACTGGTGGACTTCAACTCCCAGAATTCCTCAGCCAGGCATGCTGGCTGAGGAATTCTGGGAGTTGGAGTCCACAAATCATAAAAGGGCCAAGTTTGAAGACCCCTGGTCTAGTATGTTTGTGTAGTTGACTGAGAGGGCGAACGGCACTAGGAGCGAGTTCGTGAGCGACCGCTTTGTGGGCAAGTGAAGGAGATACATACCCACTTCCTTTGCATTGAATCAGATCGTCAACTTTACGTTTCCTTCCAGACGGCACTGTACCCAAACAAATTTGGGAAGGCAGTGCCTTGATGGAGGCTTTCCAAGATTTAAGCATGCTTTTACAAAGTCTATTACAAAGTCTATTAAGCATGCATTCAAAGCAACCTGATGGACCAAGGAGACCCGTCCCGCCAGTCAATTAAGGGGGCTTGTCTTTTGGAAAAGCTTGGTGAAATCAATAAGATTTAATGGACTTTGTTTGCAAGCTAAACAAAAGAAAATAACATATAAAAGTGGAAAGGCTAAAAGAAGCAATGTTGCTTGGTTGAGCCACTTAACAGTACAATTAAAGGAGTCCAGATCATTGCGCCAGACCTTACATGCATGTAATTCATATGTTGATATTAAATGTGCATATTTTATCCACATTGGTAGGACCTCTTAGAGCATCTGATAGCGCTAGGTTGCAAAATGCAAAGCCTCAGATCTAATCTCAGTTCAGCCATAAAGTTTGCTGGAGGTTCACCAGCTTGTAGCTACCTCTCAGGTCTCTCAAAGAAGGAGCAAAAAGTAAAGATTCTACAATAATACAAATACTCTTAGCAACCTTTGGTGCTATGCAAATGCAACCAATTACTCAGCTCCTAGGTGCCTACCTTGCTCCATTGGATGAAATCTCAGTCGTCTTGAACTCACTGTGTGGAACTCCTACCAGCTACCCCTGGTGCTGTGCAAATGCAAATAGTAACTCTTCTTTGTTTTTATAGTAATTTTATTAAAGTGTAATATTTACAATAGTAAAAACTAATACAAACTGAAAAAGAAAAAGAAATAATAGAAAGTGCAGAAAAGAAAAAAATAAAAATAGAAAAGTATGTAGCAAAGAAAAAGTAAAAATTGTAAAATAGTGTCCTTTCAAAACCGTGGACTGGGTTTGAGCAAGATGGCTATTACCTCATCTCCTAGAGCTCTGAACCAGCAGGAGACCCTATCTTGTTGTCTCCTTGTGAAGAACGGCTGTCTGAAGAACTTACTAGGGTCCTCTGTTTATTTGGAGAGGAATTATCAAAGAGACTTGCTGTCTCTTCATTCTGCCTTAGTCAGCTCTGCTTTTCACACAGTCTTCCACCAGAAGCCTTTTGTTCCATTCTCTTTGAATTAGTTCTTATGGCATCCTTTAGCACAGAGGTCCCCAACCTTTTGGACACCGGGGACCCGTTCCATGGAGAGATGTTTTTCCGCGGACCGGAGTGCGTGGTGTTGTGTGCTGCCTGCATCTCATGGATGGGGCTTTGTGTGGATTGGTTGCTGGCATGCCGTGGCCCGGTACTGGTCCATGGACTGGGGGTTGGGGACCCCTGCTTTAGCATACTAATTCAAGGTTGGAACCATTTGAGTCCAGAAGCATACATATATTCATTATAATTTCAAGAAAAACAGTATTTCTCATACAAGTACATTTAAAGGGATATAAATATGTAAAATGCAAAAAGAAAAGCCAATATAAGCAATAAAGACAGATGGGTAACCACAAAATCTCAAATAACCAGCATTTTCTTTAAAAAGAATGTTACTTTGGTCATTTTTTTATTTCAACCTCATTGTGATTGCTTTCTAATTTGCAGATTATTATTTAGTTTCAATAGTTGAAAGAAGACTATAACACTAATACCGTAATACGCTATATATTTGATTGAGTATAGATATTGTATTGTCCACTAGAGGTCACAATATGCAAGTTCTGTGAAGGAACCCCCACAATTAATTGTACTTCTTGAAGGCATATTGTATATTATAGTTACGTATTATTACATACTTGAAATTATAATTATGTTCTCTATTCTCTTTTTAGTTTAATAAGGGCTTTTCCAGTTATTTAGAGCTGTGTAAATCTTCTAAGTTGATGACCATAATAAAAAACTACAAGACAATTTGTTATATGGTATTACTTTTGTATTCAGTTTTTATGGATCGCAGTTGAAATCATTTCAGGAATAATGGCCTTTCATGGTTGTATTTTGACCTATTAGCCATGATGGATACATATCAAAAAAGGACAAGGTTTCTGTATCTCTAATATGAATTTACTTAGATATTTTTTTAATTTTTTTATTAAATTTAGTATTTAAAAACATTGGACACGGTACAAACGGACTGACATACCTTCTTGTCTACAATATTCATATATATATATATATATATATATATGTGTACACATAAAATACACTTAAATACACTTAAGATACAAATCAATTAAATATAATACAATTTACTTAGATATTGTTTGCATGATTATACATACCTTCTGAAGCTCCCATTCTGTATTGCTGTTAAGGTGGAAGAGCTCTGTTTTTAGTTAGTTGCTTTTTGCTGTCTGTTTTCCAGATAGTGAATATAGATTTAGAAAGTAAATGGAGATGCTCTTTTGTTTTTCTCCTTTTCCTGTGCCTTAATGTGAATATGTATTTAAATTAGCTCTTTAGTTCTTAATTGGATAGCTTAATCTGTATTTGACATGAGTTGCCATGCATATTTTATTGTGTGTAAACAGGATGATCAGTATTTTCATTTTAATAATAGGTAAAATAAAACAGTTTCTCTTTGGAGGAGATAGCTTATTTATACAATAATTTTTCCCATCATATTAACTGCTGAAAAATAACTGAATTGTCTATTTCCAGGTTGCAGATAAAAAAGTTTCCAGAAAGCATGCTATTCTGAAAGTAGTTGGTGACCAGCTTAGCATCAAACCGGTGGGTAGTGTTGAATATCCTTTTCATTTTTAGCCCTAAGTGGAAATAGAGGCTAAAATGGTAGAATTCAAAATTAATAGTGTTTTTGATATATATGTGTGTATATATGTGTGTGTGTGTGTGTGTGTGTGTGTGTGTGTGTGTATGTATGTATGTAAGAACAGCTATTTATCTTCAATAATCCAATAGTAGTCCTTCTTTCCACTATAACCTGGGCATTCCTGGTAGGTGAAAAAGAAGCAAGGAAATGTTCTGACTTGCATCTCAGATGTTGTTATACAATTGTGCCATTTGTGCAAAACAATCATTTGACATCATCACATCTTGTGATCATTATTGTTAAGCTCTCTACAAGGGAGCCTGAAATTCTCTGTAGTGGCATTTGGCAGGAGTGCAAGTTGATGGAAGTACCTCATGCAAGGAATTTTCTTGATCCCATACTAGTAAAACTTATTTGTGGTCTGTGAGTTCAATTAATATATAACAATCATTTTTCTCGCTGTGTTTAAAGTAATTACCTCTCCCAGAATAAGCTGCATTGCTGCATTGTAATGGAATCAGTGCACATTAAGCCTATTAAGTCCTACAAGGTCTTCACTGATATCTGTACTAAAAGTCTTCTTAATTGGCAGGTCCATGTGAACCCTTGTTTTTACTGGCCCGATGAAGATGACCAACTATTTCCACTGGATAGAGATAAGTGGCATCAGTTGTATCCAGGTGACAGTTTTTCTCTGTTGGTAGACAAATATATCTTCAAGGTTCTGCATACTCCACTGGAAAAGGAAAGCCTGCTAAGGTAATGAGGTTTGATGTTGAAAAAGTGTCACTAAGTTTCAGTGTCAAGTTGCCTCTTAAAATATAATCTGATATGCAGTATGCTAAATGAGTCAAATTATGTTTGAGTCATTATTTAATTTAATTTTAATTTAATTTTATTAGATTATATACCGCCCTTTCCCGAAGGACTCAGGGCAGTTTACAGGGTATTTAAAATCAGTAATACAAAATAAAAAAGTTAAAAAACATTTTTAAAAGATTAAATTATCCCTTAAAATAAAAACCCCAGTTAAAAAGTTCTCAGCCTGGGCCGGAGAGCTCAAAGAGCCAGATCTTCAGGTCCCAGCGGAATGAACGAAGGTCAGGGGCAGTCCTCAGCTCCACGGGCAGCTGGTTCCAGAGGGCAGGCGCACCCACAGAGAAGGCCCTCCCCCTGGGTGTTATCCGCCGGGACCCTGAGGAGACCCTGTGTGAGCGCACTGGACGAAGGGAACTTGATGCTGGCAGCAGGTGTTCCCTCAAATATCCCGGACCCAAGCCATTTAGGGCTTTATAGGTCATCACCAGCACTTTGAATCTCACCCAGAGGGCAACCGGAAGCCAATGCAGCTCGCGGAGTAGAGGTGTTACACGGAAGTATCGGGAAGCCCCCATCACAACTCGCGCGGCCGCATTCTGCACCAGTTGAAGCCTCCGAGTGGTCCTCAAGGGCAGCCCCATGTAGAGGGCGTTGCAGTAGTCTAAACGGGAGGTCACGAGCGCATGAGTGACTGTGCGTAGGGCATCTCGGTCCAAATAGGGTCGCAACTGGCGCACCAGGCGAACCTGGGCAAAAGGCCCCCTGGTCACGGCACCTATATGGTCTTCAAAATTAAGCCGTGAGTCCAGGAGGACGCCCAAGTTGCGAGTCCTATCAACGGGGGGTAACACCTCACCCCCCATCGTTAAAGGTGGAATGGACTGGTTAGTCCGAGATGCCGATATGCACAGCCACTCAGTCTTGGCAGGATTGAGACGAAGCCTGTTTCTCCCCATCCAGACCTGGACCGCCTCCAGGCAACGGGACATCACAGCGAGGGCATCGCTGGGTTGGTTCGGGGTGGAAAGAAAAAGTTGGGTATTATGGTAAGTGGTAGCTGAATAAATTATTTGTTCTATTTATCTCAGCTGTAATTGCAGGTATTACTCCTTCACAAAAAATAAGGTGAATACTATAACAGTTGTACATATGCAAAAATGTAATTAGAGATTTTGATACATACATATATATGCATATATACACACACACATAAATATACTAATATTTTAAATATTGGATGTTCCTGTATTGTTAGATAATTGAAACATTTTTTTCAAAATCACAAAAAGTAATGAAAGTTGTAATGACAGTTCAAGGGCAGCACTGCAGCAAACCTCTGTGTAATATTTCAGAGTAAAACAGATTTTTTGGGGGGGTCAAATGTTCATTCCTGATATGGAATGAAGTAGAAACATTAGCCTTACTAAAATAGCAGGGAATAAATACCTTAAATTTATAGGGCATTAAATTCATAGTATTTAACATAAAATACTTATTTTTGTCCTATGA
Source organism: Vipera ursinii (assembly GCF_947247035.1). Classification (NCBI taxonomy): domain Eukaryota; kingdom Metazoa; phylum Chordata; class Lepidosauria; order Squamata; family Viperidae; genus Vipera; species Vipera ursinii. The sequence goes on from NC_139512.1 coordinate 198,437,982, forward strand.
ACGGTAGTTGTTTTGTACTTAAAAAAAAAATATATTGTAGCACTTACATACATGCTAAATAAGATCCAGAACTTATTGTCTATTATCATGGAAAAACTAAAGAAGCTTATATATAGCTTATTGATTCATTACATTGGATTGTACAAATTCTTTAAAAGGCGTTCTTTGGAACAGGCAGGAGCACATATGAAGCAATCTTCCATTGTTATATTTGCCTGGCTCGCACAGCTGTTTTGAAGCAGCTTCCAGCTGTCCCTCTGTACACATGCAGAACTACTTTGTTTAGCAGCAACAATGGGATCAGCTTTCCAAGCAACAAACAAGCCTGGAAAGAGACATAGCTCCTTTAAGTTTAAAGAAAAAAAAACTTCTTATAGATGCTGCTTTTGATTCCAAGACACTTATTTTGAAAGATTTGCACATTTGTTTAATGTCCATTTTTCCATAATTCATATTAAGACATCATCAGTTTTGGGCAACTTTAAAAGAAAAAAAAACTTTAGGCACAACAAAAAAATAACAAAAAATAGGGAGCGCTATAGTGTTTAAAGGGACGCGGTGGCTCAGTGGGTTAGGACGCTGAGCTTGTCGATCAGAAGGTCGGCAGTTTGGCGGGTCAAATCCCGAGTGCCGCGTAACAGAGTGAGCGCCTGTTACTTGTCTCAGCATCTGCCAACCTAGCAGTTCGGAAGCACGTAAAAATGCAAGTAGAAAAATAGGGACCACTACGGTGGGAAGGTAACAGCGTTCTGTGCGCCTTTGGCGTCTAGTCATGCCGGCCACATGACCACGGAGACGTCCTCGGACAAGCGCTGGCTCTTCGGCTTTGAAACGGAGATGAGCACCGGCCCCTAGAGTTGGAAACGACTAGCACGCATGTGCGGGGGAAACTTTACCTTTACCTTTATAGTGTTTAATGTTTAAGACATGAGTTTGCATAGTTTTAAAGTAGAATGTGGAATAGGCTGTAGGTACTAAAATTAGGCTGTGTCAAACATTTAAATGTTTCAGGATGCATGCAGGACTATCCTGATGTGTGGTGAAATGATTGAATTTGCTTATTTCTTCAGTCTTTGGTGGCGAGTTTGGCCTGGTCCCTTTCCCCCCAGCCTTTGAAGGGGGCAATGGCAAACCCCTTCTGAAATTTTGCAAAGAATACTGTAGGGACTAGAAGCCAGGAGTCAAAAATTGACCTGAAGGCACAAAATAAAAAGGGTTAAAAAAATATAACAACTGCAGCAACAACGATAAGAAATAATAAAAATAATCCCATTGAAATAATTTGAGTCCCAAATCATAACTTTGGGTAGAAATTTTAATTTTTTTCTACTAAGTAATGAGTAATAATCTCTGCCAATCCATTGCCATTAAGAGGTTTATTATATGCAATAGGGACAATGGTAATCTCTGTGTAGAAGACCTACCAGATCAAATCTCTACAACTCTGCAGTCAACCATGATGTCTCACAGTCAGCCTTCGGAACAATCAACAATCCCTTCTAACAAAAAACAGCTTCCAGAAGAACATTCACTTATGGAAAACGCAACCGAAATCCCAGAGGAGGTAATTTTCAATTTTGGTGTACTGCAATTTTATTAATGGAAAAATTAAATGAATTTTATGATGGAGATGTTTTTCACATATAAGAAGAAATATGAGGTAATAGAAAATCTATTTTCAGAGAGGTTGTGGTGACAGGGCTGAGCCAGTAAGCTAAAAGTTGTTGTTAGCTGCGAAGTCATGTCTGACCCATCACGACCCCATGGAAAACGTTCCTCCAGGCCTTCCTGTCCTCTACCATCTTCTGAAGTCCATTTAAGCTCACGCCTACTGCTTCAGTGACTCCATCCAGCCACCTCATTCTCTGTCATCCCCTTTTTCTCTTGCCCTCAAATCTTTCCCAGCATTAGGCTTTTCTCCAGTGAGTCCTTCTTTCTCATTAGGTGGCCAAAGTATTTGAGTTTTAGCTTCAGGATCTGGCCTTCTAAAGAGCAGTCAGGGTTGATCTCCTCTAGGACTGACCGGTTTGATCACCTTGCAGTCCAATGGACTTGCAGGAGTCTTCTCCAGCACCATAGTTCAAAGGCCTCAATTCTTTGATGCTCAGCCTTTTTTATGGTCCAGCTTTCACTGCCATACATTGCAACTGGGAAGACCATATAGCCTTGACTATATGCACTTTTGTTGACAGGGTGATGTCTCTGCTTTTTAGTGTGCTGTCTAGATTTGCCATGGCTTTCCTCCCGAGGAGCAAGGGTGTTTTAATTTCTTGGCTACAGTCCCCATCTGCGGTGATCTTGGAGCCCAGGAAAATAAAATCTGTCACTACCTCCATTTCTTTCCCATCTATTTGCCAGGAATTGAGAGGGCCGGATGCCATGATCTTGGTTTTCTTAATGTTTCAACCCACGTTTTGCACACTCCTTCACCCGCAAAAAGAGGCTCTTTAGTTCCTCTTCACTCTCTGCCTTTAGAGTGGTATCATCTGCATATCTTAGGTTGTTGATATTTCTTCCGGCAATCTTAATTCCAACTTTTGATTCATCTAGCCCTGCCTTTCTCATGATGTGCTCTGCATATACGTTAAATAGGCAGGGCGACAGTATACAGCCTTGCCGGACTCCTTTCCGAATTTTGAACCAATCAGTGGTTCCGTGTCCAGTTCTCACTGTTGCTTCTTGGCCCACATATAGGTTTCTCAGGAGACAAATAAGATGGTCTGGTACGCCCATCTCTTTAAGAACTTGCCACAGTTTGTTATGATCCACACAATCAAAGGCTTTAGCATAGTCAATGAAGCAGAAGTAGATGTTTTTCTGGAATTCTCTAGCTTTCTCCATGATCCAGCGTATGTTGGCAATTTGATCTCTAGTTCCTCTGCCTCTTCGAAATCCTGCCTGTACTTCTGGTAGTTCTCGATCCACATACTGCTGAAGTCTAGCTTGCAGGATTTTAAGCATAACTTTACTAGCATGTGAAATGAGTGCAATGGTGTGATAGTGTGAACATTCTTTGGCACTGCCTTTCTTTGGAATTGGAATGTAAACTGATCTTTTCCGGTTTCTATTATCCAAAATGTCCCCAGGTATTACTTACCTTGGCCTGTCTTTCTGTGCCTCTACACAATATAGATTCAAATCCACACAAGTGAATGTGAATTCTGTATGGATTATTAGTTTCAATCCTGTGATCACGGGTGGCATCTCAAGAGAGGTTGTCTTATAAAGAGTCATTACCTCGTGAAAGAGTTAGGTTGAAAGTATATCTCTTTACTGTGACTGGAATAGTCTTTGTTGAACTCACTGGGATTAACTTTAGAAGTCTTCGTTGGGGCTGGAGAATGAAAACAACATGGATAGGGAACAGTATGGTAGTACGAGAGGAGAACTTTGTTCTTAACGGAGCCATGACTTGCACTTATGAAATCATGTCTAATAAGGGCTATTTTATCATCCCCTCTCCCTCGCCCCCCTTTCCTTTCCTCTCTCCAGAAGACATCCAGTTTGGTCTAGTCTAAGGTACCAGGCTAGAAAGTGGGAGACTGTGACTTCAAAAGTCCCACCACAACCATGAAAGCCAGCTGGATGACTTTGGGCCAGTCGCTTTCTCTCAGTCTAGCTCACCGTCGGGGTTGTTGTTGTGGGGGAAACCAGAGGAGGAAGGTGTAAGGGATATGTTCACCACCTTAGGTTACTTGTAAAAATAATAAAGGCAGAATACAAAACATGACTGGGCAGCTTGCCTACTCTGATTCAAGAACAAGACTCAGTAAAAACTGAAAAAAAGATCATAGTCATCTAGAAGAGAACAGAAACCAAATCGAACAACAACAGTAGCCCTCAAATTATGATCACATTTGAATCTGGAATTCTGCTTGTAAGCTGTTATGCTCATAAATAGAGTCATCACGTAGCCAGGCTCAATTTTTACAACTATTTTTTTACGTTGGTCATTGAGTTACTATATGGTCATTAAGTAAATGATTTACTTAATGCCCATGGCAAAACTTGCACAAAACATGATCACACGATTATAGGGTGCTGCAACTAGTCATAAATGTGAGACAACCGCAAAGCATCGGAAATACTATGAATGGTTGTTAAGCAACTGGTCATGAGTCAAGGACTACCTTTAGCCTTAAGGGAGGCCAGGGAGAATAGCTAGGTTTTCAGACACTTTCAAAACATCCAAGCATGAGTTGACTAGGGCATGATACAGCTGCATAAATATAGGAATATAAGATATTATGACAATTATGGAGAAGAATGTTCATTGATCTCATGTGTGTATTATTCTTTCTTTTAACCCCTGTGAAAAATATGTAATAATATATTAATTTCCTTTTTTGTTTTTAGTTTACTCTTCCTAAAAAAGAAGAATCGAGGCCTGCTCAGCGAAAAAGACAGCTTCCAGAATGGATGCTGCCAACAGATCCAATGGTTTCAACTCAGTCAACCTCTAAAACTGGTAAGTGTGAAGATAGATTTGCTATGGAAGTCATGGCCATTGTCTTTCCTAAATTCTCCTTTTGGAGTGTGTAATAATAGAATTTCATTTGCTGTACTTTTGCTTGCAATTCCACATTGTGTCAACAACAAAATTGAGATACATAGTGAAGCTACTCCACTGGGATCTATTAACTTCAACATAATCAGCTGATAGTGGCACATTTGAGAAATGGAGCATTTCGCTCCATTTCTAAGAGCTCATTTGCATGCAAGATCTCTGTCCTGATGAAAATTGTTCCGGCAGTGGTGGAAAGGAGCTGGGGGCGCACCACAAACACCACAAGAGTTCAGGCTCTAATTCTCTGCAAAAGAGGATGGGTGCCTGAACTTGCATGATATTATGGGCACCCAGGAGTTTCCGTCAACTCTCCTCTCCCTCGAAGGCAGAAACCATGGCAGAGAGGAGATGGATCTTTTCAAGGTAAGTAGCAGGAAGGGTGGGGGAAGCATGAGGTATCTTAGTGGGTCAGGGAGGCCTTGGCCTGTTCCATCACTAGGCCCCTCCATGACCTTCTCCATCCTGAGATACCTCATGTTCATTTAACGAACTACACACTTGTTAACGAACAGGGAGTGATCTGGTTCAAGGTATGAGATTCACTCCCATGAATTCACAGTAAACCTTAAATAAACTAGGTTTTCAGTATTGTTTGTCTGCCTAGGTAAGGAGTTTTTTTAGTAATTCTATAAATTACATTGAGCAGTCTTAGAATCTTTTATTATTAATATGCTAATCTAAAACTAAAAATAGTCTTTTTTTTTAACCTTACTTTGAATGGAGCCTATATACGTTCCCTATTTTGTAGCTTTTATTGTAAAATAATAATAATTCTGAAACATTGGTAATAAAAAGGACAGTTAAAATTATTATGCACTATTTGGTAATAATTTTTTTTAGAAATAAATCTGACATTCTGAAGAAGGTGGGGAGAATTTTGTCACTGTGATATAATAACATCTAATTTATTCATTCTAACATGCTCTTTGAGCAACTATAGACGTACTGCTGAAAATTATATATATTTCAATGATGAATGCTTTTTTGGTGGAGTAGCATAAACTATAAGTATTTTTGTACCTCAGCACCTTTAAAATATGAGGATTTTAACTCTCAGAATTCCTTTATAGCTCAGGGTTGACTGAGCACTGATGATGTTACCTAGTTTGTGTAATGAAATGTCTGCAAGAAAACAAGCTCAGAGAGCACTAAGAACCCCTCATGTATTGTTTTACATGAAACTGTTAACAGAACATACATATAGACATATAACTATATGTTACGTGTATATATTTTGTTATGTATACATATAGTTGTATTACGTAAATTTGGATTGCTGACAAAGAATTAAAGGGAGACTGATATAGCTATTTCAAGCTTCTTTGCTCTCATCGGTCAGCCACATCCTTCTGAGATTCGAACCTGGGCTGCTTTGCATGTTAGGCAGTTGTTTTAACCTCTAGATTTCGCCCATATTTGGGTCGGCGAGGTGCTCAAAAACACTCAAGGCACATATAGTTGTATCACCTATACCACACACTGATTTTTGAGTTCTTTGGTTAAAACATTGTTTTGTGCAGACTGGGAATTGCTACAAATTTTCATCTCATCTTAGGAATGTTACTCAGTTTTGCACAGTGTTTTACCAATCAATAGAATTGGTCTTAAATAAGCAGAATGTTAATACATTGCAATTTTCTCCTTTTAAAATTAAGACAGTATAAAATCTTTCTCATATGTGCAGTTATTCATAGCTTAGATGATAAAATTGTTCAGCTCAGTAGGATTGTTTATTTTTAATCAAAATAGGTAATAATGAAGAAATAAAGCCAGATCTAAGAAAAAAGCAGAAAATTCTTGAAAGTGAAGATTCTATCCTTCTAAAAGAGGTATTCTTTTCTATTTTTTTCAATTAATACTTCTACTGGCTTTTGCTGTTCCGTTCATAGAAATGCACAATACTTATAAGGAAGAACCTTATCGGTAGAGAAGCAGCTATCAAATGCCAGGGCCAAGAGGGTGATTTGATGGTTCAGGTGGTTCATTTTGTTTTCTACTTCTGAAACAGATCCAATTCATTTATTTCAAACATGGTCCTATTTTTCCCCCCCATCTGATGTTTTGTGCTAGGGCTTTTTTATTTCTCATGAAGGACACTGATTGCTTTTCACGTTATTAGCAGGGCTTTTTTTGTCATAGAACGCTCAGAACGGAGTTCCGGCACCTTTTTTGGATGGAACCTTGTAGGGTAGGCAAGGCGGGCTGTATGACATGTGTGAGTTCCAGCACCTTTTTCTTTTAAAAAAAAAGCACTGGTTATTAGAAAAGTCAAAATTGGGGTATACATTCAGATACAGGCAGAATCCACTCTTTTATCTTAATGCTAGTGACCTCAAAGGAAAAGCTTGGTGAAAAGGACTGATGGACCATTGCCCTAGTACAGGGGTAGGCAACCTTGGCTCTTTTATGACTCGTGGACTTCAACTCCCAGAATTCCTCAGCCAGCACAGCACAATCTGGGAGTTGAAGTCCATGAGTCACAAAAGAGCCAAGGTTGCCTACCCCTGCCCTAGTATTACTGAGAATAGCACCCCATTTTATTTTATATAATTGGCCATTATATTCTTGCAAATACTAGTCCTTAGTGAAGCTGTGACTTAGAAGAATGCTTCTGGTTTCAGGAAGTCTACTTATTAATTCTGTCCAAATTTCATAGCTCACATGACTATGATGCAGACATATATATGACTGGTTAGATAATTTTTGTTATTGTCGCTTTGATATTTTAAGGTTAAAATATGTCATGGAATCTACCTTTGTAAAATATACTACGCTTAAATAAGATTTATATCCAAATGGTGCCATTATGGGGACAAAATATTTTTAGTAACTGGACCCGAGAAAAGCATTTCAGTTGAGAAGGGAAATTTGGGAAAAACAGTTCCCTCAAAGTGGCAAGTCCACATTAATTTTAATAGTGCTACAGTGTAGGTAAGAGAGATGATGATGATGATGATGATGATGATGATGATGATGAAAGGGACCTTGGAGGTCATTTCAGACAAATGGCTGTCCAGTCTCTTCTTAAAAACTTCCAGTGTTGGAGCATACACAGCTTCTGGAGGCAGGTTTTTCCACTGAATACTTGTTCTAACTATCAGGAAGTTTCTCCTTAGTTCTAGGTTGCTTCTCTCTTTGGTTAGTTTCCATCCATTGCTTCTTGTCCTACCCTCAGATGCTTTGGAGAATAGCTTGACTCCCTCTTCTTTGTGGCAGCCCCTGAGATACTGGAACAATGCCATCATGTCCCCCTCATCCTTCTCTTCATTAAACTACACATACCCAATTCCAGCAACCGTTCCTTGTATGTTTTAGCCACCACCCCCTAATCATCTTTGTTGCTCTTCTCTGTACTCTTTCTAGAGTCCTTATTTAAGGATTGCCACATTTTCAATTTTTACTACTGTATAGTCATGAGGGAACACTTTGGGCTGTGTGTTTTTTCAGCACATATTAGAGTCATGTATAGCCAATATTAGAACTTTAAATGTCCCCACTTTTCTTAGCTAGTGGGAATTATTCTTGAAATTATTTGCATATTGCTAATTAGGCATTCTACTGACTTCCCATTTCTGTTCCTTGAGCTGAAATCTGTTTGTGACTCTTCTCTTCTATCAAAATTTATTTTTTTTGCTTCAGTTTCAAGATCTTACTGTCAAAATTAGTCTCCTTTCTCATAATTCACACTATTTATTTTGCTCAGGTTTATGATTTTTACCATCTTTCTGGCTTTCTTGGTGGAGTGTTTGCTTATTATATTCCTAGTTGTACTTTCCTTTTTTTAGGGGCTTAATTATTATCAGCTGCTCAGAGATGTCTTGATTTCTAAAATGGCTCTGGTAATTTCCCTGCTCCTCATTCTTTTTAGTATTCTATTCCCCCCCCCCCCACCTCTGAACAATTTCATGCAAATTTTTGCCTGTTATAGGAGGTATTTACTGAAGATGTTGCAAAGAAAATGCCAAAGATTGGAAGTAAAAGAATATCTCAAAAAGCTGAAAGTTCAGTTGAGCAATTTAACAGTCAGCTGGATAATGAAGAGCTGGACCTCAAGTCAGATGGACAAGCATCTCAGCCTACTCAAGTGCATACAACAAATACAAAAGAAAACAAATTGGAGAGCATTAATTCTGAAACCATGCAGGTTTATAAGGAGAAGCCATCACAATCATTGCTCCATCAGGGTGATATTCAAGAGACTACTCTGAATCTGGCTATTGGAATAGATACTTCAAATATAACAGAAGGTCAAGAGATGCAACAGAGTTCTCACATAAACAAACCCCAGAGGACTGCTTGCCAGTATGGGAGAAGCTGCTACAGGTAAAAACAAGTTCTAAATGGCAATTTACTGGTCCATAACCATATAGTCTATGGACAGGGGAGTTCTTTTTAGTGTATTTATGTTTAAAACTAAGCAGTTGACACATTGTATTTTGCTTATGTTAAATATTTTTCTAAGTTAATACAAAAATAATTTTATAGGACTTAAATATTGCTCCAAAGTGCTTTACAGCACTCTTCTGATTGGTTTACAAACCTCAGCATATTGCCTTCAACAATCTGGGTTCCTTGTTTTGCGACTTTGAAAGGATAGAAGGCTGAGTCAAACTTGAACCGGTGAGGGTTGAACTCCTGGCTGTGGGCAGAGTTTGCCTGCAATACTGCATTCTAGCTACTGCACCACCAGAGCTCTTATAAGGCACTAAGAATCATACAGCTTGAGAGTTTGTTTGGCATACGTCCATTTGTTTCCTTTGAGCAATGCTGTTCATCTTCTCACATTTTTTAAAACAGAAATTTAAGTTCTTTTAATATGTAATTCCAAGATCTTTTCCTCAGAATACCGTGTATCTAGAAGTACTGTGAAGCACAGCTTCTTCGGTATTATGAATATTGCAGTTACATGATAGGTGCTAGGTGATTTTTAGCTGTTATAATTTATCCAAACTGTAGTAGTAATGCTGGAACAGAACATCAGTGTTCAGACAAAATAATGTTCAGGAATTTTTAAGAATCTGTATATTCTATAAATGATAGGAAAATACAGTCTGTTCATATAGTACGCACAGAATTTAAACTTACTTCTGCTGCAGAAGTTTAGACTGGAAGAAATGGTATATGAAACAAAATATTTAAATATAATGGTTCTCTGCTTATTTTCTTCTAAATGGATTGAGTTTCTTTATAAAGAAAGAAACTATCTATACAGATAATCCTTGATTTAAGAACATTCATTTAGCAGTCGTAAGTCATGTTTTTCATCACTTTAAGACCAGTCCTTTTTTTTTTACGATTATTGCAGTGTCCCTGCAATCATCTGATGGCAGTTTGGGAACTGGCATGTATTTATGACAGTCTCATAGCATCCTGGTATCATGTGATTGCTCTTTGCAGCCTTCTCAGCTGGCTTACCAACAGGCAAAGTGAATGGGGGAAGCCGGATTCACTTAATGACAATGGGAAAAAAGGTGGTAAAGTTGGCCAAGATCATGTGATGACTCACTCAACAGCTGCATCAGGAATTGTATTAGCGATGAAAGTTCCAGTCCCAAGTGTGGTGTTAAGTCAAGAACTACTATATTAAAAGGGAAATGGAATGCATCAAATTAGTATTGTAACCATTTTATTTGATTTAGTACAATTGTCAAAATATTTTATACTATTGGATCTGTCTTCTATTAGTCTATTGCTGAGAAAGAGGTCTCTGAATTCTTCGATAACTGTCAGGTAAATGTGTATGGCTGTTCCTAGTATTTGTTTATGGGTGCTAGGTTTGTTTTGAGTTTTCTGTCCAAACAGTTTGTCTTTTTGTAACAATAGCACAATTAAAAAGAAGAGTGTTTAGTCATACATGGTTGCATCTTAAGAGGCTTCTTTTTGTGTATGCTATAGTTCTGTAAAAACACTTCTCTCAAGGCAAAGTTGATTCTCATTCTTTTAGAATAAACGAGAGCGAGGGAGAAAAAGGCAGAACGCCTCTGAAGAGAATAGCTTTGCACACCAAAAGTAGACTGAAGCAATTAGAAAATAATCATTTGACAATTAACTGTTTACTCTTGAGCAAAACCAGGTGCTAGGAGAAGTGCATAATACCAGATTGTGTTTTCATTGTTTTAAGTTTTTCCCCCTTACCTAGGAAGCACCTTGTTCCCATATCTAAATGTCTATGGAGATTCTCAGTCATCCAGGTCATGATTGTCCCAAAAGTGCTTTTGCTTTTTCTCTTTTTTGTTTGGATGAGAAGGGAAAACATCTTCAAAGAAAAGCAAAGTCCAGATGCCTCTTGAAAAAGTACCTTTGGGATTGTTCCCATATGTATCTATTATGCATGCTTTTAATACCATGTAAGAATAGATGAACATAAATAGTATCCTGTTAAATTAGAGACCTGTTGTATCTTGTCTAGCGGTTGGTTCTCTCAGTGGCCAGCCAACTGCCAAGGAAGCCTACTAGTCTCCCAGCAGATGGCCCTCAAAGGCAGACATATTGCAATCAAGGCTAATAGCCATTGATCCCCATGGCTTCCTTGAATTAGTCCAGTTTTTTTTTTTTTGAAGCCAGCCAAGATGGTAGCTAATATTACATCTTGTGGTAAAAGTATATGTCTTGACTGATACTTCTGTGTTTTGATCAAGTTTGATCTCCAGTGCAGTAGGTAAATATAGCAAATCCACTGTGATCAGGCACTTTCAGAGCTTGGAGAGCTGGAAGGAGAAAGACATTTGCCTTTAGTTTTAAAATGCACAATATTGCTGTTCTTCATGTGTTCACCAGGATTAGCATTGCCAGATGTGTGCTACAGATAGAGAGATAATACAATATAGAGCTTTATAACTCTCTGTAAAACGTTTCTGCCTTTTCAGTTTTCACTGCCTCATACTTATCTAACATAAGCTTTATGAGGGACAATAGATTCTCCCCCTCCAGAAAACAAACAAGGAGTTCTTAATTTATTTTATTTATTTATATATCAAATATAAGACTATCTAGCTCACTTACACAACAACTCCAGGCAGTTAAGTTTGTTCTATAAAATTTCCCTGTACTGGAATACAGCCCTATTTGGCCAACCAAATTAGGGTAGGTTTCAAAAAGAACTACTTGCTTTCTTTGATTTTAATTGAATTATTTTTGTAATATTTACTGATTCTGTTTTTTTAAAAAAATGGTTTTAATTACTGTATTTCATTCACATTACCGGTAGTTTAACTGAATTAATGGTGGTGTATCTCTCCCAGTTGTATACATTTGAAATATGTCTTTGATAGTTGATGTAGTATTTCTAAATTTCACAGAAAGAATCCTATACATTTCCAGCAGTTTAGTCACCCTGGTGACAGTGATTATCATGACTCAGAAGCTGTAACTCATGCTGACGATGATAGGCCTGAATGTCCTTATGGAACAGCTTGTTACAGGTAAGAATGATCATTTAGAATAATTTCAAAGTTTGGATGATAAATATTTCACTTGCATGGTATGTCATTGGGTGTTACCAAATGTTTTTTTCTACTGATTGACTCAAACATAGCACATATAGAAGGTAGTCCTTGAGTAACAACAGTTAGAGTTTAGACCATTCAAAGTTACAGCAGCACTGAAAAATGTGACTTATAACCGCTTTTCACAGTTAACCCCTTTGCAGCATCCCCATGGCCATGTGATCAGAATTCAGCTGCTTGGCAACTGGTTCATATTTACGACCATAGCTGTGTTCCAAGGTCATGTGATCGCCTTTTGTGACCACCTCACAAGCAAAGTCAGTGGGGAAGCCAGATTCACATAACAACCGGGTTACTAACTTATCAACTGCAGTGATTCCATTAACTGTGGCAAGAAAGGTAGTAAAATGAGGCAAAATTCATTTAATAAATGTCTCACTTAACAACAGAAATTTTGGGCTCAGTTGTGGTCGTGTTTATGAAAATTGTGTAGACCAAACTTTTTACCTGGATAAACGTTGTTGTTAAGTTGCAAAGTCGTGTCCAACCCATCGCGACCCCATGGACAACGTTCCTCCAGGCCTTCCTGTCCTCTACCATCTTCTGAAGTCCATTTAGGGTCATGCCTACTGTTTCAGTGACTCCATCCACTCCACTCCTCATTCTCTGTCGTCCACGTCTTCTCTTGCCTTCAACCTTTCCCAGCATTAGGCTCTTCTCCAGTGAGTCCTTTCTCATTAGGTGGCCAAAGTATTTGAGTTTCAACTTCAGGATCTGGCCTTCTAAAGAGCAGTCAGGGTTGATCTCCTCTAGGACTGACCAGTTTGATCCCTTTGCAGTTCAAAGGACTCGCAGGAGTCTTCTCCAGCACCATAGTTCAAAGGCCTCAGTTCTTTGGCGCTCAGCCTTTCTTATGGTCCAACTTTCACAGCCATACATTGCAACTGGGAAGACCATAGCCTTGACTATATGCACTTTTGTTGGCAGGGTGATGTCTCTCGTTTTTAGTGTGCTGTCTAGATTTGCCATGGCTTTCCTCCCCAGGAGCAAGCGTCTTTTAATTTCTTGGCTACAGTCCCCGTCTGCGGTGATCTTGGAGCCCAGGAAAATAAAATCTGTCACTACCTCCATTTCTTCCCCATCTATTTGCCAGGAATTGAGAGGGCCAGATGCCATGATCTTGGTTTTCTTAATGTTTAGTTTCAACCCAACTTTTGCATTCTCCTCCTTCACTCACAACAAGAGGCTCTTTAGTTCCTCTTCACTTTCTACCATTAGAGTGGTATCGTCTGCATATCTTAGATTGTTGATATTTCTCCTGGCAATCTTAATTCCAATTTTTGATTCATCTACCCCTGCCTTTCTCATGATGTGCTCTGCATATAAGTTAAACAGGCAGGGCGACAGTATACAGCCTTGCCAGACTCCATTCCCAATTTTGAACCAATCAGTGGTTCCGTGTCCAGTTCTCACTGTTGTTTCTTGACGCGCATATAGGTTTCTCAAGAGACAAATAAGATGGTCTGGTACTCCCATCTCTTGTAGGATTTTAAGCATAACTTTACTAGCATGTGAAATGAGTGCAATGGTGTGATAGTTTGAACATTCTTTGGCACTGCCTTTCTTTGGAATTGGAAAGTAAACTGATCTTTTCCCATCCTATGGCCACTGTTGAGTTTTCCAAATTTGCTGCCAAATTGAGTGTAGCACTTTTACTACATCGTCTTCTAAGATTTTGAATAGCTCAGCTGGAATACTGTCACCTCCACTAGCTTTGTTGTTGCTCAGCTTTTCTAAGGCCCATTTCACTTCACATTCTAGGATGTCTGACTCGAGGTCAGTGACCACCTCATCGTGGTTATCAGGGACGTTAAGCTCGTTCTTGTATAGTTCTGTGTAATTTTTCCACCTCTTCTTAATGTCTTCTGCCTCTGTTAGGTCCCTGCCATTTTGGTCCTTTATCATGCCCATTTTTGCATGAAACGTTCCCTTTATCTCTCCAATTTTCTTGAAGAGATCTCTAGTCCTCCCTATTCTATTGTTTTCTTCTATTTCTTTGCACTGTTCATTTAAGAAGGCATTCTTTTCTAGTTATTCTCTGGAATTCTGCATTCAATTGGGTGTATCTTTCTTTTTCTCTTTCTCCCTTGCCTTTCGCTTCCCTCCTTTCCTCAGCTATTTGCAAAGCTTCCTCAGACAGCCATTTTGCTTTCTTGTATTTCTTTTTCTTTGGGATGGTTTTAGTTGCTACCTCTTGTACAATGTTGCGGACCTCCATCCATAGTTCTTCAGGCACTCTGTCTATGAGATCTAATTCCTTAAATCTATTTGTCACCTCTACCGTATATTCAACAGGGATATGATTTAGTTCATACCTGAGTGGCCTAGTGCTTTTCCCTACTTTCTTCAGTTTAAGTCTAAATTTTGGAACGAGAAGCTCATGGTCTGAGCCACAGTCAGCTCCTGGTCTTGTTTTTACTGACTGTATAGAGCGTCTCCATCTTTGGCTACAGAGCACATAGTCAGTCTGATTTCTGTGTTGACCGTCTGGTGATGTCCATGTGTAGAGCCGTCTCTTGGGTTGTTGGAAAAGAGTGTTTGCGATGACCGTCGTATTCTCTTGACAAAATTCTATCAGCCTGTGCCCTGCTTCATTTTGTACTCCAAGGCCAAACTTGTCTGTTATTCTGGTTATCTTTTGGCTTCCTACTTTAGCATTCCAATCCCCCATGATGATGATGACATCATTTTTTTGGTGTTAGTTCTATAAGGTGCTGTAGGGCTTCATAGAACCGGTCAATTTCATCCTCTTCAGCACCGGTGGTTGGGGCATAGACTTGAAGTACTGTGATATTGAATGGTTTGCCTTGGATTCGAACTGAGATCATTCTGTCATTTTGGGGATTGTATCTCAGTATTGCTTTTCCTACTCTTTTATTGACTATGAAGGCTACTCCATTTCTTCTGAGGGATTCTTGCCCGCAGTAGTATACCTGATGGTCATCTGAATTAAATTCACCCATTCCTGTCCATTTTAGTTCGCCGATTCCTAAGATGTCAATGTTCAGTCTTGTCATCTCTTGTTTGACCACGTCCAGCTTTCCTTGATTCATGGATCTTACATTCCAAGTTCCTATGGAGAAAAAATCTTTACAGCATCGGACTTTCCTTTCACCACCAGACACATCCACAGCTGAGCGTCCTTTCGGCTTTGGCCCAGTCGCTTCATTCTTTCTGGCGCTACTAGTACTAGCCCTCTGCTTTTCCCCAGTAGCATATTGGATCCCTTCCGACCTGAGGGGCTCATCTTCCAGCGTCATATCTTTTTTCCTTTTGGTACTGTCCATAGGGTTTTCATGGCAAAGATACTGGAGTGGGTTGCTGTTTCCTTTTCCAGTGGATCACATTTTGTCAGAACTCTGCTATGACCTATCCGTCTTGGGTGACGGCATAGCTCATAACTTTATTGGATTATGCAAGCCCCTTCACCACGACAAGGCAGTAATCCATGAAGTGGGGATAAACATTACACATCTGTTATTAAAGGTTCACTCCAACCCCCAAAATAAAATCCAAAATACGAGATGTTTCAGCGAGAAATTTTACAAAGGGTCTTGGCGGGCCATATTTTAAGCATGAGTTCCATAGGGTACATTTTTAGCAACTTGTATTACAAATGACAGCGCTCCGTGCGCCTTTGGCGTCTAGTCATGCCGGCCACATGACCACGGAGACATCCTCGGACAAGCACTGGCTCTTCGGCTTTGAAACGGAGATGAGCACCGGCCCCTAGAGTCGGAAACGACTAGCACGCATGTGCGGGGGAACCTTTACCTTTTTACCTTAACCTTATTACAAATGATAATTTTCCATTATTTTGGGGTGGTGGTGTTTTTTTTAATAAGCAGCTGATTAGCTCCCATTCAAAGCTTTTTAAAACTTGATTTTACATTGTGGCTTTTCTGTATGACATATCTGGGATGATGCTCTTTTACGAGACAATGATGGAAATTTCTAAAGCTTTGGAATATTTTAGCTGAAAGCCCACTCTTTAGAGCGTGTGTTTCTTGAATAGAGTTCTTGTCTATCCCCTCAGTTTTCTTTTGATTTCCATATCAACTATACTATCTGGGTTCTTCTTTTTGCTTGCCATTTTTGTTTTTGCTGTTATGCAGAATGTGTTGATTCTTTTTTATCTCTAGAAGATTAACTTTTTATTGACTTTCCTGCAGAGGAAATTTTGTTACACTGAGGTGCCTATGGCAACAAGAATGCCTTTTAGAAAGAGGTTTCTGAAAATTTTCCACCGCTAATGAACCTTCATTTTGCTTCATTGATTTAGCAGAAAGACACAGCCAAGGCTTTTGCTCATTACCAGTAGCTCACTATAAAGGTCAGAATGGATTGTTCCTCCTAATTCCCAACATAGCAAATAAGTCTTATCATGACTTCAACAGCTTTGGATTCCACAAAATGGTAATTTCAGTAGAAAAGCCATATAGCTGACCTTCTTTCGTGACCCTCAGCAGAGTTGGGTTCAATGGTTCAAGCCTCAGTAGATGGCATTCAATCATCCACACTGGGCAAACCTATTGTTCCCTCAAAGCTGCAGAACAGCAAGTCAAACTCACATACCTTTCCCTCCCACCCCCTGCAATCTTATTTTTCTCCATTGCTTTATTTGTGGAGCCTCCAATAATGCCAAAAATCAAGGCACAGCAGTAACTTACCTTTCATTCTGGGCATACTATTTTGGTTGCAGACCCCAAAGAAGACTAACATATTGCAATCCCCCCCCCAAAAAAAAAACTCTTCAAGGAGGAATCTTAAGCATAGGAGCCTATGATAGATGAAGAAATATTTGCAGCCTTTACCAGTAAAAATGGAACTGGCTAAAGCTGCCACTCCCCTAACAAATGAATAGATCAAAAGTTATTTTTTTCAAAATGAGAAAATCATATTTCCAGTATGATTATAATTTATTTGCTTCCCTTGAAACAAAGATAAAGAATCACTTGCTTTGTCTTTTATTTTTCTTTTCGTTCGAAATTTCAGATGATTAGATGGAAAACTCAGGTTCATCTTTTTTTTTAATTTTTTATTTTTTTTTATTTTTTTTTATTGAAGTTTTATAAAAGTTACAATATTCTTGAATATTTTGAGCCCACTTTACCATGCAGTCTTTCACTAATTCCATTTCCGAATCCAATTCTATTAAAGCATTATAAATTCTCTTTATATGCGCTCGAGTTTGATCTTTAATCTGTTTTACCAAATTTTCATCCATCAGTGTCAAACCAACCTTCTGATCTAACTTCCACCTAGCTTGCAGTTGAGTATACTGTACAATATTTTCTTGTTTTAACTCAGCTAACGACCTTAATTGCCAATCATTCCCTACCAATCTAAGTAATTGCTTATAAGAAATCATATCCAAGTTCACACCCATAGATACACCCTCTATTGCATGTCCAGGAATCCCCCAGATTGGTATTTTATAATTCAACTTATAATAATACTTTTTCCAAACACGCAGTAAAGCACTCAGGTTCATCTTGTCCAATTCTGTCTCTTTGCAGAAAAAATCCACAGCACAAGTTGGAGTATAAACACACAGCTCCTCCAGGTAAAGTGTTTTTATTCTAATGTATATAAAGGACAGATCTTTCTTAATTTAACTAATATGGAGGTAAAATACCAAAGACTGTGCCCAGGTAGTACTGTGGAAGTGTTGTTGCTTATGGTGCTATAATGGGAATTGATGTGATTTTGGAAGTTTTTTTTTATTATAGTTCAGGTAGTTTGATTTGGTTTTTTACTCTAAATTAAACAATAAAAGCAATGTTGCTTATTAAAGACTGTACACTAACATAATACATTAAAATATGTCTTAGTAAAATTAACAGATATTAAAGATAGAACAGAAATGCCATTTGAACCACGTTTGATTAGCATTCTGGAAATCCCAGATTACCTACCAGCTAAGAAAAGAGTTCTCTTCTGAGCTACCATATATTTGAGTTACTAGAAGCATTTTTAAATCCAAGGTTAAGCCAGACAAAAAGAATTCATGGCAATATTGTTAATTCTTCCATCCAGCAGAATATTAAATCAAGCAGATGTAAGGATTTGTCCATATGTCGGCAGAAGATATTAACTAAGTAATTGGTAAGGGAGAAGGCTAAGCTGGCCAGTTTTGATAAAAGTGGAGAATTATATATGTAAAATATATTGAATACTGTTGTCAAGGACCTGTTGCTTCAGGTTTAATCAAAATTTCTTAGAACCAAATGAGGCAGCTGTTAAGCTGTAAGATTTTAAAACTGCTATAGATTAGTAACTGCCTTCCATAATGACATAAATTCACAAGGTTAACCCAGGCAACTGTGAATGAAAACTAATATGAGCCAAAGTTTCAAGCAGCAAAGTGGTATGTGAAACCCTACAGAAATTAGAACAAATTCTAATCTTAATGTAGAATTAGATACTCATCAGGGAATTTGCAGCAGGGATTTAAAAAAATAAATTGGATAGCTTTAATAGAATTGAATTATGATGGTAATACATTTGCACCATATAAAATATCACTGATATATTAACTATAATTACACATACAGATTATATTCTACTTCGGAATGGAGTAAATCTATTGCATTATCAATATATTAAAAAGGAGCTTGCTGTATATAGTAAGAAAGATACAGGGGCAACTTTGGCAGGCGGGGGAAAGGTAAAAATCAAGATGGTGGGCATGACTGCCTTTTTTAAAATATGGGATGAGATACATGAAAAAGTAGGTGGGGGAGGGGCTTGGATTACATAGTTTTCATTGCCAGGATGCTTTTTTTTATTATTATTCCCCACCTGTGTGGGTGTCTCTAGCAAGCTGTATTTCAGTCATGTCCATAGAAATGAGAAGTGAAATGTATTCAAAAGAAACACAAGAAAGTCCAGTTGCCTCCTGAAAAAAGCACCTTTGGGACATCCCTACCTGGACGACTGAGAATCTCCATAGATGTCCATGGAAATAGCTTGAAAGTCATCAAGTATAAATTTGTCATGGCACAGTAGAGAACTTCACACCTTTAATCCCAATTAAAAACAGTATGAAACTGAGCCCCTTTCCTTTTTGCCACAAATCTTGACAAAATTTGAGTAATACAGTCCCCTAGTAGTAAGGGGCAAAAAGATGTACCTTGGTTGTTTCATTCTAAAAGTACTTCAGTCTCCTTTACAACCTAAGTTAGCATGAGACAAAGTCTTCAAGCTCTTACTCTCTAAAGCAGGGGTCCCCAACCCCCAGTCTGTGGACCGGTACTGGGCCGCGGCATGCCAGCAACCGGTCCCTGGTGCCCAAAAGGTTGGGGACCTCTGCTCTAAAGTACAGAGGAACAACTGGTTGTCAACTGTGACAAAAACAAAACAATTGTTTTCTCCCAAAGTCCGATCATCTGCTGTTTCCTGTAAAAATCAATGGTGTTGGTCTCAATTTTAAGTACTTAAGTATTTACATATTTCTTTTCAAGTATGAACAGTCAAGAGCTCATCCAGGCCAAGAGCTGTCATCAACCCCCATGGTTTGAATGCTATCTTTCAGTGTGCCAATTACAAAGCAATCTTTATATCCCATTTCCATCTTCTTACTTTATAGTCCCATGTGTTCCATATATTGCATGACTGAAATTTGCCCTTCGCCCGGTTTGCTTCTTTGTAAAGAGTTTGGAGTGCACGCTTGGACCTATCTGTCATAAACAGGTGTTTTCCTTTACAGTTAATTGCTTTTAAAATGAATGTCAAACTGGTGGCTAAGGTATGAGTCAGGAATAAAATTTTCAAGAAGTACTGATGCATCTTTCATAAAGATTAAATATCACTCTGGAGGCCTAAGGCGATTGGTTTATTGGGTAAAAGAAGTAAAACTGGAAGAGCTCTGATACAGAACATGTTTGGCTGTTCAGTGAACCAAAATAAATACATAAAGAAGTTACAATGCCTCTTCCTGGGATTTGATGGTGATATGAGAATGGTTAGAATTCCTCCAAAGGGACGCAGATAAGTAGGAGAATTTGAACAGGTGTTCCCTTGCAGTTTTCAGTTTTAATAAAATTCATAGTGCTTTTGGTTCTTTTATTGGTAGCCATTTCTTTTTCTTTCTCTAGAATCTGAAAGAAGGCAGACGAGATCAAAAGTTACAAGAAAAGGTGAGATTCTGTACATTTTCAAATAGTACTGGCCTGTAACCATAGGCAGATTCAATAATTAGTTTGGTCACCATCCTATCCAGTTAAAGTAGTATAAAAAATTACTAAATCCATCATTGTAAAACAAAAATAAAAATGGCTTCTAGGGGAAGTCCTACTTTGTTTATGTAGTGACACTGTTCAGAGGCCCTATAAAATTACAAAGTAAGTTCATTTTTCTCAATATCCTAACTTTATATGAATGTGCTATGCACATCTGCTTTGTACAGGTAGTCCTCAATTTACAATTATTTGTTTAGTGACTGAAGTTACAATGGCATTGAAAAAAGTGACTTATTACCGTTTTTCACACACAAAATTGTTGCATGATCTCATGATCAAATTTCAGGCACTTGGCAACTGGCTGTATTTATGACACTTACTTGTAATTACCATTTGTAACCTTCCCAGCTGGCTTCTGAAAAGCAAAGTCAATAGGGCATTCATTTAACAGCCACATGATTCACTTAACAACTGTAGTGATCCACTTAACTGTGGCAAAAAAGACTGTAAAACATGGCAAAACTCACTTAATAACTGCCTTGCTTAGCAATGGAAATTTTGAGGTTGATTGTGGTCATACATTGAGGACCAACCTGTATACACTTAAAGAAATTCCTTCATAAATGTATCTGTTCCCCTTATGGGAATAATGACATAATTTAATCTGTTCATGGAGATCAACATTTCTGTAAGTATACCAGCTCTCCTAGGTAAAAAGGGATTAATTTATTTTAATGTAATGCTTGGAAATCAACAACCTAAGATATGCAGATGATACCACTCTAATGGCAGAAAGTGAAGAGGAACTAAAGAGCCTCTTGTTGCGAGTGAAGAAGGAGAGTGCAAAACTTGGGTTGAAACTAAACATTAAGAAAACCAAGATCATGGCATCTGGCCCTCTCAATTCCTGGCAAATAGATGGGGAAGAAATGGAGGTAGTGACAGGTTTTATTTTCCTGGGCTCCAAGATCACTGCAGATGGGGACTGTAGCCAAGAAATTAAAAGACGCTTGCTCCTTGGGAGGAAAGCCATGGCAAATCTAGACAGCACACTAAAAAGCAGAGGCATCACCCTGTCAACAAAAGTGCGTATAGTAAAGGCTATGGTCTTCCCAGTTGCAATGTATGGCTGTGAAAGTTGGACCATAAGAAAGGCTGAGCGCCAAAGAATTGAGGCCTTTGAACTATGGTGCTGGAGAAGACTCCTGCGAGTCCCTTGGACTGCAAGGCGATCAAACCGGTCAGTCCTAGAGGAGATCAACCCTGACTGCTCTTTAGAAGGCCAGATCCTGAAGCTAAAACTCAAATACTTTGGCCACCTAATGAGAAGGAAGGACTCACTGGAGAAGAGCCTAATGCTGGGAAAGATTGAAGGCAATAGAAGAAGGGGACGACAGAGAATGAGGTGGCTGGATGGAGTCACTGAAGCAGTAGGCGTGAGCTTAAATGGACTCCAGAAGATGGTAGAGGACAGGAAGGCCTGGAGGAACATTGTCCATAGGGTCGCGATGGGTCGGACACGACTTCGCAACTAACAACAACAACAATGCTTGGATTTGACATTTGGCTAATTTTGCAAGCAGTTTGAACAATAATAATGTGAAATAGTGACCTTTTTAAATATGTTTCTTGTAGATTTGTAGACTAAACTGTGGAACATCTTATCGGCTATAGAAATGGCCCCATAATGCATTCATATATTTGGAAGCCAAATTACTAGTAGCATTTTCATTGCATAAATTTATTGGGAAAGGAATGAGAATTTGTATTCCCCCCCAACATCTTTAGCATTGACACCACACACAATATTAATTTGTAAAATTTATTTACTTGACTGAGGCTGAAAAGGATAAGAATTAATAAAAAGTTCTAGGTGGGTAATGAACAAATGTTTTCTAGAAGTGGGACAAACATTTTGAAATTTGCATACTCTGACAGTTGAAAACGTTGTGGTGACATAATCAGATAAATGCACTTTTGCTGCTGCTAATTTTATAAACCTGCACCCATGACATAATCGCACAATTTGCTTTTAGTGATGTGATTTCTAGAAAGACAACTACTGCTGTAGTAGAGAAATAATTAGCCAATAGCAACTTGAATTCTGCAACTTTAATTCAGGTTATGCCAGGCTGCAAAGTTGACATCATTAAAGTAACATGTTCCCTGTAGAAAAAATACCCAAGGCAAGTAACTTTGGATCATTTTGGTCAAAGAAGGAGCGTTCCTAGATGATGTTGGGTCTGCAACGGAGATGAAATGAAAGGATTTACGGAAATGGAGTTTTCTTAATTTTGTTTTTCAAAAGTACAAAGAGGCAAAATGGACTGTATGAGATTACGTGTTTCACTTTGCAGAGGGAAGGACAGAGACAGTTGCTCTTGAAATTGAAAAGCAGGCAAGAAGGAGGAAAGGAGATTATCCTTCTTTATGTTCAGTTTAATACTGGTACTGTAGAGGAAGCCATGATCCAGTAGTGAGGAGAGAGGCAGCCAGATTTATGAAAGGATAGAGAGGGCGGAAAACATAACGGGAGTGAAAGAGGTGTTGATTACATTAGAATGCAACAAAGAGGGCTTGGAGTTTCATCATCCAGCATACAAGATGTTCTCTTTTCTAAGATAGTAGAAGATGTAATCACATTCTGTCCCCGCTTGCCTGTTCTTGCCAACTATATCGTTTCAGGCAAAATGATGAATGAAAAATAAAATCAGATTACTGGGGCAGAATTGTGATCAACTCACTCACTTACTTGTCTGTTGTTTCCTAGCCTTTCGTCTGAAGGTTAAAGCTTATCAAAAGCTAGAACTGATCTTTTGCCTTTCACACCGTCATTTTCAAATATCCTTGGAAGAACTGTGTGACCTGGCTAAAGTCTCTCTGCAGTCCTGCCTCAGGAATTTTGCATTATATATCGTGATACAGGAAATTAGGAATGCTGCAAACAGGATATCTGGCTTGAAGGCATCTTTAGGAGAAAAAAAAAAACCCAACCCCAAATTCATATTGATACACCCGGGAAATGGAATCATTTTTGTATACAGGTAGTCCTTGATTTAACGACTACAACTGAGCCCAAAATTTATATTGCTAAGTGAGACATTTGTCAAGTTGAGTTTTGCCCCATTTTATGACCTTTCCTGCTACAATTGTTAAGTGCATTATTGTAGTTGTTCAGTTTAAGCGACACCGTTGTTAAGTGAAACTGGCTTGCCCATTGACTTTGCTTGTCAGAAGGTTGCAAAAGCTGATCGTATGACCCTGGGACACTGCATCCGTCGTAAATATAAACCAGTTGCCAAGGAACTGAATTTTGATCACATGACCAAGGGCAGGGGTCAGCAACCTGAAACAGTGAAAGAGCCACTTGGAACTGGTTCCCTCACAAAAGGAAAAACTGGGAGCTGCAAAAAAATGTGTGTGCATGCGCGTACATGCGCACATGCGCAGAACAGGGTTTGAAGAGTGGAGCCAAGACGAGATATGCACCTACCCTGCATATTTGAATTGATTGGTTGAACTTTTTTAGTCCCACTTTTTTTTGGGGGGGACTACACATAGCAGAGGACTGGGAGCCGCAGGAGATGGCTGAAAGAGCCGCATGTGGCTCCGGAGCCGCGGGTTGCAGACCTGTGACCAAGGGGATGCTGCAATGGTTGTAAGTGTGAAAAACTGTCATAAGTCACTTTTTTCAGTGCCGTTAACAACTTTGATCAATCTCTAAAGAACTGCTGTAAGTTGAGGACTACCTGTATAATAATTCTTTTTTCCCCCCCAGGGGAGCCTTAGGAAAGAAAATTAAACTAAACTGACAAAAAATTAAAAGCAGCTTTGACTAACTCAGGATAGTATAATATATACATATCTTGTAACCTCTCATCCAAATGAGAGTTTTCTAAATATGATGATAATCTCCCATCTACCACATTGAATGTGTAAGGTCTCAATATCAGCATTACTGTGCTAAGTTATTTAATTTCAATCGTTTGCAAATTTCTGATTTGTAAAATGGAGTTTGAAATCAAAGACATTGAGATTAAAATATTTATTTAAGCCAATAATTGCTAAAAATATTAATCTCTAGATTTTCCAGCAGTAATTATTATCATTGCAAGCTAAGTCTCTAAAATAGTACTAAAAGTCCTCACTACTAGCAGATTACTTCTTCTCCAGAAGAGTAAAATTTGTTTATATCTTATTGGGAATGCTAGCAAGAAATACTGGCTGGTAAGACTTTGAATATTTGATTCAGGAAAAAAAAGTTCAAACAGGTTTTAGTTGATGTAATGATATTAGTTAAATATTTATTGCCTTTCGTAATCCTCGGCCACAAGAAATCAGAGAGGAATTTGGTGACCATCAGTCTGGAATAGTGACAGTCAATTATCTTTTGTGCATAAAAATGGATTTTCAAATTTATTTAGAAATTGGCATAAGATCAAATAGACTTTCCAAATCAAAATTTGAGTGATTTGCATGGAAGAGCATTAAAGCTGGAGTGACCTCATTATCAAATAAGATGAGATACCAGTGGACGTTCTCATTTCACTAATTAGATTGAAGAGGCAAGGCTCCATCAGCTTAATGTGCATATTTTCATGCAGTTTCTAATAAATGACTAATACTTTGTCTCACCTGTTCAAATTTTGTTTCTGTATTTGTAGAAAAAACAAATTTATTTGAAAATGAAGTATGAAATTATAAAATTTAGTTCATAAGAGAGGGTATATTACTCTCATTTTGCATTGGACATTAAAACCCAAGGTTTTAATTTTTTATTGTTGAAATTTATATAGTAAGAAGTGTTCTTGCGGATGAGAGTGATGATGATGGTGAACCAAATGAATACAACTTGAATGACAGTTTTATAGATGATGAAGAGGAAGAAGAGTATGATCCTACTGATGAAGATTCTGACTGGGAACCAGATTGTCAAGACAATGATGGTGAAGATATGGACATGCTTCTCAAAGAAGCACAGAATTTTGTTAAAACCAAGAATTAACTGTATTCAAATATTTTGATAGAGTTTATAAAGTATCATTCACCTACATGAAACATGTATCTCATTAGGTAGTAATGTCGCTTTTTAAATAGTGACTTAATGTTAATTTTACTTCATAAAATTGGATTATGTATGTATATTTTCAAAATTTCATGACTCCATAGCTGATAATGCTTGTGAAAAGATCTTATGTGTTAGGGAGTACACTTAAGATTGCTGGATTAATATCATCTTTGTAGTGACAGGGCTTTGTGATTTAAAATAATGCTTTCCTAAACTTTGTATTAATGCATTTAATTGCACATATGGATAAAAAAATCCATATTGGTAATGGCACTAATTTGGATTTCATTTCATTTTTTTTTTGTCAGACTGATAATAAAACTGTAAATAGTAACTGCATTTTCTTGAAATATGCTGTTTAACATTACAAGTATTATTTCTATTTGAGAAGAAAATATATCAATTTATTCTGAAAGACAATGTTCCCAGTCTCTCTTCAATATTTTAATTTCTCTAAGCTATGTTTGAAGTATTACATTCAGTTGGCTGAAGCTGAAACAAGTCCTAGTTGCTCGAACCTCATAAAATATCTGAATTGCACTTTGAATCTGTTGTATGCAGATAACCAGTATGAATATCTGATGTTTAAAAAAAAAGATTCCATCTGTGATTCTCCTGGACAAAAGCAGTCAACTCCGGCAGACACTAACGTCCAAACTCCAATACTTTCTTAAGATGCCAGAACTGTATTGCAAGACATTCTCAGCTATGAATCTTAGCTCTTAAGAGCTGGGAGTCAGTAGTTCTTCATATCTTGTGTTAAACCATAGTATAATTTGTATACTTTTGGCACCCAACGTTGTGCAAATCCAGCATTTCTGGACTTTGTGTCTTAGAGTAATGTGGGAATCTAGCCAGTGTTTCATGGACTGTTTCCAAGTCGCAAAAAAAATACTGCAAGTCCATTTGAGCTTTATTTTCAGAGCTTTTAATAGTGGTTTTAAGAGGTATGGACAGTTTATTATTTATTCTATTTAACTCATGTAATAAAAGAAAATATAGGCTATTTTCCTACTCCCATTCCCAATTCTAAAGCATTATTATGGTGGGGACAGTTCCATTTCTGCCTCTTGAAAGAATAAAAGCAACCAAAAGTTTATAGTAATATGGGAGAGGAACAAATAAAACATGCAGTGGTCTTGCATAGGAAGGAAGGTGTTCAGAAATATAAGATTTGAATCTTTTTTATTTATTGATTAGCCGTTGGGCCATATCAAAGTGCAAAGTTTCAGAAACAAGTTATTACTAAAATTTGATAAAAGCAATTTAAAATGCAATAAGATAGAATACAATTTAGAATGGAATTGAAATAAAATGAAATTGGGATAAAATACAGCCTAAAATGAAATTGGAATCAGAAATATAAGATGCAAAGAAGCACAATTAGAAAATTAAAATTGCTCCAACATATTAGAGTATGTCACCCATTTTAACTGGCTGAGACAAATCAGCATTAATTGCCTAGTTTGTATCAGCTTATTGAATATTATTTAGGACTAAGGTAAATTTGAATTTCAGCAAGATTTTTAATCTAATCATCTATTGTTAGAGGATTCCCTTTTTATAACAAGTTCCAGGTACATTGTGATCTCTTCATTGCAAATTTCTTCTGTGGTTCCATAGGCATTTGAAGAATCATTCAATTTCTCATGAAATGTTTCTGAATAATATATAATTTGGTACCGTACATAGAACAGTAATGCATTGATAGGTGGAAAAGATGTAAATTTAATGCAGTACATGTTTAAAAAATGTTTTTTTATCTAGGAAATTAATAGCAAAATCAGAATTCATAAGAAAAAATGCAGCTCTTAAACCTAATAGAAAAACTATCAATGTCATGTGCCTGGAATAAAGGTCAGAGTATAGGGTATATGCAATTTCTAGAAGTTATTTTGGAATGTTCAGTATGGCTGCACCAGATGGTTCAGCAGAAAGAAAAATAATTTTGTGTGTGTGTTTATATGTAAATAAGTAGGCCAAACATGTGAAAAGTAAAGTCTGCCTTTTCCAATAGGCAGTTTTATTTTACACAGTGAAATATCAAAGGCTGCTTCTGCCAAATAAAGTTATCTGGCAGGAACCATATTTGTAATATGAAGGAATAAAAAAAGAATTAAAATAGTGTGAATTGAAGTGAATCTCATCACATCTTATATTAATTAAGAATGGAAATCTAGGTTGTGTTTAATTGGTGCCAAATGGGATTATGTTCAATTTTTCTTACTGGAGAATATTTCCTAGAAATTTTTATGCTAAGGTAAAGGAATAAAAATTCAGCCTAAAACCTCTAAAATATTTCATATTATTATTGAGACTATTGACATTAACTCTGATTAACTGCCATTTACCAAAAAAGATAAAATGATGTCATTTGTATAATGAAATAAATTAGGATGGAATTTTCCAGTTTATCTATAAAACATAAGTGCCTGTGTATATCAGACTGTATTATCTTCTATATTAGAAGAACATGTCATATGCCCTGGAAACATGCAGCTATTATACTTTTGGAAAGTATAAGAAGTACGGTGAGAATTAACTTTATGGTAAGAAGTGTTCCACCATTTTAATTAATCTGGCAGTTTTAATATCTTAATATCCAATTCAACATCTTCATACTGAGAGTGTCAGTCTTGGGAAAGAGTTTTATCTGAAAGAAAAAGGGCAATATCACACAGATAAATGGGTTATAGATTATGTCTATCAACTCTTCCTTGCTTGCCTGGTTTTATATAATTAAGCAAAAGTATTCCAAGGGAAAGGAATATATACTTGACTCTTAATATTCCTACAGATAACATTGCTACCTATCAGCTGTTAATTGCAGTGTTAGTCTTTATTATATTGTGGGAGCTACAATGCTTTTGCAGTGAAGCCTGGAGCTTGACTTTATACCTAATATAGTATATAAATTTTAATTTTCCCTCCCATCATCTGCCCCACGACATTCATCATGTATTAAGGAGTGTTGGCTATCAGTTGCACTTTTTGTTTGGGTCCTTTTGCAAGAAGGTGTGATTTCTTTTATTAAGAGAAGAAGGGGCAATTACTTTTCAACAGAGCACATTTTCTCTTTTCCCAGATAAGAGCAAGTCTGGTTTTGCAATATTGATTTCTCTGGTCTCACTCTTGACTTTTATTAATGCTGATAGCAGCTGAATTTCCTGATGCTTGCAACCATGTCCCCCTGTGCTCTCTTTCCTCCTGTGCTTTTCCATGAATTTCTATAGCATGGAAAGAAGTGACCAACAGAATTGCTGTGCTCAATTTTCATATTTGGTGATAATCAGTTTTACTGAAGCAAATCACAACTACCAATTTGTTATTGGATAGGGTGAGCTGTCAAGATGCCTTCAACTAACTTCCATACTTTTTACAAAAAGAAATCTACTCAATGGTAGATGTGCAGAGTTTGGGGGGAATAAGGGAGCTGAAGCAACCATATTAGTGTCTTAAAACTACGGTACATAACCTGTACATATTTTCCCTTTTTCTACATTTGAGCTGGATTTCTTGGTTTTGCCTCATTTTGCCTGTGCTGTACAAAATAGTAGAAAAATGTAGCTTTATGTTTGCTGTCCTGAGTGTGTGTGTGTGTGTGTGTGTGTGTGTGTGTAAGAGAGAGAGAGAGAGAGAGAAATTTTAGCAGGAATAATCCATGGAATGATTTTTTCTGATACCTGTATTTATTTCTCTACCTAATCACAATTCTCCATAATTTTGATGATGATGAATTTCTTAAAGCTGTCATAAAGAGCCCCATATTTTGTCTCTTCAACCCGGTCTTGACAATACTTTTTGCCACTTCATTCAAGTGAAATAGATGCTCCGTAAAGATGTTTCTTCAGTTTGGGGTAAAAGTGGAAATTGCATGGTGCCAAATCCAAACTCTATAGCAATGGGGTAAGACAGTGAGATCCAACTTTGTAATTAACTCTTGGATGGTCTTATATTCTATAAACTAACATTTTCTTTCTGGCTCACAGTGATGAGCTGAAGTTTCCCCTACTGTCACAATTCACCATCTTCATTCTTGTAGCATGACAACAATTGCTGGCAAATTATCAGCTTTTGAAGATTTTATTTCTACTGTCAACATACAAAGAACCCATCTTGCACAAAGTTTCTGATATTGAGACGATCGATAATGTGACCCACACATTTCTGTGAGCTGCCAAGCTTGACAACAATTTCTCGGAGCAATGTACTCATTGTCCTTAATCAGTTAATATTTCTCATATGAAACTCATTGATTGCTGTCAAAGACCATCTATTTGGCTTTTAATCATTTAGGTCAGCTCTTCCCAATTTAATATTTTAGCATTTTTTAGTCCAGCAACACACTGTACATAGGTCAACACATCATCCCTATAAGCAAGCTGCATTTACCAAAGAGTTTCAATTGTAGGGACTTAGTCAGTCATAGTATATTGCTTAAAGGGCTTACTGCCAGTTTCCATTTCATTATAATAGCAGCACAGCCTTTTTTTACAAGAACATCCCACCCACTGTTGGTGGCTTATAATGTTGGAAGCATTAGTCTTCAATCAACCCTTGCAACAATTGAGGAACACAGCCATTAGACGAAGTAAGTTGAGACTTTTATAAAAGTTAAAATTGAAAGGTACAGCCACAAGAAGTGAGGTTTTAGAGCTGTGGTTCTTCCCCACTTTCTTCTCCAAATAAAAAGAGGACAATATTTATTCCTTCCTTCCAAGTGGTTTACAAATATTTTTTTAAAAGGCATTCTTAACAGGAAAGGGGAACTGAACAGTGAAACAGCAGTTTTTGAATGTGTCAGGTATGATCAACCAGATCCATATATGAAAAGTTCAGTTCATTGCACAAGCCTACACACAGGAATCTTCTCAGATTGATGGTTTGCACCTGGATAAGACTAGATAAGGTTTAAAGGCATTGAAAGGGGTGGTGGTTGGACTTCACACTTTTGTGCCCACATAGGGATTCCAGATTATTTCCCTGTTTGACTCCTCCCCTGGCTTGGCCAGTCTTTGTTCAACAGGATAACCAGAATCAAAGATAGAGTGCAATGCTATTGAGCTCAAGGTTTGCCATAGTTCACTTGAAGTTGTTGTCAAAGATAAAAGTTTTTGTCTACTTTCAAGATTCTGTTTAGAATTACAATCCTTTCTTCCTTTTGAATACACATATCAGATATTGGGATTTCAATGAAAGCAGGTTTATCATGCTGTTTGTTGTGAGCATCTGATGTTTTTTCTCAATGCATCAAGTGATGCATAACAAGAACTTGGCTTTGAACTTGAAAATACATTGGCTTTGAATTTTTCATTACATCTCTTAACTACAGGTAGGCCTTGACTTATGGCTGGTTGCTTAGCAACTCCTCGTTACAATAGACCTCTGTGTTGGTATTTACAATTCAGTTCCAAAGTTCTGATGACTCCCCCCCCCCGAAATCACATAACTGTATGTCCAGTGCTCAGCAAGCAGCCCATATTTATAGCTGGTTGGTTTTACAACAGTTTTGCCAAAAAGTGGCAATTACTTCCAGTTTTCAGCAAAAGAAATCCATAGTGAACTGAGAGTGATCTTATTTTCAACTGTCATGTCTTACAACGATAATGGAATGGAGTGGAGTGGAGTGGAGTGGAGTGGAGTGGAGTGGAGTGGAGTGGAGTGGAGTGGAGTGGAGTGGAGTGGAGTAGAGTAGAGTAGAGTAGAGTAGAGTAGAGTAGAGTAGAGTAGAATAGAATAGAATAGAATAGAATAGAATAGAATAGAATAGAATAGAATAGAATAGAATAGAATAGAATAGAGCTGGAAGGGACTTTGGAGGTCTTCTAGTCCAACCCCCCTGCTCAAGCAGGAGAACTTATACCATTTCAGAAGTGACTGTCCAGTCTCTTCTTAAAACCCTCCAGTGGTTGCTTCTCTCTTTGGTCAGTTTCCAACCATTGTTTCTTGTCCTGACCTCTGGTGCTTTGGAGAAGAATTTGACCCCCTCTTCTTTTTGGCAGCCCCTCAAATACTGGAATACTGCTATCATGTCGCCCCTGTTTCTTCTTTTCTTTAGACTAGCCAAACTCAGGTCCTGCAGCCGTTCTTCATATATTCTAGTCTCAAGGCCTTTGATCATTTTAGTTGCTCTTTGAATTTTTCCCAAAATCTCAACATTTTTTTTGTGTAGTATGGTGACCAAAATTGGTTTTGCAGTATTCCAGGTGTGGTCTTACTAGGGTTTTATAAAGCGGTACTAATACTTCATATGGTCTTGATTCTATGCCTCTGTTTATACAAACCAGGATTGTATTGGCTTTTTTGGCTGCTACTGCACACTGCTGGCTCATATTCAAGTGGTCATCCGCTAGGACTCCAAGGACCCTCTCACAGTTATTGTTTTTGAGCCAGGTCTCACCTAATCTGTACTTTGATTTTTCCTGCCTACAGGTAAAACTTTGCTTTTCTCCATATTAAAATTCATTTTGTAGGATAGGGCCCATTGTTCAAGTTTGTCAAGATCTTTTTGGATCCTGAGCTTGTCTTCTGGGGTGTTGGATACTTTTGCCAGTTTAGTGTCATCTGCAGATTTGATGAGTTCCCCATCTCTCATCTAAGTCATTGATGAAGATATTGAAGGGTACTGGGCATCGAGGATTACCTGTAGACATATTACATTTGTTTATTTTATTCCTGACCTTCGCTCCTTCCGACGCGATCTGAAGACCTATTTATTTGAACAAGCCGGCCTGGCCTGATGGGGAATGTGTTGGGGTTTTTTATTGTGGTTTTTTACATTATTATTTATTGTTTTAGCTCGGGCTTTGTATTTAATTCTCTTTTTAACTTTTGTACTTTGTATTTTATATGTGCCCTGTTCACCGCCCTGAGTCCTTCGGGAGAAGGGCGGTATACAAATATAATAACTAAACTAAACTAAACTAAACTAAGACAGAGCTTTGTGGTAGCCCACTGCTTCTCTCCATGTGGATGCAGTGCCATTGAGGACTACTCGTT
The DNA here is from genome assembly GCF_947247035.1 of Vipera ursinii. Taxonomy (NCBI): domain Eukaryota; kingdom Metazoa; phylum Chordata; class Lepidosauria; order Squamata; family Viperidae; genus Vipera; species Vipera ursinii. The sequence continues at coordinate 198,470,304 of NC_139512.1, forward strand.
GAATACGGTTTGTCAAACAGTTACAAATCCATCTGGTGATGATGTTGTCTATCCCACCTTTTTCTAGCTTACTAAGCAGCAGGTTGTCGTCTACTTTGTCAAATGCCTTGCTGAAATCTAAACATATATATCCACAGCATTTTGCTGATCTACTAATTTAGTCACTTTATCAAAGAATGAAATAAAGATTGGTTTGGCATGATCTGTTTTTAACAAACCCATGCTGGCTGCTAGTTATAACTTTGTTTGCTTCTAGTTGATTCCAGATCTGTTTTTTTTATTATCTTTTCCAGGATCTTCCCAGGTATTGATGTTAAACAGATTGGTCTGTAGAATCCTGGGTCTGTTTCCCCCCCCCCCCCCTTTCTTGAAGATGGGAACCACATCAGCCCTTTTCCAATCCTTAGGTACTTCCCCGGTGCACCAGGATTTTTTGAAAGATATGCTGCAATGGTTCTGAGAAAACATGTGCCAGCTCCTTCAGAACTCTGGGTTGTAATCTGTCGGGTCCCAGTGATATATATTCATCAAGGTTGGATAGGTGTTCTCTCTGATAGGCAAGCTCCATTAAAGTTGTTAGTCATGGATTACCTGTAGATGCTCTGAGGCCCATTCCACATTTTTATAAAGAGTGATATACAGGGACTTTTTTCCATGAAAAACTAGCAATGGATTTTTTAATAATATCTTGAAAGCAACACTATTATTCCCTAGTAGCAGTGTGAGAATGTTTCAGAATGTGTATCAATATAGTAAATCAATAACTTAGATGACAGTGATACTTATATCCTTTTTTTTACTTGTTGATGATTCTGTCTATTTCTATTATTGTCTACCTTTCAAGAAAAAGAGAGCCAGTTTGGTCTAGCAGTTAAGGCACCAGGCTAGAAAGTAAGAGACTGTGTTCAAGTCCCACCTTAGCCATGAAAGTCAGCTGGGTGACTGGGCCAGTCACTCTCTCTCAGCCCAACCCACCTTACGAGGTTGTGGTGGGCAAAATAGGAGGAGGAAGGTGTGTTGAATATGTCAGAAGAGTAAACAAACCCTATCAGAGGGCGATGAACCATGGTTCATTTGATGCATGATAAACAGCAGGTGAAAGAAAAAAACCCCTGAAGCATATATTCTACTATTAACCTTTAATTACAAAGAAACTTGTAAAAACACAGAAAGACTCACAACTGCATGTCTATCTCCCAGAGAGCACAAAGGAAGGAAAGAGAAAGTAACTTGTGTTTTGGACATGCGTACACAGTAATAAATATAAAACCAAACAAAATACATGGCTGAACATGTGACACTCACCATGATTACAATTCTACTTGCAAAGAAACAGACTGCAAGGAGCTTACTGACAAAAACTAAAAAACGCAGTGACAGAACATGTTCGTGTACTTGAGTTATTTGTAAAAATAACAAAGACAGAATATAAACAAACAAAAGTTCCTGAGACCACAGGGAATCCATATAATGTCTACTCATTCATAAATTAAAGAACAAAAGAAATGCAACGACATGCAAGGAAAAAGCAGTGAAGGGGATGAAAAATAAACGCATGACCTGAGCAAAATGGAACAGAATTTTCTGAGTAAGTGACTCTTTAGATGTTACTGGTTTACAGCTCCCATCATCCCTCCCTATTTAATAAGGCCAATGATAAAGGATAATGGTAGGGATAGTCTGACACTACCTGATGTCCACAAAGAATAAAATGGTTGGTAAAATATGCACTGGAGTTTGTGGAATGCCCCAAAAGAAGGAGGAGGGAGGTAAAAGTTATGAAGTCTCCTTTCACCTGCAATTCCCTGTGCCTTTGGAAAACATACAGCAAGTGAAACCATGTACCATCACTATGACTTCTTTGTACTTCCTCCTTCCATTAAGACGTTGTCATTGACCCCATATGCTTTTGGTGAGCGGAATGGCGTTTCTATTCACGAAATAAACAACCTGGATCCAGTTCATCACTGTGCAGATTGTAACCTTCAGGGGTATTCATTGCCATATTTTAGAGGGATAAATACAGTGGTGGGATTCAAATATGTGAACAACTGGTTCTCTGCGTGGATGCTGCTTCTGGAAGTCCATTCTGGGCCTGGACAACAAAAAATTAGCTACCAGTTCTGCCAAAGTGGTGCAAACTGGCTGAATCCCACCACTGGATAAATATGCATCCATTTGAAAAATTTATTGACTGCTCCAGAAAGTATTTCATTTGAAGTTCTGGGAAGCAAAATTTTTCAAAAGAATTAAATGCACTATTACTTTTCCAGCAACAGCTGGTCCACTTGCATTCACCTTACCGAGTGCACAAATTACATTGTGTAAAATAAATTGTTGACCAGACAAAACAAGATTAGAACTGCAGTTAACTTTGGGGTGAGGTCAGCAGAATTATAACTACAGAGCAATGACCTTCAGCAGTTCACTGAAGTAGAACACGTTTTCAAAACCAGAAGAGAAAGCATAATAGTCGACAATCCTGGGGATTGTTTTAACAGATTGAACACTTAAAAGATGAGCTCTTGCCATACGACGAATACAATGTTATGTTGCTGTACCTCACACAGTTAAAAAATTATGGAAATATGTAAACCAATAACATCTCTCATTTTTAATCATCAAGTGAATGTTTTCACATACCTTCTGATGATTAGAACAATTAGCTAGCTGTTATAGGCTATTCCTGTTTTAAAACTTATATCCACAGATATATGGTTACATAATTGGATCTTATTTTTACCTTATTTTTGTATTTTTTTTTTTTAAAAAAATCTTGTAGGATTTATTATATGTTCCACCAAGCGGAGCCAGGAACAAACTTATGGCAGATTCAAGTTCCTCTAATTTCATCTGGAAACAAAGTGTGAATATTAGGCGTCATTTTTTTAATTTACAAATGTGTATCTTATACAAATGGACACAGACATGTATAGCACCTATAGCTTTATATAGCAGTATAAAATCAGTAAAAAAAATCTGAAAAGTCCAGGTAAGGAGATGAGTTTGAGTCTGTTCTAAACTATGACAGATATATCTATCTATATAATAAAGTTAACACATTACAGTATATTCTGCTAAAGTAGTGGTCATATTTTGACATATTTAGTAATGTCATTTTAGTAAAGTCTCACAATGAGTTCCTTATTTTAGATCTCTTCCTACGATTAGTGCCGGCACTTAAAATGATTAATTATCAAGGCTCCCCTTGAATGGGATTGAAAGGATTCTCTCTCAATTACAGATATTTTTAAAAAGAAACTTCCTTGTTCTATGACTGCCACTGAATCAACTACAACCCATCTATTAATGCATTTTTGTTATCGACACATTAAAAAGTAATCCTGCATTTATCAACACATCTTAATTGAAGGGGGGATGGAGGGGCTAGAAAAGCTTATACAGCTTGTTGACTTGGAAATTAGCTTTCTGGAACCTGCAGATCTCAAAGATGAAGGAGAGAAAGAGGCTGTTTTTTGCAACTTGAACAAAAGACAGGCAATTAGTTTTGAATTTGAGATCAAACATGGCAAATGTATGCCAGGCCCAGTACTTCAAAGTCAGTGGGAAACTTTTCAAAACGCCAAATGGAAGATAGGATAGAAAACCATCAGACACCTTTTTCATCTTAGCTGTCCCAACTATTACAGAATCTTTTGTTCATTACTGCCGTAATCAAATCTTAGGACTGACCAGTGAACAAGCAGGCTATTTGACTTTCAATAAAATCATGAATGGTTTGAATCAAGCAACCTTTGCTTAATTAGTCACTACTCTAATTTCATATATAGCTACATTTGAATCGGCTCTATTCAGAAATTATACAAATGCCATGGGGAACACTGTTTAAAATAAAAAAACTCACAAAGCATCTGTCAATAACATTCCTATTAATAAAGTCACTGAAGATTTCTGTTAATATAATAGTATTGTGAACTATCAGGTACAAATGTGTTCCAACTCCAGCTCACCAAAATCTTGAGTCTATTCATAATATACTTTATATATCCTAATTGTGTTGTGTTGAGGGGAAGGTTAGCTAATGAATTGTAAAAACATCCAAAAAGCCCTTTACAGAGTTACGCAAAAAGACCTATTTGGCATACCGAGTCATAGGAATCATACAGTGTAGACATTGGAAGGGAATAGTCAATAATAATAATAATAATAATAATAATAATAATAATAATAATAATAATAATAATAATAATAATAATAATAATAATAATAAAGTTGGAAGGGACCTTCGAGGTCATCTAGTCCAACCCCCTGCTCAGGAAGGAAACCCTATAACCATTTCAGACAAATGGCTGGCCAGTCTCTTCTTAAAAACTTCCAGTGTTGGAGCATTCACCACTTCTGGAGGCAGGTTGTTCCACTGGTTAATTGTTCTAACTGTCAGGAAGTTTCTCCTTAGTTCTAGGTTGTTTCTCTCCTTGATTAGTTTCCATCTGTTGCTTCTTGTTTGGTCTTCTTGTTTGCTTCTTCCCAATGCTTGGATCAACTTCTAAAGAAGCAGTCCCCAACCTTTAATTTAATTTAATTTAATTATGGGGCTTATATGCCCCCTTATCTCCCGAAGGACTCAGGGCGGCTAACAACAATAAAAACAACAATAAAAGCAATGAATACAAATATTAAAAGAGATTAAATTTTACAAAGCCCCACTAAAACCTGTAAAAATTAAAAACATGATTAAAACCCCCAACATCAGTCCAGGTCGGCCAGTTGGAAAAGGTATGTCTTTAGGTTGCGACGAAAGGACCGGAGATCTGGGGCCATCCGAAGTTGTCGAGGGAGCTGATTCCAAAGGGCAGGTGCCCCAACAGAGAAGGCCCTCCCCCTGGTGGTCACCAGCCAACATTGTCTGGCCGACGGCACCCTGAAAAGACCCTCTCTGTGTGAGCGCACAGGGCGATGGGAAGTCATTCCTGACAGCAGACGGTCCTGCAAATATCCCAGACCTAAGCCATGTAGGGCTTTATAAGTAAGAACCAGCACCTTGAACCTCACCCGGAGGGCAACCGGCAACCAATGCAGCTCATGCAGGAGGGGTGTAATATGGGAGTATCGGGATGCTCCCATCACAACCCGCTCGGCCACATTCTGCACCAGCTGAAGCCTCCGGGTGGCCTTCAAGGGCAGCCCCATGTAGAGAGCATTGCAGTAATCTACACGGGAGGTAACGAGTGCATGAGTGACCGTACATAAGGCATCACAGTCCAGATAGGGGTGCAACTGGTGCACTAGGCAAACCTGGGCAAATGCGCCCCTGGCCACGACCCCTATATGGTCTTCTAAATTGAGTCGTGCATCCAGGAGGATGCCCAAGTTGCACACCCTATAAATGGGATGCAACACCTCTCCTCCCATAACCAAAGATGGTGAATCTTGGACAACACGAGATGCCGATACATAGAGCCACTCGGTCTTGTCCGGGTTGAGTTGGAGCCTGTTCTTCCCCATCCAGATCTGCACCACTTCCAGGCAACGGGACATCACATCAAGGGCATCACTGGGTTGGTTCGGAGTGGAGATGAAAAGCTGGGTATCATCAGCATATTGATGATACCTCACTCTGAAACCACGTATGATCTCACCCAGTGGCTTCATGTAGATGTTGAACAGGAGGGGAGAGATGACCAACCCCTGAGGCACCTCACAATCAAGGGGCCTCGGGGTTGACCTCTGTCATTCTGCCAACACCATCTGCGAACGGCCCGAGAGGTAGGAGGAGAACCACCGTAAGACAGTGCCTCCCATCCCAACCCCTGGAGACGTCGCAGCAAGATACCATGGTCGATGGTATCAAAAGCCACTGAGAGATCTAATAGGACCAGGATAGAGGAATAACCTCTATCCCGAGCCCGCCAGAGATCATCCACCAGCACGCCCAATGCTGTCTCCAATGCTGTCTCCAATCGGCCTGAAACCCGATTGGTACGGATCCAGATACTCAGTTTCCTCCAGGACCAACGGGAGCTGCCATGCCACCACACTCTCAACAACCTTCACAAGAAAGCGAAGGTTGGAGACAGGACGAAAATTATTTAAAATAGCTGGGTCCAGAGCAGGTTTCCTGAGGCGGGGCCTCACCACCGCCTCTTTCAAGGCAGCAGGGAAGCACCCCTCACTCAAAGAAGCATTGATCACTGCCTGGAGCCAGCCTTGTGTAACCTCCCGAGTCGCATAAACCAGCCAGGAGGGACACGGGTCCAGTAAACATGTGGCGGCACTTAATCTAACCATGATCCTGTCCACTTCATCCGGAGTCACAGGGTCAAACTCCTCCCATATAATATTGGCCAGACCTATCGCTTCCTCCTCGTCAGACACAACCTTCTTGGCACCAGGGACTTGTTTCGTGGAAGACAATTTTTCCATGGATCGGGGGCGGGGGAGCGGGATGGTTTGGGTTTTGCACACTTGCCCGTTGGTCACCTCCAGCTGTGCAGCCCTGTTCCTAACCTGGTGCAGTCTGTAACACAGAGGTTGGAGACCCCTATTCTACAGCATCCTTAAGAAATGGCTTCCAGCCCTTTGTTTAAATACTTCCAGGAAAGAGAATGGACCAAGTTGTGATGCCTAGTCAAAAACATATTAGAAAATGTTCTCTGATGTCAAACTAAAATTTACTTATTACAACGTAGAGCCATTGTTTCTTGCTATATCCTATGGAATAACTCTGAACACATCTGTCCTGTCTTATATGTGACAGTCTTTCACATGCCTGGAAAAAGGTATCATTATTTATTAACGATCATAGTATCATATTATCACAAATTTATTATTTCCAATGCACGATTGGCTGTAAATTTCTCAAAAATCATTTTAAAAGATCTGAGCAGATGATTCTCATATTTTAGGCACTATGTTTCGTTAATATGTTGGTCAGCTTTATCTTAAAGATAAAAAAAGATTTTTTTCTGTTATTCAGAAAAACTTTGCTATTAAAAAACCTTATGGAATACAATAAGTAGATATTATGGCAGGTGGAAAGCCATTACATTTAAAGATTCCCTGTCATTTGAACTACAAAGTTCTTATCTTCTTTCATAAAAGAAGTGTAGCAGTGATCTCTGCTGTATTAGACAGCTCTAACTAACCAATTTTTATTAATTTAAATAGAAATGGGAAGCCAATCTTGCAGATTTAAACATTTACACTAGTTTACAGTAATTTACAATTTACAGTATTAGATGTATGCAGCTTAATAGCCCTATTAAGTGAACTAGATTAAGAAATCAATGTCATTTTAGTCAGTACTACTTGTAACAACCACAGTAACAGAATCTTGCAGGTCTAAGTGTGCTTCCCACGCCCCTCCCTGTTTCTTCATGTGATTTAGGCAGGGATTTGCCTGAGATGTTTTCTCAAGTTACTTTCATGATTCAAACTCAGCCACATTTTTAATTTGCTGTTGCCTTGGTAGCAGCTGTTTCTCCTATCCCTCAAGGCCATTCCCTCTGCCCTCTTTATTCCTTAGTTCAATTGTCCAACAGATATTGACAATTGCTGAATAGGGACCACTACGGTGGGAAGGTAACAGCGTTCCGTGCGCCTTTGGCGTCTAGTCATGCCGGCCACATGACCACGGAGATGTCCTTGGACAAGCGCTGGCTCTTCGGCTTTGAAACGGAGATGAGCACCAGCCCCTAGAGTTGGAAATGACTAGCACACATGTGCGGGGGAACCTTTACCTTTACCTTTACTGTTAGATAATGTATTGTTTTTTGTGTTCTATAAATTAAAGCACATGTACAGTTGGTATTTTCAAAACCATAGACTTGTTTTTTTTCCTTCAAAATAAATGGATATTCCTACTTTATTAAAACATTTTCAGAAGTTAAAGTCTCAAGTCAGATTCTGTTTTTGTGTTTGGAAGAACAAGTGTTTTGTGACCACCTGACCACAATTTACAAACACCCCTATTCCATAAATCCAAACTTAATTTGGAAAGGAGAATGCAAAACAAAATTGGAATAGAGAAATTTATATATATGTATATATTATAAAACAGCATGTTGTCTGAGTGACATTTATAGGACAATCCTTAACAATTAATTTCTATAATCTATATTACATCTGTTAATTTCATTTGATTTCCCCTATCCCTTGCGTAGCTTTCCTTGCAAAACATTAGATTAAAGCAGTTTTGTTTGTTTAACAACAGTTAAATATGTCTCAATAGTCCTATATATCGTTTTAGTTGCCTTATCTTAAATCCTGTCACTATATCTATTTCAGTTTACTTCCCCCCAATAAAAGAAAAAACATTTACAGATAACAGTCTTTTTCTAACACTCAACTATATTTATGTTTCATCTTTTTATTTTTTCTCCCTTCACACAAACCTTCTCATACTTTTGTATTTCCCAATCACTATAAAAATAAAAGGAATAAAAAAAGAAAACAACAAAGAACAAGAACAACTTATTTCTCCCTTTACATTCTAAATGTTCTTACAAATAACAATCATTTCAACATTCAGCTATATTTACCTTTATGAATTTAATTCTGCATATACTTTTATATTTCTTAATAAAGAGACAAAAGAGAGGCAAATACAAAATTAAAGAGAAGGAAAAAGTAAAAGAAAGAAAAGAAGAAAGAAAAGAAAAGAAAAGAGAAAAAAGAGGAAGAGACATACATTTCTTCCAGTTCAAAATATATCCATTTCCTCAATTTCCACTCCTTTCAACCTATACTAAAATATATATTTAATCTATTTAAACTTTAAACATTCCCTTTAATATTTCCAGTCATCTAATCCTCTAAAACTCATTTAAAACATATCTTTTATATTTTATTCCTGTTCAAATCATTCCAATATGAAAGAATAAAACAAAAAAGCAAAAGGGAAAGAAAGAAAAGAAAAAGTCCCTCTAAAAGTAACATATTTCAAGATTTTCCCATTATTCAGCCAAATTCAAACATATGTGCCTTCTTTCCCCTATATTCCAGATTGTTTAAACATATTAAAATATTTCCCTTTTGAATTAAATCATGGTTTTTTTATTTTATATAGTTCCATCCTCCAGTTTCTTTCCTCAGGGTTGCATTTAATCATCTCTGCTGTCTTCTCCTGAAGAAATTCTTGAGATGAAGTTAAGTTGAAAGTAACTTGGTTCATACTCTCAAGGTTCTTCTGTGTTGTCTTGTAGTTTAAAGTCATTGTTCTTTGGAAGCTTTGCTGCATGTTATATATCTTTTGCAAAGTAAGCATTTTGATCATTTCTTCTATGTTTTCAGAAATTTCTTGAAGTGAAATTAAGTTGAGAATAAGTTGATTCATCTTCTCAAAATTATTCTGCATCTCTATATCGTTTAAAGTCATTGTCCTTTGATGTTGTTGCTCATCGCATATCTTTTTTTTTTGTAATGTACTCATTGCTTCAGCCATGTTATTGTTTACACAGGTGCAGTTTAAAAGCTTGAAAGTTCAAAGACAAAAGAAAAGAAGGGAAAAAAAGAGATCCTCATCTGCCAGCAGGTGTCAGCATTTACTCATTTATAATGTCTTTCTGTTTGTTCCTTTGTTTGTTCCTTCTCCGGAAGAATAAGAAAGGCGCCGCCAGAACAAAATCTCTATGGAGATTTTAACTTTGGGGATTTCTTCTTCAGGAAACATAAGTAGAATAAAGAAAATCGATATTCTTACCCAGATTCAAGCATGCTGTTTGTTATTCACTTATTCAATTGCTTTGACCCCTGTTGGTATTTCAGCTATGACTGGACACAACGTTAGCCAGCCTTTTCTTCTGTTGGTTTTTGGGAGGGTTCTCCTGGGTTGTTCAGAGAGATTGCCATCTCTCCTAGATCCCTGGAATTTCCTTCCTTCAGTCCACCCCTCCAGGGTGGATTCTGGCCCCTTAGGGTCCCCAACAAAAAGATATTTCACCCGGAGGATCAAAGCCTCTAGCTAACTCGCTGAGCACCGGAACAGGAAGTCCTGGAATAGAGAAATTTTCTTATAGGCATATTGTGATTCCCAACCCATCTATGCAATACCATGACTCATGAAGAAATATGTTGATTGTGAAATTACACTTTCCACATTCTTGGTTATCATGGTTATCATGGTTATCATGGTTCATACTAGGCTTTTTCTATGATGTTTTCCTCCTTTTGTTTAACAGCCAAGCTAACCATATCTTACCTAAGTTACTGAAAAATTATAATATTTTAGTTGGCGATAGCAATCCAGAGATACAGTACTTCCCTAGGTGCATGCAAAATGCTGTTTGATATCTGGGATTATTTCACTGCATTTGTGGACATCTTGGGGTGCTTCACATTGAAGCTCTGTCCTCCAGCCACTTGCCATAGTTCATCTTGGAGGTATAAAGACTCAAAGACTTGATACCCTCTTTACCAATGACAACATCATCAATTATTTGCCAGAGAAATATTTAAGTAGAACAATAAGACAAATGGGGAAGGCAAGTAACAATCTAATGGTTGGAAAGAGGAAGAAATATAGGGATTGGGTAAAAAAGATGATGGGTGACTCAGTGGTGGGGCAGGAAGAGTTGTTGGATAAACAAGATTGAAAAAAAAAACACGTCTCAGAAAAGCGTGAAGCTTTAGGATACAAATGCAGCTTAATGTCTTTATTCAGTTCCCAAGAAAGGAACTATTTCACCTGTGGTCTATCAAGGCACTATTTAGTGGACTACTCATTTTCAATGCTGTGTTGTGCTTCAAATGATTCTCTGGATGCAAATGCTTCAAAAGCCAGCATAAATTTGGCATGCTCGATAACCTTCCTTAATGTGGTACACATCAGAAAGTGTAGATTATGCATCCAACTGGGGGTTATGGGAGTTACAGTATCACACATCTGAAAGGCAAGGGATAGAAAGAGTATCATTTCATAAATCCTAGCAGGGATTTTCTATTTCTAGCTCCAGCAGACTGTATAATTTTACCGTATGAGAAACAGCTGAACTGTGGCTAATGAAGTCCCACCAATAGAGTTTACATCTATTAATAGGATTTAGTTAGCTCTTTCTCCTTAATGGTGCAATTGGGAGCAATTGGATAAGGCTGTTTTTTATAATTTGATGATACTGTAAAGACTGCTGCAGCCAGAAATATTGATTCTTTGCAACATATGGCAACTACCATTATTGTGGTAGCAAATCTTGCTTGCTTTGGTCTTCCAAAATCTTTATAAATGTATTTATTGCCTCCAAGCTTAAAGATGTGCATTGGGTATTTGGTTGACTCAAGGGAGCAGGTGGGTAAATTATTGTACTAATCAGAAATATACCAAGCAAAGAGAGAATCAGAGAGATGGAAGGAATAGTCAATTCACAAACTTTAATCTTGTTCAACCCATTAAAGCCTCTCTTAAAACTACCCAGCCTGAGCTTAAGCTTCAGAAAGAGGGAGGTCATACCTCTCTTGATAGTTGGTTTCACTGTCTAACTGCTCTTAGAATTAGAAACATTTTCCTCCTAATATTAAATTGGAGTATGCCTTCCCTGTCATTTAAGACCACAATTTTATAGCCTTACACTCTGGGATGAAAGGAGAAGGTCAAGGATGCTATGCAAATTAGACAACAGCCAGTTCTGGTGATAATTTATGAACACAGCTTTGCTTTGCATACACTGATTTTTCAATACTAATGGTTAAAGCAATAGCTTAGTGCAATTTGTGAATAAAGTCTCTCCAATTCAGGCTTCTTTCTGTCTCTTGGTTCTCCCATTTTGCTTTTTGTAGCTTCCTGTCCACTTAAATAATGTGATGATCCTGATAGTATTGCATAATTTTGTGCATATTGGATTGGGTCATAGTAAAAATATTATCTATCTGAAAGCAGTTTTGGAGAAGACCGTCCAGATAACCTCTGGTTTGATTGGTTCTAGTAAGTACAGGGCAAGTTTTATTGGGTCTGAAGCACTGTCATATGGTGTGGGCTGTGTGAAGGAGCCCCATACTTAACCTTGTTTTGTGACCATCCCTTTTGTTCCTCTAGAAGTTCTTTCTCAATCATTATTGAACATTAGTTTATAGTCTTAGTAATAAAAAACAAAAAAAAATATCCTCACTGGATGAGAATGCAATTAATTTACTAGGTTGCAATCTTAACACTTCTGTATAATTCCTTTCATACTTTGATGTCGGCACTAGTAGAAATTTCAGTTCCTTGTCATTTGGATTCCACTTATGCAAGTTCTAATTGGCTTCCACTTATGCAAGCTCTATGCAAATACATTTTATGGATTCTAGTCTATATCAATGGAGTTATGTTTGTAAAACACTCTTTTCCTTTTAGTTCATATGGGGAAAAACTTTGGAAAAAGCAAAATTCTTGCTTTTCCCAATAATTTTTTCTCAGTTTTTCCAGATATACAGTTAGTTGCATCTGCTTAACTAGGAGTCCTCTTAAGATTATTCTCAGCAAAAATGTTATAAAAAACAGGATTTATTTTCCCCACTTTATTTTCTTTGTATCCCTCTACTATTAAGACTGACCTCTAACTAAAGACTACTATATTTCAGCAAAGATATTTTTATACAGACCCTAAGCCTGAAAAATACTGTACAGATGCATACAAAGGTATATAATTGTCAGCTTCCGGTTCGCGTGCGCAGCGCTTCCGGACGTTCAGGAACAGTCTGCTTCCTGCTGTCCATTTCTTTCTTTTTTTGAAGGACCCTAAAAAGGATCAAAAATCGGCCTGGAGGGGCGATTACCAAGAGGAGGACTTCCCTGTGATCGCAGAAGGGTGGCAGCCCTCCGCTGGAATCTGGGATCATCTCCTTTGGCCTGAAGAAGAAGAGACTGGCCATAAAGATGGCCGATCACTAAGCCACCCTGCGAAAGCCAAAAGAACTACCTAGCACTAAGAAGCAATCTGGAGGATCTGGGTGAGCTTTTACCTTTCCTATTCCCTTAACCATTTTCCTGTGGGACCTTCCTGAAAATCTCCTTCCTCATTTTTTGAGAAAACGGTGAATATCTACTTTGGGAACAAATCTTAAAGTCTCAAAGCTACAAAAGAAACTCAATTAATTCAGCAAAGAAATTAAGCAATTTCATCTGCATTTACTAAAAAGCTTCTATTTGTTGCTGGGGATCCACTATCCTATCTTCTCTCTAAGTTGTGAATTAAGGGAAAAAAATTGGACTAATCCTACAAAAGTTCTATATTGATTGGGGGGAAAAAAGAAAAGAAAATTTTTACATTGCATGTTATATGTTATTGATGACATCTAGTGGCGAAACCTGGTACAGCAAGTAAATTTCCTTTTTCTGTTGTGACAGCTGACTGAATAACAGCTGTCCTTGACACTATGCTTAAAGATAAGTGTGGGAACACCTGGCACTGAATACAACTCTTCAGGAGGTGGAAAATCTTTGACTATTATTAAAACAGCCTCCATGGAAGGTTTAACTGCAAACAACAATGAAATGGATGAATACATCCCATCACTTGATTATAAACTGATACTGGACACGATTTTGGCAATGACAGAGCAAATTAAAGCCAAACTGCAAGAAAAATCTGACAACATAAAGCCACCAAATCAAATTTTCACTTTAAATGAGGAAAAAATAATCCAAAACCAAATAGAAGAATTGGAAACTAACACTAAAATAGGAGATTTCAAAGAAAAACAAAAGCAACCTACAGAAAACCTTAAAGTCCAAACTTTAATGGCAACTACAAAACTTACAATCCAAAAAGCAGCAGCACCTGAAGAAAGCAACACCAAGAGTGAAGACACTAAAGGCCTTCAAATACACTATATTGAGAATTCAATTAATCAAATGACGACCATAATTCCAGCTACTACTTTCTACCTAACCCAGATAGAATTGGAAGAACAAAAAGATTTGATTGATCTAATGACAACTATATTATATCAACCATCAAAAACTGAATTATCAAAGCAAAAATACAATGGTTACAAAGGGGACATCTTCCTTGCAAAACTGACATTTGGATATGCTCCCTGGATTCAAATAAGGGTTATAGGAAGAAAGGAAGATACATTTGAGAATTTAAAGATACCAAGAGGGAAGCATGATTGGCACAAAAGGAAGGCAAGAGTTAGATTTAAAAAACTGAACTTGTTTCTCTTTTGGGATTCCTAAAGATAGACTATAAAAGTATCTTTCTATGGATTAAGGGGAATCTCTAAAAATATAACTGATTTTACATTTAGCTTTTAGATCTGTAAAGGAAAACAAAAGTAAGCTTTTAGAATATAACTCTGAACTATATTATAGAACTTGGAATGACATATCAAAAGATAGCATTTTAATAATTGATGTATGGTCAAGATGACTTATAGAATATTCAGTGGTTACTTTTGAACTATAGTACAGAATCTAGAATTTTATATATAAAAGATAGTATTTTAATAATTGTTGAACGGTTAAGACAAAAAGTATATTTCTAATAACTGGGGATTTGTTAAGATGAAAACTAGACTTTAATGGTAAAACATAAGAATATTTTGTAGTGAACAATGTAAGTTTTGTAGACAAAAGAATTATTCTTTATTGAAATAGGGAATTGTGGGTTACCCCAAAATTAAGCTTTTTCCTATATACTATAGGCTATTCTAGAATATCCTATTGCAATTAGATAAAATTTAAAAACAGGATATTGATATGTATTAGTGAAAATACATTTTGAATTTTATTAATTGACTAGGTTACAACTAGAAGTGTACTAATTTGCTTATTTTGACTATGTAATAACTAAGGGAATTAGAGAGGGCATCTCTGTTGATGTAACCTGAACTGTTTACAACTGGTTATTTCTTATTTTAACTACCAAACCACCATATTGTTTCAGAAATACATGTATATGTAAATATTAAAAAATCAATAAAACTTGTATATAGATAGATAGATAGATAGATAGATAGATAGATATAGATATAGATATAGATGATATAGATATAGATATAGATATAGATATAGATATAGATATAGATATAGATATAAATAATTGTCTTCAGATACAACATTGTTGAGTACTAATTGGTTACTTGGAGTGTAATAGAAAGTTATTATGCAGGAAACATATGTGATTACAGTGTAGCCTTGTAAAGCTGTCTCAGTATGTGACTTTGCATGAACATGTTGTAACTTAAGTGAAAAGACAAAGACTGGAATACCAACTTGAACATATTAAAATAGAATAGATAAATAGATTCCAAATCCTGATCCTTGTCATTATTCCTATAATTCTAAATGATTAAACAGATTAACAGAAACACAAGTGTGCCTTTCTGCGAATGTATGATATATAACAGATAAAAGTGAGCATGGATTGTAAAGGATTATTTCATTAATTTACCAAGTTAATGTGTTAATAATAATAATAATAATAATAATAATAATAATAATAATAATAATAATAATAATAATGATGTTGGAAGGGACCTTGGAGGTCATCTAGTCCAACCCCCTGCTTAGGCAGGAAACCATTTCAGGCAAATGGCTGTCCAGTCTCTTCTTAAAAACCTCCAGTGTTGGAGCATTCACCACCTCTGGAGGCAGGTTGTTCCACTGGTTAATTGTTCTAACTGTCAGGAAGTTTCTCCTTAATTCTAGGTTGCTTCTCTCCTTGACTAGTTTCCATCCGTTGTTTCTTGTCCTGCTTTCAGGTGCTTTGGAGAATAGCTTGACTCCCTCTTCTTTGTGGCAGCCCCTGAGATATTGGAACACTGCTATCATGTCACCCCTCACCCTTCTCTTCGTTAAACTACACATACCCAATTCCAGCAACCGTTCCCTATATGTTTTAGCCTCCAGCCCCCTAATCATCTTTGTTGCTCTTCTCTGTACCCTTTCTAGAGTCTTGACATCTTGTTTACATCGTGGTGACCAAAACTGGATGCAGTATTCCAGGTGTGGCCTTACCAAAGCATTGTAAAGTGGTATTAGTACTTCACTTGATCTATCCCTCTGTTAATGCAGCCTAGCACTGTGTTGGCTTTTTTGGCAGCTGCAGCACACTGCTGGCTCATATTGAAGTGATTGTCTACTAAGACTCTGAGATCCCTCTCACAGTTACTACTATTGAGCAAGGTACCACCTATACTATACCTATGCATTTGATTTTTCCTGCCTAAATGTAGAACCTTACTTTTTTCACCATTGAATTTCATTTTGTTAGATAGCACCCAGTGTTCGAGTCTGTCCAGATCCTTCTGTATCTTAAGCCTATCTTCTGGAGTATTGGTTATTCCTGCCAGCTTGGTGTCGTCTGCAAATGTGATGAGTTCCCCATCTATCCCATCCAAATCATTAATGAAGATATTGAAGAGCACTGGGCCCAGAACAGAGCCCTGGGGCACCCCACTACACACTTCCTTCCTTGTAGATGCGGTTCCATTGAGGACCACACGCTGAGTACGGCCTGTCAGCCAGCTACGAATCCATCTGGTGGTAATGCTATCTAACCCACATTTTTCTATCTTATCAAGTAGTAGGTTGTGATCTACTTTATCGAATGCCTTACTGAAGTCCAAGTAAATTATATCTACAGCATTCCTCTGGTCCACTAGTTTTGTCACTTGGTCAAAGAATGTAATAAGATTTGTCTGGCATGATCTGTTTTTGACAAACCCATGTTGACTTTTAGTGATGACTTTGTTCGCATCAAGGTGTTCGCTGATTTGTTGTTTGATTATCTTTTCCAGAATCTTCCCAGGTATTGAGGTCAGGCTAATAGGTCTGTAGTTTCCTGGATCTATTTTTTTTTATGTACAGTACCCTGATATTTGTGAAAAGGATTATGCCGGTGTTAGAAAGGAAAGGTTTGTGCCAACATAGTCCATGGCAATACTACCATCAATATGAGCAGCTCTGACTCTGGAGTGCTTAGTGCTACACATATTTGTAAACATGGCAGAAATGGTTTAGGAAAGTGAGAATTTTTGCTGAATTTCTAGATTTTGCAGGCCCAAAGATAATAGAAGATTCTGGGCTGTAAGTCTGGCTGCATCTCATATTCAAAGTCATTAGATTCAAGGCATGAAGATCTCACCATCAGGCAGAAAAGTGGAGGTGACAGAATTAGCCCAGACATGTACACAGATTTAGGACTCACATTTTTAACCTCTAGAGATAGTTATATTTCGATGGTGCTTTTCCAAGCTGCAGCAGTGATGACACAGCTCTTAAGAGATTAGAGATAGAAGACTTCTCTCAGTGCTGGGAAGTTTCCTGAATTCAGCTTTGCTGTGTTAGGTGGAACTTGAAAATGGCTTGGCTACGATCCACAAAGGAACATTGTTCTACAATATCACAGTGTAAGTTGTCAATTCACATGGTAGATCAAGTTCGAATGCTTAGATTTTGATCCTACACAATCAGCCCAGTGATATGCATTTTCTACATCAACACTGAAAGATTGACATTGGGCATGTTGAGCACTAGGCAAAGATTAGCCTCAGAACAAGTTGAACTTTCTGAACATCACTGCTATCTAGGACTAGTAATTCTGAGCTACAAACCTCCATGCAATCATGAAATGGCTACAATGAAAATTGTCTATATCTCATTTGTTCCATCTAATATCATGATATTGTAGCCTTTAGCTAGCTCCCTCCCCCCTTTGTACTGACAGTTGAATTCATCATTCCTTTCTTGAAGAAATGTAATGAAACATACAATACTGCTCTACTTGTAGGGCTACTGGGTGGTATGTTTCAATGAACCTCTTCTTGGCCACTGATAATTCTTTGTGAAGAATTATGAATTTGGGGAAGGAAGCTATGATGGCTCAGCTATGATAGTTCTCTGTGGACCACAGCTTTGATTCATTGGGCTAGATGCCAGAAGATACAGGAGAAAATGTGAAGAAAATGTATTATAACATTTTCACTGACCTATCAAGCAATCCTTAAAGCAAACAAAAGGGGGTGGGGGATGGGAGGGGGGCAATGCACATGAGTAGAAAATTTGCTCCCAAAGAAAATCCACTGGATGAATTCAAAATCACCAACAGTTGTAGACGTAAAAATAAAATAGAAAATACAAGCAGGAGTTTTGAGACTGGACTCTGGGGAAGGAAGACTTTTAAAAAGCCTTTGGCTAGATGACTGGGTTTAAACCAGGCGTTTCAAACTGCCGGACTGCAGGCTGGTTTCATCATACCGAAGCCATGCCCAGCCCATTGCTGGCAATGCAAAAAGAGTCATGATACGTCACGACGCGTCACGTGATGTGGCGAGTTTGACACCTGTGGTTTAACCAAACCAACTATGTAGCCAATATAATGGCTACATACTTTGAATGGAAGAGTTAGCTGGAGAGCAAGAGTTAGCTTGCTCTCGTACTCTTTTATCCCTGACTATATAGGTTTCGCCATTTCTGCTAATTCTGTCATCTTCACAATCCATTCCTCCATTCTGGATATTTTAATATTTCCTCCATCTTTGTGCATATAATAATCTTGCTGCAATAAAAGTGTCATTTATGATCAGTCCCGACGATGTAGCGATAGGGCAAAATGACAATGTGCAGGCAAGAGGCTGAAAGCAAAATTAATATAAATATATAAAGTATATTTAATATAATAGATAAAGTATAGAAAATTCCTCCCTTATTGTGTGATAAGCTCTTCAGTGGAAGGAAATAAAGGCTGAGGTATCTCCAGAATGGTGTAGATGCATCTTGCCTTGTGGATCTTGCACTGAGCAAATAGTCTGTTTGGCAATCTTCAAAGATTTTTTCCAGCTCTGTAATTTAACCTCCAACCCCAGAGGTGTAGTCAAACATTTGCTGGCATAAAATGACATTCATACACTGTAACATTTCCTTACTCATCCCTGTATAATAAAGTATTATACTGTTTCTTCTCTGAAGATCTGACATTGTGGATATATAACAATGTTAACCAATTCGTGTTATACCCAGCCAGGTTCTGTGAAAACAGGAAGAAGCATCAAGAATGGGATAGGGTGAGGTGAGGAGGAGAATTTAACAATGGACTGCATGTGGAAGCTTAACTTTGCTGACAAGTTTTTTTTAATATTTATGGTATAAATAGATATGTGCATTATTTTGTTTCATTGCTGATGTTTTCATTATTGATTGGAAGATACCCAGAGTTCAATTAAAAAATGAGTGGCTATTTAAAATGTTTTAAATAAAAGAATGGTAGATATAATAAACATCACCCTGGCACAAAAGATGGTAGGACATTTCTTAATCAGGCTAACCATATGATATACAGTATACCGGCATAATTTATGATAATCTACAACAATATATTTCAGAATGATTTGTGTCTTTTTCTTGACACCATTAATAAATGATGATGGGCCTAAACATAATGATTTCCCAGCCTGTCCTATTTATTTTGGCCATATTATTATTTTACATTATAAATGCATTATTTATTTCCAGCAGGTATATGATTTTCCCTCTTGATTTTTGCCACTGCATACAGCTGGGCCGTCGAAGGGCAATATGAATGAGCTCAGGACTATAGCAAAAATCCTAAACATATTTTAATTTCTTAGGGCCCAGCTTTAAAACTATTAGAAGTTTCTTTGGGGGGTGGTACTTATTGCATCAATGAGCATGTTTAACCCAAATGCATTGTGAATGGATAGTAATTTATCCTTTAAATACCAAAGGCTAGAAGTTAAGTCTGAATGTATGTGCTTCTTTGGAGTGGGTCTCATTCATGTATGATTGAAAAGGAGATTGCCCAGAAATTGTGGAAAGCAATGATTATTTAGATTTGTGGGGTGGGGAGGGATGAGAAACAATTTTCTCAATTCTCTTTTTGTCCTTCAAACTTCAATAAACTTAAACTTGACTACTGTTTCTTTGTGAAGTTAGCCGCAAGCAAAAAATCAGCACCCGCCCTTTTATAGATTCTCTTTTTTCCCAACAAAATGGGATTGGCTGATTTTGAAAAACTAAGCAGGATCAGAAATGATACTACTCAGATGGGAGACCACCTAAAAGTCCCAAGTAGACTGGAAAGTTGAAATATGACCCTGGAAAAAGCAATAAAAACATTTTGATGCAGCTCGGGGTGGGGAGAGAAACACATGGATATGTCTATGAAGTCACCAAGAGTTGAGCATAATATGAAACTTCATTTTTTTAATTACCGGTAATTATAGTAGATGAAGGGAAAGAAAATTTAAAACATTTTTGTACTCTTTCCTAGAATCTTCTGATTGTTTCTGCAATTCTTGCAAAACAAAAACAAAACAAAACCGAACAAAACCAGCCTGGGCTATCAGGTACACGGTGCAGTAATGTCAACATGCCCAGTATTGAGTTCTGAATTATTGTGGTGAAAATAATCAAGAAAAATGTCAACTGAAGAACCTGTCTTACTTTTGGAAGATTTATTGCCATTTTTTTCCCAGGAAAAAATGTTTCTAAACCAGCTTAGTTTCAATTTCTCTATATCTTTATACTCATTGGAGTATATATATTTTTGGGATCCAACGATATGTCTGGTAACGTTTCTGGTAGAAGGAGTGCTTTGAATGTCAAAATATTGACGTGTTGAAGTATTTTGCTCTTTTTGCAATCAAATGTTTTTCGAGGCAGCTTATAAGCAACTGGTGGTAATTATACAACACAAGCTCAAATGCATATTCATGTTCTCGCTCTTTTTCTTGCAGATATTCATTCAGCAAATTTTTTTAATAAGCACTTCTTCCTAATAAAAGCTACTAAATGCTCCTTTGGGCTGATGTTGGAGCATTCAAGTGCTACAACAGCAGACAAAATTTCTGTCTATGGTGAATAACCTGCTGCTGACAGGTTGGCTAATTATGAGGAAATGAATATTCCCCTTGAAGAGAGTTTTTGTTTTTTTATGAATCATCCCAGATTGTGTTAGTAAACAAAACTGGAAGATGGTGCAGGACTAATATTCAAAGGGAATAAATTCCTTTTTTTTAAAGGTCTGGTCAATGCATAATGGTCTTCATATGATGTCTATATAGATCCCCAAATAGACAAATGACCTGATAAATGCTCATAACAGGCAACTGCATTGGAATGTCAATCCTGGTTTTGTCTATAGGCACATTCTTCAAAATACAAGCAAAATACAAGAAAAATGTTATCATGGTTTATCCAGATAATCTGGGTATCAATAAGGCATTAGTTAGGCATGCATATTTTTTTAAAGGATGACTATGCTAAAAGGCCATTTTGGGCTACAAAAAGAATGCACCAACCAGCCCTGATTTTCTCTTCAAACCTGGAGATCAGGACCAGCTTTTCCAGTGGTGATGATAATAGAACCAAGCAGGAGGAAGCACATCAGATTAATGTCCCAATCCATTGTTTCCCCACTAGAGACATATTTCTCTTCGGAAGTACATAGAAAACTGTTTTCTATGAAGTAAATATCTTGAAGAATATGATTTAGACAGGAAAGTGGTTGAGTAAAGAATGGAAAGGGACGTGGTGGCTCAGTGGGTTAGGACGCTGAGCTTGTCGATCACAAGGTCGGCAGTTTGGCGGGTCGAATCCCAAGTGCTGTGTAACAGAGTGAGCGCCTGTTACTCATCCCAGCTTCTGCCAACCTAGCAGTTCGAAAGCACGTAAAAATGCAAGTAGAAAAATAGGGACCACTATGGTGGGAAGGTAACAGCGTTCCGTGCGCCTTTGGTGTCTAGTCATGCCGGCCACATGACCACAGAGTCATCCTTGGACAAGCGCTGGCTCTTAGGCTTTGAAACAGAGATGAGCACCGGCCCCTAGAGTCGGAAACGACTAGCACACATGTGCGGGGGAACCTTTACCTTTACCTTAAAGAATGAAACATACCTACTTTGAATGGTTATGTTTCAATTAAAGAAATACCCACTAGATTAAAGGGATAAATCAAGAGTGTTACACCCTACAGTGTATTTCATCAAGACGAAGGGTAGAGAGCTTGTAGCATCCACAGGTTGCTGAACAGCTGCTCCTGTCAGTCACACTCAGGGAGGATGGAGATTGTACTGTAGATCACAACATAGGAGCAGGGTTGGTTTGTCACTCTTGACCTTGAGAATTGGGATTTCTTCAACCTTCTATACTAACCAGTTCTATGCTTAAATTGGACTTAACCCAAGCAAAACAGAGTAACTATGGGTTTTGGAATCTTCCCAGTTTGGAGACTCTCCATCTTTAAATTTGGATGGGGTTGAATTCCCCTGGATAAAAAAGATGCACAGTTTAGAGGTTTTTTAGACTCTCACTCTTGTTGAAAGAGCAAGTGGAAGCCATGGCCATGAACTCATTGTACCAGTTCAAAGGTCAGGAGGTCTTGCCTATGGTTACTCATGCCTTGGTAACCTCCTGTTTGGGCTATTATAATACTTTTTACATGGGACTGCTCTTGAACCATCCAGATGCTTCAATTAATCCAGAATGCAGTAGTGAAGGTGGTTATGGATACACCATGGTATGCCATCTGTGTTTGCTGTGCATGAGCAAAGGGAAAAGGCTGCATTTCAGAGATCTTATCAGTACATGTTGTATGCACTGTTGGGAGATGGATTTTTGGGTGAAGTATTAATAGATCTCCAGGGCTTATCACTATGGTCTAAGGCTGTGACTGGAAGAAACTTTTTAATACCTTTATTTTTTAAATTTGTTTCTAACAAGAAACTGTATCATCATGCATGAAGCATAAGACTTTGGCTTAAGAATAATTTTATCATATTGTTTGTCAGCTTTCATAGAGTTATTTGTATTGTTTAGCTGTGTTTGTGTGTTATGTTTGATACATCAACATTCAAAATACGCACACAGCACTCACAGTTAATTCCTGAGTTGGGAATTTGGGGCAAGACTACAGATGATGAGTAATAAGGAAGAATAAGTGTTTAAATTAACCCCTACACCATGATAGATGCTATGCAGTTTCTACTTGAATGCATCTAATTCTCTGTGTAATTAGTTCCATGGCTGAATCATTAATTAAATAGATTTTAATTGAACCATTGTTTCTGTTATCTCTCCCACTGCTAAATGAATCCAGTAAAGCTAGAAAGTTAGTGTCATCACTGGCATAAGTATTTTTAAGGATAGCCACAGCTCTATGCCTCTGCAATAAGTCATGATGGTAGAAAAAGGATGGCATATACCTTATCCTTGAATCCTGACATCTAATGTGTGTGTGTGTATGTATATATATATATATATATATATATATATATATATATATATATATATATATATATATATATATATATATATATATATATACATATTTATTGTCATAGAATATGTTTTTTGAATCTTCTCTCTCTCTCTCTCTCTCTCTTTACACAAACACACGCACACCATCTTGAGGCAAGTACTTTGTGCCTTGAATAATTCTCATAATAAAGCTCAATAAATCTGAAACCTAGCTCAAGGCTCCTTTCTCTTAAGGTAACACAAAACTCTTTTCTTGTGCCTTGTGCCTTTTTCTATTGCCAAATAGCATAGCTACTCTTCTTCAAAGGAGGACTGCAAGTGGAATTTGAAAAAGAAAGATAGTTGAAGAAGGAAGATAGTTTTTCTGATATTCTCCAGGGTGGGGATGGGGAGAGAGATCAGAAAGATATTGCATTATTCCTTTTGCAGTGTGGTTGAGATGACCAAGCGCTTGCACATTACTAGATGAAGACGGCTATATGAAGATGCGATATACCACATCTCTGTCGGTGTACTCATAGAACCAAGTGGAGATGACTTGTTCCCCTTTCCCCACTTGAGATAATATTAGAACTGAGGGGGACCAATTTCATCAAGAGATTGCTATTACCACTAGTTCAGGGTGCAAGAATAAATAAAATGTGGAAAATGCATGTATTTGAGATAAATCCCTTTCAAATGAGCCCTGCTGCCCTTAAAACCTATTGATAGACCTCTTGCAGGTTGTCACATCATAACATTTTATTGTGAACCTCCTCTCCCACATTGATTCATAAATGCACAAGACCAAGGTACAAAAGCTCCACTTGACATCAAAACTAGTTTTACAAAATGACCAATGTCTGTAGCAGTACAATATGAAATTCTCAGATCATAACAAATGAAGCCAACTATCCTGATTGGCAATGAGGGCCTCATTGATTGCTGTTGTTTCAAAAATGTGGATTCCTCACAAAGGAGTATGATGAACCAATGGCATCGGTTTTATGGAAGTTTATGGAGAATTTGTCAGTGTGGGTTGCACAACAGTGTGGTCAAAGCATGTAATAATTAGAGCCAATTGAGTCTACAATTAGCTCCTAGTTGGTTATTCCTACTTTATTCTGGAGCATGTCCCAGTAGGTTTGATGGGATAATTTTGAGTAAACCTCCATATGTTTGGCTGTAAAGAAAAAGATGACCAGACTTACAAAGATCATAATCTAGAACTGACCATCTCTTCTCACACTCCAAGTGTTAGCCTGGGATGATGTTATTTGGAGGGAAGAGTAGAAATGCTACAATAATTAGAACTCCCCAACTATTCAATTACAAACCTGATTCTTTTCAGGGCATCTGAAGTTACTGGCTCTTTCAAATAAGCTTCTTAGTTGAAGAAGTTGTTCATGCCTTATAAAATGTCCTGGAGAAATCTCAAGAGTGTGTAGTCTGTCATGATTCCTCTTACCAAGTGGGGTAACACTTTTTTGTATTGCAGACAGTGGGGATGAGGCCCAAACCCTTTTACCCAATCTGGGGCTCCCTCCAAATGGATGGGATTTCAACTCCCCAAATGCTCAGCAATGGCCATGCTAAAGGCAGAAGTATCATTTCAAGCATTATGATGCAAGCACTGATTCATCGTACATGCATTGTAACATCATACTCAGTGGGCAGGATGTATTTGCCACTTGTCACCTTGAACCCATGGATACTTACGGCTATCTGGGGAATTCTGCAAGTCAAAGTCTACCCATCAGGAGGTTAGTCATATTCAGCAAAGCCGGTTCATACTATTTGGTAAGTTCCCTGATTTTCTTGACTGCATTATTTTGGGGGAGAGGAAAGCCATTTTGGTTTCAGGAGAATAGTAGAGATGTTTTTTTTTATCGGACAACATTTGTTCTGTCTTTCAGATCTGCAATGTGTACTTTGCATTTTTCAAGTCATGGTCAGTACAGTATTTGTAAGAAAGTACAGATGAGTACATACACCTTACATAAAATACACAAACTTTGGGCTTCTTCTACCTCTCAGCTTTCCCAGTTTGTTCTGTGGATTATATCTATCCAGGAATATATTTTCAGTTCTCCTAATTATGCGTATGTGGGCTAACTGATCTCTATAGCTTTTTGTTCTATCTGGGTACCACAAGCATACTTGACACCTTCTACTCAGCACTTGAATTACAGGGAGGCAGAAAGGCCTTCCCTTTTTAGCTGTTTTGAACCAAGTCAGCTTCAGATTTTAGAAAGTTCTGGGAAAAGATAGGGCATTTTAAAAAAAACTATGGTTCAGAGGGCAAATTCATTATATTCTGAAGAACTTTAAAAACAAATGGATCCTTATTTACCTATGCAGCTTGTTATTAGACAGCTGTAAGCCACAGGCAATCGCTTCAAAATTAGAATAATGTTGGGCAGCCTATAAATTTAAATAAATAAATAAAAAATAAATAAAGATGAAAAAACATTGTGTTTTACAAATATAGGGGTCTGTTTTCTTTTTCCCTATTGTACATTTAAGTTAAATAGATTTGAGACTGAAAGAAAATATAGCAGCTCTATCAAGCCTGCGGTAGGAATAAAAACATCTCACCCATACATCTATAAACATCAATAGGCTACAAGATTTCTGCAAGAAAGGGATATCACAGATACTATAAACGGATACTATTACAAAGAAAAGAGCAGACGTTTTACAGACACTGCAACTAATTCCAGCCATTCTAGTGTCTATCGTAAGGGACCTTACCACACTACTGGAATTGCATGTGTAGGTTCTGATAATATAAAACATTTTGAAGCTCATTGATCCATAATCACTGGTTGATCATAAAAGGGTCCTTGCCTTTCTGTCTTACATATGGAGTGAGTTGGCATATTGCTTGCTTCTGTCCCAATATGAAGTAATGGGGATTTTGATGAGAGTCAAGAAAGAATCTTAGATTTTGGAATAATCCCATTTTTTTATCAAATGCTGATTTCCAGTCTAGATATAGAGTAAATATAATTTCACACCAGAGAAAATGAGTTACAACAAAGTGATAAAGCTGGTTGTGCCTAGTGTTCTGCTTTCTGGAGCATTTCAAAGATGTTGTTTAGTCTGTGCTCTGCTGGACAGCAACTTCCTTGGTAAATTTTGACATATTAAAAAAGAAGAAAAGAAAGCAAAGTAGTGAGTGAATGAACCTTGGCTGTTAGACAATATTTCTCCAGACTTCATTTTAGTCTAATGCAGTCCACCACCTCAGTGATGGGCATTGCACTGGTTCTGATGTCCATATCTACACTAGCCTTGGATCCATAGTAGGTGGACCTCCACCTAAGCAACATAATCTTCTTGAAGTATTTCATGGTGTTGTTCTTGACTGTCACAAAACACATAGTATTTATCATGCTATTGCTCATGGCGATGCACTCCACTATGTAGAAGGCTGTCAAGTAATGCTTTTCCTTCACAAAGACAGTGGGGAAGAAGTCACGGACAATTGTGAAGCCATAGTAGGGTGCCCAGCAGAGAACATAGGCAGTTAGGATGCACATGAGCACCAGCACAGTTTTCCTTCTGCAACGAAGCCTTTTTCTGATCTGATCTGTCTGGAAGCCTGGCACAGTTTTAAACCAAAGCTCCTGTGAGATCCTGGCATAGCAGAGAGTCATAGTGAAGACTGGTCCAACAAATTCAACCCCAAAGATGAACAGAAAATAGGATTTGTAATACATCTGCTGATCGACTGGCCAAATCTGTCCACAGAAAAATTTCTTTTGATTTTTGATCATGAATAGTTCGGTCTCCGTTGCAAAATAGGCCGATGGTATTGCAATGATTAGGGAGACGATCCACACCAAAGCAATTAGACAGGTTGCTGTTTGGTAATTCATCCGAGGTTTCAATGGGTGAACAATGGCAAGGTACCTGCAAAACACAGAAGTTTCCAAATTTGTATTAGAAAAGAGCCACTTGTTGTTTTGCTTGCTTCAAAGTAGCTTATAGTATAATTAATAGAAATGGCAATTTATTTTATTGGTTGTTGTGCTGCTCTTATTCCAATATTTAAGAAATGGAATTGTAGACACTGTATCATTGATATAATGCTACTAATTCTGAGCAATTGGCAAAAAACCCCCATTATCCTGCATTCAAAGCTGTAGTATAATTTTTATTTCAAGTGGGGAACACAGCTCCCATCATCATCATTGCTCTGTAGAGTTCAAATATAGCTTTCCCTACTTCATATACCCCAGTCTTTTGAACTACTATACCCACCATTCCTCGACACAATACAGTGTGGTTAAGTATAGTTTATCAACATCTGCAGGCCACCAAGATAGAAAATGTTGCCCTAATATTTGATTAAAAGATCTCTTCCATTAATGTTGCAGTACATAGCATCCAATAATAAAGCACCCCCTAGAGATTCATAGGAAGTGGCATGATAACTCCAGAAAAAAAATATGTTAGCAAGATACCACTTGTTCAATGGTATCTGAGATCAATTTTCTGTAATTTCTTCAGATTTCAGATAAACCTGCAGATACTGGTCACAATCATACACGTTACCTGCCCGCCCCTGCCTTTAAGTCTGGAGAATTAAGGAAGGTCAGTTCTGAGACACTTTTTCTATTCCCCATTTGTCCTTTGGATTGTAGGCTGTGGCACTTTCTCTTGACTCCTAAGATTATTCCCAATCCTTTACACTTTACAGCTGTGTACAACATAAAAATCCATATGTTGAAGTTTGTAATACATGATTTATGGTTTTATGTATGTGTGGATCAAGCCACTATTTATAGTGCCATAGCTTAGTGCAGGGGTCTTCAAACCTGGCCCTTTTATGAATTGTGGACTTCAACTCCCAGAATCCCTCAGCCAGGCACACTGGCTGAGGAATTCTGGGAGTTGAAGTCCACAAGTCATAAAAGGGCCAGGTTTGAAGACCCCTGACTTAGTGTGATGTGCACTTTGGATGACTGACAGTGTGAGAGTTATGGTCCTGCCTGAAGAGGTCTGGATCTGCATTGGGGAGATGATTCAGCTTGCCTCATTGAGTTTCAGAGCCAATGTGGTTTTGCTTGATGAGCCACTCTGTGTCATCTTGAAGACTTGGACAGCAGTTCTGATAGTACCAATAAATATTTGTAGTTCAGAGTCCTTGGTACTCTCTGAACTCGGTTGATGATTTTACCTAGTTTGGATAATAAAACATCTGCAAGAAAACAACCAAGCTCAGAGAGCACCAAGGACCTCTTAGTTCTAATAGTCTGAAGAGGCTTCTGAGTCTGAGCAGCAAGATTCTTCCAACAATGGAAAGTCACAGCTCCCATTTGGAATAGTCAGGGAAGGCATCAGTAATGATGTAAGTCCATAATGTGATCGCTTCACTTTTAATATATTTGTGTGTGCACGGGGGTGTATATGGGAGGGTGGTGGAGGTTGTCATAGTTCATCTTCAGTTAGGTGATTGGACTGAAGTTTTGTATAGCCCTAGAGAATTATTTGTCTCTAAATTACAGTGACATTCTCCAAAGTCAGGCAGTACAACCAAAAAAAATCTGATCTTGTCTTTTCTTTGTTGCCAAATTTTCTCTGCTGTAGCGTAATATTTTCCATGCCACTGCTCTCCAATATTTTCTATCTGACATTTGCTGAGCAAGTGGATCCCATTATTTGTACATCAGATCCAACATCTCAGATGGTGGTACAGGTAGTATAAAATAACTGTAGAAAAATTATTTCTGATACACCACAGAGTAAACTATCTGAATGGAGTATACACTTATTTATAGGTTTCCACATTGCTATTAATCTGGCACATTTAAAGGTGTAAATATTTAGAGAATCATGTTGGACCATCCTATAATTTCAACTATAAGATTGATATCTCTAGGGTGGATCCAGATTTTAGAAGGGAATGACAAATTCCAATTCTGCCACATTTTTTAGCCTATATTACAAAGCTATCACATGACTATAATTGCCTATAAAAGCATGTGCTGAGGAATGTATCAATGTATATTGCAAACATGCTGTCAGATGTTGAATATGTCAAAGGCCACTGAAGGTTGATGTCATAAACATTCTTAGCTCATTCCAAGATTAATGCTTGAACAGAAAGGATTGCTATCTTTATAGGAGGTCATCTGGGCAAGCCTTCCACAATTTGGCATTATCTCCAAATGAGTTGGATTATAATCCCATTATCCCCAGCTATAGATAGATGTCAGAGAGCAGTACAGGTAGTCTTCGACTTACAAAGGTTTGTTTAGTGACCATTCAAAGTTACAGCAGCACTGGAAAAAGTGATTTATGACCATTTTTCACACTTATGACCATTGCAGCGTCCCCATGGTCACGTGATTTACATTCGAACGTTTGACAACAGGTTCATATTTATGATGGTTGCAGCATCCTGGGGTCCCACAATCCCCTTTTGCAACCTTCTGACCAGCAAAGTCAATGGGGGAGCCAGATTCACTTAACAACCATCTTACTAACTTAGCAACTGCAAGGATTCAATTAACAAATGTGTCAAGGAAAGTCGTAAAATGGGGCAAAACTCACTTAGCAAATTTCACACTTAACAACATAAATTTTGGGCTCAGTTGTGTTCATAAATTGAGGGCTACCTGTACTGGTTAAGGAGATGGGGACTGTAGTTTAGCAATTTGTAGGGAAGCTAACACCAAGAACATTTTTCAAACAAGTATCTAACTGACACTAAGAGTTGCTGCTAATAGAGCATGTATACCTATTTTATCCAAACTTTGCCATTTTCAAATGCAAAAGAATCCCGTGAATTAATTTGGGGTTCTATTTAAATCTTTTTAAAAAGCCTGCAGATTTACATAATTGCTTTAATGTAGGATTGTTGCCCGAAACAATAGCTTCTCTTGTGGAGGGGAAATTAGGCAATCTTTGTTCATGATTAGTGTTTCATTGCAGCCTCCTTAATAATTACACCAAAAAGATATTCCTTTCAGCCTTGCCTGCCTTCCATATTTGAACACTTGTTTAAATTCTTCTAGATATTTCCAAACCTGATGTTTGAAATGCAGTAAATGGTTTGGTGATCAAGTCCCACTAGGACAAACAAAGCA
The DNA here is from genome assembly GCF_947247035.1 of Vipera ursinii. NCBI lineage: Eukaryota > Metazoa > Chordata > Lepidosauria > Squamata > Viperidae > Vipera > Vipera ursinii. Next base: position 198,500,538 of record NC_139512.1, read on the forward strand.
AAAGCATTTTGATTTATATCTGAGATGGGTACAAGATGCTGTTCTAAAACTACAAAATCAAATCTTATTTCTACTGGGATAGCAGTCATTTGGGAAAACACAATTCTCAAAAATGTTTTGCCTTAATTCTGCAAATTGCTTTCTTCTGCAAATGACAACAACATCAGCATGTGAAACAAACAAAGAGCTGGGTTTTTGAAAATAAAAAGCTTATTACTTTGGATCCATTTCCAGCAACCACAGTGTTCCTCCCTTCTTCATAACCACTTCTAAAGAGCAGACATCCATTGCCTCTCATTATAATGTAGTAACTTAGGATCACTGGAATTCCAGAGGTGAGTAACTTTAGAAAAGCCATCAATATCACTCTCAGAAAGCCAGAAGAGATTATCCCAAGCAGAAGTATAAGTGGAAGACTTCTGCTCAGATCTGAGGTGGTATTTGGTGGGAGTTGCTAAATTGCAGGTCTATGGCCCCACTTTCAATCTGCACATAACTCTGCCAAGATCTAGCAACCTTTGTCAGATGTTTCCCCTAGCAGCTTTTTATTACAACTCTCAGCTTTGGATGTCAAACGATAACTGTGATTTATCTTTCAGTGCAATGATGGCGAAGGGCTCTGAAATGGAAGAAGGCTTCCAATAAATCATATGCTTTTTTAAAGAAAAGAAAAGAAGAGAGGAACAGGGAACCTAATTGCAAAAACAATAGATACAGCAATTCCTGGGTCCAGTCAGCCCTAGCTTCCCAATAGCCCCCTTACCTGTCCACAGCAATGGCCAAGAGTGCATTAGTTGAAACATAGAGGGAGACAGTCCTCAAATAATTGATGGATGCACAGAGGATATGGCCGTGTTCCCAGGACAGCTGGCGTACCACATAATAGTCCATCTCAAATGGACAGCAAACAATGGCCACAATGAAGTCTGAGATAGCCAGGTTTGCAATGAGAAGATTGGTGAGATTCCGCAGCTTCTTATAACGGATAAGAGCAGCAATGAAAATAAAGTTGCCAATGCCACAGACCAACATGATGCCAGCCAGTGCCACACCAATGACAATTTTGGCAGCAAAGAAAGTGCGAGTCTTGGTCATATCGTCACCATCATCCAAGAGCAGATCATAGTCACTGTAGCTGAAGTTGAAAGTGAAGTTTTGGTAAGCAGGGAAGTCTCCAATGTGGTTGCCATAGATAGCAGCAAAGCTGGTATGTGGGTATGTGTTATTGGGATGATGTGCTTCCTGCTTCATGGTGGTGGTCTTGTCTCTTTTCTTCAGCGACGCTTTGTTGAACTATCTTTTCATCACCATCCATGGGAGAAATCTCACCGTTCTGCAAGTCATGTTCTCAACATCTTCAACAGCAGCAGTATCCCTCTTCACCTTTCAAGACTGGAAAGAAGTAAAGCCACTTAGAGCAAGGATAATATACCATTCTCTCCCCCCAAAAGCTTATCCTGAGGCGTGCCAAAGATTGGGAAAGACAAATCTTTTTCTAAGATCCTTTCCCACTTCTTTACGTTCAGACAAAACAAGGTCAGTTTTCAAATCCACACGAGGGGCTTTTTCAGGTAGGAATATTTTCCATGCAAAGACAGAGCTCGGGGATGGACAGTGAAGAGAGGGAAGAAATAAAGTTAAATTTCCTTCAGCCTTTTGCAGTCTGCGAAAGGCTCCTAGAGGAACAAAACTGCCACCCTTGCATTTTAGCCACCCAAGTAATTAAATGGAGTGTGATCAGTTTCCTGCCAGCAAGATTTTATTTTGCAAGCAGATAATTCCAGGACCAGTTTAAATTTCTCAACCTTTTGTTGAAGTCAACAAAACAGATTGATTGATTGATTCCTGACAGGAATAAACTACCCCAGCCTCGAAGGCTCAATAAATCCAAATGCACACAAAAGTAAAGGGAAGTTGGAGAATCTTCCTGTGCAATGGAATCAATGATTCCATCCTGTAGGGGCAAGGGAACAAAATTCTTCAGATGCTTGGAGATACTCTGCTTATATAAATCAAGGGTGGTCACCCAAAGTTTTGGGTAAGGTTCTCTGATGCCTTCCTTGATAGGAGTTCTGGTCAGGAAGGGCTTTCCCCTGTCATGAGTAAGGAGGATTTTCAATATTGCATCCCTCAAATGTATACTGTGCCCTCTGTATTGGACCATTCGAGTGAATCTATAAGCTGGATTCATAGAGCTAACTGAATTTCAATCTTCACCACAGTTTTGGACCTTTTATAGGATGAAAAATGCTTTGCAAAAATACAACTTGGTTGGTTACAACAAAATCAGCAGTGCTATATGGCTGCTTAGATAGTCTCTGGACTCCATGGAAAAGAATGTCCTAAATCCAATCTGTTTGTTTTGGTTAGAAATTGTGCAAACCTCCCCAGGAAAAAGAAAGAGGGATTGAAAACAAGAGGACTTGTATATAACAGTTCATAAGTGACCTTATCTTATGTAGTCTCGTGTTTATGCTTCCATTACTGGAAGGAAGACTGATATTTAAATTTGCAAGATCAGATTGTATATTTTACATGTAATGATGTAACTACCCAAACCCAGTGGAGCCATTGGATCCCAAATGCTGCAAAACAGTTGGACCTATTTTGCATTGTGGAGATGTCAAACAGCATCAGGTATTTTGTCTGGGTAGTATTCTGCTTATGGTGATCAATCACAAGTCATCATACATTGGAGCAGCCTATAAATTCCACCATAAACAATCACATAACTAAACAAATAATTAAGCATAATTTCCTAACACTACGTCAGGATTCTCAGGGCAACGAGCAGCTAGATTTTGCCATAAGAAATATATCTGGGAAAGTTCAGTTACTTATCATGTTTCATCTGTGGTAGAAATGTGTGATGCAAATGAAGAGGGAAAACCTTTCATCTGAGTCCATCTCAAGAAAAGTAAAAACTGCAGACTTGTTAGAAATTTTGTGAAGCATTAGGCTGTTGCCAGGTCAAATCTTTGTTACTGTTCAGTTGACATTCACATACTTTTTTGTGTGTGAAATTTAAGAGAAAAAAGTCTAACAGCACCAAGTGTATCAGAAATAAGTTTCACTGACTATGTCAGTGTTTCCTACAATTCCATCCCAAAGAAATAGCCTTAGCACTAAAGTGTAAATTTCTAAAGATTAATCACTACAATGTCTGAGAAGGGTGTTATGTCAAACTATTCTCTCTCTGGCAGAAAAAAAAGCAGAAAAATCCAAACTTAAAATCAGTGCATGCCTTGACTATAAAGAAAGATATAATTCAAACAAACTAGTAAATTGTATGTACTGTTATCACATTGCTGATAAAAACAAAGCTATTTTTTAAAATAAATAAATCAGACTGTACCTGTTCTAGAGCTTGTATTTAGGACAAATTCTGACTTCTTCCTAGGCTGTAATTCCAAGAAAAATTGTAGTGTCTTGAAAATTGCTGCACAGATAGTGAAATGAAGAATGCTGTCTGGTTCTAGAGATGGAATTGCAGAATGCAGGTCTTCTTTAGAGCTGAGCATGAACAGAAGTCCGACTCTCTCTGTGTCTGCATCTAAAGTCTATCCTCAGTAGGTGGCATCTTTATGCATATGTAATTTTAAAGAGGCAGTACTCTGTATGTCATATTCTGATACACATGTGATGTATGTTTAAGAATCCATGTGTGTATTTTGCCCAGTCTTCAAGAAAATGGATTTTTTTTATCTTTGTCTTTGACAAGGGAAATTATCTTAGAACACTTGTCCTTGTGATCTCCTTAAATCATTGGAAAGCCCCAGAGATCCTCTCTTTTTCCTTCTCCTCTCCAAAATGAATTGTGCATTTTGCTAATTATGATTTTCCAAAGTGCTTTTCTCGATAGAAGTCTCAATTATTGAAATTGTTTTAGGCAGCTAATGCCATTTCAAAGGTTTATGAAGGTTGGTCATTCTCTGGAGCCTCGTGTGATTGAATTTCCTGCATGAAAGCTGCCTTCCCAACTTCTCAACTTCTAACTGAATAAATAAATACTGCGATGAAAGATGAGTAGTACACATAGAAATATTCTGTCCAACTCAAAGCCTTTTAAAATGCCACCGAGTGATTACAGTTAATGGCACTGCTGTCTCAAATTTTGTTTTTTATGTTCATCATTTTACTTTGTCCCCTGTATGTAGGTGAAATATTTAATGAATGTTCTCAGACATCTTGGCACTGATAATTCGGTTCATTAAATCTACGTCACAAACCCTATGACATGGCTGATTTTAAATCAGCATGACTCTGCACTGAATGAAAAAATATTAAGGGCTCCTTGTGGAATTTGCGGTGCCTCAAAGGAACCATTAAGGCCATTTGTGAAAAAATATAAACCCCTGAAATCTTTTCCTCCTTTAAATTAAAATCTAAGTCAGAAACAGATTCCCAATTTCACTCTCCCATCTCTGATCTCTCAAGCTTCCTAATTTTACCACCTTGCCATATGATTTGTGTTACATCCTTTTATAGACATGCAAGAGAAGTGAGAAAAAAACCCTTACAAATAGTTAGTCCACTGGCCTTTAAATATACATAGAAACACTTGTGGGTCTTCTGCCTCCAGGAATATGTGACTACTAAATCTTACCATACAGCAATGGACTATATGGAGCCCTGTTGGTTTTATTTTCATTGCCCAAACTGACTGATTTACCTAAGCTGCTTGTATGTATGTTTAGGTAGCTTTTGTTGTTATTACTATATTTATATTCAGTCTTTTCTTGAGGAGCTCATGTTGGCTTACATGGGGTACTCCCTTTTACCATAATTACATTATTACTATCCTATGAGGAAGATTAGGCTGAGAGTCAACCATAGTCCCACAGTTACACAGTGACTTGCTGTGTCTGAATGAATTCTGCATCTTAGTCCAAGAGATTAACCCTATGCTACACTAGATCTACTCAAGTGGCAATTATTAGGAGAGATTTCTAGTACACATTGTGAGTTCAGGTTCTACACACGTACATATTTACTTGAAAGTTAAGATCTTTTCACCTTAAAAATGCACAGGCCCTGGTGGAGCAGTGCTTAAAGTGTAGCATTGCAGGCAAATTCTGCCCACAGCCTGGAGTTTGATCTTGACGGGGCTCAGAGTTGACTCAGCCTTCCATCTGTTTGAAGTTGGTAAAAGGAGGACACAGATTGTTGGGGGGGGGATATGCAAATAATGCTGACATTGTAAACTGCTCAGAGAGTGCTGTAAAGTGCTATAGAGCAGTATATAAATCTAAATGCTATTGCTATTGCTAAAAATCACATTATCTGACCATTTAAAGCAATAGAATGGTAATATTGAAATATCAATAAAGCAATGACTCACTATTGATACCAACCCCATATTCAGTAATCACAGTTTCAAAATGATCTCTGACAAGGTTTGCTTTTCCAAAATTGCCAGGGTAGGAGTGCCCACTGAATCTCTCATGGGAGGTCTTTCCCCTTTTGGGGAACCAAATGAAAAAGCCTTCATTTGAGCCTATTGTCACCTGCCTTCACTTATGTGGTAAATCCTATTTATGTAGGTGGTCGTTAGCTTTTCCACGAAGCTTTTCCTCGTTGCAGAAAGCCTGGATTCCTTGAAGATGAGACAAGGAAGTACGGAAGGAGATGCTCATCCCCACTGCTTTAATGACTTTGAATCCTTTTGGGTCCAGATCTCAGTGGCCTTTCTTCTCCTCTCTTGTCAATTTACCTCTTTCCTGTCCCTGATTTTCATATAGGGCTTTCCCTCTGGATTTCTGTTTCTTTCCCTTCACCCTGACTGTTTATACATATATATATATACATATATCTAAGACGACCCGGCGTATAAGACGACCCCCTACTTTTAAGAAGTTTTTCAAGGTTTTTTGTCTTATACGCCGGAAAATACTCACATGCCCTGCCCTCCCTGTTCGTCGCAGAGGAGGCGAATGCCCGACTGGCCCCGCCGGCCCTCCCGCTTCTCCCGCGCTTCTGCCGGCCCCCAAGGTGCAGCATTTCCCGGGCGGCAGGCAGCGCCGGAGGGCAGCCGCCACCCCGCCACGGCCGGCGCCCCTCCTGCTTCCCCCCCAGGCCTTGAACTTCTCCCATTCGGCGCAGGGCGGGGCAGCTCCACCCGCAGCCTCTTTTTCATGTGCTGCTTCCCTCTCACCGTCGGCCGAGGCGCGCTCGGCCTGGGCTCCCGGTCCCTCTTCCCAGCTGGCTTCCCGCCCTGCCCCTCATGGAGCTGGACTGGGCGTGCAGCCTCTCGGTGTGGCTGCTTTTCCTGGGCAGCCTGGCGGTGCGGGTCCTGCGCTCGGACCTGTTGCTGAGCTGGCAGCTGCTGCTGCGCGTGGGGCTGCTGGCTGTCCTGCAGGCGCTGGGCCGTCCTGCCGCTGCCCCTCAGCGCCGCGCTCACGGCGGCTGCCTGCTGGCTTGTCTCAGCCAGCACCGCCTGGCAGAAGCGCAGTGTCGGACGGGAGCAGGACTTCCCTGCCGGCTCCCGTCCGACGCTCTTCCCTCTTGAAGCAGCATCTCCGAGGACTCCTTAGGAGCCGGGGAGCGATGCTGACTCAAGAGGGAAGAGCGTCGGGCGGGAGCTGGCAGGGCAGTCCTGCACATGCGCGCACTCCCCAGCTGCTAAGGAGCAGCCGGGGAGTGCGCGTGTGCGCAGGACTGCCCTGCCGGCTCCTGCCAGACGCCACCCACTGATTTTCCAGCGTATAAGATGACTGGGCATATAAGACGACCCCCCAACTTTTGAGGTGATTTTCATGGGTTAAAAAGTCGTCTTATACGCCGGAAAATACGGTATATATATGTCAAATGCTTGTTAACTATTTTTAGATTACCTTGCTAGGCCCCAAACATGGGACAAATCTTTATTTCCTGTGTCAGCCTAACCTGAAGGCCATCGACAGGCAGTAGTCACACCGGTGACAGCTCATATTTGTGTAAATTTTAAATTGCTAACAAAGAATTAAGGGAGACTGATATGCATTTCAAACTTATTAGTTTTCATCAGTCAGCCATACCCTTCTGAGATTCGAACCTGGGCTGATTGCACATTAGGCAATTGTTTTCACCTCTAAGCCACAGGATCTCTCTCGCTTTGTTAGCTGAGAAGCAAGGGGAGATATATGTCAAATGCTTGTTAACTATTTTTAGATTACCTTGCTAGGCCCCAAACATGGGACAAATCTTTATTTCCTGTGTCAGCCTAACCTGAAGGCCATCGACAGGCCATCGAGATATATATATATATATATATATATATATATATATATATATATATATATATATATATATATATATATATATATATATATACATATATATGCTTGTACACACACACACACACACACACACACACATCTAGATGTTGTGTAGGTATTTGAGGTTTGTTTGTTTCTTCCCTATTTGTGGGGAAGAATTCAGAGTTGTCCTCTATTCCTGTATTCACAGATATATGAAATAACATGAATATGAATTAACATGAAAAAGAAATTTGATTAACACCAACAGACTATTTTCCTAAGGGCAATTGGTTCATGAGTGGGTAGGTGATATTTATTTATTTATTTAGATTGCATCCTGAAGGAAAGATTTAAACCCCTTCACCCATGTAATGTGAAGGATGCTTCTACTTGGATATTTATTCATTTATTTTTAAATGACATGATTGATAATCATTCTCTTAGCATCCTTTGTGGCTAGCTTAAAGTGGGATGCAGAAAATGATGCTGGATTTTTTCTTAAGGAAGAGATAAAAAAAAACCCGAATGAGTAGGGAAAGTTGTATGCTGAATACACTGGCTCAGAGCCAATGATACAACCAAGCTTTTTTCTGGGCAACAGAATAAGATAAATGATCTTTAAAATAGAATTCCACAGCCTTTATTGTTCCAAGGACTGGACATTTCCCCCCCCCCAATATAATTGAGCTTTTAGCAGGAAATGATGAAGACAATCAAAGAGTGATTAAATATGGAAGAGAAGGGAGGAAAGCCCCCTTTTTTTCCTCAGTTAAGAAAATTGTTCCTTCAGTCTGGCAGTATGATGTTTTGCAAAATATACTAAGTATAGCAGATGCAGTATAGTGAATATAATAGAACATAGCATCCAACTCTTACTTGGTAGGAAATGGTCAATGGATTTCAATGGATTGCAATGGATTCCTGCCTCAGCAGAGGGTTGGACTAGATAACCTCCAAGATCCCCTCCAACTTTATTATTATTATTATTATTATTATTATTATTATTATTATTATTGTTGTTGTTGTTGTTGTTGTTGTTGTTGTTGTTATTATTATTATTATTGTTATTATTGTTATTATTGTTGTTTTTGTTGTTGTTGTTGTTGTTATTATTATTATTATTATTATTATTATTGTTGTTGTTGTTGTTGTTTGTTATTGTTATTGTTGTTGTTATTATTATTATTATTATTATTATTGTTGTTGTTGTTGTTGTTGTTGTTATTATTGTTATTATTGTTATTATTGTTATTATTGTTGTTTTTGTTGTTGTTGTTGTTGTTATTATTATTATTATTATTATTATTATTATTATTATTATTATTATTATTATTATTATTATTATTATTAAAATGCTGGCTTGCATAGAATAGCCTGAGCATGCCTAGAATACAAATGAGCTATGGTTATGCTAGTGGCAGACTGGCCAAAATATATTTGTAAGATGACATGAATGACTGGGTGAAAACGAGATGAGTGAGTATTCTTCTCACTGCTTCCCACTTCTTTTTTTGCCCTTTCCATAATACTGCTTACTCCCTGTGATAATACGATAGGTATGTTGGTGCAAACGTATCCATGCACATTGTGACACAAATGATTTGCCCTGAAGTTTTAATTCACTTAAACAGGTTCCATTTTCCAAATGGAAAGATAACACGATATACTTACATTATTTATTAACCTGGAAAAATATCGGGAGGAAAATTAAATCTCATGAAAGAATTACGTCCACATGCAAGCTCTTTCTTTAGTTCTCCCTTCTCACAGTAGCTTGAATCTCTTACTAACAAGAACACGTGGACCAACAAAATGGATAAGCTGTCAAAGGTAAAAGCCATACATTTTTCCCTTGGTAGGCCACTCAAGTAGTAGATTTGTAGAATGATTATTTTCAGCAGGACTAGAAATCACAGTTTAAAAGGTCTGCAGCAAACAACCAAGCTTAGAGAGCACCAAGTTCTTTACAGTTCAATCCTGAACTGAGATTCTATGCTGTTGGAGGACACAAAGCTTGGATTATAGTAGCCGAAACTTTGAAAGCCTCCATGTTGGGAAAGGTTTCTTAACTGTTTCTACATGCCAACCATCTAAGCTTTGTTTCTAATCCTTTGCACAAAAATGGTCTCACTGACATTTGAGGAGTCAATTACAGTTATTTCAAATGTCAAAAGCCTGGGCAGCTCCAAATTCTGACCCATATAATACATACCCATCACATTATTCCCTTCGTGATAAATAAGATTGCACAAAGCACAAAAAGTAAGAAATATTAAGGAAAAGAAATTAAGAGACAAAGAAAAGGGAAAGGAAATATAAGTATATTTAATTTACATCAACACCATTTACTATACTTTTCCATAACTCTGTATCCTTGCAAATCATTCTTGCTTCTAATACATTCACACAGAGAGCCATACATTACTTTTAGTTCTTTAAAACTTATACCTCTCTCATTTTGATGATCTCGTCAACTTCATGCCATTCTGGTTTTCTCAGTTTGCTTCCTTTCAACCTATTATTCACTCTACTCTCACACACAAACACTTAAGAAACAATTCTGCACTTTTTCATTCTCTCTCTGTGATCAAATCATACATTGTACTACTAGATCACTTTGGAATTCATTTCACACTCAACACATGCTCATTCATCCCTGACAGTAATTGTTTTTGTCTTATCACACTTACTTAATCCACTCATTTCCATTGTATTCGGCTAACGTTTATAAACTGACTTACCAAATCATATTGGGCTCCTATAAATGCTACATTTGCATTTATATAAAATTTGCTGAGGGTTATTATGATGTTGCCTGCTATGTCTTTTTATTCTATACTGAATACTCTGATTTTATCTATTTTGTTGTAAGACATACAGTGAGTTATGCATCTATATATGTGTAGAACTGAATTCATATTTATATGTTGTGGGGGGAAGGATGTTATGTGGAAGTTACAAATTTGTGCATGCAGAACATATAAGCTTTGTAACATGAATTTTGCTATTATTAAAAATAGGAGGGATCAATAGATATTAATTATATTTTTGGCCTGAGGGCTTCAAGCTATTTGGGAATAAGCTGGCAAGGCCAAAATCACAGTCACATCACATTCATATAGACATATGTCACACATATAATTCATACACACACACACACACACACACACACAAACACACACACACACACACACACACACACACACACACACACACACACACACACATATATATATATATATATATATATATATATATATATATATATATATATATATATATATATATATATATATGTTTAAGTATTTGTCAAGGCTTTTTGAATGGACCTTGCTAATTAACTCTTTCATTCCTGTTTTGGCCCGGCTCAGGGTTTATCCACAGGAACTAGTCAACTTATGACAGCTCATTATTTGTGCAAATTATTCAAATTGCTAATAAAGAATTTGGGAGGCTAAGATGATCATTTCGAACTCTTTTATGTTCTCATCAGTTAGTCATACCCTTTATCTGAGATTCGAACCCGGGCTGATTATATATCAGGCAGTGTTTTAACCTCCTGAGCCACAGGTTCTGTCTCTCTTATATTAGCTGGAAGGCAAGGCAAATGTATGTTTAAGTATTTGTCAAGGCTTTTTGAATGGACCTTGCTAATTAACTCTTTCATTCCTGTTTTGGCCCGGCTCAGGGCTTATCCACAGGAACTAGTCAACTTATGACAGCTCATTATTTGTGCAAATTATTCAAATTGCTAATAAAGAATTTGGGAGGCTAAGATGATCATTTCGAACTCTTTTATGTTCTCATCAGTTAGTCATACCCTTTATCTGAGATTCGAACCCGGGCTGATTATATATCAGGCAGTGTTTTAACCTCCTGAGCCACAGGTTCTGTCTCTCTTATATTAGCTGGAAGGCAAGGCAAATGTATGTTTAAGTATTTGTCAAGGCTTTTATATATATATAAATGTTAAAGATTTCCTCTGTCCAGTGGTGACTGACTCTAGGGGGTGGTGCTCATCTCCAATTCTCAGCCAAGGGAGCCTGGTTGTCTGAGAGATGCTTCCGTCATCATGTGGCCCGCATGAAACTATAGAATGTATAATCTTCCAGCTGAAGTGGTACCTGTTTATCTACTTGCACTTACGTACTTTTGAACTGCTTGTTTGGCAGGAGCTGAGGCAAATAATGGGAGCTCACCCCATTGCACAATGCTTGGGCTCATATCTGGGCTGTCAGCTTTCCAGCTGATGAGCTTAATGTCTTAACATCACATCGCCTGAATACAAGGTTGGGTAATCATCATCAAGCTGAATTGTATCTAGAAAAAAAAACCTATAAAGTTTCCCAAAGGAAGTGGATGGGAGTATGGCACCTGTTGATTCTTTGAACTTGCCTAAAGAATGAAAGGTGAGCCAACGGAAAGCAATTTTTTCTGGTAGTGAAGAAACTCCAAGTATAATTAAGCATATCAAGATGTTTTTCAAGGAGGAGAGATGTGACCTGGGACAATAAATGAAATCATATTATTATTGCAACTATGGATGCATTATTTAAATCCAGGGATCTGTCTTTGAACTCATTTCAGGTGCTTCTCTTTGCAATGTCCTGATATTTCTTGTTGGCAAACATTTCTGATATATGTTGCTTGTTTATTGGTATAGAGAAAAATGGAGACCTAATGTTAGTTTTATGCCACATGTGTAAAATACTGCCAGCCACTCAAATCCTAACCATCCTAACCTCCATGATGTATAAGATTATGTTTTAAATACAAAAATTATATTGATTTCTTTATGACTGAGCCTATGGATTCTTTCTTAAGTTGATGCCTACTGTTTTCCCCAGTGTAAAAGTACAAGCCTTCTTCAATTCAGAAACTACATAAAAAAAAATTCTTGAAGCAAACACAGCATTTGTAAATGGAAAACTCAATCCATTAGACTGGGATGCCATTTTGAAATAAGGAATAAAGGGCTGATATCCGTGGAGATACTAGAAAGGTCAAAAATTATTTTACTTCTCAAGTATTACAGTACTGGTGATATCTCAACAACATTTAAATACACAAGGGAAGGTAAATGGTAACAGAATTGTGGATGTGTTAGATTCTATTATGAATCTTTTTTTTTTACCATTGAGAATTCTGATATGATACCACACATACTTTATTATAAGTTTTTAGCACACCAGAATCAGTGATTAAAAACTCAATTTCCCTTTGCTGTTCTTTCTGGCTTTCTGGCTACCTCAGGGTTTGTCTGAAGCTGCAAAAAGCCAAAAATTTACACTGAGATTCCTTTAAGCAGTTGTCTTTACTGTTCCTCACCTATAGACAGAAATCTTGTCAAACTACACTGTATTTGCACCACAAAACATATACTCTAGGAAATATTAAGGAGGAGCCATCTTTACCCTCTTTCTCTCACACAAACTATCTAAATTGCATTATCTCTTACTCCTGTGTAGCGCACTCCTTTTCCCTCCCTTGGGAATCTGGACAATAGTCCATTACAGTTTGCTAGGTTAAATGATTCTTTTAGACTAGTGAGATTAGATACTGTAGCTCTGTTTCTGAATGCTTAGTTGAAGATCTTTACCAAGGAACAAGAGTAGCTGGGAGTATAATACAATTGTCATTATAACTACTACTGTATGTTCAAAATGAACTGTTTCCTGGGTACACACTCTAGTGGGGTTCAGGTTTAGCTTGCTTCTGCTAGCTACGCTGTCTGTTTGATTATTAATTTATATTTGAAAACCCCAAATCAGAGTAGATTTGGAGGGAGCGGTACATAAGCTTGAAAAATACAGACAAGAACAAAACCAAGAAAACAGAAAAGGATACAAACATATATCACAATAACACAGTAACTAAACCAGTGTTTTTTTGTAAAAGAAAAAGGTGCCGGAACTCACACCTGTCATACAACCCGCCTTGCCTACCCTACAAGGTTCCATACAAAAAAGGTGCCAGAACTCCGTTCTGAGCGTTCTATGACAAAAAAAGCCCTGAACTAAACAAATCAGTTACAGCAATCAAAATGATATTGCAAAGAAAGAGAAGAAGGATAGCAGTGACAACAATAACGACAATAAATGCAGCGAATAAGTCTCTTCAAACTTGCTATCCTACAGATATGTTAGCTATAATTCTCAAAACCATTTAATGGAAATTATGAGAATTGTAATCCCATACGGAGGGCATGAGTTTTGAAAATGCTGGGGTAATCAACTTGAATTTTAGCCAAAGAAAATACAATATACCTCACTGAATTCCAGCAATCAGTACAGATCCTATAAATCCATAAAATTGTTCTTGTGGGTAAAAAAATGAGAGAGAATTCTATTTATAAGTCAACTACAATTTTCTTTCCCTTTTTAGATATCAGAGTGAGTTCTGCTTACTGATTGCTCTCTAAGTAGCTCTGTGTTTAGCAATAGCAAAAAAAAATATCCCAGGGAGAGCTAAATTGCATGCGGCAAACTAGAAAAACTGCCAATCCTTTAAATTGCTTTCATAATTGGAAATAGCTATATAATTATTATTTTTTATTACTGCCAAGAAACGCCTCAGAACTTTCTTGATAACAATCTCAGTGGAATGTAAACCACTGTTTTTAATTTTAAGTCTGCCAAAAAGAGATTGTTGATTCAGCAAATGGCAAAGACATACACAAATATATTTGTACTTTGTTTAAAGCATCAGCCATAAATGTCCAATTCTTTCCTCCCATTATATTTGTCTTCCCCAATTGTTCTCTTCTTTGTTCTTGTTTTCACTTGCAATTGGTCCGAAACTGCATGCTACATCTTTGTCTTATGTTTAGCACCACATGTCTGCTTAACCTCTCTTCCTCACTTTGTTGTCCCTACGATCATCTCCTCTGCTGTTCTGGAAGGTCCTCTGTCCTTCAAAGAGCATAGGAAACTGCAGAGAAAGATGGAAATCGGAGTGGACATTCTTTCCCCTTTCATCAGGGGAAAGAGCTGTGGTGAAGCAGTGGCTAGAATGCAGTATTGCGGGCTAATTCTGCTAACTGCCAGGGTTTGATCCTCAATGGTTCAAGGTTGCCTCAGGCTTCCATCCTTCCAAGTTTAGTAAAATGAGGACCCAGATTGTTGGGGGGAAATATGCTGACTCCGTAAACCATTTTCAGAGCTGTAAGCACTGTGATATATAAGTCTAAGTGCTATTGCTATCAAGACGATTCCTCTTGTAGATCAGGATCCTTCTGTTCCTGGAAACCAGATTTTGGATCTACCTCTATAAAAAACATTTGATAACTCAAGTGAAATAGAAAGGCTTCTGTTTATGCATGCGAACTCATTCCATTTTATCTGCACCCCTCCCTTGCAATAAGTCAACACTTCACATGGTAATGCCATCCATTATATCTCTAAAGAATTATTCTGATTAAGTATTGAAATAAACAAAAGTCCTGGTATTGCATCTCATATCTGGTTCTTCAGCTTCTCCTAGTTTTAAGAATGGCAACAATTGCTTATTCAGGCACAAATGACACCGATTGTTGCTATCATTCTGGCTTCAGAATAAATGCTTAGGAAGCATTATCACTTTATCTAAAGAGACCCAGTCAAAAGTACATATGGTAATAGTCAACAAGGACTATAGTATTCTGTATGAACTCTAGATATTCTCTTTTAATAATTAAATAAATAAACCCAGAATTACATCTATTTTATTCTAGAAGACCAAATCTACAACAAACCCTATTCTAGTATATAACTCTGGGCCAGACATCCAGCCAAGAAATTTTCCTGAAGTTGCAAGATAAGGTAAACCCTTTCATTTTTCTTTTTCAGTTCATTTATAATGAATTAAAGAAAGTTTTGGAAAACACATTTATTAAGAAACCAGAAGCCTTCTTATTGGGTATAGTCGGAAAAGAAATTCCCAAAAAAGATGTTACTTTCTTTCTGTATGCCACAACAGCGGCGAGAATTTTGATAGCCAAGAATTGGAAGACACAAGAAATACCAACGGTGGAAGAATGGCAGATGAAAATGATGGACTATATGAAACTCGCTGAGCTGACAGGGAGAATCCGTGACCAGGGAGAAGAGTCGGTGGAAGAAGATTGGAAGAAATTCAAGGACTATTTGAAGAAATATTGTCATATTAACTAGTTTGAAATGGACTTGGAAGTGTTGTAGTTTTAGAGTTTAATGTTTAGTATTAAGGGTAATATGAAACAATGATTGTTAAATGATAAGAAATTAAATATAGATAGATAGATATTAAATATGATTTAAAATTATGAAATAGAAATTGCTAATGATGATTTACGATGAAACGCAGATGGGGGGGACTGAGGAAGTCACCTGAAAATGATTAGAAAGATTAGAAATAATGGAAGTTAAGTATTCTTTTTGTATTTTTGTTGATTGTATTGTTTATGTTATGTCTTGTTTTTTATATGTATATTTTTGTTTAAATATATGTTTTCATAAAAGCAATAAAAAATAAATAAAGAGTGTTATCTGGTGTGATCTTGGAAGAAAGCTTTTTCAGTCATGGTGCATGTTCTTTGGGACATTATCCCCCTTCCCCAGAGATTTGATTAGACTGGCCTTTCACAAAGCTTTGAAGTCTTGACTATGTCACCTACCATGGGAATCAGAACGTACAAGAGAATTTACCCCTTGACTTTAAAAGACTTTAAAAGTCTTTGAGAGATGATATTTAACACATCATGCTTCGCAATTCACGGATCTCTAATAATTCTGAACTGGGAGAGAATGGAACTACAACTTAACACAGCTATTTCTAGTTCACCTAACTTGCATGGCTGGATTATTGCTAAATGGGTCGCCTATTTGTTTTCTTTTTGAATGTGGGGAAGGTTAACAGATTTTTATGGCTCCATCTTATAACCTCCTCTTTCCCCCCAAGCTTAATGATAACCTTCTAAATGAAAATGTTTTCTCTGGCATCCTTTTATAAGAGATCAAATACCCCTTATTCTAAAAAACAAAAACAAATCACAAGCAGGCTTTTTATAATGTTTAATTTTTTTAAGCGTTTTTGTTGAATATTTCTTTTTTATTCTTTCCATGTAAAATGGGGATGGGCCAACTTTCCTTCTAGTAAGAATTGCCTTTGGCAGTGAAGTGGCATGCAAAAGGCTGAATCCAAAACAAGGGAGGAACTAGAACAAAACAGTGCAAACAAATTCCAAAAGAGACAGAAAAGAAACATTTTTGCACCGTTACTTGTAAACTTAATTATTTCGAAGCCTCACTCCTTTTAGGAAATTTAAAAATGTTGAGATGCTGTGTTACTAAACACTGGCCTTCAATCACAAATTTGTTAGCTACAGAAACATGAAGCCATTTGAGAAAAGCCTTCACTTAAATGGTGTTGAAAGCAGTAGAATATGTCGTGGGCACAGCTAACTTAAGCCAGTTCATTTTAGTAGAAATTAATCCAAATATGCCTTGACTGAATTGTGCCCATAATACAAATTGACTAAATGGTTATCCAAATCTATTCTAGTTAAAGACTAGGGGCAGGGGTGGGTGGGTGGGTGGGGGAAGAAACATATTAAGCTTGATGCTTTGGATTTAATTTTAGCTAATGCCCTGGATTCAGGAGTTTCATATATATTTCTGAAGTCTGAGTCTGATAGTTGAATTCTCCAGAAATGTCCCAAGCTGAACTTTTTCCAATCAAACTCTTATCAATATTTATTCTCATCAAGTCTGCTGCCAATCCTTCCACCAATAGGGGGAGCTCTAGAGGTACTTTCTCTTCCTTCAGGGTCATCCAGGAAGAAAAAAAAACCCAGCCTCCTGTAGTCTAATTGTGAACTTTTATGGTGTTTGTACATATAATTAGGAAACAACTTACAGGCAACTGGGTATTATATACCTGTACTATAGGAATTTTATATTAAGCCAGGGTTTCTCAAGCTGAGCAACTGGCTGGGGAATTCTGAGAATCTTATGTATGTTTTTGAACTAGTTTTCTCTGTCTCATTATTTATCCCAAATACCTTCCTTTCCTCATTCTATTCCCCTTTCATTACCTAACCTTTAGGTCTGGGGCTGCTTAACTATCATCTGGCATCAGTACGTTCTTCCTTCCCCTTCCCAGTTTTTTTTTTACCTCTGTCCATCTTCATTTACAGTATGCCCATCTTAGTAGATCCTATTTTCTGCATTCTACAATTGAATTAGACCGTTTAGTCTTTAATCTTTCATTTCCCTGCAATCATTGTGGAGAGCACATAGCTATTGCCAGGTCTTCCTTCCTTCCTGGCTCATATGGGTGCGCTAAGACTTTGACTCAAGATGGATGGATGGATGGATAGATATATCCACATGGTGTAAGAATCTTTTTTTTAAAAAAAAAAACCTTCCATTTGTAGTAGAAAGAAGAGACTCACGCCAGCTCTTCAGGAAAGGAAAGGTTTATTGCGCAGGTTCAGAAGGCTTAAACAAAGCAAAGGGTCTGAACCCCGAAGGGCTCATGAACAGACATATTTATACACCTCTAATTCCTAGTTATACATTGTTATACATTGTTCCTTATATGGTTACATCCTGCACATTCTTATCAGACAACAGTTTGCATAAGACAGTTGCAGGGGAATACGTGCAGCTACGCTTACAGGATTATGGCTATCCCAATCAACATCTGCCTTAAGGACAAGACTATGTTTGCTTAAACAAGGACTTTAGTACATTCCTCTTTACATTCAATCTTGTCCAATTCTTGGAGACTGCCTGGAGAAGTCCCTGTAGTTTTCTTGGCAAGATTTTTCACAAGTAGTTTGCCCTTGCCTCCTTCCTAGGTCTGGAAGAAAGTGATTAGCCCAAGAATACCCCACTGGCTCTGTGCCTAAAGTTGGACTAGAACTCAGCTTCCCTGTTTCTAGCCTGATGCCTTAACCACTACCCCAGCCTGACTCTCAATTACCTATTTAGCTATATGCATTTAAGCACATACGTTCAGACTGAGGGGTTTTAATTTAATTTAATTTAATTGGGTTTTAGTTTAACTTCAGGGATTGTAATTTAATCAATAGTTTTAATTGATTTTAATTTTGTATACTATGTATTTTAATTTTCCCTGTAAACTGCCCTGAGTCCTACGGGAATAGGGCGGTATATAAATTTAAATAATAAATAAATAAATAAATAAACAACAGAGTGCAACAGTGAATACTTTGCAACTAAAAATAATCACATGGTTATTTTCTATCAAAATGGATGACATGTCTTACATTTATAGACCGCACACATACACATACACACAGAGATAGATCTTTAATGTTAGTATATGAAGATACTCTGTTAAACTGAATTGGTTAATCAGAGGAAATGATTAGTTTTTGTTTATGAATATTTGGAACTCCAAGACTGAAAGAGACTCAAGAGTCACTCAGATTTCTCAGTTTGGATAAATTGCCTCAAACACATTTCTGGTTAATTGTCGAGCAAGCAGCTCTCATTTGTCCGTGTTTATAATGCACTTGCAGTATTTCTGTCTTCAAGCCTATAGACACCACAGACTTACAGTGATTGCTACAATATACCAAGCTCTGTTTTCCTTTATGGGTGAATAACTTAAGACAGAGCTTTTTGGTGGCATAAATCAAGGGAAACTTTGGACTTCAATGGCCTTAAAGGGATTTTCAGAGTGTTCTTGCTGAAAGCTCAATCAGACACAGCCTATTAGGGTTCATTGTGTTTCAGATGTAATTTTCAGAGTAATAAAACTGCCTGTTCCAAGGTTAGGCCTTATGAAATATTTGTTGCTTGATTTCTACATGAACAGTAATTAGTATGCTATCTCCTGCTGGTAAGGGCATGCGATAAATCTGGATCTAGATTGTACTACTGCATGCTAGATATGAATGGGGTGTTTTGCATGACTGAATGCACCTCAGATTGTTAGTTTGTTTTTGTTTTTCAAAAAAGCTATACTGTATGTAATTTATTACTTGTTTGTACCAGTCACTTAATTCTTTGTCTCCAAAATTCCTTGAAATTATTTGGAACAATAAGCCTTGGTAGAATATTCATTTTAATGGCTGAAATTCTTCTTAAACACTACGATTTCACTTTTCTCCATCTTAAAATGTCTGCAGGTATATAATTTAAATCTATAAAATTTCTAAGCAGATATTTATTATTTTTTTGTCAAATAAATTCCTACCATTTGAGCTTTTTTTGCAAAGGTGCTGAACCCTATTTTTGATGCAAATGTTGTTTTTCCTCTTCTGTTATGTTTCCTGAGTTTTATATTTATTAATCTGAAAACCTGACACAGTGCTCTAATTTATTGTTGCAAATATCCATTAACAATGTTAAAGATTCCTCCGATGGGCTAACTGTGGGCACAACTTCATCAACATGCTGTATAATTCCAGTTTATGTCATTCAGTGGCTAATTTAACTCTCGGCATTTTATCCTCTTGACATATTTTCATTGCCAATGGTTCTACTGCCAATAAAAATAAATGAAAGAAAGGCAAGCAGATCTTGTCCTTTTCACATCAACATTGTTGTGATGCAGAGGCATTTACTATTACCACAGCTTCTTGTTCTTTATGTATCCATCTCCAAAAATTAGAGCTTCCATTCATGTATTTCAAAACTGCAATCATAAAAGACAATTCTAAAGACTAAAAGACTATTGTTGTACTTAATTAAAAGCTTGTGTGAGACCATACCAATATTTGGCCTTGTAGAAGGTGATACAGCTAAACTTTATGGGAAGATAGCTAATTCTGATTCTAAGAATGGAGGGGAGTAGAGTTCTTCTTTTAGAAATCTAAAGCATTATTCAGTTACGCTATGTGGTGCTGTACAATGGGAACAATGGAACATACTATCTAAGTTCTTTATCATTAAGTTGGGTTTTTTTGTGATTCTATCACAACAGGTCAGGGGATGTCTGCTAAATTCCACGGTGATTTTCAGTCAAATGGGGTGGGATTCACAACTGAATCTCCAAGGTCTCATGGGGTCTAACAATTCTGAACATGCCCCTTGAGCCCCACCTAAAGTAGCACTTGAATTGTGACTTTTTGTGTCTGATAAAAGAGGGGGGGGGAACCCCTTAAAATATAGGAAATAGTAATTATGCCAAATAGATCAATCTTATTTCTGAACTACAGAACTCTACTCAACCACTGTAGATCAACAAAAACTCTGATTGTGTGTTACTATCTAGTGCTCACCTGCATTTATGCATATCTAATAGCCTTCATATTATAACAGGAATACACACGAAATATGATCAGACTGAGTTTTTGTTCTGCCCCAGTTCATTTTTGGAGTGCACCCCTTAGTGTGTCACTCAAAAACCCATTATAGTTCTTGCCTTTCTGATCCAAGAAGGAACATAGTGTGGTGGAATGTAGTCTGGATTCCCAGAAGGGAGGGGTTGCATTTCAGAGTGCCAAGATACAGCAAAGTTTAGGTAATTTGGTTGTGAGAAAGACAGTTAAGGCAGCTCCTTCCTAGCAATTCTCAGAGTATATCTTTAATGATTCCTTTAGTTTGGTAAGATTTCTGTCTCTAATTGAGGCTCTTGGGGGTCTGATGCATAATCCCTTTTTCTCAGGTTCCTTACTTTCATCTTCCCCATTTCCCAAGCAAGAAATCCCAATAGATTTTAATCATTCCCTTTTACTCATTAACTTCTTTTTGCAATATTGAATTGCTCTGGGTGCCTGCTCTTTTTAAATATCTTCCTTCATTTTAGATCTCTGCCTCCTAAGTAAGCCGTCTTTCCCCAGGGCTGTATGAAAACTGTACAGGTAATCCTCGAGTTACGAGCATTCACTTAATACTTGTTTGAAATTACGTGATTAGCACCCCCTAGTGCTTATGAGCAAGTCCCAAAATTACGAATATTGCAGCACCACAGCAGTCATTCACCCTTATGAGTGACTGCAGAGGGTCTGCAACACTCACCCTAGTTATTCCCTCCCTCCCCACCCCTGTCCTGGGTCTCCCTAGACACTGGGCCTTCAATACTCACCCTGAGAAGATTGAGATCCTTCGCTTTCTTGGCTGCTCCAGGCCTTCGGTGAATTAGCAGAGAATGAAGGCCTAAAGTAATGCATGATCACGCGAGATCAGTGGGGCGAGATCTCATGCTACTGAACTCGCATGATCTCATGGTCTCTGTTCTCTGCAGAACTGAAGCTGGGGGATATTTCCATGTGCCTCCGGAGGCTGGATCGGGATGTCAGAGGCCTTTTCTAGGCTGCTGCTCCCCGGATCTGAGGCCGGGGGGATGCTTCCACAGCCTTCTGGTGGCCCGTTTCTGGCCAGCAGCAGCCTGGAGAAGGCCTCCAGTGCATGGATACAGTCTCTGGAGGCACAAAGAAGCGTCCCCTGGGCTCAGATCCGGGCAGCAGTAGGAACCACGATAGAGAGGAGACGGATTTTTTCCAAGTGAGTCTGGCATGGCAGGAAGGGAGGGGGAAGCATGGGGTATCTTAGTGGGTTGGGGAGGCCTTGAGGGCCTGTTCCATCACTAGGCCCTCCATGGCGTTCTCCACCCTGAGATACCTCATGTTCGCTTAATGAGCCACATGCATCTTAATGAGAAATGGAGTGATCTCTACTTACAGATGAATGACAAATGTGACATATCATAGCATCTCTTCCACTTTTTACATATTATTGCCTCCTAGCAATTTTCTGTGCCCCCCACTCCCCGCTGAGATAGCATGCTACATTTCCTTAAACAGCCCGATAGAACTACAGTGAAATTAGACAACCTTCCATTTCCAAATCAAATCTTCGAAATGGTACTCCATATCACAGGTGAAACCCCCCCCCATGAAACCCTCAGTGAGCTAAAAATGTTAGAAAAGTGCTGGGCAAATTATAGTTGATTTGAAGCAATCAACCGGCAAATTAATTATACCCTTTCATTTGTTTTGTTCTACATCCCTTATAGATGATAGAACTGTAGGTTATGCCAGTTTTTTTTGTTAATTGTGGGTTGCATATATGTATGTGACTACTTAGCTAGTGATTCCAATGACATGATGAATGGGAAGTGTTTCTTTAGAATTTATTTCTAAAGAGTTCAGCTACACTTTAGATTCAGAATGTTGATATTCATGTACCAAATTTGTATAGTTTCTGCCACCGGAAACTCTTAAAGTAGCATTTTTCAGCCTGAAAAAAAGAGTTGAGACAACAGTTTTCCAAATTCCTAGTCAGGTGGACTGGCAATTTTAGGAGTTCCTGTGAAGGCTAACAGGTCGGGGGAGAAAACAGTCTTCTTAAAGAAGCTGAAAGTCATATCTGAAATTGTCCACATAAGCTTCTTAATTCATTTTTCTTCTGTTAGAATCTGCCTTGGTAATTTTGTTAGAGAATTTCATTTGTTTGTGTTAGCAATTACATGGAGGTCTAAACCAGGAAGGTGCTACGTAAGGTTGTAAATATTTTCTTGATGTACCACAACTTTGTTACCTAGGCATGTAAATATACATCTAACTAAGGTACCATCTTTAGACATATCAGCCAGGTTTCTTATTTGTTATATAATAACCATCTGAATTTTTGTAGCCTAGATCAAATACACCTAATCTTGCTTCTGTCCCAAATCAAAAAATTAAACAAGAAAACATCTTTTGGGATTAAGCTAACTGAAAAAAAGTAATTGCTTTCAAGATCAAATGCAAATCTAAATTGGTCAGAAGGTTTACTACAATGAGCTTTTTAGTCAGCACAGGGACACAGAAACCTTCCTTGATGTCAACGTAAGGAAACTGGACGATGGAGAACTGGAAACCCGCATCTACCACAAACCTATGGACACAGAGCAGATCATCAGCTTCACAAGCAACCATCTCACTGCACACAAAGAAAGCTATGTCCAGACCCTCTTCAGAAGGGCCAGGACCCACCACAGCACCACAACACTAAGAAAAACAGAAGAGAAACGGCTGCTTGACGTCTTTCTCCATAATGGCACCCAAACCATAATACACCACACAGCAGACCGCCACACAAAAACTAACCCTACCCTACACAAAAGGGGTATCAGAAATGACAACCAGAATTCTCCAACCCCCTAGGAATAGCAATAGAAGAAAATGAAAGAAACAAAGTAGACTACAAAATCAACTGTTAATGATTGCAACCAATTCTATATGGGACAAACATCACGTCAATTAAAACCAGGATCCACAAACACTGGCTGGCAGTCAAACACCATGTTCCCAAATCCTTAATCTCTACCCACACTGACACCAAACAACAGTTTGATTGGAGCAACACTAAAATCATCGGCCATGCTATCACCCACCATGCTCATGATGTCATCAAAGTCTGGGACTCCACAAGCAATCCCATCAACAGACACATTGACCTACAGCCTATGAACCTGTCAGTATCCAAATCAACCATGCAGCCAACCAGAGACAGCACCGACCCTCAACCAACCCATGCAAGCATCCCTCTTCCCCCAGCAGTTCACTTCCCAATGATCCTGACCTGATGTAACCTCCCCATCACAAGACCCATTGCAAGCCTCTCTCTGATAACTCACACCTGACCCATCACAAGACCTTTATTTGACAGACTCACAGCTGAAGCCCTGACAATAAGTAGAGCACTGACACAGACATCTCCTAAATGCTGCTGAAGATGTTACCTAGCCTGGTAATGAAACGTTCAGAAACTAACCTCACAAGCTCGGAGAATAAACCTTCATCCTCATCCTATACCTGAGCTACAGATATTTGCCACTATTGCAAATATAAAAACCTCCTGGGAGTTTCATTGTCTATTTCCTACCATATTTGCTCTACTTTTTTATGTTGGGGGGTGGAGACTTTGGATATGGAGTGAGTCAAATCATATGGGAAGAGGTATAAAAGATTTTGTTAAGATTGGTTAGAGTTAACCTCTTAAATCAGAGAAGCAAATCAAAATTGTGTGCACACTTTCATAGCAGCTCCTATTCAATATTTGTCCTGATAAATCACATTGTCACCTCTCAGTTCCACACACATAAAACTTAAGGAGCACAACAAAATGAATAGACTACCATGTCTAAGAGAATGAATGGGATAAGTACAATAGAAGGTATAATAAAGTTGTTCCATTTATTTTCTTCATTGTTGCATGCATTCTTTTGAAGTTTCTTGAAAAAAAAAACTCTTTTGGGCTTAGTGTGACCATTATTGTTAACACATTGGGATCAAATGCATAGAGATGGTGTATTCAGTTTGGAATACAGTTTTGCAGTTCCTTACTTATGCTCCCCTTCACTGTCTCCACCACACATTCTGTTTGGTCGAATCCTCAATAAATGGATTCATCAGAGCAATAAATTAGCAACAGGAAAGAAGTACATCTGAGCACTGTGGGAGCAATCTTCCATGAGGATCTGTTCAATCTTACCAGTTGCAAACTCTTGCTCCATGATTAGCAGTGTATGCCAAAGCACACACTGGCATGACAATAAAACCACAAAAGGAATGGCCTTTTCTTTTCTGGATGGCATTATGAATCTCCAGACCTGCATAAAGTATGAGGAGCTGGATGATGTTGCACTAAGGTTTTGATTAAATTTCTCTCTGGATATAGTGGAATAAGAAGAAAATGTGTTTGACTTCCATTTTTTGCATCTGCAATTCATGGCCACATGAGAGTGGACCTCCGCTCCCCACGGCTAATTTCTTCCTGCTTGGGGGACCCTAGATGGGTCTGAAGTTGCCCCAGAGAGGTGACTGTGAAGGAGGGGTGCCCCGTCGATCACAAAGCAATGGCAATCACTTTGTTTGATCCGGGGAAAGCCCTCCGAAACTGACAGGAGAAAGGCTAGCATGAGATCAGCATCTAGCCCAAACTGCTTGCAGCCAAAGTCCCAGAGCACGAACCTAAACATTGGTGAACAGCGTGCTCGGAATTGGTGAGAGTACTGATCTGCTTTCTTCTATCTACTATTTAAATCCTTGAAGAGATTCCCAAAGCAAGAAAACCTCCAGAAGTGAAGGGAGGGAACAATATCTCTATTCCCTTACAGAAGAAAGTGGTGAATTAACATAAAAGGTGGAAAGAGATATACTAAAATCTGATTTAAAATATTTCAGTTTGTACAAATCTAGGAACTAAAAACTGTTAAGATTATACTCTAAAAAATTCTGATGGAATTATAAAAATATATAACAAAAATAACTTTTTGGTAGAAAGAAAAACTGAAAAAAGAAATGACTGCTGACATCTAGTGGAGAATCAGAGAATAGAACACTAATGATAAGGACTCAGAAATTGGCAGAATGCCCAGAAACAAAGAAAAAGTTGTTCATTTGAATTGCAAATAGCCTTGAAAACAGCTGGGAACAAAGGAAGAGCCAGCTATAAGATTAAAAAGTGTTTGAAAGAAAAACAAAACCCAAACACCTGTACTGTTGCTTAAACTTAAGAACTGTTTATGGAAAAAAACCCTTGGCTTTTTGGCTAATCTTTTAGAGGAGAATTTGCAGGAAGGATTTAAAGTGGCTGAATATACTGGATCTGAAATTTTGACTGACTGATAAATTGACTTTTGAATTAAAACATTGATGAAAGATTATTTGAAGGGGGGAGACAACATAGATATCACAAATGTATCAAAAAAATGAAAGGATGCCACATTCAATATTTTCTCCTGCAGGACTTAGCCTGGAAAATCAAGAGCCTCCAGAAGCAATACTTCAAGGCAAGATAAATACTTTTCCAGAAGAAATATATGTAATGTTAGGACAAATACAAATGACAATAGATTCAAACCACAATGAAATTCAAAACTACTTTGAGGATTTAAATCTAAATCTACAGTTAAAAAATAACCAGGAAATAGCAACAGAGGAATAAACAAATCAGACAGCAGATTACAAACTAGAAGAGTATGATCAAATTGATGAAATAACAAAGGAAAAGAATTACAATTTGACACAAACAAGAAAAAATCTACAAGGTTCTGATACAACAACAAAAATGGAATTATTAGGAGAACTATTAAAGTTTGGGAGACAGAAAGAATTTATCTTACTTACTTCAGCTTTTGTATTCCCAACAACATTTGTAAAAATAGAGGAACTGTTAGGTAAGTGGATTACATCAACTTGGAAAATTATTTGGCAAAAGAAGATCAGCAGCAGATACAAGAGATTTGATTCGCCCTACCAGATGGACTATTACATGAATAAACATTTGTCTGAATATGGTTAAAAGAACAGAGAATTTTGAACATAAAGGGGCCTTATAACAAGGATAATGATATTTAAGTAATATAGTATGTTTTATAATATATTAAATGTTAAAATAGTAAGTCGATGTAACTTTTATTAATATATAAGTAAAATACAAACTGATTAAAAAGGATGTTATATCTAGATACTATGACAGATAAAAAGTATAATATTTTTATAATGCATGACATAAAATATTGGGATGATGTACCTAAATAGGAAAATTTAGACAGTGAGATGACTAATATGAAGAAATTTTGACTGATAAAAATTGGATTGAATATAAGGGAATCTAAGCAAACAAAAATTATAAAAATAGGATGTATGCTGAACTAATGAAATGATGGTTATGAGAATAATATAAGCTGAAAAAATGTTATATAGAGAGATTATTATTATTTGTATAAATATAAAAAATGCCTATACCTAATCATTTATATATTGAAAATATTAAGAATTATATTTTGGCTAAAGTTGAAGAAGGAAAATACAAATGGGAGAAGGGAAGATCAAAGAAATGTATTATTAATTAATATATTAATTATGGAATTATCAAATTTAATCATTATTGACTGTTAATTAATTATTGCTGTCCTTTTTTTCTTGTTAAAATAAAAACCAAGACAACACGCTATACACCAGGTACTGGAGATTGTTATAGTTCAGGGGTAGGCAACCTTGGCTCTTTTATGACTCTTTTATGAGAATAATATAAGCTGAAAAAATGTTATATAGAGAGATTATTATTATTTGTATAAATATAAAAAATGCCTATACCTAATCATTTATATATTGAAAATATTAAGAATTATATTTTGGCTAAAGTTGAAGAAGGAAAATACAAATGGGAGAAGGGAAGATCAAAGAAATGTATTATTAATTAATATATTAATTATGGAATTATCAAATTTAATCATTATTGACTGTTAATTAATTATTGCTGTCCTTTTTTTCTTGTTAAAATAAAAACCAAGACAACACGCTATACACCAGGTACTGGAGATTGTTATAGTTCAGGGGTAGGCAACCTTGGCTCTTTTATGACTCGTGGACTTCAACTCCCAGAATTCCTGAGCCAGCCAAGCTGAGGGGAAAGGGAGAGTTTTCCAAGCTGAGCCATGCTGGCTCAGGAATTCTGGGAGTTGAAATCCATGAGTCATAAAAGAGCCAAGGTTGCCTACCCCTTTTATAGTTAAAAACCAATAAAATATCTATAAAAAATAAAAAAAGAAGAAAACGTGTTTGTATCAATAAGGAACAGGACTGGAAAAATAATCACTTTTGTTTTGTTTTTTTAAAAAAGCATTGACATCACTCCTGTATTAGCAACCACCACTCCAGCCATTGATTACACTTCACTATCTGGTGCCTCCCTAATTTATTCTGCTAATTCATTCTCCCATGTGCCCTTCCCCCTCCAGACAAATTAAGTACAGAATGAGAAGGACTAGTACTAAAAATGATAATCCAGGAGTGCTTTATATGTGTATTTTAAGACCATGTTAAAAAATGGGAAAGAGTTTTCAAAGGAGATTTTCTGGTATGATCATCATAAACTCCATTGTTTGTTGCTTTTTACCCAATGCGGCTCATAAGTTATCAATGCCCATTTAAAAAAAGTATTGCAGAAGCAATTGCTGCCAATACTAGTAATATAGGTTGCTGATTGTGGTCCTTATCAACAGCCGTGGTATTCAGACATTGCCAGCCAATGCTTTGTAATGTTTTAAAATTCCTGTTAGCTGCCTATCTTCGCTTTCGTTGAAGCTCACTAGCAATTGCCATAACTGGGGGGGAGAGGGGGGAGACACTTGGGAGGGGAAAAGGGCTGGTGTGTGAAGGAATTTTGTGGGAAATTGGGGAGTACGGACACTGACAGGAACCAGAGGTGCTAAACTGAGCCATCTTCCTCCTTTTGAAGGAATTTGCTGTGGCGCCAGAAGCACCATGTTCCCAACACATCAGAACAAGACCTGATTGGACTACTTTCCCGGGGGGAGGACTTTGGACATTGAGGATTGCTTTCAATATATGATTTTTGCGTGGTTTTTCTTCAGAGCTTGCCTCACTCACATTGCACTCAACTTCTCTAGTAAAAGTACCTTTTCTCTAACATCTATGGAGTCAAGGGTCATTCTTTGCTAGGGAGCAAGTTGGGGGTCAGTTTGTTTCTTGGGGAAGGAACAGTTTACAAGGCTCAGTGATATAATACATTAACTTGAAATCAATCAATCAAATAAACCACATTATGAATTGGTGGCATATGTTAATCTATTTAGCAAGTGCTGATGTTTTGTTGCTTGCAGCTTCTGTTGTCATGAAGAAAAACACTTGAACTGGCCATCCAGAACATTTGTAAGGAAGTAGCTCTGATATATTTCTTTTTGTTTAAAAGAGTAGTGTGTAATGCAGTGTGTGTGTTATTTTTCTTAAATTAGAAGATTTATAAATCTGGTTCTATTACTTTGTATATCTACAGTTCTAAATAAGGCATTTTCACAATTTAAATCTTTCCAAATTTGATTCTAATATTTGATCCCAATAGCTGATTCTAAAATTTGAGTCCCATGTCAAGCCAGAGTTTATACCAACAGTTCAAAAGCACCATTTTTGGAAATCGTGTGTGTGTGTGTGTGTGTGTGTGTGTGTGTGTGTAAGATTTCATACAAAAACGGTGACATTATTTCCATCTGTGCAACTGCAAGCACTGTGTCAGAATCCATTTATATCACATTTCATAAATGTATAGGTAGAACATTGTGCTTATTCTGGGGATTCTGCCATCTCTCCGAGGGGGGGGGGGAGAGGATGGTTACTTAGACTGAAATAGGCGATCTTCAAACAACAGGGAAACGTTTGATCTGGGGGAGGGAGGGGGAGAGACAGATCTGGATCGCATCTTCATTTACAACTGAAAAGGAAGAAGCAGCCTGACACCTAAGTAAATGATGGGAGCCTGACCAAATGGATGAGGGGAGGGGGCTGAAATGGGAATGCTTTATATAGGATTGAAATGTAACTTTGTTAGATTCCGTCTTATATTGCCACAATCTATTCCATCCTAGTAAACATTTTCCTTTTGTACTAAACTTTCATCCGAGAGTTCTTATTTCCTAAGATGTGGATTGAGGTGGGTCCTGACACACTGGAGCTTTTTACTACTATGCTTAAGGGATAATATTTCCCATGGTAGCACAGTCCCTTTGAAGAATTCATTGTGATGGAAATGATTAAAATGACAGTATCTCAAATACAAAGGCAGCAAGAAAAAGAATAGAAAAGCCAGATAAACAAACTGATATACATTTAAAAATATAACATCTTCTGGAGCCTTTACAAGAATAATTTCAAAAGATCAAAAGAAGTTGAAGAAGAGTTGATGCAAATGATATATATATTCTTTTTTTCCTTTCTGGCCAGTAAATACATTCTTTTCCTTTCTGAAAGTAAAAGCAAAACATGCATCCCCTCTTTTTTTTTCTTTTTTTTGCCTTTCATGTATCTCTTCCATTTTGATGAGAGAATTCAACTTCAGATGGAGCTACTTTGGATAATAAAATGGCTGAGGAGAGAAGGACTTAAAAGAACCCATGCCAGGCATATCACTGTGAATAAATTTGGGAATCTGCTGCAGGGTACCCTCGCTGGAACAAGAGGGCAAACGGAAGATCACCTAATGTAATTTATGCATGTATTTACTTTCTATAGAGGGACAATCAAGAGCATCCTGTCATATTGCATTACGTCTGGTTTAGAAGCATTACTGCTTCATGTAGGAAGGGGGCGCAGAGAGTGGCGAGGATGGCGGAATAATAAACAATAAAGGCTATCTTATTTTGCTAGGCTTTTATGCCCTTCCATCCCAATTGTTATGCCATGAAGTCTCCTATTAATTTGAGCCCCGTGTACTTTCTCCACCTCCTTTGACTCTTCTTCCCTAGGAAGCACTAAAGAAGTAGAAGAGCTGGAGAAAGTACACTGGGCTTGAATGAGTAGGAGACTACCAACCATGTCATAGCAAATGGGATGGAATGGCATAAAAGCCACATGGGAACAGCTGTGCAATTCATTAAATTTATATCCTACCTTTAATTTGTACAGTCCAAGATGGCAAACATAATGCTTCCTCTTCCTGTTATCCATCACAGTAACAACATTGTGAGATGGGCTGGCCTAAGAGAGGGTGGCTGCCTCCAAACCACCCAGCCAGCTCCCATGCCTAGCAGAGGCCTCAACCTCGCATACCCTTTTTTTAGTTTACCACCTTAGCTTCTACTTCAACGTGGGTAGAAGCAGTGGTGGGATTCACACCAGTTCGGCAGAACCAGTAGCTAATTTTTTGTTGCCCAGGACCAGAATGGACTTCCGGAAGCGGCATCCACACAGAGAACTGGTTGTTCACATATTTGAATCCCACCACTGGGTAGAAGGACATGATAAGTATCCATCTGTTGCTTTCCTCCATCTTCTATCACTTAATTAATCAGGAATTAGTGACAAGTATATGCTCTAGTCAATATTTTTTTCAGAAGAAAAATGCTGATTCAGGAGGAAAGTCCCTGTATACAAGTAGTCCTCAGCTCACAACCACAACTGGGACCAGAATTTGTTTTGATAAACAAGGCCGTTATTAAAGTGAATTGCACCCAATTTTATCACTTTTTTTGCAATTGTTGTGAAACAAATCACTGCCATTAAGTGACTCATGTGGTCCTGAAGTGAATCCGGCTTTCCCCATTGACTTTGCTTGCTGGAAGCCAGGTAGGAAGGTTGCAAGTGGTGATCGCAGGACCTTGGGACATGGCAAACATTGTAAATCAAATTTGTAAGCCACCCACATCATCTTGTTGGGGAGGTATAAAAATGTAATAAATAAATAAATAAATAAATATGTACTGGTAGCCAAGTGGTTGAATTTTGATAATGTGATTGTGGGGATACTGCAACGGTTGTAAGTGCATGAATGGGTTGCAAATTATTATTATTATTATTATTATTATTATTATTATTATTATTATTATTATTATTATTATTATTATTATTTTGGAACCATTGTCTCTTTGAACAACCCTAAAAAAAGGCTGGAAACTGAGGACTACCCATAGCAAGGTTAAGGAATTAAATGGCAGTTTAAAGCCGAAAGGAAGGAAGAAAAAAGAAAAAAAGTCACAACGATTCAAAAATTTCCCAATTGTTTGGTAAAACAAACATCCCAAACCACATTGGCAGGATGAAATAGAAAAAGTAGAGCAGAGATAATAAAGACAAAATCAGATACTTCCCATAAAAGAAAATCATTGTTCTATTTCCTAATTAGCTTCTACTAGTTTCTAGAGAGCAATATATTTCCTGGATAGCTGACCTCAGATTCCTGGAGATTGATGCGCTGCTGGCTAGGAACCAGTTTCAAAACAAAATGCTCTGAAATACAAAATGGAAATGCCCCTTCCTCTTATTCAAAGCTCACTTCAAAGAGGGAAAGCACCTTGCTCTGGAGTAGCTGCACAGAGTTGGATTTTTTTTCAAGTTTTGATAGCCTCCATCCACTATTTTAGGATGACAGGTTAGATCTGATTGACAGTTCAAGTTTAAAAGTTTTGTTTTATTCTTTTGTGCCTGAACCACTGAAGATGGGATTTTGACTCATTTACTACAGCATTCACAGTCAGCCACACCGAGAGTTCATTCATTTGTTCCAAGGTTCTTCCCTGTTCTACGTAGGGCAGGTATCATGGGGATCATGGGGATGCTGGAAAGGTCATAATTGTGGAAAAAGGTCCTAAGTCACTTTATCCAGTGTCGCTGTAACTTTGTATGGTCATTAAACAAACAGTTGTAAGCCCAGGACTACCTGTACTCAGAAACCATTGGGAGAAAACTTGACTGTCTTAGGGTACCCTGTTAATTACCTGACAGGAGACATTCCACAAGAAAAGAACTCCAGCATTTGTTGTTTTTGTTGTTAGTTGCAAAGTCATGTCCAACCCCTCGCGACCCTATGGACAACATTCCTCCAGGCCTTCCTGTCCTCTACCATATTCTGGAGTCCCTTTAAGCTCATGCCTACTGCTTCAGTGACTCCATCCAGCCACCACATTGTCTGTTGTCCCGTTCTTCTCTTGCCCTCGATCTTTCCCAACATTAGGCTCTTCTCCAGTGAGTCCTACCTTCTCATTAGGTGGCCAAAGTATTTGAGTTTTAGCTTCAGGATCTGGCCTTCTAAAGGGCAGTTAGGGTTGATCTCCTCTAGGACTGACCGGTTTGATCGCCTTGCAGTCCAAGGGACTCAAAGGCTCAAAGGCCTCAATTTTTTGGCGCTCGGCCTTTCTTATGGTCCAACTTTCACTGCCATACATTGCAACTGGGAAGACCATAGCCTTGACTATACGCATTTTTGTTGACAGGGTGATGTCTCTGCTTTTTAGTGTGCTGTCTAGATTTGTCATGGCTTTCCTCCCGAGGAGCAAGCGTCTTTTAATTTCTTGGCTGCAGTCCCCATCTGCGGTGATCCTGGAGCCCAGGAAAATAAAATCTGTCACTACCTCCATTTCTTCCCCATCTATTTGCCAGGAATTGAGAGGGCTGGATGCTATGATCTTGGTTTTCTTAATGTTTAGTTTCAACCCAACTTTTGCATTCTCCTCCTTCACTCACAACAAGAGGCTCTTTAGTTCCTCTTCACTTTCTCCAGCATAAAAACTCTAGATCCAGGGTGTCAAACTGCCAGCCCGCAAGCTGGACGTGTCATCCGGAAGCCACACCCTCCCCATTGCCGGCACTGGCAAAATAGTCCCGATACGTCTCGGGACGTCACGTGACGTTGCGAGTTTGACATGTCTGCTCTAGATTATAGTTGATCAAGAAGTCAGTTATATCACATGAACTATGAATCCTGATCCCACCACTGGAACTAAGTAGCTTACCAGCAACAACAGAGCCTTGGTGGAGCAGTGGGCTAATGCCTCCTTAAGTAACACCAGCTGCCTGCAATTGGTGCAGGTTCGAGTCCCACCAGGCTCAAGGTTGACTCAGCCTTCCATCCTTCCAACGTAGGTAAAATGAGGACCCAGATTGTTGGGGGCAATAAGCTGACTTTGTAATAATGTCAGGGGGTGTGTGAAAGCCCTAATAAGTAGGCATATACATAGAATGAAGGCTACTGCTAAGCTTGTAAGCCGCCCTGAGTCTTCGGAGAAGGGCGGGATATGAATGGAATTAAAATAAAAATAAAAATAAAAAAATAACACAATTATGTTACTATCAGCATGGCAATATGAATTGCTACTGTAAAAAAATCCCACACATATTTAAACTTGGTTGCACTGTATATATATTTTTCTGCATTTAGTTTCCTTCTAACTGCGTGCTTCCAATCCATTACTGTCACCCTGGCCAAGACCACACTTGTGTATAGTTACCAACTTAGGAAAATACTTCTGCATTGAACAGACTGGATTCTAGTCTGGAAAACTTTCTGTCAAAGCACTGCATCCATCCCCAAACTGCTAAAACCTCTTTTTTTTCTCAGCACAGTCCTATTTCAAATCACCCCTTTTGAATTCATTGTAGTTAGGTCCAGTTGTTTTCCTTTAATTCCTTGGAACTTGGATTGAAAATTGTGGAGTTTTCTTTTTTTTAAAAAAATAATAAAATAAAATAAGACTCATTGTTTGTTTTCTGTAATCACTGATGGATGTGGCAATAATGAGCTGTCTGGCACTTTAATCTACACTCTGATGTGCAGCTTGCATTTGCTGATAATTAGGTTTAGAATGATGATACACAGAATTTCACAGTCTGTTTTTCATCTGGGTCTTTCTTGTTGGCCTCAAGGTAGAAATGCAAGGTAGAATATGGTAAACTCTGTTATGTTTTTTCTTCCAGTTGAGATTGTCTTCTTGTTCAGTCTTCAAATATACAGTATAAATACCATATATATATACAGTGAATAGAGAGAAAGAAAGAGAAGAGTTATGACTATAAAAATGAGACTGCAAACATACAAGTTCCACTAGATGGAAGCAATGAGTTTTCTATGAATCTTTGTTACCCTCTAGTGGTCATTCTGATTTTTACAGCCTATAGGAATCTGTAATTTGAGTACTGTTGCTTTATATAATTAATTGTTGTAATTGCATGTTATTTCAATGTATTTTATAAATCAATCATTCTGCAAACCAGTTCCCATGACTCCAAATCCATAAATATATTAGAAATAATAGCAAAACTATGAAGCAGAAAAATAAATCAGGTGAAAACAAGAAGTCAAATATTGGAGGGAGAAAAATAGTCTTCATCTGATGCTGTTAAGTCAGCCTCCCTAGAAAGAATTTGTAGAAGAATTCAGACCAGATAATGGAATTTGTAGAAGGATTTCAAATTCATATTTTAATATTCCGGGCATCACTTTGGCCTGCCACATCCTAGTCCCTGGCTATTTAGGGCTTTAAATATCAAAATAGTACAGTATTTTGTATTGAATATAAAAACATGCAAGAAGCCAGTCATGTTTTAGTACCAAAGAAACTTTTGTGATCCTTTGGTTATTACAGATGTAAAATCACTCGTTTTAAAACAGTTAAATAATTTAATAAAGTTACTGCTCTTTATGGCCTGAGCATCATATTTCTGTATTGTTTAAAAGGGATTATTTTCCATGGGATATGTGGTACTAGACATGCTGAAAGAATTGAGATAAGTCAGAGTTGCACAATGCTATAGCTTTAAGGCCTTCAAAACTTTAGGTGTCTTCCCCACTGCCCTTTGAAAAGTTTAACTGAGCTGTAATTGGTAATGTGACAGTAAAAAAACAAAAAAACAAAAAGTAGTTACTGTAATTGGTAATCAGGTAATACCAAATATATTGTATTATTTTAAGATTAGTTCAGCTTAAATTAAATCACTTATATTATCAAATTAAGTATAGGACTTTGACCTGGTCATCCAATTTGTATAGGATGGGCCTTGGAGCCTCTCAAGAACCAAGTGTAGCTATTGGACCCCCAAAGGTCAGTGAGACATGTATAGGCACTAATGTCACTACAGCACTAACTACAGCAAAGATCAAATTCTAAAATGAATTTGGTCCCCAGCACCAACCAGAATCCCAACCATATTGAAGGGGTGGACATAGAAACCTTTCTTTTTCTTTTTTCAGATGAATTCAATATTCACATGCACTTTATCATTCTATTATTATCAGTGCTTTTTTTGTAAAAGAAAAAGGTGCCGGAACTCACACATGTCATACAACCTGTCTTGCCTACCCTACAAGGTTCCATCCAAAAAAGGTGCCGGAACTCCGTTCTGAGCGTTCTATGAGAAAAAAAGCCCTGATTATTATCACTACTAATCATAAAACCTGTATGCCACTCAACGAGTCTGAGATCAGGACTCAACTACTTAAACTTTCGAGATGACTTTGAGCCACTCACACACACTCAGACTGACCTATCTGGTAGAATTGCAAGCAAAATTCTGTTAGTGCTACCCATAGGTACCACCTTGAACTTGTGAATGACAGGTGGGTTATAGATCTGATACATAAATAACTATAGCTGTAAATATTCCTTGTTTGTAAGATATTTTGGCTTTTAAAATAGTAGGACACTGAACAGAATTTGAACTTCTCTTAGAGAATCTGAACTAAATTTATTTAGTTTGTTCCCTTTTAACTACATCACCATCATCATCATCATTTGGAGAATAGCTTGACTCCCCCTTCTTTGTGACAGCCCCTGAGATATTGAACACTGCTATCATGACACCCCTCATCCTTCTCTTCATTAAACTAGGCATACCCAATTCCAGCAACCGTTCCCTATATGTTTTAGCCTCCAGTCCCCCAATCATCTTTGTTGCTCTTCTCTGTACTCTTTCGAGAGTCAGATTAATGAAAACTATCAAGAACATGGGTAGAAAGGGGGAACAAGGTTTGATTTTACAGTCATGAGTATGTCTACTTTCAGAATATTGACAAGTAATCAACATTTAGTAAATGATAGGTGTTAATTATATGGAGGTTTCAGTGTTAGGAGAATTAAAGATGAATGGGACTGTACTTTTATTAAAGAGAAAAAAATCCTTTCATCATTTTTCATTATAATTGTCTCCATAATCAGAATTAATTTTTAATAAAAGTAGATAGCTTTCACATTAGCCCTTTCAAAATAACTAATGATATTCACTATTTATTTTATACCTCCCTCACATGATCCAATGAAGGTGAACTCAAAAAAGGAATGTACAACTTTTATCTGGAAGGACAAGATTTATAACAAGCCTCACCTTTTTGAAATAATGTTAAATCTGAGAGAATGAATAATTATTGTACTAGTGGAATACATTTGAAAATGTGGAAGTTGTTTATTTTCCCTCTTCCCCGCCCCCCCAGGCTTTGCTGATGTTTGAATTTACTTCAAGGAAGCAGTTATTATTATAATATTCCATCTTCCTGTTTTCTTCTTGTATTGTAGAAGTAGAAAGATTGAATGCTATAATATTCTTTCCAAAGGAAGTTGTATGTTCTTTAATGCTGTAACAAACCAGTCAGAGGAGAAGCATGTTCTTGTTCTGAAGTTCATCCTCTTCTATGAGAGAACAAACAAACCTACATCTCTTCTTCATTGGATCCTGTTAACTATTTGTAACAAACTGTGTCTCTCCTAGGATGAGGTCATCTGAAACAGCCTTTCCCTGACACTCTCTGGATTTATCAGAACTGCAATTCCAGGAATCCTAGCAGAGACTGAGCAGTTATGTTGTGATTCAGCTCAGTTTTAAGGGTGTGGAATATGAAAACCGTATTCAAAACTTACTTAGCCGGATTTAAATAGCAAGAATTTATTCATACCCTCTTATAATCTATGTGCGCACTTTGGATTTAATTAATTGGGGTACTTAATTGTTTACTTTATACTTCATTAAATTTATTTTAATTAAAAGTCTGTGGCTGGAAGAAAAGCAAATTATTTTAAAGATGACAAATGCGGGAATGAGGAGCTAATATAAAATATGGGAAATTATGATACCATTTTTTCCTCAGGACCTCTGATTTTGGAACTCAGCTCCTGACGTTTTATTGAGAGGTCAAAGGTGACTCTGCAAAAGAAGACTACTTTTATTTTAAGGAGGCAGGCATCAGTTTATTGACTATCTACCTGGACATTTATGCCCTTGTTAAAAGCTTTTGTTTTTCCACCTTTAGCTGCTAATCTTCTGTTCAGAAAGAGCCTTTGCTCAAATGCTCTGGATGTTGGCCCCCTGCTTTTTCTTCTTCCCATTTCTTATGTGCAGACTTCATCCAGTGACTTCACTACAGTGATGGAAAAAAACAAGTGAGACAGAACGTTCTGTGAAAATACACTAACCCTTATTAGACTTCATACTTGGATCCAGTGGGCCTTACAAATGCTGTGTGTCGAAAATCTCAGGTTCTTGTAATCAGACTACTTAATATACATGGAGTGATCTCTGGTTTTCTAAGCAGTGTACAGAGACACGATCTGCTTGATGCATCACAGAGAATGATGTAATTGCAACAGTTAGCATTAAGTGCTTCCTTGCAACTTAACATTCTCCAGTTCTTCTTCCATGGTTCAAAGCCAAATAATGCCTATCTTTTCCAGCGAGTGAGAAACATTTTACTTCTCTGTTTTTATAATCTAATTTATGCGCTTCTCCCTGCCTCATAAGGATCTTGGAGCATTAAATAATGGTTCCACTTAATTTTTTAAGGAACTATTTAACTTTATCAATTGACTTCACATGACATGTTAAGCTATAATGTGGTCTGCCTATTTGTGACTTAGAATGACTTACAGTATGCAATCAACTTCACTTAAACAAAATGTGGCTTAGTGATTGAGTAATCACTGGCATGGATTTTAGTAAGATGTAGCCTTTTTTTTTTTGATAAGGCAGCAGAGTTTACTTGGTGCCATATTCAGTGCTGCAGTGTTCCATAAATCAGCCCACGATCAGTCATCTATGACAGAGAATGAAGTGACCAAAAGCAGTGCTTTCCCTCCTATGATGTTTGATAACCATGAATTGATAGCCATGATGCTACCACATTGGCACTGCAAGTCTGGGTGGAAAAAAAGTAACACTTTCCTCCCATCTAGTGGTCATGTATGTTTTTGCAGCTCAAGTACAATAACTACAGGGCAGGTTCGTTCCCTTTTCTGTTGCCCCTTCATCTAAATGATGGACATTGCTAATCAAAGCAGTTTGTGTGAGGCGGGTCACTATAAATCTGTTTTGCAAAGAAATGTCTCCGTGATACAATGCAAATTCATTCTAATGCAAATGGCAGCTATTACTCCTCAGGGGAAATGACAACGAATTTTTCTGTCCATTGTTTCCTCCAAATTTGTTCTGAAGCAGGTTTTCCCAGTCATTCTGGAAACCTTCTGTATTTAAAACTACCCTATTTTGGGTTGAAAACACGCATTTTAAACTCAGAGCTACTTCAAGCCCGAATATTTGGAACAAACCTGAAACAGTGTTTCAGGCTCAGTACAAATTTGAATGGTCAGATACCTTGGTTAATAAATGGTAATAAGTACAGAGTAAATGTATCCTTCATTGTGGCTTTTCAAACCTCTTTTGTTGTGTCACTTTCACAGCCAAAGCAATTTCTCATATTTTAAAATATCATTTGTCCAATAGATTTTACTCTTTGAAGTTTTACTATAACAAACATGGAACGTTTGTGATCCCGTATGTCGTAGCCATTTACTTCCATTAGGAAAATCCATCAATAAGCTATAGGTAGGACTAATTACAAAAGATTTCCCAATTTCAAGTACTTTTTACTGAAAGAATGGATTAATTGAGCATCACCACCAAATATGGCATTATGTGCCAAGTTGCTCATAGTCATGACTTCACCAAGACAATAGCCAGAGGTTAGAATTAATAAGCTGCAGTGCTACCTCTTGATTATCTTCAAGGCCAGTTTTTTGGTGAATTGGTGAAACAGATTGAAAAGAAATCCTATGTTGCAAACAGGTCCAGTGAGATTCACTGGGTTCACATTTCAGAACAAATTGCCCCAGTTGTTAAGAATTTCAAGAGAACATGGTATGCTTATTATAACAATCATATGTAATATTAACCAAATTTCCTTTCTGTTAAATTAAGTAAATAAGCATCATTCCCCAAATGGTTAGTTAATGTGACCTAGTTATTGAATTTAATTCATTTGAAACCTGGTTGATATTTGCAGCAATTTGTTTTGCAAATTGTAATTAGAAGTTTCTAACTAAAATTAAGCAATCTGTTAAAATTAACTGTTTTCACATTCCTTGTATTGAACAAATTTTACTTTGTGCTTAAAAAGGCGATTAAGGGATTAAGTCCTTAAATATTCTTATTTTCTCTAATATGCTAAAACTTCTAGATCAGACAAAAATGTAGCTGAGAGTAGATATCTATATTCTGTAAATATAACTAATCAATTGGTGCTTGTCCACTGGTATTAGTTATTGTTTGTTCCAGTGAATGTAATGGGTGACTAAGGATAGGATTGTTCTAGGAATAGAACATTCTGTTTCTTCTCTTAACAATATTGATTTGTCTACTCTAGATGTGACCCAGTGGTTTTTCTTTTCTTTTTAAAGTTCATCCCCTGAACTTGAAATGGTTTATGAGTTCTGGACCTGGACCGGGACCTGGACTGGCTCCCAAACAGGCCTGTTTCATCTGGAACATCAATGTCTAAAACACTGCATGCAGTTTGGCAGATTCACT
Source organism: Vipera ursinii (assembly GCF_947247035.1). Classification (NCBI taxonomy): domain Eukaryota; kingdom Metazoa; phylum Chordata; class Lepidosauria; order Squamata; family Viperidae; genus Vipera; species Vipera ursinii. The sequence goes on from NC_139512.1 coordinate 198,540,774, forward strand.
TTTGGGGGAAAAAAATCACTGGACCATGACTAAATTATGGTCCAGAGAAGAAGCAAAAGATTCTAAAGTTCTTCAAGTTTTCCCGTAATAACATGTCTTACATTTATCTACATAACAGACATGACCTTACATCAACATCTTGTTTCATCACTGTCAAGAATGTTACCTACCATTCCATTAAATACTTTGAAAACATCTTCAGAATTATCCAAAGACAGCAAAATTAAATAGTTACAATGTCTCTAGTGAAATATATTAATATCTTGACTGAATCTACTTTTTTCTTGGAAGAGATTGATTGAAGAGAGGCAATTAATTAGAAATAAGCTTAATTGAGTGCAAGAGTCCTGTATAAAGATATATACTGAGATTATTCCTTTGTTTTAGGATAACCAGAAGTTATATTTCCTTCAATGGGTCTAGAATCTTTGTATCTGTGAATGTATCATTTTATACTTGACTGCTACAGTTAAAACTAATTTTTGAAAACTTCATTATATTTGGATTTCAAACCATCCATATATGAAATTTTATCATTTTAAATTTTTTTATGGCACTATTTGTTTTAGCCTTAGTTCTTAGTTGATTAAGTGATTCTTATTTTTTTAATTTAATTGATTTATAATTTACTAAGTAAGCCATGATACTATTAACGTCAGAATAATTGGATGTATAAATAATTTAAAATTCATTTTGTATATAGAGCCGTAGTGGTGCAGTGGTTAGAATGCAGTATTGCAGGCTGACTCTGCCCACTGCCAGGAGTTCGATCCTGACTGGCTCAAGGTTAACTCAGCCTACTATCCTTCTGAGGTTGGTAAAATGAGGACCCAGATTGTTGGGGGCAATATGCTGACTCTGTAAACCACTTAGAGAGGGCTGTAAAGCACTGTGAAGTGGTATATAAGTCTAAGTGCTATTGCTATGTTTTTGTAAAAGTTTTATTGATTAAACTGACAAAGTGTTTTCAGAAGCACTGCAAAACTCTTATCTGAACTTTATAATTTCCCGCTTTGCCTTAACTTCTAAATGTGTTTCTGTAAAAATAAACACATATAATAAAGACTATTTGAAATAGCAAATACTGGAAAGGAAAGGAATTGAAGCTTAGCTTGTTCAATCATGAAAACAAGGAGAAAAGATAAAAAAATCATCTAATATTATCAGGGCATTTTTATGAAATTTGCATCCCAATAGAAACCCTGTTATTCTAGGAACAAACATACAGCTCCAAGAGCATTATATGATGTATAAAATTCAAATAATGAAAAGATAAATTTGCAGAAGAAAAAAAGTGATTGACTAATCAAACCCCACTTCCAACTATGACCAGGTTTATCATTATCTCATTGTCATCATCACTGTAAAATGTAGTAGGCCAATCTCTGGTACTTCTTGTAGAAAATCAACCCTTGTTCTCAAGATGAAGAGAAGCAGTTTAACTCAGATCGGAAGTTTTGCTTTGCCAACCAAAGGTTCTGTCTACTATACACAAAGTCACAAAAAGGCAGCTCCCCATAGTCCTTTTACAAAACATGGATTATATATATTTTTTGACAAATCATGGGAGGGTGTTAAATGTATAAACCCCTCCACCTAATAATATCTGCAGGTGGCTAATATAGTGCTAAACTCTATTAAAAAGACCAGTCTCCCTAGCAATTTTACTGAACACCAAGAGGTTAACTGTACAAGATCCCAGTCACCTTTGCGCTTTGGAGTTAATTATACTTCTGACTTAGCAAATGTTTATGCACCAAAAATAGGAACATTTAATTATATAAACCCAATTTTAAAAGCTGCACAGTTCACATGGCTGAGGTCAACCCCATTTTATCCTCTATCTACTTCTCTATGGCTGAACTGAGTTGAATATCTTATCCATCTGAGGCAAGATTTGTTGTAGTCCATCTCTCTACCCAAGCTGAATTCCTTCTCAAGTATAATTTTTTTGGGTTTGATTTTTGACTAACATAAGGGCTAACATAATGAAATTAACAGTTCAGAAGTTTTCACAGAATTATTAGATTCAGTAAAGACAACTATTGTATTAAATATTAATAACATAAATATGTTGATATAAAACAACAAAATGTAGAATCGCTAGATGTGGCAGCATATTAAATAGAATAGAATAGAATAGAATAGAATAGAAGAGAAGAGAAGAGAAGAGAAGAGAAGAGAAGAGAAGAGAAGAGAAGAGAAGAGAAGAGAAGAGAAGAGAAGAGAATAAACAGAGTTGGAAGGGACCTTGGAGGTCTTCTAATCATATCCCTTGGTCAGGCAGGAAACCCTAAACCATTTCAGACAAATAGTTGTCCAATCTCTTCTTAAAAACTTCCAGTGTTGGAGCATTCACAACTTCTAGAGGCAAATTGTTTCACTGATTATTCTAACTCTCAGGAAATTTCTCCTTAGTTCTAGGTTGCTTCTCTCCTTGACTAGTTTCCATCCGTTGCTTCTTGTCCTGCTTTCAGGTGCTTTGGAGAATAGCTTGACTCCCTCTTCTTTGTAGGTGCTTTGACAACTCATGAGATATTGGAACTCTGTTATAATGTTACCCTTAGTCCTTCTTTTCATTAAACTAGACACACCTAATTCCAGCAATTGTTTTTTTATATGTTTTAGCCTCCAGTCCCCTAATCATCTTTGCTCTTCTCTGCACTCTTTCTAGAATGTCAACATCTTTTTTACATCATGGTGACCAAAACTGGATGCAGTATTCCAAGTGTGGCCTTACCAGGCATTGTAAAGTGGTATTAGTACTTCACTTGATCTTGATTCTATCCCTCTGTTAATGCAGCCTAGCACTGTGTTGGCTTTTTTGGCAGCTGCAGCACACTGCTAGCTCATATTTAAGTGATTGTTCACTAGGACTCCGAGATCCCTCTTACAGTTACTACTATTGAGCAAGGTACCACCTATGCTATACCTGTGCATTTGGTTTTTCTTGCCTAAATGTAGAACCTTATTTATTTATTTATTTATTTATTTATTTATTTATTTATTTATTTATTTATTTATTTATTTATTTATTTATTTATTTTATTACATTTATATACCGCCCTTTCCCTAGGACTCAGGGCGGTTTACAGGGAATTAAAAACCAACAATAAAAAAAGTTAAAACCAATTTAAAAAAGATTAAACTTAACCCTGTGCAATTAAAACCCCAATTAAAATAAATTACTCCTCAGCCTGGGCCAGAGAGCTCGAAGAGCCAGGTCTTCAGGCCCCGGCGGAATGAACGGAGGTCGGGGGCAGTCCTCAACTCCACTGGCAGCTGGTTCCAGAGGGCAGGCGCCCCCACTGAGAAGGCCCTATCCCTGGGTGTTACCCGCCGGCAATCTTTTTCACAATTGAATTTCATTTTGTTAGATAGCAGCCAACAAAATGAAATTCAATGGTGAAAAAAATATAGTTAAATAATTCTTATAAGTCTATAAAATAAAGGTGGGCGCGATGGCTCAGAGGTTAAAGATAGTGAGGTTGTCAGCTGAAAGCTGAGAGCCTGGTTTGGAGACCCGAGTGCCATGCAATGGGGTAAACTCCCCTTCCTTGCCCCAGCTCCTGCCCTCCTAGCAATTCAAAAGCATGCAAATGAGAGTAGATTAATAGGTACCACTCTGACAGGAAGATAACAGAGTCCCATGCACCTTTGGTGTACAATCATGCTGGCCACATGACCACAAAAAATGTCTTCAGACAACATTGGTTTCGTTGGCCAAGAAACAGAGATGAGCACTGCAACCTAGAGTTGGACACGACTGGACAGGGGAACTTTTACATTCTGATAAAAAAGGACAATTCCATCACACTTTATATGCTGGGTGTATAGAATTTGATTACCTTGTAATCAATAGAAGAATAAAAAGTAGTAAAGTGATGTATCTGTATGGTCTAGAATACTTAAATAAGCTGTTATCACGATGAGAATAAACAGGCAGGAAAACCTAAGTAGTGATAGTTTCTTCAGTGGCATACTTTGCCATGATGTTTGTTATGTGCCTACAAGTATTACAGAGCTTGGAGTAGAAAGGCTCTTTTCTAGTCTACCTCAGCCGTGGAAGGTCAATGGTGGCCGTGGGCCAATCACTCTTTCCCAGTCTAGCCTGTCTCACAGGGTTATTGTAGGACAAGATGAGAGAAGGGAGCCCAGTATGTGCCACCTTGACCTCCATAATAAAAGGTGGGGTAGATTTCTAAAAAATAATTTAATAAACTTATTGAAAATGAGACAACTTCAACATATGACACTGGTGTTGCCACTAAGAACAATAATTTTGTTCTTAGGTTCTGAAATTTCAACAAATAGGAATATTAACCCCTCAAAATAATGATAACGCAGCGAATGCATTAAAAATGAATGATTTAACCAAAAAAAACCACACATCAGTATTCAGAAAAATTAGCCTTCTTTACTGACCCGTCACTGATGGCTGCAGCATTTTTAAAAGGGGATCTTTTTTTTAGCTTTGCTTCATAAAGTTGGGTGCAAAACAAGTTCAAAACAAAATGAAATGGCTGTAGGGATTCCTTACTTGTGGCATGGCTTCTGAAAGTCGAAGACGGAAGAATGATCAAAAGCAGGAATTTCCTGGAAGCTTATTTGAGAAGAAATTGGAGTACAAATAGGCTGTGTCTAAATATTTAGCAATGTATCAACTCCTCATCTTTCCCAATGATTACTTTGCAATTCCATTTTTCATGTTGTTCCATTAAAATCCTTGAATAATTTTATTATTTGAGCCAACGTTATTATTTTCACAGAGAGTTTCTTTTGTGTATGTAATATAACCACGCAACATATGTTTAATGAAGGGACACTTTTCTTGATTATGACACAATTTATTGCCTCTAGGGGCTCTTTCGGCCTTAATCCTGTACCAGTGCTGTATCAAAGAATATGATTTATATTTATCTCTGTAAAACATATGTTGGTTTCCTGATTCAGTAAAGGAAGCAGCTCTATTAAGAATGACAACATTGCATTCTTAGAGTGAGCAGTGATGGAAAAGGAATCACATATGGTTCTATTATAGGCATGGAAGATGCATCCTGAGATGTAGCAAATAAAAGAAGATAAACCGCCCCCCCACACACAATGCGAATTGAACTTTCCCATCAAATCCTGAATTGCCCAACCATATGTCTACCACTAAATGTATCATATGATTCTCCTCTATTGCTAATCCAATTTACTTCTTGTGAAGCTTCTTGTTCATTTGTTGATTGCTGCCATGAATCCCCGACTTGCTGCAATCTGTCTAAATAGCCTAATTGATTGTAATTATGAGAGAGAGAGAGAGAGAGAGAGAGAGAGAGAGAGAGAGAGAGAGAGAGAGAGAGAGAGAGAGAGAAGTCAATGCTGTTTAATCCAGCAGGGGAGGGGAAAAGTCATATATTGTTCTCCAATTTCATGCTATGACAGATAAGCACTGAAGTGCAAACTAACAGGCTCCCATTAGGAAAAAAAAATAAGACTGTGAGGCAGTGAAGAATTGCATTTAACAAATTATACCATGCTCTGTTTAAAGTGACAGAAAATGTAATTTTACTTTCTTCATCTGCGGGAGCACAACATTGCTTTAGGTCATTTGTAGCTGAAAACTAACAGAATAGAAAAATCCATGTAGTCCACATTTCAGCTCTCACTTTATTCTAAAACTCACCAGAGGAAAAGAAGGATTAAAAAGGATGTTTTTCCAAGGGTTATTTTGATAGGTTTTTGCGTTGATCACATTTCTCCTGTTTGATATTCATTTTTATTGCATACTTCTGAAGTAATCAATATTTTTGACAGGAAGTATTGCTTTCATCTTATCCATGCCTTTGACTTATGTTTGTGCAACTGTTGGAATTTTTTATTATTATTATTTTGCCTATATCCTATTCCAAGCAGCTTGTGAACAAAATATCATTTGTCTTTCTGGATCCCCTTTGGGAAACCATCCTGGTCAGCTGTGCCTAAATTATTGTGTCCAGAATTGTCCTGATCCAGTCTTGAATAAGGAAGAAATCTTTAGGAATTCTATTTTGATGAAGGAATCCCTTTTTCATTCAGAAAGACTGCTTCTTTGTTAGTCTGATTAGTGATGAGAGTGTTAGATATTTTCCTGCTATACCAATAACTATGAAGAGTCTTTGATTTGGAAGTTTATCTGACATCTATCCTTTCAGCCAGAGGAGCTGCTGAAAAACTAACTCATAATTTTTCTCTGTGGCAGTTTAATCTTGGGAAAGTGTAGGCTATTGAAACATTGATATGTAGGCTATTGAAATGTCACGCAAAAAAAAAATTAAACCAATCACTTGTGAGTTTGGATTTCCTGAAATACATGGATTATTTAGAAACAAGTAAATGTTGTGGTCTCTTCTCCTGATCTGTAAGAGGAAGAGAAAGGAGTAAATATGCAGGTCTAACACAAGTCATGACTGTTTCATATTATAGGAAATGATTAATTCTCATTACATTGAACATGGATTAGCATACTGCACTTCAGCTTCTCTCTAGTCTTCTGTTCAACATGGAAGACAATCTGGCCAAAGCAACTGTCAGACAATGTGTAAAAAATATCCAGTCCTCAACTTTCTTGTTGAGTACCTAAATACATCCAGTTCTCTGTCCAAGCCTGATTTTACCATTGCTACATAAATATATTCAGAGGATTTGGAACAATTTTAGACATCTGTGTTACTTTCAGAAACTAATCCTGCTACAACTTGTGTATGATGACTTCTGGCTTCTGCTTGGAAATAAACTAGAATCAGTGTGCATCTAGTCTGCTGTATAAGGTGTTCCTAATCAATGATGGTGCTCTCTGAGCTTGTTTGCTTTCTTGCAGACATTTCATTACCAAACTAGGTAACATTATCCGTGGTAGTGTTCTTAACCTAATAAACGTAGTTGTTCATATGCTAATGTTTTATGCTCCCCTATACCCTTCTCCTGTCTAATGTCTCCTTTTTGATAATCTGTATCTACTCCTACATAAACATGCATGTATGTTCTTGACATATAATCTTTTTAGATGATCACTTTTTCTAATTTTTTAGGTTTTTAATTTTGTGCAACTTTTTTATCTTTATCATTTACAGTTTTCTTTCTGTGCTGATTTAAATTTAAATTTAAATTTCTGTGCTGATCTATGAAGTGATGGAGATTGATTGATTGGGTGATGGGAAATAATTTAATAAACAGTGAGATTAGCATGATTTATTTTCAAGAAAAAAACAACACCTTGCATCTTAGTCTATAAAAGGAGTGTTTTTAGTTGAACTGTCCAATAACATTTCTCAGTGGTAGCTCAGAAAGGTATGTGTTTACCAAAAAAAAGGCTACAACTGTAAAATATCTATGAAAATAAACAGCAGTAGGGAGAGACTAAAGATAATATTTAGCAATTTTGTGTAGTCAAAATGTTCCACATCCACCATCTTCACAAGGTGGGACAATACTTTGATCCCTATATTAGTGAAAGGCTGACTGCTTAAGGCATCATTAAGGTGAGAAATGAGAGCTCTGAAGAGATTGATTAGCTCATAGCCTTCCCATTACCTTATTACAAGGGTGAAAAAATCTGTACAGAAAACTAACAAGAAAAAGAAAAATGGTTATTTGTTTAAGAGATTATTACCCTAACCCGTGTTCTCTTTACCTTTCTGCACAAAATCGCTGACATCATTAACAAATCCCTTTTGTAAATTCAATATAGGTTATTCAAATCATTCTTCTGGTCCTTTATTTGTACATCCTTTTTAATTACTAAAACATCAGCCGGTATAATTTCTATTATCAGTATTTCATTTTTTCCCATATCGTTTGTGTAGCCTATCATTTTCAGGTCCATAGTTGAATATATTTCAGTCTTGTCCAGTAAAACATATTCCTCTTCCATAATATCATTTAGTCTGCCAATAACGGTAGGAATCTTAAAAGCAGGCTTCCAAAATATCTCTTGATATATCCATTGTTTTCTTTCTTTCTTTCTGAGATTTTCTAGTGTTCCACGTTCATCTCAATTTAGGATATTTAATTTTCAATTGCAAATGCATGGATAGTTTCCCATGGAAAGGATTCCTATATTTAATTTTCAAATTAACTTCGTTCAGCTCTGTTACATACTGGTTTCAAAAGAAACACAGGACACTTATTGTTCTTCCTTTTCTCTGATTAATTCATACACTTTATAGTTCACTTCATTTAAATGCCAATTCACTTCCTTCATATTGCATGATGTTTGACAGAGCCACAAATATTAACATTCGTTACCCATCACATCTTTTATTAATCAAGGTATTGCACAACATTTTTTAGAAAGACAGAGAATTTCAGGTAGATTACCGGCCTTAATTTACCCACATCACCTGCATTGATCCTTGCTAATAATAAGGACAATGTGGGTAAGTTCTGATACATTTTGGTTAATATGCCACAAATGCAGGCAAACCCCATTTTACCTCTCTTCTGTGCAAGCTAGGGTCTCTAATTTATATGTTGCTGTGCCCACATACTATTGTCCTCATCAAACCAAATGGGAGGTACATGCAGCATATAGATCTATACTTGCCACTGGTATAATTTAAATTCTTACTAGCTTTGCGTACATTATGTTACTTATAGGAGATACTGAACGTTCCAAATTCTAGGTAGACCTTATTGCATTGCATCGTACTGCATCATTTTGTTTTGTTTTTTTGACATTGTCTTTTAGTCTTTTAGCTGGAATTGGGTATGTCTAGTTTAACGAAGAGGAGGGTGAGGGGTGACATCATAGCAGTGTTCCAATATCTCAGGGGCTGCCACAAAGAAGAGGGAGTCAAGCTATTCTTCAAAGCGCCTGAAGGCAGGACAAGAAGCAATGGGTGGAAACTAATCAAGGAGAGAAGCAGCCTAGAACTAAGGAGAAACTTCCTGACAGTTAGAACATCCTGTGGAACATCCTGCCTCCAGAAGCAGTGAAGTTTTTAAGAAGAGACTGGCCAGCCATTTGTCTGAAATGGTATAGGGTTTCCTGCCTGAGCAGGGGGTTGGACTAGATGACCTCCAAGGTCCCTTCCAACTTTATTATTATGATTAGTCCTTCTTAGAAGCATATTCTCTTGAAATGCAGTGAACCAGGGAAAAGAACCCTGGTAGCAGCTGCTTTATTGCTGTTGCTTTCATCCCATGCAAGATACCTTTCTCCAGTGACACCCGAGCAGTGGAAGGGTGGACCAGAGACATTCCAGGCACTTATCTATTCCACGTAGCCCATAGTTAGATGCTTAATGGTCAGGTTCAATGTAATACATATTCCTATATTTTCATCCTTCCTATATTTTCAGAAGAAGAAACAGAATTATACACTTTGGAATACTACCAAATGTTGCCTAATTGCATTTCAGTCAGTAGACCTCAGTTTTGTATTATCTATTCTTAAACTGCATTTAGATATCCCATGCTGAAATCAGTGCTTAGAAAGTCAACTGTTTTTTTAAATAATAATAATAATAATAATAATAATAATAATAATAATAATAATAATAATGATAATAATAATAATAATAATAATAATAATAATAATAATAATAATTTTATTGCCTTTTTTTTAAAAAGCCATCAGATTCATGGGGGAAGATTTGAAAATTACACCTGGTGGTCAGCTGAATTGCATAACTAATTTATGCAATATATATGCATATATGCAAACATATGTAATCTATAGAAGCACATCTGAGTTAATTACCAAATTGTTAACTGACCTAAGTAGAAATGGAAGAGCAACAATTCTATGTGATAAATTATGTGAGATACGTTTTTATTTCCTCTCAGGGTCAAGAAAAGACAGGGATGGCTGATAGAAAAAGGAACTTAAACCAAACAACAACAACAAGAACCCCCAATAAGATTGTTCCCTTCAAATCCCAAGTACTTGATTATAATCACTGGAATGGGAACTGCAATAAACACGTCTTGCTTACTGAGAAAGAAGAAATGAAAGGAAAACAGATGAACAAAAATGAAAGCAGAGCAGATGGGAAAATAATGGTTGATGTCACAACATCACTGGCATAAGTTAGGAATGAGCAAGCTGTAAAGTTTAATCCACTTGGGGGGGGGGAAGGAACACTACCTAGAATGCTAGTTGCAATACTCTTCTTGCATTTGAGGTTTATTTCAGATGATCTGTAAAACATATTTTTAAAAGTTTGGCATATAGAGGCAAAGCAAATAGCAAAAGAAGAATTGTATGTCGCTAGGTTTGTGCAATTTCCTCAACTACTGTAATTGGTCTCACATTAAATTGGCAACTTTGTCTTAAGCTGGTAAAGTACTGAAGAAACTGGAGGTCTTTTGGCAATTTTTCTCCATTCTGGAACTTAACTTACACTATTGTGGGAAGAATTCAGAGAAAGAAATATTTTGGAGAATATTAAAAAGGCAGAATATATTTATCCAAAGGAATAATGGAGAAGATCTTTAAAAAGGCAGGAACTTCTCTCCCCCACCCCTAGCCAGAAAACTTAGCAGAAACCAGCTTTCAGAAATGCAGATGTAATAATTCATTCAGGAAGGTTGGAGCCAGGAAGCTGATGAGATTAGGAAGACAAAGACCCCTAAAATCTACATACCCCCCAAACTCTAAAGACATAATAGGATTAACTCACCAATACCAAAAGGGCACACTCAGATTCAGGTCAAAGTACATGACACAGGAAATACAAAGCATCAAATAGGAATGGGAAACAACCTCAAGAGCCCCAGAAGGTATAAAAACCACCACTCCGAGCTACATATGGTCAGCTTTCCCAGAGCCATGCTTCTGTCTGGCTTTGCTTTTCAATATACTACAACCATCCTTCTAAAGCAGTCTCCATTTTGTTTATTTCCAGCTTGGACTGGACCCTGATGAAGACTTTTCTTTCAACACTAATTAATAGTTTCATTATGGCAATGTTACTTTTTATGGGACTCCTAGAATGCTTCCTTGTATATTTGGTCTGTATGTCATCACACGTCATATTTTTTTTAAAAAAACCTGAGAGCTGAAACACTAATATTGCCACATCCCTTTTAATTCCACGTTCAGAAATCTTTGCATAAAATAGCATTTATATGATATATAAATATCAGCATGAATTCAGTACATAATCTCCAAACCCAGAGGTGCCTGAGTTCAAGTTCTGTAGACAGTGGTAATTTTATACTCTGTTAGTCTTTATGACTATTTCTAAATGCCTCCCCTGAGGCTGTCGGTGCTTGATGGGAGGTTAAACGTGTGTTCTCAAAAGAACTTTTCACATGACCCATTGAACGGCTCTGAAATGAGGCAATTGTTAAGATGTATCTCTGTTAGTTCAGAAGCAGAGTATAAACTTATTTTACTTCTGACGTCTACCTCTCTACTGTAGATAGAGTTTATACATTTATCAATAGCTCAATAAATCACAGGAGATATGGTCCTAAACAGCACAAATGAGACAAATAAATTCCACTGAAGTTACAAATAAGCAGTTATTGTGCATTTGCTACAAGATTGTATGCAGTGGGGGATTCAGCTGGTTCACACCACTTCAGCAGAACCGGTAGCTAATTTTTTGTTGCTCAGGCCCAGAATGGACTTCCGGAAGCGGCATTCACACAGAGAACAGGTTGTTCACATATTTGAACCCCACCTTGATTGTATGTTGCCAGTGAAAAGCCATCACTTGGGGTATATTTATAGCACAGGTGCCTTCTTACACAATGAAAGTGTCTGGTTGCTGAAGGTCAGTGCTCTATTTTGAAGTTTGACTGAAAAGGGGAAAAAAGAAAAAAAAACCCAAAACAAAACAAACCAGGAAAGCATTTACTTTCTAGCTTTCTTTCCAAGTTTTCCTTTTTAATGTTATTGCTTTCTGCTATTAAACACTATCACATCACATTATTGGCTGCCAAATGTTACAAAGTATCAACTGTCAAATGTTCACCTCAAATATCATTGTGCCAAATGCATTTCTCCAGTATTCCTCGAATGCCAACAATATCCGTGCAAAATTCGCAAAATCAACATCAGGAAAGGACAATTTTAAATAACCAAACCAGCATGTGAAAACTTATTCCCAGCTTGTCCAGCATACAGCAGTGTGTTCCATAGCACCTGTGGTTTTTGCTACCAAAATGATATCCTATTTTTGAAAAACAGTTAATTAACAGGTGTTAATTAAATATTTTTTAATTTGTTATTGATCATCGCATAGTCAGCCAGATGTTCAGACTGGATTTGGCATTTTTGTCTACCTATTGAGTTCTTACCAAGGACCTGGAATAGGCAAATCTGGATGTTTGATAGTATTACAGATATCACCACAGGATTTTATGATGATGATGATGATGATGATGATGATGATGATGATGATGATGATGATGATAATGATGACATGAACTTCAGTCAACTGAACATTCAAATTGACTGGGGCTGATGGTTGACACGGGTTATTATTATTATTACTATTCATTAGACATGAACCTCAGTCAACTGAACATTCAAATTGACTGGGGCTGATTGTTGACACGGGTGATAATGATGATGATGATGATGATGATGATGATGATGATGATGATTTGATGCCCAGCTCGCTACAAAGCTACACTGGGTGGAAATATCATGCTTTGAATACCTGCATCAAAGGAGATGCAAAACAGGATAACCTTCTTTAGAATCAAAACATTCCCAGGCTAGCAGAATCAGCCAAGCATATCATCAAAGCAGCCAAATCCTTGCTCAGTGGGGACAGGTTTTGCATACTTGCTTAACCCATCTAAAACTCCCTTTTTTACAACCCCTTCATTCCGAAAGGAAAAAAAAACCCAAGATCTGATGTTAATATTAATATATCTTAAAGGTAGATATATTGTAAGATTATTTTGCTAGCCAGTATATTTTGGATATTAATAACAAGAAGCCTATTAAAATTGTCTTAGCAAGGAGGTATGACATAGTAGAGTTGCATGCAGCATGAATCAGTCCCAGTTGTGCCTCCATGTCAGCCCTGGCCATTGTACAGTATAAAAGATGATGAAACATTTATTGGCAGAAAGCCTCCTGTCCTCCTTCATAGAACTCTCTGAGTTGATATAAAGCTAATTCAGAAGCAGAGAACTGGCAATTTTGTTGACTCAGCTTTTTGAATCAGATACAAAGGCATTGTTCCAAGAAGGAAGAGTTACTTTTCTTGCAATTGTGCAGTTTCAGTACATCCAAAGTTCTTTATAAATAGACAAATCACAAAGTTGAAATATAATAGACAAATTAATGCATATCCTGAAAACTTAGTTGCCTTGTAAGGATCTGGAACACCATAGTAATAATTTCTAATTAATCAGGAATTATAGGTAGGATATAGAAAACAGAATAACAGAGTTGGAAGGGAGCTTGGAGGTCATCTAGTCCAGCCCCCTGCTTAAATAGGAGACCCTGCCTATACCAATAATATCTAGCTTATGGTAATAGAATTAAAAGAACCACAACAATTAAATCAGAGATTTTGAGGGGAATCATATTAAAGAACTTATATTAGGAAATTTGACTATTTAAAGAGCAATCACTGAAAAAGTTAAATATTGTGCAATTGAATAGATGCAGAATATACAGAGATGCATGAGTAAGAATTTCAGTGGAAGAAGAATATATATCATAAACATTATATTTAGGGAGAATTGGTACAAGAGGTGATGGCTGTATTACTCTGCTTTTGATCACTAAAATGAATAATTCCTTTCCTAAAAATGTTGGAAATGTAATGAACAGGGACACATTTTTCATATATGGTTGCAATATTGCAAACCCTAACACAACAAGAAAATGTTTCACTGTAGAATGGGACAAATTTTGAAAATTGCAACCCTTTTTATTAAATACATCCCTTCAAAATATACTGAATTGGCATTGTTTGTTTGTTTATTTAACTTATGGTTACAGTTCAAATAAAATAAAGCCAAAAGTTAAAAAGAACATAGTAGTCAGGCAGAAAATAAAAAGTTAACATTATTATCGAAGAAAAAAAAAGTATGACATTAGATCAAAATTCGACTTCTCATTTTGAATACTGCATAACAGCACTTGCGCAACTATATTTGACTAGCAGTTGAATATAAAATCTAATAATGAGCTGAGAAGCCCACTAGAAGAAGTGTAATATGGCAATTTCTAATAGCTCTCCAGAAGAGGCTGTATGATAAAGCATGACTAATGGATTCCACTGCATTTGACTCTAGACCATAATAGGTCATTGTAAGAGACTCTCTTGAATTTTCCTTCCAGGACAAAAGCATTTGAGGTGACAAGTAATTTTAGAGTAATTTATTGATAGCTTTTCTTCCTCGCAAAATTCTGCTGTGGGTCATAATGCTCACTTTAGCCCTAATGGGTTTTTCAACAATATGTCATCAACATATACTAACATTGATATTGGAGTATTTGTAAGTAATGGTGGAAAGAAAAAGAAAATTTGGCATTGCATATATCAGGGGTCTTCAAAGTTGGCCCTTTTATGACTTGTGGACTTCAACTCCCAGAATTCCACAAGTCATAAAAGGGGCAACTTTGAAGACCCCTGGCATATATTAATGGATGCAAGGATTTCATATACCTTTTATTGTAAAAGACTTTGGATCCCGCATTAGAAGAATGGCTAACTAAATTATGGCAATATGCTTCGATATAACTTTGCATTTAAGTGATGAATCCAACAGTTTATTTTTAACTGGAAGCCATTCTTGGTTCATAAATTACACATACAATTCTATCACACACCTAATTTGTTTTCTACAGTTCATGCTTCAACTTGTTATAGAATTTAGAGTTTTGGGAATCGCATCATTTACCATTTATAGTTTTCTTTTAATAATGTGAACAATATTAATCAAGCAAGTTTTTGTTTTAAAGCTCAGCAGACATATGTGGATTTTGACCAGAAAAGTGGATATGAATACAATGATATAGGTTTCTAATGGCGTAGTGAACTATGTTACAAGTACTCCTTGTTTAGTGACTGACTCATTTCATGACCAGTCACACTTGCAACAGTGATGAAAAAGTAACTTTGCAACCAAACCTCACATGTACAATGCTTGCAGGTCTAAAAAGCAAATAAAAGCTGAAATACTATCATATATAGTGTCACTTAGCTACCATTTCACTTAGTCACTGTGTTCCCAGTCCCAATTATAATCACCAAGCAAAGGCTATCTATAACTTGAAACTTTTATCTACCTATATTTTTATATCTGTACCTAATTTCCTTTGGCCACCTAATGAGAAGGAAGGACTCACTGGAGAAGAGCCTAATGCTGGGAAAGATTGAGGGCAACAGAAGAAGGGGACGACAGAGAATGAGGTGGCTGGATGGTTATTGAAGCAGTAGGCGTGAGCTTAAATGGACTCCAGAAGATGGTAGAGGACAGGAAGGCCTGGAGGAACGTTGTCCAGGCGTTCGGACACAACTTCACAACTAACAACAACAAATTTCCTTGTTTGTGTGACTTATTTCTTACACTCTTTCAAAATATATAATAAACAATGTAAAAATAATAAACAACCAACCATACTCTTTAACAAAGGGATGGGTGTATCTATTCTTTAGGTAAAAATGGTGGTTCCTATGACCCTCTGAATGTGATGTAACATATTAGATAATGACCAATAACTATCAATTGCACTGACAGAGTTACCACAGTAAGTAATGCCTCCCCCTTTTGCAGTGTTTGAGAATTGTCATATTGTGGATTAGACTTATTAGGTTGTGCCTTCTGCTTGGTTTCTTGTTCCTAAAAATTTACAAATGGACACTTCCTATTTTCTTCCTTCTCTAATATGGATGGTTGCAATGCAAGTAGCAGCTCATTCATAGACAGTTTTAGCTATTTTCCCCAATCAAAAGTAATATACCTGTATCAAGTTCCGGATGTGAAGTCTTTGCAATGAAAACTCCATATATTACTTATGGGTGACAGTGGGAGAGTAGAGGAGCAAGATGAGATGGAGAGGTAAATTCAGCTTCATAATTAGCCAAGCATGCTGAAGAAGAGGAAAAAAAGAGGCTCATGAGTCAGGGGAAGATTATGATTTAAGAGATGAAGGAGATTACTTTATTTTCTAGGAGGGAAGAATAAGTGCTTTGCATATGTCTTCAACCTCAGAGATGGGGGCACCAATGGTTTTTCTGGGTAGGGCTAACTCATATTACACATTGTGGGAAGTCAGACCCCCCAGAGAAGGAAATATTAAAAGGGAGAATATTATGTTTCCTCAACGAATTTTAAAAGAGGCAGAAAAGCATGGCCAGTTTTTTCTTAATAGCCCCAAGTCTCTCTCCCCGAAGCAGAAACCAGCTCTGTTGAAATGCCGATTTAAATAATCCAGGAAGGTTGGTGTTTAGGAGCTAGAAGCTTAGGAGCTAGAAGCTTAGGAAGACAAAGTCACCTAAAATCTACATACCCCACCCAAACTCTAAGACAGGACATAATAGGATTAACCCACAGATGCCAAAGGGGCACACTTGGACTCAGGTCAAAATACATGACACAGGAAATACAAAGCCTCAAACAGGAACAGGAAACAACCTCAAGAGCCCCAGAGGGTATAAAAACTCACTCCCTACATGTTCTTTCTCTCTCTTTTCTTCCAGAGCCATCTTCCTGTCTGGCTCTCCTCTTCAATAAACTTCTTTCTTTCTAAAGCAGTCGCCATGTTGTTTATTCCTGGCTTGGACTGAACCCTGATGAAGACTTTTCCTTCAACAACATAATACACCCCCTTCACAATATATACTCAATAACTATTTTCTTTAGAAGTCCGCTATGATGAGTTTATGGATCAATACCCTATTCATTTATATGCTAATTGGTTAATAAGCTATTAACAAACACAATTTTAATTTATGCCAGTGGGATTATTTTAATTACTTTTGTTACAGTTTTCTCACCATTCAAACTCTTGTCTCTTGGGGTCTTAATCATTATGGGTTTTGAAATGACTGATGAATACTGTAGGCATGATTATGTATTCTCTTTTATAAGAGGTGCGATTGGTACATTCAGAGAATTTATGATAGTCCAATCTGGACTCAGAAGAAGGTGAGCTGAATGGCAAGGGAAGAGGGGAAATCTGTTCCTAGCTTGATCTTTTACATTGTAAACTTCACAGTTACCAACATGGAAGCTTAAACAGAAAAAAAAACTTGAAATACACACCAGTGGTCTGATCTTTTTTTCTTTGTAAATCCTCATCTAGATTAACATCCCTGAATACAGAGATGTTAATCTCTCTAGAAGCCAGACCATCTTCATCTTGGACATTAGTTGCAGTTTAATCTGCTTCCAGGTTTCACAAGGCTTGTTGTAGCCATCTATGGAAAGGCTCTTTTTACAAATTAGAGAAGCAAATGGAAGTTTGCTACCAGTTGTATATTAGTGGGAAACTATCATTAGTCATGCATATGAAACATGTCCAGGCTGTTACCTCGTCTCTCCGGTCATCAATTTAGAAAAGAAATGGGGGGTAAGAAAGAATTTTTTTCCCATTAGGCAGAAAGGATTATTCTCCATAATGAAGAATGTTGGGAAGCATTGAAGAATAAAACTAGGTTTGTCCATGTCTCCAAACTAGCCTTCTGCCCTCAATCATATTAGTGGGCCCTTTTAGTGTTCAAATAAAGTTCAGCTGATGGATTGATTAGATTTTGTACAAAGAATTAGGATATGTGAATGAAGGTAAGTTTACTCCTTCTCACCCATTTTTGGAGCAGTTTTCTGGTCCAGTATTTTTTAAATGAGTTTTTAATTCATAGATGAATTTGCCAGCCAATTTTGGAGACAAAGCAGGATTGGCCGGTCTATGAAGTATCAAAGGCTCTCTCTGAAAAGATTGGGTCACTATGAAAGGATGGGGCATCTATATTGCTGGGAGTTGCTGGGAGTCAGGCAGCCTATAGAGTTAATAAATTATGGTTGGTCACACAGTCAGTCAGTTGTTTAGACCTGATTTGGCATTTCATCCACCTATCAAATCCTTCCCAAGCACCTGGAATAAGCAGACATTGTTATTGATGATGTTAAAGGTATCATTGGATGTAAGCTGTTCCATATAAAGCTGCCTTTTGCAATTGACTGATGGTGGTTGTGTCAATGCCGATTGTACATTTATGGCTATTATTAATATGAGAAAATTTAAAAAAAAATCAACCATCTTAAATATTTTAAGAAGGCAGTCCAATCTGCCCATGTCAGTGCAATGTTTTCAAGGAAAGCCACCTACCAGATAAACTTCTTTACTGCAAATGCTTACTCTGCCATGGATCCAATAACAATGAAATCCCTTTATTGCTCTTCTGTTCCTTAAAAAAAAGCAGCATGGAAACTGCCTAACTGGTATGGCTGCTGCCAGGGAGAAGCAACCCCCTTCCAGAAATCAGGTTGGAATAAACAATTGAGCTCAGTTTATTCTTCTCCCACTACCAAAAGATGAGAGATTTATTACTGTCATGGTTCTGCCAACAAATGCAACCATGATTTTAAGCCTCCCAGAGTTACCTTGAGGTAAGATGGGTAGTCTATAAATTTTATAAATAAATAAACCAAGGAACTTGCTGAGGGATGCAGACTGCTGAGCACTGATCTATTCTACCTATGTCCACACTGGCGTTTCCAGCCAATCAGATGGATACACCCAGCTCAGTATCCACATTTGCTTGTTTTAGGCACACCCTGGCCTTTTAAAGGATGTGCTGAAGCCTATAACTCACCAGGTTAGCCCACCTTGCCCCACTCATGCTCTTAGTATAGAAAAGGGATAGACTTCTGGTTTTGCATCATAGTGATGCAGCCGAGGGATTGCAAAGCTCCACACCCCACGGCTGGTTTTGCCCTGCCTGGGGCCCTAAATGTGTCTAAAGTTGCCCCAGAGAGGCAATGAAGAAGGAGGGCTCCCCCATTGATCACAGAAAGATGGTGGTCAATCTGTTTGATCTGGGAGAAGTCCTCCAAACTGACAGGAGAAAGGCTAGCTGCACTCCAGTGACTAGCCCAAGCTCCTGGCATCTGAAGTCAAAAGCACCAACTAAGAACAACTGTGAACAGCGTGTTGGAACTGGGTGAGAATATTGATCATTTCTTCTCTATTTTGAAACTGATTTCCTGGAAAAGATCTCCAAGAAGCAAAAAATCCTCCAAAAGTGAGAAGGAAGGGGATTATAAACCCACCCTTCTATGAATCGAAGAAGTGATTTAATTTTTATGGGGACAGAAATACAACAAAATGGACTAATGTAAACCTATAATCTGGATAAAACTGAAAACTATGGAAATTGTTAAGATTTTTCATTTAAAAGAATATTGATGAAATTATAAGAAAAAAAATCTTTTCATTTTAAAAGTTAGAAAATAAACAGTTACTGACATCTAGTGGTGGAACAGAGTATAGAACTACAGCTGCCCTGCCTCAGAAATTGGCAAGATGCCCATAAACAGAGAACAATTTATTCCTTTGATCCTGAGTGACTCTTTGCTAAACAGAGAACAGCTGCAAATAGAGGAAAGAAAATACACTGGGCTATCTATTGCAGAATGAGAAATACAATTATTATGAAAACTGCTGATCTTCTTGTATTATAAACACTTACTGAGCTGTGATATTTAAGTTTAAGTTTAAAAATCATTTGCAGAGGAAGAAAAACTTTGACTTTTTGGTTATTCTTCTAGAGGAGAAATTACCGGATTGTTTTTAAGTGGTTGAACATTTTGAACTGTTTATAAAAATAAGAAGCATATAAGACTAGTTGGTTTGATGAAAATGGAGGTTGCAAATTGAACTAAAAGTGGTAAGAAAACACATGCAATATTCTCTTCTAAGATCCCCAGTCTGAAACATCAGA
Organism: Vipera ursinii; assembly: GCF_947247035.1. NCBI lineage: Eukaryota > Metazoa > Chordata > Lepidosauria > Squamata > Viperidae > Vipera > Vipera ursinii. Next base: position 198,560,666 of record NC_139512.1, read on the forward strand.
GGTCTGCAGGAGTAATATTTCAAGACAAAACAAATATCTTCCAGGAGGAAACATATGCTATGTTGCAACTAATCCAAATGACAATTGATTCAAATCATGATGAGATTAAAAATAATTTTGATGATATAAATGAGCACATCCTTGACTTAAGTTCACAATTAAAAAATTCTCAGAAAATGGTGACAAAGAATGAACAAATAAATCAGATAATAGAACAAAAACCAGGGGAAAGTGACCCAAAGATGGAGGCCACAAATAAAGAAAATTACAGCTTAAACAGACAAAGAAAAATCTGCAAAATTTTGCTATAATATTGGAAATGGAAACGACATCTTATCTTTCAAGACTTCAAAACAAACTGGAAGTTAAGAAAGAAGATTTGATAAAATGGACAATAGAGGTGTCAGGAGAATCACTAGAGTTTGGGAGACAAAAAACGAAAAAAGAAATTGAGGGAGAAGGAAAGTGGAAGCTTCTCAATGAATATAAATGGGCAAAACTCCCCTTCAAAGGCACCTTACTCAATTTGTCTTTCCCATTCTTAACAACACCTATAAAAATACAGGAAGAATCCCATGGTAAGCTGAATACCCTGACTTGGAAAGCTGCTAGGCAAATGAAGAAGGCGAGAGCCAGACTCAAGAGAGATGATTTTCTCCAACCATCAATGTATCTTAAGCCAAAACCTTTTAGTTTTAGAACATGTCCACCAAAGATGATAATAGGTACCTGGCCTTTGGCTGCATTTCCAACAAGCATTTGAAGTATTTTTAAACGTTTTCACTAGTCTCACTGGTGTCATGTGCCATCTATAAAACATTTTATACAAATTTTCTTTATATGATACAGCTTTAGTTAATTTAATATTTCTATCCCATAACTTTTCCCATTCTTCAAATTCTATAGTGTGACCAACATTTTTTGCCCAAATTATCATTGTTTCTTTAACTTGTTCTTCCTCCATCTTTAGATTAAGCAGAAACCTGTAGAGTTTTTTAATCAGCTTCTCATCTGTTTTTAACAATATACGATCAAGTTCTGTCTGTTCATTGTAAAGCCCCGTTGTTTTCAAGTCTTTTTCATATCTTGTTTGAATTTGTAAATATGGCCATCATGCTAAATCAATACCTTGTTGATATAGGTCTTGTCTAGATTTCAATCTTCCTTCATTATCCAATAAGTCCTTATATGTTACAAGTTTATCATAATTAAGTTTGGGTAAGCAAAAGCTTCCATTGTTGAAAGCCATTCAGGTATCTTAATATAAGTTTTTTCCTTTATTTTTTCCCATTCTAATAGAAGTGCATTTCTTATGGTATGGTTCTGAAAGTATCTATGGACTTTATTCTTCCCATGCTATAGGAAGGCATGCCAGCCGATCTGCAGGTCATGCCCCTCAAGATATAATAGTCTTTTATCTCTGAGTGTTATCCATTCTTTAATCCACATTAGAATAGCTGCTTGGTAATATAATTTCCAGTCTGGGAATCACAGGCCTCCCCTTTCTCTAACATCTTGTAACATTTTCACTTTGATTCGTGCTTTTTTCCCTTGCCAAGTAAATTTCAATATTATGGTGTTCAGTTCATCCAAAAAGAGCCTTGGTGGAGCAGTGGGCTAATGCCTCCTTAAGTAACACCAGCTGCCTGCAATTAGTGCAGGTTCGCATCCCACCAGGCTCAAGGTTGACTCAGCCTTCCATCCTTCTGAGGTAGGTAAAATGAGGACCCAGATTGTTGGGGGCAATAAGCTGACTTTGTAATAATGCCGCTGGGGGGGGTGAAAGCCCTAATAAGCAGGCATATACATAGAATGAAGGCTATTGCTAAGCACATTGATTTGTGCTTAGATTGTAAGCCGCCCTGAGTCTTTGGAGAAGGGCGGGATATAAATGGGATTAAAAAAAACTTTTTCTAATTTTACGGGAATAGTTTGAAATAGAAAGAGTATTTTTGGTAAAATGTTCATTTTAATTGTAACTATTCTTCCCAGCATTGAAAGTTGAAGGTTTTTTCCAATTTTCTAAGTCTAGTTTTATTTGTTTTAGTAACTCAAGAGAGATTATTTGACCTACCAGATGGAGTACTACATGACTAAACACTTGTTTGAATATGGTTAAAAGAATAGTTAAATTTTGGATATGAATGGGTTCTATAGTAAGAGAGATGTGATTTATAAGAAATTCATATTTCTTTATGATATGGGAAATGTAAAAATAATGGAATGATTTAAATGAATGAAATGTTTTGGATATTCAAATGTAATCAACTTGGAGAAAATTATAACTAATAAGAAATGTTCTGAATATTGAAGAGAAACTAAGCTTAAATAAGAACAGGTGAGAGCCAAACTCAAGAGAGATGACTTGACATACTAGATGGAGTACCATATGATCAAACGTTTGTTTGAACATGGTTAAAATAATAGTCAAATTTTGGACATGAAGGGGTTCTATAGAAAGAGAGGTGATTTATAAGTAGTATAATATTTTTTTTCTATGATATGGGAAATGTAAAATTATTGGGATGATTTAAATGCATGAAATGTTTTGGATATTCAAATGTAATCAATTTTGAGAAAATTATAACTGACAAGAAATGTTTTGAATACTGAGGGGAAAGTAAACTTAAATAAGAGTTCTGAAAACAGGACTTATAGTGATTTACATAAGATGATTTTTTTGCAAATGTAACTGTAAAATAAGCTGATTAGAAAAGATGTTACATACTGATGTTATTGTTAAATACTAGAAAAATGTTTACATTCAACTTTTTTATGTATTGAAAGTACTAAGAACTATAATTGCTCAATGTTGGTAAAAGGAGAATACTATTATTTATTTATTTTATTTTAATTCCATTTATATCCCGCCCTTCTCCGAAGACTCAGGGCGGCTTACAAGCTTAGCAGTAGCCTTCATTCTATGTATATGCCTGCTTATTAGGGCTTTCACACACACCCCAAGCGGCATTATTACAAAGTCAGCTTAATTGCCCCCAACAATCTGGGTCCTCATTTTACCTACCTCGGAAGGATGGAAGGCTAGAAGAAGAGAAGATCAAGGAAAGGTATTTCTAGTTACTATGTTGATTATGAAAGCATAGAAATTAACTATTATTGATTGTTGTTAAATATATGAACCCAGGCAACACGTTGTTTACCAAGCACTAAAGATTGTTTTTGTAAAAAATCAATAAAATATATATGAAAAAAAGAAAAGAAAACGTAGAGTAAAGAAAGATGAAAAGGTTGTTACTGAATGAGAAAGTGAAAGTGACCTACTGCTGACAAGACCACAAACCATGGTAAGCAGTCACAACTTTGCTGGATCCTAGGTAAAGGTAAAGGTTCCCCCGCATGTGCGTGCTAGTCGTTTCCAACTCTAGGGGCCGGTGCTCATCTCCGTTTCAAACCCGAAGAGCCAGTGCTTGTCCGAGGACGTCTCCATGGTCATGTGACCAGCATGACTAGACACCAAAGGCGCACAGAGCGCTGTTACTTTCCCACCGTAGTGGTCCCTATTTTTCTACTTGCATTTTTACATGCTTTCGAACTGCTAGGTTGGCAGAAGCTGGGATGAGTAACAGGCACTCACTCTGTTACGTGGCACTTGGGATTCGACCCACCAAACTGCCAACCTTCTGATTGACAAGCTCAGCGTCCTAATCCAGTGAGCCACCACTGGATCTTAGACTGAGCTTAAGTGCTCAGGTTGATGCCTGGCACCAGCCCTGCTCAGAGTTCAGCTTGGCAGCTGCTTTGCCCTATAAAGCAAGAAACACCAAAGCTGAGACTGCTCAAACTTCCCAGGGTGAGCAAGCACTTCTGATGGGTGGCAGGAATTGTATGCCACTTTAGCCTGTCTTTAAGAGAGAGAAGGGGATGAATGAACCAAACCTTAAAGAGCTGGTTAATGGCTAGACCAGCTCCTTAGAACTGGGAGGATGAAGTTAACCCTGTCCAACAAGAGCAAAAGTCATGCATTGTGGAAGTGTGTCATGTAAGAAAGTATTAGATGTGTGTCCAGTCATAATTGAAAGAACCTCCCACTTTGCTGGCAGAGGTGAGATTATTATTAATTATTATTATTATTATTATTATTATTATTATTATTATTATTATTATTATTATTATTATTATTATTACATTTGACTGGAACATTTGACTGGAACATGCAAATAGCTTTTATACATCAAGCAAGGATGCCAAGCAGAAGCCAGTACTCTGTGATTCATGCAATTGCAGAATTCTGGCAATGCAAGGACATCAACAGACCAGGGAATATACCTGAAAGCAGCAAGCAGAGCAAGGAAAAGCAACTATGTCTGTTGCAAAAAAATTCTGGATGTAATGAGAGCAAAATCGATGCAAGAGAATCATGGGCAAAAAGCACGACAGAGATGCTGCATCAGGCTCAAAAGGAATGTGCATGTCTTTTAAAGAGGAAGAGAAGAAAGCAATGTAGAGAGGCAGAGGAGAGGAATCACTTAAAGGGGAAGAGGGAGAAGCCTTAAAGGAGGACTTCTCCCCTCAAGAAGACAAACCCACTGCAGGAGACTGTCCAGCTCCATCTATGTCTATTTCTAGTGTAGGAGAAGATTGAGAACCATATGCTGGACATATCAAAATCCATTAATTAAATGAAAGTGAGAAGACAGGTGCACTTTCTACTATGTTTGTAGAGGTGGCCATGTCATAGATATAGCCAAGGGAAGATTGGGTGGTCAGCTAGATTATGGGGCAGGGGAACATGTGGGCCCTCCCAAAATTGCAGAACCAAAGTTCTCAACAATCCAACCTTAGCATGGCCAAAGGTAAAGTTGCTGGGAGTGATGGTTTGCCAACATCTGTAAGGTCTCATTTCTTGATTTTGCTAATCCCTCTACTGAGTAAATTTAGGAAATGCCTTCTTTGTCTATCCTTATTTAAATCCCTTTAAACAAATTGCAGCTGTCGATAACATACATTGAAATGAAACATTTCAGGGGCCTTTAGAAATCTGCTATCAGCTTTTTCTAAGGAATGTACAGTGTGTACCACTTAAGCGGTGCTGTGCATAATAATAAGTGGTGGATTATTTTGTTGTAGGAAGAAAAAGGGAATTACAACTGCACCTGGCAAATTAATTTATCTTCTCTTCAAATGCAGATTGGTTGCAAAGATTCATGTTTGTAAGGGCTGTGTTTATTTTGTGTTGGAGCAGAATGCTTTCATCCATGTACGTTTATGGACAGCTGTAGTTGAAATTATAAAGCAGGCATCTTCTTCTATGAAATGCATTCCTATTGCCTTCTTCCAATATATGATGGAACAGAAATTCCATTTGAGCCAGCACTTGCCACAGTTTTGTTCCTGAACATATCCTGGACTTTTATGTTTAGCACTTCTCAGGACACTGACCTTGTCGATCAGAAGGTCGGCAGTTTGGCGGGTCGAATCCCGAGTGCCGCGTAACAAAGTGAGCAACTGTTACTCGTCCCAGCTTCTGTCAACCTAGCAGATTGAAAGCACGTAAAAATGCAAGTAGAAAAACAGGGACCACTACGGTGGGAAGGTAACAGCGTTCCATGCACCTTTGGCGTCTAGTCATGCTGGACACATGACCATGGAGACGTCCTTGGACAAGCGCTGGCTCTTCGGCTTTGAAACGGAGATGAGCACCGGCCCCTAGCGTTGGAAACAACTAGCACGCATGTGCACGGGAACCTTTACCTTTACCTTTTTATTTTCTTTGGAGTGACTCCTTTGTATTGTACATAACATAAATTAGTAAAGGGAAAAGAAGTCCATTAGAAATTTAAAAAGCTCAGCCTAAACAAAGCAAAGTTTGCATTAGAATTATAGCTATAGGAAAGTCAAGAGTAGAGTAGAGTAGAGTAGAGTAGAGAAGAGAAGAGAAGAGAAGAGAAGAGAAGAGAAGAGAAGAGAAGAGAAGAGAAGGGAAGGGAAGGATGAAAGGAAGGAAGGAGAAGAGGAGACAGGGAAAGGGAAGGGAAAAGAAAAAAGAAAGGAAGGGGAATGGAAAGGGGAAGGGATAAGAAAAGGAAAAGAAAAAAGGGCAAAGGGCAAAGGAAAAGAAAGAAAGAAAGGGAAATTAGGAGGAATTCAGTTGCAGGAATGCTTATAAAACCAGGTGAGCAGGTTTTTGAGATTTCCAAGAGACATGGCAGGCCCTGCTGTGGCACAGATGGTGACACTGAAAATAATTTGCTAGTGTTTATTTTTCTCCAATCAACAAGCTACAGAAATAAAATATTTGTTGGGAAAAATATCTCTGAAAAAGGCCGTATGTTCCTAAAAATGTACAAAGAGAGGTGGGGAGGGGAAGTCCTACATTGGGAAACTTTATACTTTAAAAACCCTTCATTGGAAAATATATATGCATATGTGTGTGTACAAATGAAAGTATACGATATCATCAGGAGAGTAAAAGAACTGAAATGGAAATGGGGCTGGTCACAGAGCAAGAAGAACCGATGGCAGGTGGACCGAGGCAGTCATAGAATGGATCCCACTTGATAAAAAGCAACCATGAAAGAGACTTAAAACAAGATAGATTGACAACATCAGCAAGTACTGCTGACCCAATTGGCGAAAGAGAGCTCAGCACCATATTGGTTGAAAACATGCGGAAGAGGCCTTCATCCTCCCCTATGTCTAAAGTGAAGATTAATGGTATGTTTTCTCCTATAGAGGAGAATATTTGTAGCTTACAGCTGAAATGAAGGGTCCTTGGTGCTCTCTGAGCTTGGTTGTTTTCTTGCAGATGTTTCATTACACAAACTAGGTAACATCATTATGATTAGCATTAATGATGTATCTAGTATGGGCAATGAAACATCTGCAAGAACACAACCAAGCTCAGAGAGCACCAAAGACCCCCCCCACACACTTTTCTCCTAGTTTCCCACTATTTAGGGGAACTAGACAACGATGGCCACTTTCACCCTTGCTTTTTGATATCTGCATGGAACTCTTGGCTTGTGCTATTGGACAACATAGGGAGATCTATGGAGTATATACAACTCATTTGAACAATTGGTTTTATTTGCAGATGACATTGTTTTGTTCGTTTCTATGTCTCATTCTACTATTCCAGCATTGATACAAAAGATGTACCATAGCAGGATATTGTAGCATAGCAGGATATTCTATTAACTGTTTCAAATCAGAATTGATGCCTATGGGTGAAAAGTAATATCTCGTTAGATGCAGCATATATTGAGAACAGGATACATTAGGGAACATAGTATATAAAGGCACCACTTGTTAGCCAAAGATTAACATGAAAATGCATGTCAATTTTAAAAATATATCTTATTTGGGGAAGAAATGATTTAGAAGGGTAATTTGGCATAATGCTTTTTTAAGTGGATGGTAAAATGGACTGGTTTAATAGTAATCCACATATCCCTTTTTATGTTCCCACCCCTTCTGTATCTTTATGCAAGAAATTTCCCCACCCAGCAAATCATCAAGAGGGGACTTGTTGGCATATGGTTCTTGGCTGTCTCCCCTCTGATATATACCTTAATATATACCTCTGGTCTACCTAATGAAGCTGACATGTATAGGCTTATTTAAAGGACCCCTCACTTTGCAATTGATTCAGAAAAGTGAGTTGTGTTTGACTTCAGTTCTTTTTGCTCCAGTATAGCTCTACTTAATCAATACAATTTCAAATAACAAAAACAGGAAGCATGGAGTAAGAAAGACTGGGTGCTACATGATCATCCCTTTCTATCTATGAAACCAAAGTTGCACACACTTCCAAGCAAGGATAGAAACACGTATTTTTCCTCCATAAGATTTAATGGGTATTGTATCCAGAAGACTTAAATCTTCTGGATACAATCCCCATTATTTGTCTCCTGCTACAAATACCTCAAAGTTTATAAAATCGTAATAATATAAAATGTCCTTTGGAATCTCCTTCCATTATGAAACAAGTCTTAAATGTCTAAAAAAAAGTTGAGAGTATTTTATTAAAATGCATCCCAATGCAATCTAAAAGAACAGGTACCGTTTTTTTATTTTCCCTCGCAAGTTGAGCGAAATACATTTGCTAGCTTGGATTGTCCAGCTGTCAAGGCACAGAAGATTTCAAAAGAAATTTTAGGCACAAACATGCTGAAAATATAAAGTAGCAGCTGGCAATTCTTCCACCTGCACCAAGCTTTCTACAAGTAGATCTTTTGTCTTAAGCAGAACTTTTATTGCCTCCAATTTGTAATATATCACTCTTATATGATGTTTAACTATGTATTGTGAGCCATAAGCTAAGATAGAACTGACCACATAAAAAGCAAGGCAAAAAATATGTTTCTCTGGGAGCAAATTTTTCTTAGTATATAGTGTGGGTGTTCCTTAAATAAGATTGATAAAGAATCCTTAGAAGGATCTAGAGAAAGGAGGAGGAGGACGAGGAGGAGGAGGACGAGGAGGAGGAGGACGAGGAGGAGGAGGAGGAGGAGGAGGAGGAGGAGGAGGAGGAAATATGTGAGGAAGAAAGACATTTATGGACATAGAAAATAGGAGAAAGACAGGCAACAAAGAAATCAAGATGTAATTCTCAACAATATTTTAAAATAGTATTATAATATTGCAAATATTATAATATAATATTTTAATCTATATATATTATATAGTGTATTATACGGGGTATTTTTTATATATGGTGTGTGTGTGTGTGTGTGTGTGTGTGTGTTCTGGAGTCTAAAACATATAAGGAATGGCTGCTGGAATTGGGTATGTCTAGTCTAACGAAGAGAAGGACTAGGGGTGACATGATAGCAGTGTTCCAATATCTCAGGGGCTGCCACAAAGAAGAGGGAGCCAACCTATTCTCCAAAGCAGGACAAGAAGCAACGGATGGAAACTAATCAAGGAGAGAAGCAACCTAGAACTAAGGAGAAACTTCCTGACAGTTAGAACAACTAACCAGTGGAACAACCTGACTCCAGAAGTTGTACATGCTTCAACAGTGGAAGTTTTTAAGAAGAGACTGGACAACCATTTGTCTGAAATGGTATAGGGTTTCCTGCCTGAGCAGGGGGTTGGACTAGATGACCTCCAAGGTCCCTTCCAACTTTACTATTATGATTATGATTATTAAAAGGTTTTCAGAAGTGGTTTGCCCCTGCCTCCATCCTAGGAATGAGAGGAAGTGATTTGCCTGTTAGGTACAAGTAACTACGAACAGGAATTGAGTTCAAAGCACTAAAAGTTTATTGCATACTAACTGCCAAGCCAAATTGGTGCTAGATAAGGGTCAGCCTGCTCTTTTCCTGTATTGCCAAGGTTACCCACACATAATAAGCTACATTGCTATTGTGTGTGTATGTGTGTTATAATTTACAAATTAATAGCTAAAAGTATTTCTTTAAGAGAAATAATTGTAATATTTATTTAGCTTAATAAACTGAGGTATCTGTTTTTAAAAATGTTAAGAGGTCCAGCATAGAAAACTCTCCTATGCTCATGAAGGACAAAACTTGATATATCTCTGTATATTTATTTTTGGCCAGAACATTTGATGAAAACTAACCTTGAGTACCAAAAGAGCCAAATAGGAGTTTTAAAGCTAAATGCCTTTTACAATAGAAAAGAATAAGAAGCCTGTCAGATTCCTTGAAAACTGAACATTGAAGACAAAGAGGTAAGCAACCAGTCACAAAAGTAATCATTGCAATTTAACAATATCTGGAATTCCACAATTTGCCCTCACAGTATGGAAAGTAAAAGGTGCTACAGACAAGAGATGATCAGCTGAAGGAGAGGAAGAATTTAATGAAAATCCAGGTAGAATTGTTAAACTCTATTATTCTAAATGTACTTCTTAATTTAATGTGAAGATAGAGGACTGCATGCAAACTACAAGAGGCCTAAAGCCATCAACAACCCTTAAGTCACAATCACAGATAAAGAATAATTAAGGTGACAAATTTCCACAGAATCTGGGACTTTACTAGGAAAATGGTGAGCAAACTTTTGCTTGTGGTTGAATGAAGAAATACTAGGAACAAAAAAATAAAGTAAAATAATCACAGTTCTAAGAAAACAGAGCTAGGAAAGTGTGTCATTTGCTGAATGTTCAAAACAGGATCTATTAAAGTTAAACCACTGAATTTATCCAGCAGTGACATGGACATTGGCTCAGTTTTGTAAAATTATGTTGGGCTGATCAGAGTGTTTTCATCAAGAATGCCTTAAAGGAAAACGAGGAATTTATTTCTTGAAAAGATATTAAAGGTACAACATTTATTCCATTTGGAAAAAAGCAGGCTTTGTCAGATAAAAACAAGAAATTCTATAAGCTACCTTATGAGCTTCTATTTTCTCTAAGGCAGACATGTCAAACACAAGGCCCGGGGGCTGGATCTGGCCCGTGAAGTGGTTTCATGCAGCCCCCCAAAGCCATCCTGGAAACAGTGAGGGAACGGCCCCCACTGCCTTGGCCCTGGCCCAGAGACCCTCCTTCTGCCAGAGACCCTCGGATCTGTCCCACTCCTGCCCAGGCCCCCATAGGCACCCTTGATGCGAATGATGTAGAGCTGGCCACGCCCACCCAGTAGGCCATATGCACTTTAGCCACGCCCACCCAGTAGGCCACGCCCACCTAGGCCACACCCACCCAGCCCCCTGAGGGCAACCGCAATGCTGATGCGGCCCTCAGTGAAATTGAGTTTGACACCCCTGCTCTAAAGGAAAAAAAGCAACACTTCCAGGGAATTCATTTTCACTTATTTAATGTTTTGTTAATTGTAAACACCAGACTGAAAAATAATACTGCTCCACTCCTCACTTCTCTTCCAATAATTCCTTTTAGCTTTAATTACTTCTGTTTGCTAGAAGCAAAAAAGAAAAAAAAGAAAAAAAGAATAAAGGATAGATTGCTAATTAATTACAAAACTTGGGCACTTTTAAAACATTCCCAGATGATCTTTGAAGAGCATCCATGTGTTTCAAGAAGTTAATGCTGGAGATGAAGTCACGCAGGAATTAAAAATGTTGATATTTGTTGATAAATACGTATGCATTTGTTGCTGCATGAAAGTACAGCAAATGAGCCTGCTGTTGTCCTACCCCAAGACTGTGATTAAAAATATTATTCCTTCTGAAAAAAATGCATTGCTGCCATTCTTAAAAAAAGAACAAATGCATACTGAAACTAAAGTTACTGACCTGGCATAAAAACTTGGCTATGTCATCCGTATCCAATTCTAAATCCAGTTTGTCACTGTAGGATTCAAGGGCTGATGAAAGAATATTCATTCTTGAGAATTCTGAAACGCTGAGCTGGAAGCAGCAAATGACAAATTGGGACTTGCTGAAGTTTGTTTTATGTTCTTTATCTTTCTCAACAAGGGCCACGTGGATTTGCTCTGTTTTCCTTTTTCTGCTGAAATGCAGAATGGGCCTATTTTCCCCCCACTATTTCCAAATGTTAATACTTGGAGTCCGGGGGAAGGGCATTTTCTCCTTAAGTCTATTATAGCAAGAGAAGGGGAAGAGAGAACCTGGAACTCACCTTTTCAGGCAAGGCTGTGATATCCGCTATCTAACAAAATGAAATTCAGTGGTGAAAAAAGTAAGGTTCTACATTTAGGCAGGAAAAATCAAATGCACAGGTATAGTATAGGGGGTACCTTGCTCAATAGTAGTAACTGTGAGAGGGATCTCAGAGACCTAGTTGTCAATCACTTAAATATGAGCCAGCAGTGTGCTGCAGCTGCCAAAAAAGCCAACACAGTGCTAGGCTGCATTAACAGAGAGATAGAATCAAGATCACGTGAAGTACTAATACCACTTTACAATGCCTTGGTAAGGCCACACTTGGAATACTGCATCCAGTTTTGGCCACCACAATGTAAAAAAGATGTTGACACTCTAGAAAGAATACAGAGAAGAGCAACAAAGATGATTAGGGGGCTGGAGGCTAAAACATATAAGGAACGGTTGCTGGAATTGGGTATGTCTAGTTTAATGAAGAGAAGGATGAGGGGTGACATGGTAGCAGTGTTCCAATATCTCAGGGGCTGCCACAAAGAAGAGGAAGTCAAGCTATTCTCCAAAGTGCCCGAAGGCAGGACAAGAAGCAACGGGTGGAAACTAATCAAGGAGAGAAGCAACCTAGAACTAAGGAGAAACTTATTTGACAGTTAGAACAATTAACCAGTGGAACATCCTGCCTCCAGAAGTGGTGAATGCTCCAACACTGGAAGTTTTTAAGAAGAGACTGGCCAGCCATTTGTCTGAAATGGTATAGGGTTTCCTGCCTGAGCAGGGGGTTGGACTAGATGACCTCCAAGGTACCTTCCAACTTCTTCTCCTTCTCCTTCTCCTTCTCCTTCTCCTTCTCCTTCTCCTTCTCCTTCTCCTTCTCCTTCTCCTTCTCCTTCTCCTTCTTCTTCTTCTTCTTCTTCTTATTATTATTATTATTATTATTATTATTATTATTATTATTATTATTATTATTATTATTATTATTATTATTATCCACTTCTGGTATCTTGATACTACAAACTCTTTACAAACAGCTCTGGGCTAGAGTAAGAAGGCACTCCTCCATTTGTTTGTTTCACAGTACTGGTTTCATTTGCGGACTACCTAATCAGACCATCCACCCAATCTTCCCAATTTCTTGCTTGTACTACCACCTTTTTTTAATTGCCTCCTGTGTCCTCCCCTTCAAGTGCACCATCATAACCTGTCAAGAACCTCACTTTCAAAAAGGAAAATTAGAGTGGAATAGTAGCTGATTTAATCTACTTGTCAAGGAAGGGCTTTTATAGGACTAGGGATAGGAAGCTTGTCCACATCACTCCCTCACCCAGAGAAGTGTTTGATTTTCCAAAAGTTCCTACTACTTCATTATAGGACGAGAATGAACGAATGAATGAATGAATGTGTCAGCAATACAAGCTGAGGGGACTGCAGCTAAATTTACTTCTGAGCAAATATTGTTAATTCACAATTAGTATTTGTGTTTTACGTCACACCAATGTTAGTGAGCAATGTCTGTCTAGTTATCAAATGGATCCGTTTTATAAACAAGTTGTAAATTAGAGAAATCAATACCACCATTTTTACTATTTGGCTTAAAATCCCGCTGGCTCATTTTGCCCTACTTGTTAGTTGGACTAAATATGATTAGAGATTGAAGTGACAATGAAAAATATGAAATGACTTTGAACCTGGAAATGCAGACAGAAGATTGAGAAAGGGCATCGCTTGTCCTTCTGCACACAAGGACAGTTGTGGTCACCGTGCCTCCAATGTCCATGTTCCTCTGTACAAGTAGGAAAGGGATTGTTTTGCTGTTATGCCCATTATCTCAACGGATTAAAAGATGGAAGAAGCAATGAGAAATTACAGGATGGATGTAGGCCACTTCTGAAACTTGCCCGGACTTTCTGTATAATTGTATGAATGGCATCATGATGTTTAAAGAAGCTTTGCAGAAACAAAGCATCAAAATGATTTGATAACTAGAGTCAATCAGCTGTAACTCTAGGTTTTCATAGCAGAGAATTGGCTTTTTAAAAAAAATTACTGTAGGATTAAACAAATTTATAGGAGGCAGATCTGCTGGGCTGTTGTGGGAACAAATACTAGATTACATGGACTTTTAGTCTGGTTCATCAAAGCAGTTGCCTACCTCTAATTTTGGAGCACTGAATCAACAGCTGGCATCTAACTTCACCATCATTGTGTTAAAATACAGGAGTATCTATCCCAAGAAATCGGTGATATATTTAAAAAGGTAAACTTGAAATTGAGAACTTGTTGCAGAGACTCTCATACAAAAGTTACCATCCTAACTTTATTAAATTAGTTGCATTTTGAGGTAGGATATAATGCTGCAGTGATACAGCCCTCTGGTGGTGTGTAATTGCCTTTTTTTGCAGTTTTATCTGAATTTTATGAGAATCAACCAGTTTTTAGGAGTACAATGAAATAAGTGCAATTTTAATGGAGGTAGGGGAGCAGATGTCCTCAAAGGAGGACTTTCATTAAGTATCTAAAATGTTAAGAAGGATCAATATTTTTCATTAAGATATCAATATGTGATCAAGAGTTTTAGTATTTCAGATTCCCCCAATTATTTGACTATTGGATTCAATAGAAAATCAGAGGGAAAGAAATTAAACTGGTATGGGATATAATGGGAGGAACATTCTCTTTCTGTATAGGTAGAGGATGTAAGTATATATGTATGTGTGTATATAAGCATATGAACATTTTGTCTCTCGGCTTTCATAGTAAAAGAAGTCAGAAATGCTTTTTAGTGATCATAAAGGAACCTTATTTTCCATAATTCTTTTAGGATGACATTACTAATCCTATAGATTAGAATGATACATCTGCACTATACCATATATGGGACAAGTTGTCATAAGGTGGAAGGGAGATAGGGATGACTTAATGGATATTGTTCTGAGAGTTAGAGACTTGATCTGGAACCTGTCAAATTTGACTTTGTTGGAATGATAGACCTGGTTGTTTCTATCATTCTAGATGGTAAAGGTGACTGTAGGATTAACATCTTACAGCAATTATGGAAAAGAAGGCTCCTCTGTATTATACAAAAGTCAATTACTCAGAGTCACTTAGGTGAGATGGGCAGTGTAGAAATTTGATGAATGAATGCAGGCATAACTGCAAACTAGATTATTTCCAATTAATTTCCTGGGGAAACTATAATCAAAAAAGGATTGTGGCATTGGACTTTCTCATCAAATTCGTGTTAGAGGGAGAATCTAGATGGAATCTGGATGGAAGGCACTGAAAACTACTGGAAGCATGAATTACTCAGTGCACACCACGAGCCCACATTTGACTGACTGCATGCCATCAAATCCATGTCAACTGTTAGTGACCACATAGACAGATTTTCTGCATGAAAACCTGGTCCTTGAAGTCTTCCAACAGTACACTCATCAGCATTGTAACTGAGTCCATTCATCTTGTTGCTGGTTGTTCTCTTCTTCTTTCCAACTTTCCAGGCATCGGAGCCATCTTCAGAGAGCTAGGTCTTCATATAATCTGTCCAAAGTTTTGTAATTTGAGTCATTTGAACCCCAAGTGAGGACACATTTTATTATTTGGTTACAGCCCAAGAGTATTTAAAATTAAATGAATTTGTGAAAGATTTTCAGATTAACAAAATGGTTTGAGCCCTAGTTACCTCTGGAACTGTTCTTTTCAAGTAGAATTTGCATGTCTGCCCCCTGACAAATCAAGGGAACAAGAAGTAATATTATGGTAAACTTAGTAATCTTTTCACAACACAAAAGCATTTTCCTTAAAGTCAGGATTACTCCCACCCTTTTGAAATTTAGGAAACTAGCGAAGAGCTCCATAGAGCATTTGGGCAGGAAGATAGATAGCATTACACATTACCTTTATTTTAGGTTGTCTTTATGGAAGTCTGACTCTGAGTGTTGCAAACCACCCAGAATTGCAGAAATAGCTGGCTTACAGATGTTGGTAATAAATGAGTAATAAATGAATAAAAGAGATTTGAAAAAAGTGCTAATAAAAATTCAAGGTATTTCTATCTTGAGTTAAGTCTTGGGGGTCCGTGGCCATGAACTGTGGCCACAAAAGGTATTTAAAGGGAGTCTGTGGTGAAGAAAAGGTTGAGAACCACTGCTCTATAGTAAATATCAATGGGCAGATTAGTAAATCTTACTATCATGCTTTAATATTGACAGCATTCAAATATTGGACAAATTGTGGTTAAATGACATCCTGAGCTTGGTTGATTTGTTGTTGTTAGTTTGTGGCTGCCTTTAATTTGTTGGGAAGCAAATAGATTCTCCTTTTTGTGTGTATGTATGTGTGCGCAGGAGGAAGACTTGAATAGGAGCTGGATTTTCTTAGCTTCCAAAATGGAATTAACTCTACAGTCTCCTTATATTATCTGCCTCAGATAATTGTGGGATTCCATGTCCTCAGTATCTATCAATTGCACTACTGAATTTCAGTAACAATGGATCTGGCTACCTTTAAGTGTTGTCCAAGGGGTCTCTTTTATCATGGACCAGACTTGTGTAGCTCTCATGGGATGACTTTGAGCCACTCACTCTCAGCCTTACCTCTGATGATAAAATGAGAGTAATTATACATTACTCATTGTTTACTTCATTCCTGGGCTATTTGAAAAATAGAGGCTTCTTTCTCTGGAACAGCATATGAACTTCTGAGTAGTGAGGCTATGCAAGGAAAAAACATAGGAACTACTATCATGATAAATCTAGATGCTAAAGGTGCTCTTAGGTAGAAGTATGGTTCTTTTAAAGTTTTGAATATCTTTTTATCACTAGGATTCAGTTTCTAAAGCCAGGCCAAGTCAAAATTATCTCAGACATTAGTTAAATGTGTTACTCTCGGTCAAACACTCTGTGATAGACAAAATAGAACAAAAACCCATTGGAATGTTTGGGACCCATCCTGTAAAGCCACATGTCTTTTGTGTTCTGCTCCTCTCTTGCTTTGTAATCAGTTCAGCAAAAACTATACAGCTCTCTCTCCCTTTGCTTCACCCCCTGCCCCCCATCACATGCAGTTGAAAAAACCAGTGGGAAAGAAAGCAAAAAGTGCTGACAGAATTGAAAACCACCACTATCAAGAACCAGAAGGCAGGACGGTCTAATTTGGTTTTGTTTCTCTTGCAGTGAGCTTAGGAATCATAGAGTCTTAGACTGAGCTGCTATTTTGGGTTTCACAAGAGAACTGAGTCTACCCAGGGTTCAAATACATTTGAGCAGGAAAGACCCAGTTTTGGTGCTTCAAACTGGAAAGACACAGACAAGGGAGATTCCTGGGCTCCCCCACAGCTCCCTACTCTGCCATGTACAGGAGCAGCTACTTGCATGCAGTCCACAAGGAGAAGTATGAACAATCAGATGCTTATGAAGAACTTCCAGAGTCACCGGAATTTGGTGGTCTTGCACAAGCCCAAGGCCTGGAAAACCTGCAGGACCTTAGTGAACAGTTTTCAAACTACATCAACAGGGCTCGGGTGCTTGAGCAGCGTAATGCCATCTTCCGCAAGCAGCTTGAGACGTTCCAACGCATGGATGAGCTGGCTGGATTAGAAGAGGCTTTTGCTGCTCAGATTGATCTCAATCACCAGCGGGTTCGTGACCTGTCCACCAACAGATCTAAGCTGGAACGTGAGAAGAAAGATGCTCAGCGCATGCTGGATGAATACTGTAACAAGTAAGTTGGTTGGAGATGAAGGAGATGTCTTCATTATGGCAGATGGATGCATAGAGTTTCCTGGTTCTTCAAAACTGTGTCATCTACCTTTGGCTTTTTCTAAATGGAGGTACAAAGCTATCTTTTTTGTGGCTTTGGGTAAGCAATCCCACAAAAGCAAAACAAGGATCCTAGCACCTTGGCTTGTGAAAGTGAAAAGAAATAAGTGCCTTCATGGCATTTTGTGATGATGTCCAAAATTCTCTTTCAGCAGCAGTGATAGCTCTCACTATCTGCCCCTGTGTGCTCAAAAAAAATATAGCAATCAAAAGTAAGGGGCATATCTATTCAAATTTTTCCTTCATAAAGGCACAGTGAGGAGAAAGTTAGAATAATGAAGTATGAAATACAGTGGCATCTTATTTATTTCATAAATAAGTACAATGTAGTAGTGATGCAGAAAGGAAAAAAAATATCTGGAAGAACTTTAGCCTACTGAGCTAGTCTAATGAGTTGGTATCAGGAATGGAGTCGTAAAGTTGGTGCTGTGAAAGTAAATTTTGTATTTGCATAGAAAATACTTAATTGGGAAATATTTCTCAATTTGGAAAAAAAATGCTCAAAGGGAATATGAAATGCACTAAATTAACCAATAAATAGCTTTCACAGATTGTGATCACCCCCAGTGGTTTATGGAGTGTTTTGAATGTATGTAGCAACATTGCCTGGATATTTGTGATTATTATCCTTTTACCATTTATGCAAATTATAAATGACTTTTCTATCCTGAGGGCATTGAAGATGTTCGGATCATTTCATTTCTTGCTACGTGAGCCATGAAATATACATGTCCTGCCCAATCTCTCCTTTGTTTCTTAGCATCGTTTATTTTTTTCTTTTCTTAATCTGGCTCCTTATATCTTTGAAAACAAAGGGTTGGGTTTCCGCCCCCCCCCATTTTCTTTCTGTAGTAACAGAGTTAAAAGAAACAAACAAAAAAATCCCCAAAGTATGGAATACTTATTTTACAACGATTGAAAATATTTACTCTATTTTCAGATATAATTCCTTGCTTTTATTTTGTTTAGAAAAATGAAGGAAACAGGTAATTGAGCCTGGCATTATGGTTGTTGCAATCATTAAGCAGATCACCATGAGACACGACTGATTTTAATACCTTTTTTGCCATGGTCATTAATAAAGGTGTGCCAGTTGCAAAGTGCTGTAATTTGTTTGTACAATTTAGAGACTACTTGACTTCCAGTGTCCTTGGAAGGCTTACAATTAAAATAAAAAAATACAAAAAATACAAAACACAAAAAAGAAATTATGTGTGGCCTGGAAACAAACTCATCCAATGAAGCTCTATTATCACCTGATCCCATAGTCTGGGGGAATGGCCAACTTTTTAACAGCTTCCTGATTTTACCATCAGGATGGGAGCCTATTTTGGATCCCTCTGAAAATGTATTGTTCTAGAACAGGGGTCCCCAACCCCCAGTCGGTGGACCAGTATCGGTCTGTAGCATGCCAGCAACCGGTCCACACAAACAAGCAAAGCCCCATCCGCGGGATGCAGGCAGCACACAAAACCACATATCTCTCGGTCTGCGGAAAACCCCCTCTCCATGGAACTGGTTCCTGGTGCCCAAACGGTTGGGGACCTCTGTTCTAGAAGGCAGGCACTGATACAGGGAAGGCTGACAATACTCCTTAATTGATGGGATCCAAAGTATGTCCATTTAAATTGTGTCATATATTTTGGATTGTTTCTTATTCTATTTTCTTCCACAGTTTATATGGGACATCACAGACATACAAATATAGAACACAACTCTAGGCTAGGCCAGTCTTTTTTTTTATTCTGGGGGAATCCTTGAAATAATTATCAGATTGCTGGGAACTCCTGTAGAAAATCCCAAAACTTCATAATGCAATTTATTTTTAACTTTCACCATCCAACTTTTATGAGGTTTACTGCAATAACAAAATGGCAGGTTGGTAGCTGAGTTGCAATCCACAAGGATTCCTACTAGTGCAGGAGCTAGCATTGTGCAAAACATGAATGTCAGTTTTTTCCCCCGCAATCATGATCTCTCATGGAAACCCTCCTGACCTCTTATGGAATCCCTGTTAAGAAAGGCTCTTCTACGATTGGCTTCCTGTTGGGCTCATGACTTACCTTTCTCTTTTCCTACAAATTTTGTGCAACAAGAGAAAGAATGTTTTGGAAAGATTTGTCTCTGGGTTTAATTAACCACAATTTGTGGATTCAGCTAAACTGGCAACTATAGCTAACATTAACTATAACTCATTTAATGTAGCTAACTTAATGTTGTTGTTGTTAGTTGCGAAGTCATGTCCCACCCATCGCAACCCCATGGACAATGTTCCTCCAGGCCTTCCTGTCCTCTATCATCTTCTGGAGTCCATTTAAGCTCACGCCTACTGCTTCAGTGACTCCATCCAACCACCTCATTCTCTGTCATCCCCTTCTTCTCTTGCCCTCAACCTTTCCCAGAATTAGGCTCTTCTCCAGTGAGTCCTTCCTTCTCATTAGGTGGCCAAAGTATTTGAGTTTTAGCTTCAGGATCTGGCCTTCTAAAGAGCAGTCAAGGTTGATCTCCTCTAGGACTGACCGGTTTGATCGCCTTGCAGTCCAAGGGACTCGCAGGAGTCTTCTCCAGCACCACAGTTCAAAGGCCTCAATTCTTTGGCGCTCAGCCTTTTTTATGGTCCAACTTTCACTGCCATACATTGCAACTGGGAAGACCATATAGCCTTGACTATATGCACTTTTGTTGGCAGGGTGATGTCTCTGCTTTTTAGTGTGCTGTCTAGAATTGCCATGGCTTTCCTCCCAAGGAGCAAGCGTCTTTTAATTTCTTGGCTGCAGTCCCCATCTGCAGTGATCCTGGAGCCCAGGAAAATAAAATCTGTCACTACCTCCATTTTTTCCCCATCTATTTGCCAGGAATTGAGAAGGCCGGATGCCATGATCTTAATGTTAATGTTAAGTTTCAACATGAACCTGGAACTTTTATCTCATTTTTCAGGTTTTGAGGAATTAAGAGATTCTTTTAATTCAGAGAAAATGCCCCCTCAGAGGTAAACATTTATAATTCAGTCTTTTGGTAGCTGCAAATATGGCATTGTGAGCATATGTATTTCATTGGCAGTGGGTTTTCCATTCCTAGTTTAATATTATGTCCAAATGTATCCATAAACCTCTGTATGAAAATACAAAGTTGTTTGAGGCATTTGGCTATTTTCTTTTTTAAATTTTTTTCTAAAAAAAAATCTGATTACATTTTAAAGATCTATAAACTACATGGCCAAGATAGAGGAATAAAATATAAATTAATAAGCAAGGACTTTAAAAGTGCTAGAAATAGTAAACATATCTCAGAGATCATAATTTTCCAGTCTATCATCAATTAACTTTGAATAATCTATTCTAAGCTAAAAATGAATACCAACACAATATCATTCACCAGGTAATCTGTTGTACTATGGTAAATTCAATCCATGTCACTGAAATCTGTTCTAATTTAGATAACCTGTAAAACTCAAATATAGACTCTACGAAGGGATAAATTCAAACTCTGAATGTGGTATGAAGCCATGTCTTAAGTCAAACAGAAGTGGAGGAATGGCTTCCAGTTTGAATTGAATGAAAATTTCTTTCTCATGTATCAGTGGGGTTTACTTGCATTTTTGTTTGTCTTCTTTTAGATATAAAAATGAATGTGAATATCAGAAGAAGCAGAAGAGTACTCTTGAACAGCTTAATAAGGTAAATTCATTATATCAAATGTAATATTCTTATCCTTTTTTACCCAGGGATCTTTTCATAGGTGCTGCTTTTCATGTGATGTCATCACTTAGAGAGGGCTGTAAAGCATTGTGAAGCAGTATATAAGTCTGAGTGCTATTGCTATGAGTACTGATAGCCAGTAGTAACACAAAGAGAGGCGTGTTTAGTGCTGTCACGTTTGCAATATTATCTGCATTTGCTGCTGCTAGTTTTGTGTGAGAGGAATTACATTTTCCAGCTTTAAAAATATAAAGGTAAAGGTAAAGGTTCCCCCGCACATGCGTGCTAGTCGTTTCTGACTCTAGGGGCCAGTGCTCATCAATGTTTCAAAGCTGAAGAGCCAGCGCTTGTCCGAGGACGTCTCCATGTTCATGTGGCCGGCATGACTAGACACCAAAGGTGCACAGAACGCTGTTACCTTTCCACTATAGTGGTCCCTATTTTTCTACTTGCATTTTTACGTGCTTTTGAGCTGCTAGGTTGGCAGAAGCTGGGATGAGTAACAGGCGCTCACTCTGTTACGCGGCACTCGGGATTTGACCTGCCAAACTGCCGACCTTCTGATCAACAAGCTCAGCGTCCTAACCCACTGAGCCACCGCGTCCCTCCTAGCTTTAAAAATAGGATGTTTTAAAAACTACATGCACATGTTTGGAAGCTTAAAACGCCATTTTAATAGAATCTCAGGGTATTAGAAAGTAAAGTATGCCACTTTACTTATAAACATAGAAAAAGAGGGTGCAATTATTATTAGTATATCAAGCACATACCGTACCTGAGTGCCCTCCATCATCCAACAATTGTCCTTTTGAAGAAAACCTGTTATGACCCAGCTGGTCAAGGCAAGGCAAGCCTTTAGAGAGTTCTTTATTTCTCTTAACCAATGTTCCAGTCAGTGGCTCTCCAACAACTGGTAAGGCTCCACTTTCACACTATCCTGAAGGCAGCCACCCTCAGACTCCAAAACACAGCCCTGGTAGTACAAAGAAAGCCCACAGAGTAGGGCATGCTCACAGGGCAAAGTTCAGGGTTCCAATCCACCAGGCAGAGTCCAGGCACAAGGCAAGGGCAATTCTCAGGACAAGAAACAGGTCCCAGAAAAGAAGCGGTTCCAAATCCCCAGTGAAACAAAGGCCAAACGTAGGCCACAAGAGAAGGGCGAGGTCCAAAACAAAATGCAAAGAACAATCTTCCAAGTGAGGCAAGGCAAACAGCAACAGGCATGAGTAAAAGCTGGGCAGGGGTGTGTGTTTAAGCCAAGGTAAACAATTGTTCTTAGCAAAGACTTGCTCCCCACTGCTTCTTTTTAAGTTACTCCCCTCCAGGCATTCGTTCTGAGGAGGGGTGGAGTGACCTACTGCCTTGCAGCCATTCTCTGGGCTTGCCTATGCTCAACTCTCCTTGCCCTTGGATTGAGTGGAGCAGGCAGCTGTTCCTCATCAGAGGAAGATTGGCTGCCTATCAGCACCACTTCCGGTCAGCAGCTGATCCTCACCTGTGTCTGTGCAGGCAGGCAGCTCTCTGACTGGTCAACTCCCCCCTCAGTGCCTGAGGGGCTCAGGACAGCATAATTCTCAGCGACTGGCATGCCTTCCCTTTCAGACGGTCCCAGCTCCAACTCTTCTTCCTCCTCCGAATGGGGCTCTGAGGGAGCTATGACAAAAGCTGGTTTCCTTGGCAAAGAAATGATACATAAAGAGTTGTGTGGGTGGATATCCTTTGAAGTCAATCCTGACTCCTTGTGACTACCTGGACATGTCCACACAGTTTCTGTAATATATTGGGTTTTTTACTTGTACTGATTCACGTGTCTGTTTAAATGCTGCTTAAAGGATGCTCAATGGTGTGTCTGTGTAACAGTCACTGACTAAGCCAGACTTGTTGTCTTCAAGATCATTGGTAGATTTGGGGTGGGAATGAGTTCCTTAAACCTATTGGCCGCCGCTTAGTGGCCAACCGTATAAGTAGCTGCGCAGCAGCCACTGTTTCAGTTCTGTTCTGCTTGACTTCAATAAAGCATGTTACTGTTTGGAACCTTCCGTCTCGCGTATTTCCTGCAAAGAACTGGCTACACAACACTGGCGATGAAGGTGGGATGCTGCTTCTTCGTAAGAGCCTGAAATCACTAAGGGGTGAGACCAGCAGAGCGCCTGGTAGGGACAGTGTTTCTCCCCCCCTCGGTCTCCCTAGCAAGCCATGCTGGAGACCACCCCCCCTGAGGATCAGTCCCAGGACCTACAAAGAAGCCAGCAGCATGAGGCAACATGAGACATGAGCCGTGAAGACTTCTCACCATGGCAAAGGTTGGAAAGCTCGAAGAATTCGATGTCATGCACCCAGAGAAATGGTCAGCCTACATTTCGAGGGTGGAGAACTACCCCCGGGCAAATGAAGTCACCGAAGATGGTCTGAAGGCTGCAACACTCTTCTGTGTGTGCGGGCCTGCAATGTTTGACATTGCTGAGAACTTGGTCGCACTGGCACAGCTGGAGTCCATTACTTACATGGACCTGAAGAAACGGTTTGGTGACCATTTCCAACTGAAGCTGTCGGTGATTGCATGGAGGCATGCCTTCGAACAGCGAGAACAACAACCCGGTGAGATGGCTATGGAGTTCATCGCGGCATTGAGGCAAGCGTCGAGTCTTTGTCAATTCACGGACTTGGAAGAGAGACTTCAAGTTCATCTTGCCTGTGGACTCAGGACCAGAGAGCTCCAATAAAAACTTTTTATGAAGGAGACTTTCTCGCTCCAAGAAATTTTGAAAGAAGTCATGGTGGACGAAGCCACCACCGGGGCCATGAAGGCATTGCAGCCCACCAAAAGCACACCACATGCAGAAGCCATCCACCATGAGGACATCGAGCAATGAGAAGACGTCATTGACCACAAAGTTGACAAGATTCAATGACACCACAACAAGGAACAGAGACCCCCCTGACAAGGCAGTTCCCTTCCTTAGATGTTTGGGCTGTGGAGGCTGCTATCAATGAGTGGACTCCAGATTCTGGACAGCCACGTGTCAGGCCTGTGGGAAATCCGGCCACATTGCAGCCGTCTGTAGGGGTTGCCAGAAGGACCGCCAACTGGACGAATCATTCAGGAGAGGTACCGGGGCCCCGGGGCAGCATAGAGTAGGGTTCTGCTCCAGCTGCAGGAGTGTCTGCCGCATGGGAGCTCGCCGTCCCCTTAAACAAAAACTTCACTACAAGTCAAGCTGCAAGGCATTCCTTGCAGAATGGAACTGGACACCGTTTCAGCTGTATCCATTATTTCCCTTGAGACTTTCCGGTTCGTGTGTAGTCGCAGCAAGAGATGGGCCAAACTTCAGCCGTCAGATATTATTTTAACAGACTTTCAGAATTCCCAAATAGCCATCAAGGACGAGGCCACTTTGGCCGTAAAATTCAAGGGGTTTTCGGGGCCCCTAGATGTCATTGTGGTGGTGGGCCAGAGAACAAGACTCATTGGGCTTGATTAGTTTGATGCACTGGGCATTCAAGTAACCGGGATTCACCGGACACAAGCGCCGAACGTGGCATCAGTATGCGAGGAATTCGCAGATATTTTTGACACAAGCTTGGGAGAGTCCAAGGGTCCCCTGATAGCCTTTAAGCTTGATCCCTCAGTAACGCCAATTAGGGTTAAGCCCCGTCGTGTGCCTTTGGCATTAAAGCACAAAATTGATGCAGAGCTGGACAAGCTAATCAGTCAGGGGGTACTACAGTCCCTAGATTGGGGGGAGTGGGAGACTCCTATTGTTATGCCACTTAAGGCCAATGGGGAGATCAGAATTTGCGCTGATTACAAGTGCACCATTAACCAGGCACTGCAGCAGCACACATACCCGGTGCCAGTCATTAGCCACATATTGGTATTGCTGCAAGGGGGTAGCATGTTTGCTAAGTTAGATTTGGCACAGGCCTATCAGCAGTTACCAGTGGATAAGGCCACAGCAGCTGCACAAACAATTGTGACACATAGGGGGACTTTTAAGGTCAAACGCCTCCAATTCAGGGTTAGCGTAGCCCCAGGATTCTTCCAGGGAGTCATGGAGCGTACACTCAAGGGGATTGTGAGGGTCTGCCCCTATTTTGACGATGTACTCATTGCTGGACAGTCCACTGAGGTCCTGGCAAGGCGGCTCAAAGCTGTCCTTCAGCGATTCCACACAGTGGGACTCAAGCTGAGGAAGGACAAATGCAAAATTGAATTCCTGGGACTCTGTATTGATGCCGAAGGCATCCATCCTGCAGAGTCCAAGCTGAAGGCAATTCAGCTGGCACCAAGCCCCAGATCTAAAGGAGAGCTCCAGGCAAGAACACCCCGTGGAAGTGGACGAAGTGGCAGTGGACCAAGATTCAGGAAAACAGTTTTAAGGTGGTAAAATCACTACTGTCCTCAAGTTCAGTGCTCACACACTTTAATGAAAATTTGCCAGTTTGTATTGCGTGTGACACATCCCCTTATGGGGTTGGGGCTGTAGTAAGCCATTTGTCAGATGATGGGACTTAGTCCCCTATTGCTTACTATTCAAGGACCTTGTCCTTGGCTGAGTGCAATTATACTCAGATTGACAAAGAGGCTTTGGCCATTGTGTCCAGAGTTAAAAAATTCCACGACTATTTGTACGGCTGCAAATTCATGGTCTTCACTGACCACAAGCCATTGTTGGGACTATTTACCACAGACAGGCAGACGCCTCAAATACTCTCCCCCAGAATGTTAAGATGGTCCATTTTTATGTCACCCCACAGCTACAGGATGATTCACAAACCCGGCAAAGACATGGGCCACACAGATGGCCTTAGCAGGTTGCCATTGCCACACATGGAGCCAGATCTGGCTCCAGCTGCTTGCATCTCTTCCATTCAAGATTTGCCTGAACTTCCTCTCCATGCAGGGGATGTCGCTACAGAAACAGCCGCAGACAAAATTTTAAGCAGGGTGCTGTCCTGGGTTCACACTGGATGGCTGGAAAATAGGCCAGGACCAGAGTTCCAGAGCTATTTCACATGAAGACATGAGCTTTCAGCTCATAAGGGGTGCATCCTTTGGGGAAGCAGGGTTATTGTCCCCAGTTCATTAAGGCACAGAGTGCTCCAGTCTCTGCATGAGGGTCATCCGGGTATCATCCAGATGAAGGCGCTGGCACGGAGCTACCGTTGGTGGGCAGGGTTAGATAAGGCTATCGAGGCCCAAGTACACGAGTGTTACATGTGTCAACAGTCCAGACCAGAGATGCCGCAGGCCCCTGTCCACCAATGGGAGGAGACTCATATGCCGTGGTCAAGGATCCATGTTGACTTCGCTGGGCACTTTCAGGGACAGTTGTTTTTGATAGTGGTCGACAGCCACTCTAAATGGTTGGAAGTAATTCCGATACCTACTATGACTACTGCTAGGACCATCCAGGTGCTTAGGAAGCTTTTTGCTACACATGCGTTGCCAGATGTCTTAGTCTCGTACAATGGGGCCCAGTTCACAGCGTCCAAATTTCAGGCCTTCTTGAGGGCCAAACTCATAATGCCACGTTGGCTCCTTTTCACCCCCCCGACTAATGGGCAGGCAGAATGCATGGTGTGTACAATGAAAGAGTCACTCAAACACATTGTTTCAGGGGATTGGCACCATAGGCTGGTTGATTTCTTGCTATGCCAACACACTATGCCATGCACAGCAATGGGCAAAGCCCAGCAGAGCTCCGCTGAGGAAGAAGACTAATCACGAAACTGGACAGGTTGCACCCTGACCAAGTAACAGCAGATACTGCATGCCCAAAGGCACCAAGGGGGTTGCAAGTGGGCGATGGGGTGTGGGCCTGGAACTACGGGCATAGGAATTTGTAGGTGCGTGCTAAAATTGTTAAGGTCTCAAGACCCCTCTCCTATGAGGTGGTCCTGGAAGGGGGGGGGCGAGTCATTCATCGACATATTGATCAGCTGTGATGGCGGTTTGCTGAACAGTCACTAAATGAAGACTCCCCAGAGGGTCCGCAACAAGACCCGGCAGCCAGAAGTCTAACAGAGCAGTTCACACACACTGAGGACTCTTTCAGACATTACAATGGGGAGGTGGCTGTAGATGGACATAGTCCGGAAGTGCAAATTGGGTTTCCAGATGGGGAAGGACAACCCGAACAGTGCAGCAACACCGCTGACCCAGCTACCACACTGGACTTTGGTTTGGGCCGACCAGGAATGGTCCGCCAAAGGAACCTGAGTCAATTTGACTCACTTGAACCCAAGAGTCCTGGTCTACTCAGCCCAGCAGGCAAACAGGTAGACCGGGAGTCACCCGGAACCCCCAGGCATTCTGAACAGTCTCGTAGACCACCGAAATATCTTCAAGACTATGTTATTAAATAATGTGTGTACATTCTAGGGGGGAGGGGTGTAATGTATTGGGGTTTTTACTTGCACTGATTCACATGTTTGTTTAAATGCTACTTAAGGGTTGCTCAATGGTGTGTCTGTGTAACAGTCACTGACTAAGCCAGACTTGTTGTCTCCAAGAAGATCATTGGTAGATTTGGGGCAGGAATGGGTTCATTTAAACCTATTGGCTGCTACCTACTAGCCAACCGTATAAGTAGTTGTGCGGCAGCCACTGTTTCAGTACTGTTCTGCTTGACTTCAATAAAACATGTTACTGTTTGGAACCTTCCATCTCGCATATTGCCTGCAAAAAACCGGCTACACAACAGTTTCCTTGACAATGTTTTTCAGACAAGACTTCCCTTGCCTTGTTCCCAGGAGTAAGAGAGAGTTACTGGCCCAAAGTCACTGACCTGGCTTTATGCCTAAAGAACAATTAGAACTCACTCTCTCCCAGTTTCTGACCTTTAGCTATCTATACCAAGTTGGTTCTCATAGTATTTAAACAGTTATTAAATGTAATAATTGTTGAAATACTATAATATTTAATATTAATAATTTAATATTCAGTTATTCCTCCCACCTCCCTTTGGGAGGATGTGTTAGAATCAAAATTAGCTGTTTTACTTTTCTGGACTTTTATGCTTTTCTTACATGTTGAAAAAGACTATTAGAATTATATCTTGTTTTTCCCCCCCAGAACTTAAAGTTAATATACATAGCAACCTCTCTTGTTGATTTTCTTCCCATAATAATGACTCTAAGGGCTGAGTGAAAAAGATTAGTCCATCAATATAAACTTTTATTTTATGCAGCTATGGTTTATATGTAACTTTTGATGGTGTAGCATTACATCAGACTTGTGGGTTGTGGATTTTTGATTTGGGCAACAACACTAATTAAACTCTAATGCTATTATTTGCCACTATGAAATCCAACACAAGGAGAAATATTCTGTTGATGTAATTCATTCTAACATTTATTTTATAGTTCTAAGAAGAGCAAAGTTTTAGGTGAAACTTCTGGTCACATTCTTGAGAATAAGCCATGCTGAATTCAATGAGACTTATTTCAGAGCAGAACACTAAGAAATTACTGCTGTTAAACAGACAGGTCAACTGAAGAATCTACTATAATTTTGGTCCATCTTATTTTCTTTAAGTCACACTGTGTAGGAGGAGTGACAGAACCAGGGGGCAGAATCAAAAGAGGAATCAGCCTAGAGTTACTATATAGTCACAAATGGAGTATATCCAAACCCTCTTAAATTCCCTTAATCCTTATCTAGCAGCAAAATAGTGCTAGCCATTAGTTGAGTAGATTCCAGCCCATAGGCATGAGCAATAAATTGGCTTAATTGGAATTTCATGTGTGGTCTGATCTTTCACTCCTGACACACATTCATATGACATTTCTCCCTATTTTCTACTGTTCTTCTGTACCTCTTCGTCTTTCTTTCTACCACCTCAACAAGTTCAATTCAATTTCCTTTTTCAATAATATCTATTTCATCATGAAGAGAGAGAGAGAGAGAGAGAGAGAATAAGTAAAATTCAATATCAGAAAAGAAACTAAAAGTATATCTGAATAATAACAATAATTATAATTATTATAATTATAATAATTATTTGTCATTTTTCTTACCAGGGGTGTTTTATTGAACCTTGAGATTCAATGGCATATACATAAAATAAAGTAAAAAATAATGGATACATTAAAAAGATTTTCAAATACTGTTGGTATAATATCATTCCCAAAAGTCTTTCTAAAAAAGACTTCTGGAAGACTGACCCCAAAGATAATCTAACTTTTTTGGGGAGATGTTCCACAGTAACAGAAAAATTGTGCTTTCTGGCCTCAGCCTTTAGCTCTCCTTGCCTAATAATGAGTGTTTTGATAGACAGTAGTGTGAGGGTCCAAGCAATGAATTGGTTGGCCTGGCTTAGTCCAATGCTTCTGCTATAAATAAATATTATTTCCAATATTTGTCATACTTTGGTCACATTATGCAAAGATTTAGTTGCCTTAAACCTCTGGGACAGGTGAAAGGAAGAGAAGAGGAAGACAAGCAGCAAAAAAGTATGTGGATTTTATGACATTGACAATGGTACACTGACAGAAGATGTCAGATTGGGAGTCAGATCATCTTGGAAAAAAATTATCTTTGTGGGCACTAAGATGGTACCTCAATTTCCAGTATTCCAAGAACATTTAATTTCACAGTATAATTCAGAAGGTTTACCATAAATTGACTACAACCAGGGTGTTCTGTGTATGTAGCAAATGGACATATAGATGAAATAAGCATATTTGTATATTTCTAGTTCTTACCCCACCCACCTCAATTAAGGTTGCAATTCTATATTTATTTGTGAGTAAGCCCCATTCTTTTCAGCATTTCTGCCTACTGAGTAAGCATTTATGAAATTGCGGTATTAGTATCTCAAAATTATGCACTCATGATTTGCCAATCAATCTTGGTATGGCAAAATCTCCCTTTCTGATCACCTTCTTTTTCTTAATTCCATCTCACTCTTGCTGCTTGGAATCCTTTTCCACTAGACCCGGGATGTCAAACTCGCAACGTCACGTGATATGCCGTGACATATCGAATGAACCTTTATTGTCAAAGTACAACCATGTATACACTGAGATTGGCTGAACCTCCCTTCGTGCCCCCACCCCCAACTTACAGTGACACAAACCCTCCATCTTTTTACACCATGTGAGTTAATTGCACAACGCACCGGCCTCGCAAGTCAATTATGCATAAAGCTTATAAAATTATTTCCCATTCAATAAACTTTATGCATAATTAACTTGCGAGGCCAGTGCGTTGTGCAATTAGCTCACATGGTGTAATAAGATGGAGGGTTTATCGCGACTTTTTTCCAATTGCCAGCAATGGGGTGGGTGCGATTTCGCTATGATGCATCTGGCCCATGGGCCGGCAGTTTGACACCCCTGCATTAGACAAAAGCAAGTGAATCCCATTACTGCTCATTTTATTTTAGTCCTATATTATTTTTCAGCTTCTACTTTGTTGTCCTAATGTTGCATCTTTACATCAATTGCCATTCTCATTTTACAACAAAACCCATCTTTAAAAATGTAGATTTGCAGCCAGTTTGGTCTTCCTTTGATGCAAGGAAGTGTTCCAAATTGTGGACACACAAGGGAGGTTGAGGATATGAAAATTTTTGAAAACCTATTAGCATAAAAAGTTAAAATAAAATTCAAATGAAGGCTGAAAGAACTGGGAAGTCACTGGGGAAGGGTTGATTGATGGAAGGAGCCAGGGAAAGAAGTGCTGCAAAGGTTGATACGTGTGCAGTGGGAAGACCAGGGTAGATGGCCTGAATGTAAGATTGGCAGCTGATTGATGGGAAAACGGGCTGGAGGCCTGAGGCATCCTTCTATGCATACACAAATGGTGGGTATACTTCATGGATATTTAGCTAGGGGGTGTAAAATTATCTCATCAAAAACAGAGTATAAATTTGGGGATCCCAATATCATGACATATCAGGATATTTTGCTACTTTGAAGGAAGCAGGCTGCAGTGAAATGTAGCATCCCCATTCTGCTTTCCTGATATTTTCGCAGCAATCCATTTTGGCCCATTTCTCTCCAACTGGGCTTTCAAGCATCCAGTCATTTAACTAAGAAACTCAGCAAGGGAGGTTGCAGTGTGTAGATTCTGAGAATGAAAGAAATTTAATGAATTGCTCATTAGACAATAGGCCAGGGGATTTAGGGCTTCTTTGATTGCAAATGTAATTCAATCAAGGAAACATATCCTTTCAGCTGATATGAGTTGACCTGTCACAGATTGTAAATATCAAACAGCTAATGCAATTCTCACAAATGGCAGCTTGGAAACAAGCTATTAGTTGAAATTGGTTGTCACAGAACATTCATAGTGAATAAATAACAACATTGTCCAAATAGTTTGGCTACTAGACCATCTGAAAAAATAATCAGCCAACATAAAAATCGGGGGCAAAAGTTATCCCATCCCTAAAAATACTGAAACCAAGGAATATTTGCAGTACAGAAATAATTTTGAATGTAAGATCAGTTTGCTCACCAAGGCAAGAAATAAGTGGTTTATTGAGGGAGTCAATCAATTCATTAAACTTGCTAATCATCAAATGCAATCAGTTACAGAGAGATCTGGAATCATTGTCCTAACATGGCCTATCATATGCTTTCATAAACTGTTTTACAGAATGAATATTGGAGGGAAAGAGATGGAGCATAATACTGATACTCTTAAAGGCCATCTGATCTTGCAAGTCTATGTAGTTCTTTGTGTAAGCTTTTAGAAATGTTTCCTGGCTTAAAACATATGTACAGAGAGTACATAGAAGTGCACTGCAGTCCTTCCTTCCTTCCTTCCTTCCTTCCTTCCTTCCTTCCTTCCTTCCTTCCTTCCTTCCTTCCTTCCTTCCTTCTTTCCTTCCTCCCTCCCTCCCTCCCTCCCTCCCTCCCTCCCTATATGTATGCATGCGTTCACATACATAGGCACACATTCCACCCAGCAGATTGTGCAATAACTTCATATTTTGAAAGCCAGCATTTGCAGGAGGGGTGCAGAGGTATAGCACACATTGCAGAAAAAGCTCAGGAGAGCCCACTGCCAGTCTGCGCTGCCAAGAGTGGAGTTGTGTTTTGATCACAGGTGGCTGTTCTTAACATTTGTGATAGAGAAAGGGAGTGGATAACTGCTATTTGAAATGAAGATTTATTTATTTATTTATTATTGGGATTTATATGCTGCCCTATCTCCCGAAGGACTCAGGGCGGCTAACAACAATAACATACAATAATACAGAAGTTAAAAGAAAATTAAATTAATGGCCCTGTGGAATAAATTAAAATTAAAATAAGTTAAAAATTAAAGTTAAAAATTAAAAACATAATTAAAAACCCTGTCAGTCCAGGTCAGCCTGGTGGAAAAGGAGTGTTTTGAGGCCGCGGTGAAAGGCCTGGAGATCTGGGGCCATCCGAAGCTCAGGGGGGAGCTGGTTCCATAGGGCTGGCGCTCCCACAGAGAAGGCCCTCCCCTTGGGGGTCGCCAGCTGACATTGTCTAGCCGACGGTACCCTGAGGAGGCCTTCTCTGTGTGAGCACACTGGGCGATGGGAAGTCGTTCCCGGCAGCAGATGGTCCTGCAAGTATCCCGAGCCTAAGCCATGTAGGGCTTTAAAGGTAAGTACCAGCACCTTAAATTTCACCCAGAGGACAACTGGTAACCAATGCAGCTCACACAGGAGGGGTGTAATATGGGAGTAACGGGGTGCTCCCATCACTACCCGCGCGGCCGCACTCTGCACCAGCTGAAGCCTCCGGGTGGTCTTCAAGGGCAGCCCCATGTAGAGAGCATTGCAGTAATCTATACGGGAGGTAACGAGTGTGTGGGTGACTGTACGTAGGGCATCTCGGTTTCCTGAAAGCAAACATCCTATAATGAGTTTTACACTGAAACAAATATTAGTATTTTTGTTGTGTGTTTTTGCTGTCTATACAGGATATTTTATTATTCTTCCCCCTGCTTGACAGTTTCCATATAGCTAATGCTCAGAATTATGTTCTTTGACACAACACTTAATAATATCTTATGCACTGTGATGCTATATCTTCCTATCTGTCACTTTTATTCAGGGATGGGGAGGCAAGCAAAGAGTCAAGATTACAACATTTGGTTTATGAAGAGCTGAGAATGTTTTGAGTTGACAATTTTCTTTCAGACCATATTGATAAGCATTGTACTACCACAAAGGAGAGAAGTGAATATACTTTAGAAATTGGGACCCAAGCATGGGAGGAAATATTAATCAGCAGATGCACAATGCCAACATATTCCTGACTAACTTTTACAGGTAGTCCTCAACTTATAACTATTCAATCAGTGACCAAGTTACAATGGCATTGAAAAAAGTGACTTATGACCAGTCCTTACAACTGCGGCATTCCCATGGTCATTTTATCAGAATTTGGGCACTTAGCAACTGGAGTGTGCTTACGGTGGTTGCAGCATCCAGGGTCACGTGATCACTATTTGCAATCCTTCCCAGCCAACTTCCAACAAGCAAAGTCAATGAAGGATAAACTGGATTTGCATAACAACTGCTTGATTCATTTAACAACTGAGTAATTCACTTAACAACCACAGCAAAAAGATTGTAAAACTGGGTGTGATTCACTTATCAACCCCCTTGTTTATTCTGGTCACATAAGTCAAGAGCCATCTTTATAGCCTAGGGCAGAGGTCCCCAACCTTTTAGGCATCAGGGACCATTTCCATGGAGGGAGGTTTTTCCGCAGACCAGAGGGTGCATGGTTTTGTGTGCTGCCTACATCCTGTGGATGGGGATTTGTTTGTTTGTGCAGACCAGTTGCTGGCATGCTGCGACCCAGTACTGGTCCACAGACTGTGGGTTGGGGACCCCTGGCCTAGGGAAAGAAATGCTGATAAATTATGTTAAGGAATCTCACACATACACAGACACACACACAAACCAGACCTACTATAATGAAAAAATCTGAGCCAATTGCAGCCAGGCTGAACTAATTACAATAACACTGAAAGTGATTCTTTTCATCCATATGATGAGATCACTGGAGTTAGTACTTCATAAACTGTTTGAATCAGTTGTCACCTTATGTATCTTTGTATGCAGTGCATCATCAATCCTGGCTTCCAGATGTCTGATGAATACCCAAAGAAATATATCTAAATTTATTTTTAAGCTAAAGTTTAATGTTATTCTATTTTCCTGAATATGCACCCATCAGCAGTATCTAGCTGTCTTTCTCAGCCCCTCAGTGGATTCACGGTCTCATTGTAATGCTTCCGATTCAGCTTTCTGTAGGAAAATAGAGAAACAGTGAGCAAATGGATGACTGCTGGCTTAGAATATTCCACTTGTCATTTGCATTCATAAATCTTATCTGCTCACAAAGCAGATAACTAGGCTTGTAGCGAAATTCTATGCTTTGTTTTTACGATCATTA